>NC_084796.1:148146817-148879317 GCF_963169125.1 Humulus lupulus
CGGAATAATCTTTTTAGGAGGGACAATTTTACATATTTCTGCCAAATCCTTCTATTATTAAGTACGGCTGGTACCATTTCGATGTGTTTTGATTCTTTCGAACAAGAGAGGTTTGATGCTTTTGAATCCATTGTATTAATTCCACTTCCTACTCGCAGTATGCTCTTTATGATCTCGGCTCATGATTCAATTGCCATGTATTTAGCTATTGAACCTCAAAGTTTATGTTTTTATGTGATCGCAGCATCAAAAAGAAAGTCTGAATTTTCCACGGAAGCCGGCTCGAAATATTTGATCTTAGGTGCATTTCCCTCTGGAATATTACTGTTTGGGTACGACCGGACAACTACCGATATCTAAAAATATCCTTTCTTAGAATGTTGTTGTTAAATATATATCTATATAGTAAACTATCGGGTATTACTTAGATGTGAAACTTGCAGACCTCATTGGTTGTGATATTGATCTTACGGGGGGAACGAAATCAAAGAATATATAGACTTGTAGAGACCCTCTATGTAGTTGTCTAGCTAGGGTGTCTACATCTTTCCCCATAGCCCTGGGGCTGTGTCTCGATCTCCTACGTGCGAAATCTGAGGTCTGCAAGCCTATGGAGATTCCCCTTGGTCTAATTCCACGCCTTATGACGAAAGGGGAGTCGGCGTGGCGTAAAGTGAAGATTGAGGGAAGTAGAGCAAAATTCCCTTCTGGGGTATTCCGAAGGTGTAACCTAGGCAACGAAAAAGGGGCCCGATACTTCAACTAGAGGAGCGACCAGTTGGTTCACCAAACCCCGACCCAGCGTTACACGTTCTCCAGGTCCGAAGGGATCCAGTACCCAACTACCGACTCCTCCCGGAATTGCGTTATCGGAGCCGAGCCAGGAATGGCCGTTAGTGGACACCCACCACTTTTCACCGGTTTGCCCCCCCTTTCTTTATACTTGCAGTAAAGGTGTGCAGGTGGGCATAGAGGTTTTGTAGTCGTTACTGGTAGGAGTGAGTTACACTTCTCTAAGGTGGGTGGGCAACGAGTAACGAAATCAGATCCCCTGTCAAGTAGGTTTCATAATCGCTAACGTATAGTGTTGTTATTCGCTCAGTGAAGTAGAAAGCAACGGGATAATGGTTCGCATTGAATTCATTTAGTAGGTCGCCTTCTTATTCAAGCCAGAAGGTCAGGTACAGAAGCTTATGTTCAGTGTTAAGAAAGGTGGGCGGCGGATGTGTGGGTAGTTAGCTCGAACTGTCCGCCTGCCAACAATAAGTCAAAAAGGTGTTCACCTCCTCCGCACGTATAAAAGAAAGGCGCTGGTACACAGTTGTTGTTCTAACGACTACAAGTATAGTCCAGCATTATAGGGAGGGGCGCGAAAGCACAAAAAGGAAGTGAAGTACAGAAGAGCAGGAAATTACATATTTTGAATCAAAAACTTAAGATGTTCATCCCCAAGCCTAGCCTACTCTACATTATCATATGGTTTCGCGGGCACGTCCAACCGTACCTTTCCACTTGCCAGTTCAAAGTCTAAAAGCCGGTCAATAAGACAGATCCGGATCCTAGTGCTTTCGAGATGGTTCGATCGCTAACAAAGACAAGCATAGGAAACAGCAGACTCCCAACAAGCAACTCCAAGAGCTCAAGCCTAAAGCCTTAGTAACGCGCATCCTCATTGCTCGCGTAAAGCAAGCGTAGGCTCGAAGGCCGAAGCGCGCTAGTGCTCGTTGCATTTCCCTCCTACTCGGGTAAAGGATTCCGCTCGTTTGCTGTCAGGAATTCAGTAGAGTGGCCGGTCGTTGAAAGAAGCAAGCCTATAGCCTTTGAAGGTGCGAAGGAAATCCCAGAAAAGTCTCAATGCTATCTACCAAGGGGAAAGAAAGATGCGCCATTCTTAGTTAGGGAGAGGGTATGTTCACATTGAGTATCCTCGTATGCTCAGTGGAGTGACAAACGTACCAATCCCCGACGTGGGTAACGCATCTACAAAACCATGGTGTTAACAAGGCCCTCCCTTCTCCTAAATCCCCTTTTTTTTTTACTTAAAATAACCGTTGTTCACTGGAATTTCTTCCAAGAAAGTTTGGATCCCTCCGCTCCTTGCCCGTTCGTTTCACTTACTTCCGCTCCTCTCATCGAGAAAGCAATTACACATCCTGACTAAGGAGCACAGGCAATAGGTTCGTAGGAAGAGGCAAGCGTTCACACATCCATCTCTATCATATGTGTTGGGTGAAGAGCTAAGACTATGCCTGGGCCGGGGTCAGGAAGACAGGCAGAAGGAGTAAGCAGCTTAAGCAAGAGACCCTATCTTATATAGTATAGGCAATTTCTCTTATCCAGTAAAGGAAGTTCGATAGCTGTCCAAGGGGCAAAGAGTAGTATTCCGGTCTCTCTTGAAATCAATCAAGCGTGAGAAGCAGGATCCGTCCACAGCTTTTAGCCCTTTCCCTTAATAAGTTCCTCCTTCTCTCCGGATTCTCGTATAAAGAAGCAATTACCTAAAAGAAGAGGTGACAGGCAGTTGGACTTAGCTTTCCGGGCACACAAATGAGATATTGGAGAATAGATTTATTTGCCAGTAGATCCAGAGCAAATAGGCGTTGACTTAGTTGCTTTTGCAGTTGATTCTAATCCCGATGTTGATCCGACGCAACTTACCGGTGATAGTCACAGCACCAAGAGCTTTCAAGGGAGGCAGACATGTATAGATAGTAGAGTGGCATACCTTCTGGATCGAGGGTCCCACCCGGTAAACACCATACAGGCAAAATACCTGCGGGGGGAGGAGGCCCTTCTCACTCAAGCTCAAGCATTTACTTTTCTAGTTAGAGACCAACGTCTTGGGGCTAACGTGGGATCCGCTCAAGGACCTACTTGGTTTAGGTAAATATCTCATGCGTTCCCCGACTGGAGAGGTCCTTTTTGGAGGAGAAACTATGCGCTTTTCAAAAATGGTCGGAAGAACGGGTTTCAAATATAGAAATATATATATATATATTACCGGCTGGCTGGTTTTTATGCAAAAAAGACAAAACGGGATTTGATTTCCACTCATAAGGAAGGAAGGTTAGATACCTTTGACAGGGTTGTATTTTTGGTTGAAATGGGATGGTGTTCAAACTCCCGAAATGCAGTCTAGACAGCGGGCCGTCCCCTTTCTGACTGGACTGACTCGGGGAAGGGTCAATCTCCTCCGGAGCATGCTGCACAGCCACTCATTCGCCCTGACTAAATAGTAGAGTAGAATCTATCTCTCAGCGATTCTTTTCTCCGCGAATCACCCCTTCCCAACCAGCCCGCCCGATCGATTTTGTAAGATCGGCTAATTCAAAAGGGTTAATCTGGTCCGAAGTTGTCGGAACGTTTGCTTTATCGAACAAAGCTTTATTAGGGGTCTTGGTTGGCCCCCTATTTTCAACCATTACAGCTGGCGTCGACCAGCTTTGCGATACGGACGGACACGAAGAAGAACGCAGGCAGCGGAAATGCAAAAGAGAAGAGCAAAGATTCCCTACCCAGAGCATGTTATTGACTCAACCACAAATCTGTTGAATGAAGGTAGCTTGCTTACTCTCAGCCACTAGTTAGAAGGAAATCTCTTGACTTCACTTATGCCCTTATGCAGTAAAGAAAGCAAGTGAGGCGGGCTAAGATTCCATTCGAAGTAACGTAACAGGATTCGATGTTGCACCATCTTCAACTCTTCTCTGGATCCGGAGTTTTTCGAGAAAAGGTCCCATCCTTCAATATCATGATTGGATCGACCAGGCCAGATCATGAGTGAAATATCATGATCGGGTCGACCAGGCCAGATCATGAGTGAATAGAAAATCGAAAACGTACATAGCTGTTCCAGCTGAAATACTTGGAATAATTCTACCACTTCTACTAGGAGTAGCCTTTTTAGTGCTAGCTGAACGTAAAGTAATGGCTTTTGTGCAACGTCGAAAGGGTCCTGATGTAGTGGGATCATTCGGATTGTTACAACCTCTAGCAGATGGTTTAAAATTGATTCTAAAAGAACCTATTTCACCAAGTAGTGCTAATTTCTCCCTTTTTAGAATGGCTCCAGTGACTACATTTATGTTAAGTTTGGTTGCTTGGGCCGTTGTACCTTTTGATTATGGTATGGTATTGTCAGATTCGAACATAGGGCTACTTTATTTGTTTGCCATATCTTCGCTAGGTGTTTATGGAATTATTATAGCTGGTTGGTCTAGTAATTAGGGGGCGGCCAAGATTGCATATCTGAAGGAAATAACTGAGTATATGCAACCAGGATGGTCGCCCATAATTATGATACTTGATAAGCCAATGATCTCCTGGTCGATAGCTGAGCAGGATACACTCACTTAAAACTGCCATGTGCATCCCACATGTAGATTAATTATGCCACGTCATCGGGAAGTCCATTTTTGGGTAAACACTAGAATATCGCATACCGAAGGATCCCCAGAGAATCCGGATTTGCTGATACACTTATTCATGACCAGGCTGTCATTTTTATTATCCGAAATAGCAAGACATATTTATTTTGTAATTAAATCGTATCCCCATATAAATGGGAATTATTTATATTAATTGTAATCATTATTTAAATGCATGATTGACTCACGTGGTTACCCAAACCTGTCCTTGGACTTCCCTTATAAATACTGGGAATATTGGACCAGAAAGGGGACCATTATTCTGTAATACCAAAACTCTGCCATAATGGAGAAAGAAACAAAAATAATATTGGCTCGTGGACTAGGTGTATTTTAACCACTGAACCACGTAAAATTTCTGTGTTCTTGAGTAAAATCAAATTATTATTCATTGTAGTTTACTATTAAGCATTAATCTGCCTTATTATTTCTTAATACACTGTTGGCGAAAAACCGCGTCAACAGTTTGGTGCTTACATTGAGAGAAAATTAGTGCTTCATCAAAATCCCAGTCGATTCTTGTCATGGTGCTCACTCGCTCAATGCACAATAATGAGATACAACAGCCTGGTGGGCAGGAGGCCCAGCATACCATTATTTCGAACGAACATGGCCCTGATATCCAGTAGCGTCCGAGAAAATAATCGGCGGGTCATGGCGACACTGGAGTTTTACGTCATTGCCACCGAATCCGAATCCAGGTTACCTAACTGCCGTCGAATTGGAAAACATGGAATTGAGAAGCCATCTTGCTAAGGCAAACAGGCAGATTGAGGAAGTTTTGGCTCGGTTAACCCCTCTTGCAACCAACGTTAATGTCAGAAAGAGGCAAAGTGTGTCTCACAAGTACCACAGGAATAATTGATCCAAAACAAGTCGATCAGTCAAAATTGCCACCCCAAGTCTTGTACCTACAGGGCGTGATCGCCAGAATGCTCAACCCAATGGCCCTCATAGGGGTCATCAGCATGTCAGTCGGTCGGTTTGAACCACAACCCCAAGTTCGGTGCCTACTTTACAGGTCCCTAGAAATTCCCCTAGCAATCCACAAGAAGGGACTGGGACAGGCTCACAAAGACAAAATGTTCCAACAAACCCTCCTACGTCACAATCGAACAATCAGGCGCAGAGAGCTAGAGACAATGGAGTAGAACACAGGCGGGCTAATTTAGTTTTCCATGATGGAACAAGGATTGCCTCACCAATAAGGCCTCCCCCATCACCTATAGGACTTCCGACGCCACCTCGCCCTACACAGGACATTCCATCTTATGGAGACAGTAGGAGAAATCCTGCCCCATCAACCAATACTTACATCACACGGACACGTGCTGGAAATCTAGATCCTCGGCCCCAACCGTGAGCTGTAAGCTTCATAAATGCGAGTTACTGGACCGAAATTCGTTGTATTGGTAGGTTCGAGGGAGACCTAAGAAATTAGTTGCGTTCAGCACAAAGCCCTTGGTACGATTCACAACTCGATTTGCGTGATCGTCTTAATTCACAGAGGAGGAATCTAGGTCAGAATGAAGGCGTTAGTTATACTCTACAAGAGCGAGGTCCATCCATAGTACGTGATAATGGGAATTGTGCCCCACAAAACCAAGCTTGAGCTTGGAGGGACAATAACCCATCAAACACATACGATAAGATGGGAGCTGTTGAACAGCCCCCAGGTAACCTAGGGAGCAAAGACCAAACCCTCGAGAGACTAGCTCTAATGGAAGAGAAAATGAAGAAGCTTTTATCTGGAAAAGACAAAGATGATTGCGACTCAGAGGATGAGCTCGAGCCTTTCGCTCCAAATATTGTGACGGCCACATATCCGGTTGGCTTCAAAATGCCACACTTGTCAAATTTGATGGAGATGGAGATCCGTTAGACCACCTTAGAATGTTTAACACCATGATGATGGCCCACAATATCAGACTCGATCTAAGGTGTATTTTATTCCCTGGAACTCTGGTCGGGCCAGCCAGGCAGTGGTTTAAGCAATACAAGAGACATTCCATAAGCTCATAGAAGAATTTTTCCTCCGAGTTCAAAAAAGCATTCCAAGCTTCACAGGCAGCTCGAGTTGATACCGATTCATTGGTCAATGTAAAGCAGCAACCTGATGAGACATTGAAGGCATATCTAAGTCAGTTTTCCAATGTTGTTGCACGAGCTAGGGATGCTGATGACAACTCCAAGCTCATGGAACTGAGGATAGGAATCCTCATCGGGGGCGACCTGTGGCAAGAACTCCAAAGGAAAGGAGTTAAGAGTGTGGACGGATTATTGGCCTGAGCTCAAGAGTGGATTAACCTAGAAGAGGCTCAAGCTTCCGTTGTGGGAACCAGCCAGACCCTTGTCTAGCCCATTGGAGTGGTAACGGACATTACAACTACGATTCAAACCGTTACCCAGAATAACCAAGGGAGAAATAACAAAAGTAAGGGAAATGGCGAGGGCGACCAAAGCAGGACAAAGAAAAATAAATATGTGGAGAAATTTAAGTCTGTTTATGCCACTTACACTGACCTAACGGATACTAGGGAGCGTATCTTCCTGGAAAAATCTACTCACCTTCCATGGAAGAAGCCAGAGTTGTTGAACAACCAAAGGGCGAAGAGAGATTCTTCGAAGTTCTACCAATTCCATAATGATATCGTTCATAACACTGATGCATGTTGACAGCTGAAGGATGAGATCAAAAATTTCATTAGAGCAGGACCTTTGGCCCAGTACGCCCAAAATCGAGTGGTCCCTAATCAGCCCGCAGGACAAAACCCTCCGCTAGTCCCCGGAGCACTAGTAAGTCAAACCGGAGCTCAAACGAATCAGGATGACCCTATTTCGATAGTATGGGAGATATAGCCACCATTTTAGGAGGACCTCATCTGGCATGCACGAGTAGCGAGGCCCAGAAGAGGTACATTAAAACTGAAATCCCATAACAGAGTGGAGTTCGCTCTAGAACAGCGATTATCGAAATAACAACGATTGGAAAAACAATTAATCATTTTTACAGAAAGAGGGTGCTAGCCATGTCTAATTCCCACGTAACGATCCCTTGGTCATAACCATTCAGCCCGCCAACCGGGTCCGGTGGACACCAATAGATAATGGGAGTTCTATGAATCTACTTTTCAAGTCCACCTTGGAAAAAATGGGGTTGTATGTAACTGACTTGAAGGCGACCTCAATGACTATGTACATGTTTTCTGGTGAAGGGTCAGCAACCATCAGGATGATCGAATTAGTGGTAACATTAGGAGAAGACTCATGAATTGTTTCCAAGTTACTTGAGTTCGTGGTAATCGACTGTCCAGCTGCATATAATGCGATTTTGGGCCGATCTGTGCTGATGGCATTTGAAGCTGTAACTTATATCCGCCACCTTGCAATAAAAATCCCCTCAGCTGCGGGAATATGCACTGTCAGAGGTGATCAGCTTGCTACCAGAGAATGCTATAGCATTTCTATGAAGGTAAAATTACAATCTTGGTAGCAAGCTATGGTCATAAATGATGGATGTGAGGAGTCTTGGGAAATAGAAGTTACTTGCGGGAAAGAAGAACCTCAGCAAAAAGAGGACAGTAACGATGCCCAATGTGATGACATTGACCCACGGATAGGCGAAGACAGGTCAGAACTCCAAGCTATAGAGGAGCTCGAGGAGGTAAACATTGACCCCAATGAAGCTTCAAGAGTCGTAAATTTTGGGAAGAATCTTGATGATAAAGGGAAGAAGGAGCTGGTCAATTTCTTACAAGAGAATCTGCACGTTTTTTCCTGGTCACATGAAGATATGGTGGGAATAAGCTTGAGTGTAATCATGCACACTTTAACTTTGGACAAGAATGTGCCTGCAAAATCCCAAAAACAGAGATGCTTGGGAACAGTTCGAGTTGAGGCTCTTGAGGAAGAAGTAGCTCAACTACAAAAGTGCGGGTTTATCTGTGAAGCAAAATACCCGATCTGGGTTGCCAATCTCATGCTGGTCCCAAAGCCAAATGGGAAATGGAGGACCTGCATCGACTTCTCCGACCTGAACAAAGCTTGTCCCAAGGATTGCTTTCCACTACCAAGGATTGATCAGTTGGTAGATGCCACGGAAGGTCACGAGCTCGTGTCCTTCATGGATGGGTATTCTGGGTATAACCTAATCGCGATGAATCCTGCGGACTAGGAAGATACGAACTTCATGATCCCAAATAACGTATATTGTTATAAATTCATGCTCTTCGGGTTGAAGAATGCTGAAGCTACATATCAGCGCTTAGTCAAAAAAATGTTCGCTAATCAGATCGGGAGAAGTATGGAAGTGTATGCCGATGATATGCTTGTCAAACCTAATCAGATCGGGAGAAGAATGTTTTGGAATCTTAAGGAGGTAAGATATGAAGGTGAATCCTCAGAAGTGCACATTTGGAGTGGCATCTAGAAAATTTCTAGGTTTCATAGTCAACACGAGGGGAATAGAGGAAAATCCCGAGAAAATCATATTGTTGTTAGAAATTCCCTCGCCCAAGTCACGTAAAGAAGTTCAAAGCCTGACTGGAAAGGTGGCAACTTTGAATCGTTTTATTTCAACATCCACTGACAAGTGTCTGCCGTTCTACAACTTGGTCAGGGGAAACAAAAAATTTGAATGGACTGAGGAGTGCGAACAGACTTTACTTGACCTAAAAATGCACTTGGCCTATATCTGGAGAACCTCTGTTCCTTTATCTAAGCCTATGTCTGGAGAACCTCTGTTCCTTTATGTGGTCGTGATAGAAAATGCAGTCAGTGTTGTGTTAGTTCGAGAAGAAGACCGTGCTCAAAATCCAGTATATTATATAAGCAAGAGACTTGTCTGAGCTAAGTCATGGTACCCACTGATAGAGAAACTGGCATTCTGTCTGATATTGGCTTCCAGGAAGCTCCGGCCATATTTCCAGTCCCATTCAATCAACGTCATGATTGACCAACCCTTAAGACAAGTTTTGCAAAATCTTGAAACGTCGGGGCGTCTTTTAAAATGGGCTATGAAACTTAGCCAATTCAAGATATTGTATAGGCCACAGACCCCAATCAAAAGTCAGGCCCTCGTTGATTTGGTGGCTGAATGCACTAGATTTCAAGAAGAGCTCTCGAAGGAGCCGGTGTAGAAGTTATGGAAAATCTTTGTGGACGGATCATCAAACGAGAATGGATTGGGAGCTAGAATCATCTTATTCTCCCAAAAAGGGTGTCGATTTCATACAGCTCTGAAATTCATATTCGAGGCATCTAATAATGAGGCTTTACTAGCTGGGCTAAGAGTGGTAAGGGAGCTCAAGGCAAAACTTGTCCAATGCTATAGTGATTCTTAGCTCGTGATCAATCAGGTATTGGGAGAATATCAAGCTCGAGGTACGAAAATGGCGGCCTACCTAGCTAAGGTGAAGGGAGAACTGTCAGAATTTGAGTACAGTTCTTTTGAACAAATACCTCGCGAGCAAAATTCAAATGTTGATGCCTTGGCACGACTTGCCACCACAAAAGAAGCTGAGACATTGTATGTAGTGCCAGTGGAGTTCTTGGAGAATCCAAGTGTAACAGAAATGATAGAAGTTGAAATGATCGACACAAGGCCGACCTCGATGACTCCCATAATGGAATACCTCACAACAGGAAGGCTGCCTGAAGACAAAAAAGATGCAAGAAAAATACTTTATCAAGCTCCACGGTTTGTAATAGTGGATGGGACCTTGTACCGACATGGTCATTCATTGCCTCTCCTACTATGTGTTCTACCCGAGGAAGCTAAAACCATTTTACAAGAAGTGCATGAAAGCTTTTGTGGAGATCATGCTGGGGGCAAAACCTAGCACTGAAAATACTGAGGTAGGGCTATTTTTGGCCCACTTTAACAAAATACTCAATCTCGTATGTTCAAAAGTGCGACAAATGCCAGCGTTTCTCCATAGTTTCCCGAGATGCTCTAGTCAAGCTAATGATGATTGCATCCCCATGGCCATTTGTGGTATGGGAAAGGGAGGAGTTCGTTACGCGGTGGTGGCGATCGACTATTTCACGAAATGGGTAGAAGCCGAACCTCTGGCAACCATCACTTCAAAAAGAGTCCTAGACTTCATGGTGAAGAGTATTATATGTCGATTTGGGCTTACTAAAAAGATCGTGTCAGATAATTGGACACAATTCTACATCGATCTCTTTACTGACTTCTTTGAAAAATATGGCATTATGAAGAGTTTCTCCTCAGTAGCATATCCGCAGGCCAACAAGCATGTCGAGGCTGTGAACAAAACCTGAAAGGCAAGCCTGAAGAAGAGGTTAGATGAAGCCAAAGGACTATGGCCCGAACACCTCCCGCAAGTACTTTGGGCCTACCGAACTTCTCAGAGAACCTCCACGAGTCATACTCCTTTTTCCTTAATTTTTGGAAGCGAGGTCATGCTTCCAGTCGAAGCCATGGTAGCCACTCACACACAAAGGACATTCAACCAAGAGCAGAATGATGGACTACTTAACGCATCTCTTGATCTAATTGAAGAAAAATGAGAAGAGTGGCAGTTACAGCTCACCCATTATCAACAAAAAATCACTCGCTATTTTAATTCTAAAGTTAAGATGTGTAGATTTGGATTGGGTGACCTGGTTCTCTGAAGGGTATTTCTAGCAAATAAGGATCCCAAGGATGGTGTTTTAGGCCCGAATTGGGAGGGACCATATCAGGTCATTGAGGTTTGCGTGAAGGAACTTTCAAGATACCTCGACTGAATGGGGGAATAGTCCCACGGACCTGGAACGTCCTACATTTAAAAATAATATTATCAGTAGTACCACCATCAATGTAAGGCTTATTTATAAAAGCCATTTAATTAAATAATAGATGGATTATTAAATAATTTTTTTAAGATTGTATTAGTTCGTGTTCTAATGTTTGTAAACGCAACCAAGAAAGTTTCTACATTCTGGTTACTTGGGGGGCACATAACCCGAGGTTGGAAAAATTAAGCCTGCTCAATAAGATTAACAAACTTAGATCTTGGAAAAATTGATTATTCAATGGCTTTTTAAGAGCTCGAGTTTTCAATAAACCTAGCGCGAGCTAAGTTTAAATCATTTAAAACCCAGGATGTAACCAGATCTGGAACTTAGAAGCTTGGAAAATTGATTATTCAATGGCTTTTTAAGAGCTTAAGTTTTCAATAAACCTAGCGCAAACTAAGTTTAAATCATTGAAAATCCTGGACGTAACAAGGTCCAAAATTTAGAAGCTTGGAAATATTGATTATTCAATGGCTTTTTAAAGTTCGATTTGTCAATAAACCTAGCGTGAAATAAATTTTAAATCATTTAAAACTCTGGCCATAACTAGGTAAAAAACTTAGAAATTTTTTAAAATTGATTATTCAAGGGCTTTTTAGAGTTCGAGTTTTCAATAAACCTAAACCAAACTAAGTTTAAATCACTAAATATTCCTGGATCCAACCAAGCTCAAGGCCTGATTCTTAACAGGTATGATGCAAATAATCAAACAAAACTTGGGTATAACCATGTTCGATATAATCTATCCCAATCTAAAAATCGATTCCTAAAATCTTGAGTGTACAAGTCTAAGGATTCACAAGCATGCGAGATAATAAAAGAAAGATAAATGGATGAAAAGATAGATGTATATTGAAATAGAGCAAGCAAATTATCCCAAGGAGAAAAAAAACCTCGAGCTGAGCCCGAAGGCAATTGTTTAATATAAAAAAACTGTTAAAAAATTACAAATGAAAAACAAATAAAAAGGAGATATCATTGAGCTCCATTAGCTCGTCCCGAAGATGTGACCTCCTCGCCATCTCCCACAACCATTCCGGATGCATCGCCAAACTCTAAAGGTTCTTGCAAGAGCCGAGCCTTGAATTTTGCAAGGTACGGATCCCACAGCTCGGGTTCCATGAAAGAGAAGTTCCCATCCGAGTTGAAGGCCGAGAAATGGTACAACATCTCCTCCATGGCCAATGATGACGCCGCCTTTTCTTCTTTGGCTGTGACTTTGGCCTCGAGCAGTTTTGCTCTGACCTCAACAATCTTGGCCTGAAGTTGTGCAGTTTGAGCTTGGGAGGCAAACAGTGTAGTCTTTGCAGCCTGCTCACTTTCTTTGGATGAGGCGAGAGCAGCCTTGGCATCGTGCTCATTCTTCTGAGCAGCTGCCAAGGCAGCTTTGGTGGCCTGCTCGCCTTCTTGAGCTACTGTCAGGGCGGTTTAGGCAGTGTTCAGTTCGGCCCGGAGCTCATCATTTCTAGCCCTAGGACGGGCTATGCTGCAATACTGGACCTGGGCAAACTATAAAATAACAAAACAAGTCAGAGATATACACAGTAAAAAAAAAAAATTCACTATGCAAGGAAAGAGAACTTACAGTGAGGTTCATCCCAATAGCTGATTCCATAACGTTCTCAGGGATGTGCTCCTTGATGGTCCTTAGATCCCTCGAGCTGGCCTTATAGGCGTGCCCCACCATATGGCTCGCAATCTCATAAACAATACCCCGAAAGGCTTCAAGGATCTTCTCCAGGTCTTGAGGATCTACTGGTATTTGGACGGTGGGGACTGGGGCCTCAGTTTGTCTCACTTGATCCGGAGGAGGTATGAATCAAGGTGGAGGAGGAGGAGGGGGGGACCTCAGCGGCAACAAAAGTCACCGAAACTGGTTCCCGAGCTAAGCTCATGTCTTTCCCCTTGGCAGGGGATTTTGAGGTGTTTCCCGCTACAGGGGGGCCTTCTTCGTAATCCTAGGCCTCTTCACAACGGGGCCCGAGCCAGCCTTCTTAGCTTGGAAAGTAGTTCGGAGGTCGAGAGCTCCGGGTTGTTCCATCTCTTTGCCTAAAAAGCACAAAGGGAGTTAGTTCACAAAATAAAGTTGTCAAAAACATATGTAAAGAAAGAAAATAAACAAAGATCCTACCTTCCGAGCTAGGGGAGGAGTCTATTATCACCAGCTCGAGTGTTTTGACCGGGATATGCATGACCTCCGACCCTGGAACTAATGGAGGAGAATGAGAGTCTACAATTAAATTTCTAGGATCCTAAGGGGTTCATGTTCAGATCCTTTCTTGGGGTTGGATTCCTCTACATACTGTCTAAATCCAGGGACAAATGCACCCTGGAGCTGAGAAGGCCAGGTCCAACGGTTGGTCCCATATTCCTCAAAAATTGCGATTCTAAAGTTTAAGGTGTTGTCAACTACAACTGAGCCCTTAGGATAACTATTGTCATGGCATACCACTAGGTGGTCTACGCACTAGAGCAGGGTTGTATTTCGATCCGGGTTATAAGGATGACAATAGATGAGCTGATTTGGATTAAAACCAACTAACCTAAAATCAACAACCACCCTACGTAATTCCCTAAAGAGATATGGGTTACCTTGGCCAGAGGGGCCGGCTGCTACCCCTAACGCATTTCTTTCCAGATTGGGTTCCCAGACAGCCTCAGGAGCCCGCCTTTTTCGCACTAGAGGCACCTCATCCTCTTCATCTTCCTTGTCCTCAATGGTCGACAAGGCCTCGTGAGAGGATGGAGTTCGGGGATCGCCGAAAGGGTAGCCCGGGTCCTTAAGACTAGTGTTTGACCATCGCCAATCAACTGGCAGGCCAGCATTGTGACATCATTCACGATTTGGCGATAGTCCTTCCCACTGGGGAGAAGCCCAGACAACTTCTCATATTGACCCCTGAGGGTCACGGACTTTTCCGTCCTCGCAAATATGGCTGCACGAGAAACAAATTTAGTTAAGGCATAAAAAAATATATATCTTAAAAGGAATAAAAATTCACGAGCTGAATTCAAAAGGATGGAAGACTTATGAGGTTGGTTGAAGTAGTGGTGTTCGCAGTTCTAGAATCCATTCGACATAAAGAACAGGTCTTTGCAGTCGTTTGGATGACAAGGAAGCTCGATGATGGAGGCCGAGTTATGGAATCATGTGAGGTAGTAGAATCCATCATCGCATCCCCTCTGGTAGGGGCTTGCCTTGAGGCAGAAGAAATACAGAATGTCTATCGGAGTGGGGACCTCCCGCTCTTGTTTCAAGAACAAACACTTCAGCCCAGCCAAAATGGAGCCAACTTCATGAAATTTAAAAAATATGTGAAGTATTGTTCCAGAGGGAGGAAGGCCTTAGCCTTCAAGTGTTCATCACTCCAAGCTGCAAAGTCGTCTTGGAGAGAGGAGCAGCTCTGTTCCCCTTCGAACGCAGGTCGGACGAGGAGAGTTCCAATTCCAACCTCTATATTGTGGCTCAACATAGTCTTGTTTACTCTCCCTTGAGTCATGATCTTTGAAATGATTCGCCCAGCCTCAAATTATGCATTGGGATCGACCATGATCTCCTTCTCCACCACCGAACTGAAGTGTGGGATGGGAGATTCTGGGGTGATTTGTTTCCTTTTGTTCTTCTATTGAGAGGACAAGCTCGAGGCATTCTTCTTTGGGGCGTTCTTCTTTTGAGGTGCCATCAGGTCGCCTAACGACAAAAGGACCTAGTTAGTAGGAAACCTAAGATCTAAAGCTATGACGTGAGAGTACGAAGGAAATAGTTTACTTTTGTTATACAAGCTAAGGTTAGTCTCTGCCCCATCGCATGATGCCACATGATATCCTAAGCTACGCGCCTTGGTTTCCTAACAGACCCCTGATATTTAGAGATCCATGTGTCAGAATGTCAGACCACTACTTTCCTTGGGAGGCGGTTTAGTGTAAAACCACCCAAGAGAACGTAACCTCTAAGCTATCTGGTTCTAAACCTAAAAACCCTTCATTTCCTTTACCGCGAATGGGTATTCTTTAATTAATTCACCATTAGAGTTACCCAGATTTACCCAGAAATTTCCCAGTGTTATGAACGTCTTATTTCTAGAACGTTTTTGGACTCACCCGTGGAACCGAAGTCAAAACCTAATCTCTAAGAAAATTTTGAAATAGACTAACAGTAACTACAATGAATGTTGCAGATGAGCACGGTGAAGAACAGAAATTCCACTGGATAAAAAAAAACTTTTAAAACCAAAGGATGAGATACTTACAGGAAAGTACAATTCGCATTTAGGAAGGAATAGACACGGAAATGGGAAGCTCCTGGAAAGCTTCTGAATATCTGGACATGATGAACGATTTTTGGGATTTCTTGGAGAGAAGATAGGCTTGGAAGTGTAGAAAAGGAAATTTTTTAAATGAAAGGTGGTGCAGTTTGAAGTTTTTCCATCCTAATTATAGGTAAATTGTGTAAAATAATCTTGGCCATCCAATTGGGTTAGTTCAAGATCCAAGGGCTAAGATTAAATAGACCAAACGACGGCAAAAAGGTGACAAGACAATTATTGCAGTCCTTGAAACCCAAACAGATGCCAATTGCGGTACACCACGTGTCCAGTACTCAAGTAGTGGGCAAGTGTGGTTTTATGTTACAGAAGTCTAAAAGCCCCTACTGTGTAGGTTAGAATGTGACGATGTCATACACGAGCTGGAGCTTAGGTGGCAAATGTTGTACCCTAATTTTAGCCCGAGTTCATTCACTCAGCTCGAATATATCTGGCAAATAAATATACAGGGAAATAACCAAGGGAATGATATCTGCTTATTATCCACGTGGACAGCTCTGGATTCACGTTGTCATACGTGGTGTTAGGCGTCCTGGGTTTAACCCGAGCTAAGGATGCAATGGCTATGAAGCGCGAGCTCAGAATATGAAAGTAGCTTTCGAAGCATGAGCTTGGAGGAGATACCCAGCTCGTGGTAATTCTAGAATATCGTATACTGAAGGATCCCCAAAGATTCGAAATTTGCTGATACGCTTATTCATGACCAGCTGTCATATTTATTATCCAAGATAGCAGGACATCTTTATTCTATAATTAAGTCGTATCCCCATATAAATGGGAATTATTTGTATTAAGTGTAATCATTATGTAAATGTGTGATTGATTCACGTGGTTATCCAAACATGTCCATGTAATTCCCTTATAAATACTGGGAATATTGGATAGGAAAGGGGACCATTATTCTGTAATACCAAAACTCTGCCAAAATGGAGAAAGAAACAACAATAATATTGACTCGTGGACTAGGTGGATTTTAACCAGTGAACAGCGTAAAAGTTCTGTATTCTTGAGTGAATTCAAATTATTATTCATTACGTTTTACTATTAAGCACTAATCTGCCTTATTATTTCTTAATACACTTTTGGCGAAAAATCGCGTTAACAAATTAAATATTTAATTTCAAAATTATTATCTAATTTAAATTGGTTTTAATTAATTGGTAAAATTAATTAAATATCTTTATTTGAGTGGGAGATAATAACTTGATAAGTTCAAATTAGATTTGAATTTAAAAGATTGATATTTATTCAAATAATTAATTATATTTGATAATTAGTTAAAAATATAATTAATTCAAATTTGAATTAATTATCAGGTTGTTGGATTTTATCTGATAAGGTAGTTTGAATAAATAATTAAATAATTATGGAAAAATCAAATATCCCTAAAATATAGGGTGGTACACGACACACACAATCCATGGATTGTGTGTGGCGTGCACTACACATTTTTCAAGGATAGATTTTTCAATTTTATTTATTTAATTAATTAATTAATGGAAATTTAAATGTTAGTTTTTGGATATTTTTATTAAGGAGATAATTAATTAATTAACAGATAAATTGTAAATTATTTACAGATTTATTTTTTAAATTTAAATATTTTCTATTTAAGTTAGACTTTTCAAAAAATATGAAGAGACTCTACTATTCGCTCTAAAAAAAAGAACGATACTTTTCTATCTCTCCCTGAATAAGATACGGAACCAATCTCAAACATATTCTCTTGATCTCATGTGTTGAGTACATCAAGTTGAATCAGGTATATACCATCCTTTATTCTCTAAGTGCCCACACACTTCTTGAGGTGTAGAAAATGTTGTGGAAGATCTTCGTGTGAGTACCTGAGAGCAGCTTGGATTGGAAGTTCGTTCAATTTTACATAAAGATAGCAAGGACACTTGATAGGCATCAAGAGGTATGTTCTTTATTCTTGCTTATGATTAATGTATGTATATTAATGGATCTGCATATTTAAAGGTAGTTTAGATATGTTACAAAATTTTTGTTGTACACTGGGCCAACCCACCACCTTTCCTCTGCGTATTAGGAAAATTGCTCCTAAAATAAGTATGATGCCATAGTGAACTGTAGGAATAGGAGAATGGTATTCAAACTGATAGGAGAAGAGTTGTTTATGTTCAAAGGCGCAGCCAAGGAAATGAAATTCGCAATGATCTTCGCTATGAAGGCGAGGAAGATGTTAGGGGACGGTTGCATGGGATATCTGGCACACATCGTTAATAAGGATAAAGAAGGCACGTTACAACTAGCTGAAGTACCCATCTTATGCAAATATCCTGAAGTATTTCCCGATGACCTTCCCGGCCTACCGCTGGAGCGAGAAGTGGTGTTCGATATAAAGATTATTCTAGGGAAAACATCCATTTCGAAAGCTCCGTACGGGATGGTACCATCGAAATTGAAGGAGTTGCAGGCTCAACTACAAGAGCTGTTGGATAAAAAGTTCATAAGACCAAGTCATTCTCCGTGGGGAGCCCCGATATTGTTTGTAAAGAAGAAAGATGGCTCCATGAGAATGTGTATAGACTATCTGGAGCTGAACAAGGTGATGATTAAGAACTGATATCCTCTTCCCAAGATTAATGATCTATTTGATCAACTCCAGGGAGCATCAATATTCTCCAAGATAGATCTCCGATCAGGTTACCATCAGCTCAGAGTTAAGGAGTCGGACGTACCTAAGACAACATTTTGGACGCGGTCTGGTCACTATGAGTTCGTAGTGATGTCCTTCGGACTCACCAATGTACCCGCCGCATTCATGGTCCTCATGAATCGAGTGTTTAGCAAGTTTTTGGATAAATTCATCATTGTGTTT
Organism: Humulus lupulus; assembly: GCF_963169125.1. NCBI lineage: Eukaryota > Viridiplantae > Streptophyta > Magnoliopsida > Rosales > Cannabaceae > Humulus > Humulus lupulus. The sequence goes on from NC_084796.1 coordinate 148,165,216, forward strand.
ATTGATGATATTTTGATATACTCGAGGAACCAAGAGGAACATGCAGTGCATTTGGAGATGGTTCTTCAGCGTTTCAAGGAACAAAAACTTTATGCCAAATTCTCCAAGTTTCTTTGGCCATGTGGTGTCAAGAGAAGGGATATTCGTGGATCCTACCAAGATAGAGGCAGGAAGTGAGAAGTTTTTTCAAATTAGAAGGGTATTATAGGCGGTTCGTAGAAGGGTTGTCAAAAATAGCAACGCCAATAACCGCTCTTACCCATAAAAATGCTAAGTTTGTATGGACCGAACAGTGTGAGAGGAGTTTCCAAGAACTAAAGATGAGGTTGACCACTGCCCCAGTGCTGACTATCCCCAGTGGGACAGAGGGATATACGATCTACAGCGATGCCTCAGTACAAGGATTGGGGGCGGTACTGATGCAACATGGCAAGGTGATAGGTTATGCATCCTGATAGATAAAGAGTTACGAAAAGAACCACCCGACACATGACTTAGAGTTGGCTGCAGTAGTGTTCGCATTAAAAATCTGGAGACATTATCTCTGTGGGATACATTGCGACATTTACACCGACCACAAGAGCCTCAAGTATTTCTTTACCCAGAAGGAATTGAACATGAGGTAGCACCGGTGGTTAGAATTGCTTTACGATTATGATTGTGACATTCTATACCATCCCATAAAGGCCAATAAGGTGGAAGATGCTCTGAGTCGGCAACCGATGGCGTATGTGATGATAGTGCAAGAAATGCCCTTGGAACTGCAAGGTGACATCTCTACGTTGGATCTCGAGGTAGTTGTTGGAAAATTAGCAATTCTTTCGGTGCAACCCACCATTATGGAAGCCATACAAGGAGGACATCTTTTGGAACTTTGGCATGAGCAGATCAAACACGAGGTGAGGAAGGATATGCGACCGAGATTCCACATATCAGAATATGGGGTGTTAGGATTTAAAGGTAGAATTTGTGTTCTCGGAGATGCAGAGATTAAGAAGCAAATCTTCTATGAGGCACACAATCCCCTTACGCAATGCACCCCGGCACCACAAAAATGTGCCAGGATTTAAGAAAATATTTTTCGTTGCCGAAAATGAAAAAGGAAGTAGAAGAATATGTGGCTCATTGCCTCACCTGCCAACAAACCAAGGTAGAGCACCAACGACCAGCAGGGTTGTTGCAACCGCTGGAGATTTCAGAATGGAAGTGGGAGATGATTACAATGGACTTTGTCATTGGACTGCTAAATACTCCTAAGGGTCATTATACGATATGGGTTACTATTGATAGATTTACCAAGTCAGCGTATTTCCTACCCATTAAGATAACTTATTATGCGGATAAGTTAGCAGACTTATACATAGCAGAGATTGTACGACTACATGGAGTACCTAAGTCCATCATTTCAGGTCAAGACAGAAGTTTCACCTCGACATTTTAGAAAAGGATGTAAGAAGGTTTTGGGACTCAACTTAAGTTTGTCACTGCTTTCCATCCCCAAACAGATGGCCAAAGTAAGCGAACGATCCAAACCCTAGAAGACATGCTAAGAGCCTGTGTACTCGACTTCTAGGGGTCGTGGAGCGAAAAACTTCTGCTGATGGAATTTTCTTACAACAATAGCTACCACGACTCTATTAAGATGGTGTCGTATGAAGCCCTGTATGGGTGAAAGTGTTGATCCTCAATTCATTGCCACGAAGCCAGTGAAAGAAAATTCTTAGGTACAGAAGAGGTGGACAAAGTTACTGAGGATATCAAGAAGATTTGAGAGAGGCTATAAGCCTCCATAGATCGACAGCTCATATATGCAAACCGACACCAAAGACCCTTGGAGTTTGAAGTTGGAGATAAGGTGATCCTGAAGGTAGCTCCGTTGAAGGGAGCTCTACGTTTTAGTAAGAAAGGAAAAATGAGTGCAAGATATATCGGACCTTTTGAGATAGTGGAGAAAATGAGTATGGTAGCCTACCGATTTGCTCTCCCACCTGCGTTGGCTCGAGTACATGATGTATTCCATGTATCTATGCTGAGGAAATATGTTGAAGACCCGAGTCATATACTTAGTTGTGAACAGTTGGAAGTGGATTCGAAGCTGTGTTACAAGGGAAACCGGTGAGGATTCTGGATTGTAAGGCTAAGGAGCTGTGTAATAAGACTATACCCTTAGTTAAGGTGCGGTGGTGTAACCATGGGGTAGAAGAAGCAACATGGGAACCTGAAGACCAGATGAGAGTTATACCCGCATTTGTTCTAAGCTTCAAGGACGAAACATGTATAAATTATAGGTATTGTAATGCCTCACGTTTAGGGCATCAGGTAAAACGCCAGTTCGGGTATTTTTCCCTGTATTATGTACTATTTCAGGTGAACATTTTATGTTACATGAAGTTGTGATGTGTGAATGCTTGCCATGATGTGATAAGTGCAATTTTCTTTCTTCTTTTTTAGAAACTGAGACCTTTGGTCGTGAACCAGGTCAAAATCCCTAATTGGGTAAAAATCTTGGATTAATTAAATAGGAAATACTATGGCATAAAAATATCAATTTTTTCTAACACTGAGACATTATATTCGAGTCAATAAATAAATAAAAAAATTGTACGAAACCTTGTCCATTTTATTTCTTTTCTTCTTCAAATCTGAAACCCTAAGGGGTGGAATATCCATGCATGTGTGTAGAGTCCAAGAACTTTACTTAGCTAGTTAGATAGTAGTAGTAATAGTAATATCTAGTAGTAGTTATATTATGTTTATTACTGTGGATTTTGGTTCAAGCCGGGATTTAGTTGGAAACTCCTATCAATAGTTATGGATTTTATAAGTTTAACTTATAGTTTAAGAATATTAATTATAACATAAGATTTGATTAATATTGCTAGTTATTAATATGATAATTATTATAACCTAAAGTTTAGATAGAGCCAATAAGAATATGACACTTGTCATGAGCATGGTTATTCTTAAGAGGCAATAGGATTATGACACTTGTAATATACATGATTATTAAGGAATTATTATTTTAGTGATAAAATAAGGGAATTATAAGACTTAGTCTTCACCAGAATCTGTTAGGAGCATGACATTTGTCACAATTTTATTTATTTGTGGATGTTGCCACCATGACTTGGACTCGATTTGTCGAGTTGTTCCACAAAAAGTATTATAATTCGGCTGTACTTGCTTCAAGAGTTGAGGAGTTCATTGACCTAAAGCAAGTAAGTTTATCAGTGGCATAGTATGCTCGGCAGTTCGATCGATTGGCTAAGTTCGCACCGGAAATGGTTCTAACTGACTATTTGAGGGTGTCTAAGTTTGTTAGAGGACTTCGACCGAAGATCGAGCTAGGGGTTAAGTTGGAAAACCCGAGAAATACTACCTATGCCAATGTTCTAGAAACGGCAATAGAAGTAGAAAGGATTCAGACGAATGCTAGTAAGGAGAAGAGGGATTAAACAATGGTTCCAGACCAAAGTCTTTGCCTTGACCAAGGGAGGAGCCCATGCTAGTAACAAGCAGTTACAGGTCAGATTCCTATCCTCGATAGTATATGTTCTAGTATCGCTTGATTTGGGAGCAATATACTAGTATATCTAGTTAGGAATGATAGAGAAATTAGACAAACCTTGTAGAACTAGGTTTGGGACATAGTTACCTTCGGGTGAAGTAGTCCTATCATCGCGGATAGTATGAGGCGTACCGATCAAAATTGAGGACGTAGAACTAGAAGGAGACCTGATAGAACTGGAGATCAAGGACTTCGACGTGATACTAGGCATGGACTGGCTAGCAAGGCATGGCGTAACCATCGATAGCAGACGTAAGCAAGTGATGTTTGAGACTCCTAACGGTCAGAAACTATGCTATATGGGAAAAAATTTAGGACTACATACGCCGCTTATTTCATCACTCAAAGCTTAGAGGATGATAGAAAAAAGGATGTCACGCATTCTTAGCTAGCGTTACGCATGTGGTAAAGGGAACAACACTAAAGGTTGGAGATGTACATATTGTAAGGGAATTTCCAGAGGTATTTCCTGACGACTTGCCAGGATTGCCACCGACGCGGGAAATTGACTTCACAATCGAATTAGTACCGGGCACCGAGCCTACCTCCAAGGCACCATACCAGATGGCTCCTACCGAACTCAAGGAGTTAAAGATGTAGTTAGAAGAACTCTTAGACTTGGGTTTCATTAGAATGAGCCATTCACTATGGGGAGCACCGGTACTATTTGTGAAGAAGAAGGATGCAAGCATGCAGATGTGTATAGATTATCGCGAGCTGAATAAGGTGACAATTAAGAATAAGTACCCGCTACCCTGGATTGACGACTTTTTTGATCAACTCTGAGGAGCGATCATGTTTTCAAAGATTGATCTACGGTCTGGGTATCATCAACTCAAGGTACGGTAAGAGGATATTCCCAAGATGGCTTTTAGAACTTGTTATGGACATTATGAGTCTCTAGTTATGTCTTTTGGTCTTACCAATGCTTCAGCCCCATTTATGGATTTAATGAATAGGGTCTTCAAGGACTACTTAGGTAAATTCATCATAGTGTTCATCGACGACATCTTAGTATACTCCAAGGACGAAGTCGAGCACGAGGAACATTTGAGGTTGATTTTGTAATGATTAAAGGAGCATCAACTCTACGCCAAGTTTAAGAAATGGGAGTTTTAGCTTTCGTAAGTGGCGTTCCTTGGGCACATTATATCCGAGGACAGAGTAGAAGTAGACCCATCAAAGTTAGAAGCCGTGAAGGATTGGCCAAGACCAAAGAACGCATCTGAAGTAAGAAGCTTTCTGGGATTAGCAGGTTATTATAGGAGGCTCGTAGAGGGCTTTTCTAAGATAGCCACTCCACTCACCAACCTGACCCCGAAACAGCAAAGATTCAACTGGAATGATAAATGTGAAGAAAGCTTCCAGTTGTTTAAGGACAAGCTTTGCTCAGCACCAGTACTCTGTGTACCAACACCCAATGACAAGTTCGTAGTTTACTGCGATGCATCGAAGCAAGGGTTGGGTTGCTTGCTGATGCAAAATAATAAGGTGATAGCCTACGCCTCACACAGCTGAAGGAGTACGAGCAACGCTCTCCAACACATGATATGGAGTTGGCAGCAGTGGTCTTTGCGTTGAAAATCTGGCGCCATTATCTTTACGAAGAACGGTGCGAGATTTATACGAACCATAAAATTTTAAAATACTTCTTTACGCAGAAGGAGCTCAATATGAGGCAGCGTAGGTGGTTAGAGCTCGTGAAGGATTACGACTGCGAAATCTTATACCACCCGGGAAAGGCAAATGTAGTGGACGATGCGCTAAGTATGAAGAGTTATGGAAGTTTAGCATCACTAGCCGGAATAGAAAAGGCGCTGCTGCAGGAACTGATCAATGCTAGAATAGAAGTAGTTGTCGGCAAGCTGGCTAATTTTCCTATCCCGTCAAATCTGCTAGAAGATATCCGGATTGGGCAAGGGCATGACGACATAGAGCGGCATATATGGATGCAGTCAGAGAAGGAAAGGCCACAAATTTCTCAATATCAAGTCAAGGATTATTGAGATATAAGGAACGAGTATGCGTCCCAGATAATCAAGGGATTAAGATGGTGATTCTAGAAGAAGCGCACAGTGCCCCATACTCAGTTCACCTAGGGTCGACAAAGATGACTCGCGACATCAAGGAAATCTATTGGTGGCTAGGGATGAAGAAGGACATAGCAGAATTTGTGTCTAAGTGTCTAGTATGCCAGTAAGTGAAAGTAGAACATCAGCGGCCTGCAGGTTTATTGCAACCGCTTAGCGTACCAGAATGGAAATGGGATGATATAGCTATGGATTTCGTGATGGGTTTGCCACGAACGAATAAGCAGCATATTTAGCCTGGATAGTAATAGATAGACTAACCAAGTCCGCTCATTTCCTGTATGTTAAGACTTCGTACACAGCAGATCAATACACAGAGGTTTAAGTCCAAGAAATAGTACAACTGCATAGAATCTCTAAGACAATAGTATTCGATAGAGGATCGGTGTTTACATCGAGATCTTGGAGTAAGTATTTGCCGCTGATAGAATTCTCCTACAACAATAGCTACCAGTCAACAATCGGGATGGCACCCTACAAGCTATTTTATAGAAGAAGGGTCGATCGCCGTTGCATTAGAACGAGGTAGGAGAAAGGCAACTACTTGGACCTAAAGTTGTTAGAGGAGATCAGGATGTAGTAGCGCTGATTAGAAAGTGTATGCTTGCTGCTCAAAGCCGTTAGAAAAGTTATGCAGATGCCAAGCGGGGTGATGTGGAATTCAAAATCGGAGATCAAGTCTACTTAAGGATATCTCCTATGAAAGGTGTGAAGCGGTTTGGGAAGAAAGGAAAGCTTAGTCCCTGATTTATAGGTCCTTTTGAGATATTGGACAAAGTGGGAGCACTTGCGTATAGATTAGCCCTACTGCCAGCCCTAGCAGATAGCCACAACGTGTTCCACATCTCAATGCTACGCAAGTATGTGTCAGACCCATCTCACGTCCTCAAGTATGATACGATAGCAGTCCAGAAAGACTTGAGTTACGAGGAACGACCGGTTAGCATCCTGGATAGAGGAATGAAGCAGTTACGGTCCAAGAGTATTCCAATAGTCAAAGTCCTATGGAGTAATAGTTATGAACAGGAGGCAACGTGGGAGTTGGAGGAGGACATGCAAGGCCGGTATCCATAATTATTTGGTAAGTAAATTTTGAGGACGAAATTCTTTTTAGTAGGGGAGAATTGTAGAGTCCAAGAACTTTACTTAGCTAGTTAGATAGTAGTGGTAATAGTAATAGCTAGTAGTAGTTATAGTATGTTTATTACTATGGATTTTGGTTCAAGCCGGGATTTAGTTGGAAACTCCTAGCAATAGTTATGGGTTTTATAAGTTTAACTTATAGTTTAAGAATATTAATTGTAACATAAGATTTGATTAATATTGCTAGTTATTAATATGATAATTATTATAACCTAAGGTTTAGATAGAGCCAATAAGAATATGACACTTGTCATGAGCATGGTTATTCCTAAGAGCCAATAGGATTATGACACTTGTCATATGCATGATTATTAAGGAATTATTATTTTAGTGATAAAATAAGGTAAATATAAGACTTAGTCTTCACCAGAATCTGTTAGGAGCATGACAGTTGCCACAATTTTATTGATTTGTGGATTAGGTTGTTATTTAGATAATTACATAAATTTTTCGTAACTTTAGGGTACTGTAACTCCCGACCTATTTTTTACCCAGCTATGTTATGAATTTCGAAAAATAGTATTTTCCAGAAAGTTGTATATAATTGAATTAGCTTTCTAACGGTAGAAATATGGTCTAAATCGGAGTCCTACAACTTTAGTTATGTTGATTTTACTACAGGTGAGTTTAGAGTTACGAGATTTAGGGAGTTAGAAGTTAGGATTCTATTTGTTTTTATTATTTTTGTTTTTAATTTTAAAAATCAAACTTTGACTCCTTAAACCTCTCTCTGAATAATTTGACCAAGTCCTAAGCCTTTGCCTGAAGAATATTCAAATATTTTCAATTAAATTCATTATTTTTATTCAAAGCCAAAAAGAAGATTTTTATTCCTAGAACTCTATAAATAGAACCTAACACCAAGCCTTTTCATTCATTCTTCAAGCATTGATCAGAGCCTTCCAGGTGCTAGTGAGACTATAGAGTGATAAACACTTGGGTTGGGGTTATAAGCTTTATCATTCTAAGCTTATTATACACTTGGGAAGTAAGGTTCATAGTGTGTATTTCGGTTTCGAGGTGTAGTTCGGTCATGACAATTTCAAAGGTATTCCTATTCTTAGTTCATTTTCTGTATTGTTTCATTAGTTCTTATAGTTGTTCTCTACTCAATTCCTAACTCAGTCTTCTCTATTCTTGGTTAGGCATCTAAGTTCTTCAAACTTGAGATTTCTTGTTGGTAAGTATCTTCTCGATGGTTTAGTTCATTCCTTTCATCTTTTTTCTTTTAGAATACTCACATTTCTCAATTATGGTTTTAGGAGTGTTCCAAAATCCCGACCTTGTTCTCATCATCCCGGTATTTTGGTAAGGAAAATAGGATAGTTCTTATGTGATATGTGCTATGTTTATGTAAGATGTTATGATTATGCTATAGTATGATTTTATGTGTATCATATATGTATGCTTGGGGCTTATAGTTGTTATATAGCAAACCCTATCATATTTATGTTTTGGGGCTTATAGTTGCTATATAGTAGACCCCAATAGTTATATGTTTTTGGGGCTTATAGTTGCTTACCCCAATAGTTACCATGTACATGGGTTAGAATTATGATATATGTGTTATAGTATATGATAGATGTTCATAGTTTATGTGTATGATTATGTTTCATGCTTGTAGTAGATTTTCCTTGCTGGGCATTAGGCTCATTCATTTATGTTTTATATGTGCAGGAAAATAGTTTTGGCGGCGGGGAGATTCTTGGTAGCTTGGGAATGTGTATTGAGGGAGAATGAAATCGGTGGACTGCGCGAACGATTCGAGGATGAAGTTGTTTAAGTCTTTTAAATTATGATTTTTATGTATTTCCGCACTTAATATTGTAACCATTTTATTTAAGATTTAAGTTATGTTCTGTTTTATTTTCAAAACAATGGAATCTCATATCCTACTATGAATTTTATGTATTTTAACTCTTTACAGTTTTAATAAAGTTATGGTTATTTCATATATATGTTTTCTTAAAATTAGTGTCTGTGTATAGTAGTTATTAATGGTCCAAAGTCTAGAATAGTTGTCAAAATAACTAATGAACACCTTCCGTAGGGGGACGAATGAAAGCGCCTCGAGGCCCCATTAAGCTATTGACTATGTTAAACCAACGGTGGAGATCGAATAAAATCCTTAAAATAAGCTCATTATAAAATTAAAAATAGTATTTTTATTATTTATTTTTAGAAAATTAATGGCTATGGTTTTCCAAAAAAAATAAACAGATTAAATTTTTTAAACTAAAGTCCTATAATTTCTTATTAATTCTAAATTGTCACTTTGAAACAAATTCAATTAATTTAGAATTAATTTGTTGCTAATCAATATTTAGGTTTAACTAATATAATGAACCTATACAATTAAGTCGAACTCAGGTAAATGGGCCTTAACAATTGGGCTTGTATGGAGGAAGGCTGGGTCCAGTATGTCATTCCCACTACAAATGCCCCCTATCTTTCATACAAGGTCCAAAAGACAGGAATAAGCCTTCGTTTTATTAATTGATTAGGCCCACTATAGTCATGCAAAGCAAATGGGCATTCACAAGTGAAATCACCCACAAGAGAGGAATTTAAACTTTACATTTTCTAATGGCCCCAAAATATTTTATTTGGCAAAATACCATATATCTAACAAACATATGGGCCACTTTATGCATCTAAGCCCAATTGCAAAAATACCACATATAGTGCAAACAAACATGTTATAATTGGATGGGCCTAATCATGTTACTATATGAGCAATTCTATGAATTTATGCAAAAATACCACAATTTATTTCATTTGCAAAAATACCACAATTAATTATCTAGAATTTATAAAAAAATTCAAATTAATTCAATTTTTACAAAAATAAGTCAATTTAAATGAAATTTATCAACAATTAACAATAGTTAATTTAAATTTCATTTATCAACAATCAACTAGATTTTACGTTAATTTGAAAAAACATATTAATTTAATTTAAATAGGATTTATCAACAATTAACCAAAGTTAATTTAAATCCCATTTATTAAAAAAATTATTTTATTAATTGGCTGAAAAAATGATATTTTTCAAAATTTAACAAATTTTAAATTTTAAAATCAATATCTTAACTATTTTAAAAAAATATCTTGTGTTGTTATAACTATTAGCTAATATTTTAACCATTAAAAAATAAAATAAAATATAAATAGTTATAACAATCCTAAAATATCTCAAAATAGTTAAACAAATTTAGATATCCATAAAAATATCTAACTAACAATATTCAAATTTCAAATAATTTAAATATTAAAAACTATAGAATAAAAAGATATTTATATTTTCAAATAAAGATTTAATAAAAATATCAAGAATTAAAATATCTTAAATATATGATATCATAATTCTAAAATTTTAATATATTAAAAGATTTAAAATTAAGTTGTTAGTCTATTTTTAAATTTAAATTTGAATGTTTGTAGAAAATATCTAATTATTTAAATCTCAACTAACAAAAATATCTTATTTTAAAAAAAATTAAATGATAAAACAAAAAAAAAAAGATATTTTTGGTTTTGATAATAAATAATGTATTTTCACAATTTTATTTTTTTTTATTTCTAAAAAAAAAAAAATTGGATGAACAGTACCCGTTTTGGGTACTGTTCACCTGAGTGCATGGTGGCTGGGCTGCTGGTGGCGCGCGCGCGGGGCTGGGCTGCGCGCAAGAGGCGCGCGCACGCGCATAGGAGCCAGTGCAAAAAAAAATTCAAATATTTTTTTTTAGCAATTTTTCAAACCAAAACTATTTTCTAATTAATTTTTAACATGTTACACAAAATAAATCATATATAAAAATTAATATCATAGAAAACACAACAAAATAACCTAAAAATTGCTAAAATTCACATAAAATCAATATGCTTCATAAAACATGAAAACCATCCAATTATTCAAACATATCAAATAATCCAATTTTAAACATGTTCATGCATGAAAATAAAAATTACCAAAGGCTTTAAGGCGAGTTGTTGGGAAAACTTATACAAGATCTTTATTTATTTTTCATGTATATCTAATATTAAACAAATTAATACGAGATAGCCTAAAACATGTTTCTAAAATTATATTCAAAGAGAAACAATGAATAGAATACTTACAGTATATGCAGCGGAATTAAAGAGTCATTCTTTCAGTTTCTCTAACTCTTGTATCCTCTCTGTCGCAGAGTATTATCAAGAAACTGAACCGATCTTCTATTTTCTTCACAATCTTCCAATGTATCCTTAGAACAACCTAGACTAGTATGGTCAATTCTCAAGACATGAGATAGATATAGAGAGAAGAAGAGAAAATAACAAAGAGGCTTAGAAAATGACTTGTGTTTAGAGAGAATCTAAAACTATCAGAACACCAGTGATTAAACTTATGTTTTGGCTTCTCTCTAAGCACTCCTTTTATAGACTCAATTACGCCATTTAATTTAATTAAAAAATCAATAAAATAATATCCATTTTGAAGGCCTAGGTCGAAATTATCATGGGATTTAGGCCCGTGAAATTTCCCATTTGATTATAAGCTCATTGGACTTAAAATTAAGGCTTGTATTCTTTTCTATTGATTTAATTAATTAGATAATTATTTAAATCCTTTATCAAATTAATTATTTATAATTTGAACATTGATTTAAACTCATTTATTAATTTAGATACCAATTTATCTCAATTAATAAATCTGCCATAATTTCTCTTTTCTTCTCAAAATTACACAACCCTGTGAAACTATCCAAAATTGACCTGGTCAACTTTGATAATTCTAATTGATATTAAATCAATTAATTGAGACTATCTAGATGATTTTATCCAAGGTACAATGGGGACCATGGGCCTATGAAATCAAGTTCCAATAAGTTATCATAAATCTAACAAATAAATTTACTAACTTATTAATTTCTCGTGACTCCACTATAGACTCGGATTTGCACTATTGAATTCACAGAACTCTCTATAACAAATATAGATACGCTATTAATTATCCATTGTTACAACCATAATTGTCACCCAATCCTCTATAGACGGTCTACAATGAGATAGGACTAAAATACGGTTTTACCCCTCATTGTATTTTATCCTTAAAACACTTAGTTCCTTGTAAATGATATTTCAGTAAACTAATTTAATTACTAAAATGAGATCTCTATCATTTAACACCTTGAACCAAACTAAAAGGAAACCATCGTTTCACTTCTTCATCAAAAGCTATAGATGTTCATATCTATCATTAACACTCCCACTCAATTATACTACCTAGTTCCTAAGATGTAAGTATGGGCTAGTCCGTAGGGTAAGCTGGTAACAAACAAGTTAAAGAACTCAAATAATACAATCAGTTAGAATACTAACCACTCAGAATTGAGATTGAATTGACATATGGTCTACTATATGATATGACTATAATAGATAATAACGATATGTTTACTTATCTTATCAACTGTCAATATCGGTCCTGTCCGATGTAACAAATACATCCGATCTTATCTACTTTGCTAATGTTCTTGAAAGAACATACCACTGTAATGTGTATGTAGATCATATCGTAGATTGACAAGTCAGTGTAAATCCTGTGCACTGACTAATCTTAGGACTAACTTATTTTGAACATATAATCATATTTATATTCCACTGTGATTACGTCACTATTAATAAGATTAGCTATATGCTCAAGATTTAATAGAAGTTTATATTAAACAAATAATCATGAAAATAAAACATGTGAGCAAAGTGATTGACCAAGTCAAAAAATGATTTCTATTCTTTTATTGATAATAAAATGAGATTGCAATGAATTTGGGTTTTAATTAAGGCATAAAACCCCAATAGAAAGTCTCCTTCTTCTTTTTTAACCAAATTTAATAAAATTGGATATTAATTCTGGTTTTTTTTAATGGCCTAATTTTAAATTTATATATATATATATTTGCAATTGGAATTAATTCTATTTTTTTTAATGAAATTAAGTTAACTTTCATTCATTAGAAATGTCATCCATAAGGATGGACACAAGTTAAAAAGAGACATGAAAACAAAAAACTCTAGCATTTATACAATGTTATAAGTATTTAGGTACAATAGACATTTATACATTGATATAAGTACTTAAGTAAGATAGCCTAAGCATTAATACATTGACATAAATCTAAACTTAGAACTAAACGAACTTATAAACAAAATAGGCTTACTACTAACTTTGGCAAGATATCATCCCGACCCTTAGCGACAATTTGTCTACTACTAACTTTGTCTTTTAGTTCATTCTGCAAAACAAACCAATGATTGATTTAATTAGTAACTTATAACAACACTTAAGTTACTTTACTTTAAAATACTACAATTTTTTCTACTCCTAGTTCTTTTCTTAAGACATCCAACATAATAGAAGTTTAATTATTAAATATTCCTAAGTCTAAAAAAACTTCGGCAGCATAACAATTACTTTTAACATATCCCAATATTTCAAAACTTGTAAATAACATAAAGAATATCCCAACATGATGTGCAAATCTAAAAAGGAAAACAATTCATAAAATCCAAAAAAATGGCATAGTTTCCTTTGCTTTTATATCATATCCCACTTTCAAAATTACCTATAAATTCAATACAAACATACACAAAAATCAACACACATAATTGTATCCTTATATCACCGCCAACACGCAAATTTCCGAGAACCTACTTTACTAAATTCAATATGAATGATTTAACTCTAATTTTATAAATAAATGTTGCAATAGTAATAAATAAAATTTAAAGATTACTCACCTCAAATATTACTCTTGAAGTCACCCAAAATCAACACCAAATTGGCCACTAAATCAACAACCCTACTAAAAAGCTTAAAAAAAAAATAGTTATGTAATTAATCAAACTAGTTACATAATCATCAAACAACATATCAAGCTAGATAGATATAGAAAATAAGATAAATGTCACTAATAATCCAAACATTCTAAGCTCTAACATTGGCAGCAACACTACCTATTGACGCTATATTTAAAGATTTAAATAAAAAGTCATATGCTTTCAAATTAAACACCTCTTTCTTAAAACAATCATATCCCTCAACACCAAGCTCACCACTAAATCAACAAGACTATTAAAAAGATTAAACAAAAAAAAAATAGATACATAATTATCAAAAAACATGTCAAACTAGTTAAAGAAAACAAAAATAAGTTACTAATAATCTAAGCATTTTATGTTCTCTAAGTTCTAACATTAGCAACAACACTACCTAATTAAAATCAAAATAATATAAAAAGCTACAACAAAAAATATATTATATATAAATACAAAAATTCTGATAATAATATAGAAAATTAAAAAAAAAAATCATACAACCAAAGATTGAACGATCCATACCTATTTTGAAGCTCAAGAACTTATTTGAACCCTAAAAATCTAATCAAAATCATGTAGGAAACCTCATTTTCGAAATCCAAATAGACCCATTTCCAAAGCCTTTCTCTTTTCCTAAAAAATGAAAATAAATCAATTGTTAGCCATTACTTAAGTTTTTTAGCAAGAAAACTAGTCAAGAATGGTGGGAAAACAAAAAAATTTAGAAAACCAAACCCTCGTCAGTCGTACGACCAGAAACAACGTTGTTTGCTTCTGGGTTTCTTCTTCAGAGCGAGAAGAGGAAAATGATGTCGAAGTGAAAGGGAATAGGGTTATAAAACTCTTTTACTTCGGTTTGTATATAAAAAGCGAAGTGGAAAGTCCACTTTTCACTTCATTTTTTTTATATATAAACCGAAGTAAAAGGGTTTCACAATAAGTAAGGGCCTTGTTTGGTACGTACACTTTTCTACTTCAGTTCTATCATAAAAACCGAAGTGGAAGCCCCCCCCCCCCCCCTCCCCCATGGTGTGCCAATCGAACACGACCCTTGTCTTATTGCTCTTTTTACTTTGTTTTTTTTTTATAAAAGCGAAGTAGTAGCCTAATTTTTTCAAGCACCATTCCCATAAGTGAAGTTAAAACCTATTTAGAAGCTTTTACTTCGGTTTTTAATTATTGTTTGTGTAAAAAACGAAGTAGAAGCCTATATTTCTAGCAGTGTAAGAATTTATTTCATGTAGCTATTGTGGAATGTTAATTATAAGAATATGACATAGTTTAATCCGAGTCACTTTGTGGTTTCACTATAGTGTTATCTAAGCGTGAAGGCTCACTTCTAGATAGAAGGTTTCCATAAGCAAGCGTTAAGGAATCCGAGTAAGACAACTTATGATATGTTTGGCTACAATACATTAATGACTAGTTTAGATAACTGAGTTATTATTTAATAATTTGAACTATTCCTAGAAGCTTTACTCAAGACCGTGGTCCTAGAGAATTCGCATACTCATGACAAAGGTAAGTAGTCTGGCTAGCTACTGTGACAACTATGAACTCCGGCTAGCCACTGGGGAACTATGTGAGAAACCGGTTCGCCACCGATGCCTGTGTTGCTAAGTCGGTTGGCCATCATGATATGTAAGAAGTCTGGTTCGCCACTGATGCTTGTGTGGCTATGTCGGTTGGCCATCACGATATGTAAGAAGTCTGGTTTGCCACTGATGCTTGTGTGGCTAAAGTCAATTGGCCATCACGATATGTAAGAAGTTTTGTTCCCCACCGATGCCTATGTGGCTAAGTCAATTGGCCATCATGATATGTAAGAAGTCTGGTTTGCCACTGATGCTTGTGTGGCTAAAGTCGGTTGGCCATCGCGATATGTAAGAAGTCTGACTTAACATCCGTGACATAAGAGTTCGGTTAAACTCTGTGACACGTAAATAAGTTAATTCCGGAATCAAATCTCTATGGCTAAGAAAGTATGCCGAATCCCTCTAGGAGTCTGGATAACCGGTGTAACTATTTACACCCATCGACGCAATGGAGAGATATGCTAAGATATGTTGAGATATGTTAAGCTATGTTGAAGGTTCCTCCGGAACCCTAAGTAAGTATGTATGATTTGATACGAACGACTAAGTAAGTATGTATGATATGATACGAATGACAAAGAAAGTATGTATGTTACAAGTTAAGACTGTATGTATCCTCTGGGATTTTCTTGGTGCAGGTGTACCTTCAGGTGATAAATTTTGGTTATGAGGCATGACCATAAGTTTTCCAGGGCGTTCGCACGTTCTTAAATTGTATGTTAGGGTTCAGTTTCATCAGAATTCTATTCTTGGTTGATTATCTGCCTAATTATAGTTAGTTAAGTTCTTGCTCTGTTTATGTGGTTATGTTTGTTAAGTTGTTCTTACTAAGTGTTTCGCTTACCTAGTTGTTTCGTGTTGTAAGTAAGCTCAAAGGCAAAGTGTATCAGTGAGCGCTAGAGTTTATCTGCGAGGATGTACATGTGGACCGACCTTTTGGGAATTTACGTTTTGGAGATTAGAACCCATATGATAACTAACAGTATATTTTAGGCTCGTTGAATATCTAAAATTATGAGAGTATAATTTATTTTTAAGTATGTGCATACTTCTGCACTATTGTATGTTTTGAAAAGTTTCTTCTTATAAGGATTTTTGGTTACCTTATTTTAGAAAATGGTTATGTTTTCTGCAAATTATGTTAAGAGATTTTACGGGATGTTACATCTTCTTTTAATTAAAATAAATAAAATGGGAAAACACATGGTCGTCTATTGCATGCTCACCATGCATACCATGCACATGCACACAAACAAGTGTTCAAGTGCATCTTAACTAACTATGCACTTTGGTGCACACAACCAAAACTGATGAACTTACAAATTAGAATAATAAAATAAAAAAATTAACAAATTTAATTTTACATAATTTCTACCAAGCAATTCAAACAATAAAAAAAATAAAACATAAAACTAATTAAAAAAAAATTATGCGCTACAACTATACAACTCCCTCCCCACATACAAAATTAAACCTTTTCAGTTATAAGTTTGCCTAATGTATGTATAAATATTTTGAATCATCTGTATATGTATATATATATATTATGTATTAATGAATGTTTTGATGATCAATTATTTTTATGGAGCTGTTACACATTAACAGAGACAGAGTACAATAGTTGCTAACTTATTTTATGGGTTAAATTTGAAAAAAAATAATAAAAATTTCAAAAAATAAAATGAAAAATTAGAGGAAGTAGAATGAAGAAAATTTAGAATGCCCGGCATTGTTCTTTAGCTTAGCATTATATATATAGGACAATTTTTTTATAGGAGCTTCACTTTAAGCCCTACTGATGGAGCTCTCAGTGTTTCTCGACCCGTGAATAGTTTTCGACGCGATTTTTTTTATGACCGTGTATATTGTAGCTATTTAGAGCATCCTGCAAATTTTCAGAAAATTCTGAGTAGTTTACAGTACCGAAAACTAAGTTAAAACATGTTGCTTTCCACGCACATAAAAAGAATTAGTCACGCATGCAACAACATGTTTGAACTTAGTTTTCGGTACTGTAAACTATTCAGAATTTTCTAAAAATTTGAAGGATGCTCTAAATAGCTACAATATACACGGTCATAAAAATAAAATGTACCGAAAACTGTTTAAAGGTCGAGAACACTGAGAGTCCCACCGATAGGGCTTAAAGTGAAGCTCTATAGGAGAATTCCCATATATATATATATATATATATAGATTGAATAGCATGATTTTCACTTTTGCGAACGAGTAATAGCCATTTTCACCAAAATGAGAATTTTTGTTTAACCAAAAGTTGACTAACGATATTAATTAATGGGAGGTAAATGAGTAATGAAATAAAAAATAAAAATGGTAACTTCCATTATTAATAGTCAAAATATAAAAAAGAAAACTAACATTCATATAATAAATTAATTAAATAAGTTTCTAAAAATTAAGAGGTAATAAATCAATATTTATTTAGAATTTTTTTTTATAAAACATACCATAAAATGTAATTATGTTTATTAGTAGTAATACAATAATATAAAATATTAATGAGAATTTACTCATTTGTATCCTATATTTTTGCAAAGTATCGTTTCGGTACCCTCTCTTTTCATTAATGCACATATGGTACACTGTATTTTAAAATCATACATATTTTATACCATAGACTTAGATTTGATAGATAATTTTTTGTCAATATGACCAAACTGCCATCAATTTTATGTAATTAAGTAATTAAATTTCAATTTGGAACTTATATAATTGAGAGCAGTTTGATTAAATTGGTAAAATTTTATTAATTAAATTTGAGTTTATGGTACTAAATATGTACAATTTTAAAATATACGGTATTAAATATGCACGATTTCAAAATAATGGTACAAAATGAACATTATTGTAAACACAGGGTACCAAAATGATACTTTGCAAAAACAGTGGGTACCAAATGGTTACCCACCCAATATAATGAAAAATGTAAACTTTCTTTTTATTTTTATAAAATGCTATTTGTTGGGCTTTTGTCATAGTCTTTTAAGTAGGATACAATTATACCACAACATTAAATATGATTAAATTAATTTTCAACAAAAATTTATTTCGCAAACAATATTAATTTGTGAGTTTAAAAGAAATACTTTATTATTTTCAATTATTTTTCTTTTAATACCAAAATCTTACCTCTGTGTTATCAAACTAGCAAGAGGACAGTATGGACTCTGTTTACGCCATTTTTCGTCAACTTAATTATGATGAGCACTAAACAAGAATATAGAAAGAATAGAAGAATTCATATTTTTTTACGTAGTTTAACAATTAAAATCTGCCACAAGTCATTGTTATTATGAATACTCTCTCAAAGCTTCGAATAAAAGCAATTTGGTAGAGTTTCTCCAATACAATTTATGCGTGAATACAAATGAATTAGTCCATGCTATTTATAGACATGGTTGTAGGAATATCTTCCCCAAATTCAGGGAAGTTACTGTTGACCCTTGATATGGCCAACGACATGGAATCAAAATAACAACAATGAAACAAATAGAAATCAAGATTGGAATCAAATGGTAAAGTGGTGACACAAATGATTTATAGTGGTTCGGCCCCAACAGTATGATAATAACCTACGTCCACTTAGTGTTATTATTGATGTTGAATCCTAATGTTGTAATCAAAGAACTAGGGTTCTTGGGTTTCACCAGCCTTAGAAGAATTACAACTTTTTGGTGGATAATCACACTATGCTCTTTCTATGAGTATTCAAATTCAAGGTTCAAAATTCCTTCCCTGAGCCTTCTCATTCATATTTATAGGCTCAAGGGGGTTACATGGACCAATGAGCCTTAATTATCCTTAATATCAGCGTATTAAGGCAATAAAGAGAAAATAATAAATGTAGCTATTACAAGATTACATATCTTTAAAGGAAATAAACTGAAGCATGTGACTAGAATGGTCGCATCTAATCACGAGATCAGATGATGCAAGGAACACCTGGTCGATTGTTGAACATCATTCCTTCATTTTGACACTGCCACGTGGCAACCACGTGTAATAAATTCTTGCCATGTCATCAGGAGCCATTTTTAGGTAAACATTTGCCCCACTGTGACCAGCAAAAAGTAAACTTAAGAGACTGACTCTTCGAGTACCCCCACCAAATCTGTTAAAGTCGCCCATGCCTTCTCAAAAAAGGCAACCAATCATGTCTTTTCGGTTTCCCAAAAGTTGTCTGACGGCTATTGCGTTTCCCCATGCTTCGAAAAATTAATCCCATTATTACCTCTTTTACAGTGCCACGATCAATATAAATAATCCCCCAGGATTATTTTTCACTTTTTACTTTTCACTTTCTCCTCAAGAACACTGAAGAATAAGGCATAGAAAACTCAGAAACCCATACGACCTTGACGATCCACGGAGTTTCTGCCCTACCAACCGACTTAGTGTCTCAGAAACTTGCTTCAATCTTTACCCAAGTAAGTTTATCTACCTTTTCAGTCGTTGAAATACCATACAATATCTATTTTATATCTGTTTAGTGTCCTGAGTGCTTGAATGTTCTTAAAAGAAACTGTTTTGGGGTAAATGGGCATATAGATATTAGTGTTGAATTTGGAATGAAAATAACACTTTGCTGGGATGATGAACTAGTTGGGTAGTTAGGATTATAACTTTAGGGCGTGAAATCAAAGTAAAAATTTGATTTCTAAACTTGTAGAAAAAACTGGGTTTTTCTCGCCCTTCCAGAGTCGAAAAGCTTTTTCTGAAAAACCTTTCACTTATGTTTTTTAATCCATTTTCCAAACTATTCGCTTGAAATGTAGTGTTTTTTGTAAGAATGTTGCTGGTCGTATAAAAGCTTAACTTTTATACATGAGTGGTGTTATTCCAACTTTTAAACATCTTGATCCTTTTGGCCATTAGATTCTCATCTCCCCTTTTCTATTCGTAGACTTTCATGCAAGATTATTGGGGAGGTGAGAGGCTAATTGACGAGGATTTGCTGGCACAACTGCTCGAGAATGAAGAACAACCGTCCCTTGTAATTCCGGAGATCCCTTTTTCTCGAAACACCCCAAATAATCCTTCGACCCCATCTCAAAACATGGGTCGAGTAAAGTCTACAGCCCAGAAAAAGAAATCACCCAATCCTTCTTTAAATCAGCCTGCTCCTCGGGCTGAAATTCTTTCAACCAGTGGTCGAGAAGAAAATACCCCTGATCTAGAAATCCAAAATCAAGCCCAGCTCCAAAACGTCATTCGACCAGATGTCGAATGGTACGTTGCTCCTCCTAGCCAAATCTCGGTTAGGATGATAGCCAATTATATCATGAAGTACGGACTTCCTGGGGTAACCTTAGTCCAACCCACCAAAGACCAACGGGCAAACCTGCCTGTAGGCGCCTTCAGTGCCTGATCGAGTTATCGTATTGAGGCAGGAGCGATCCTGCCTCTCCATCCTTTCTTCAGAGGAGTGGCCGACTATTTTGGGGTCGCTCCTTTCCAAATAACCTCAAATGGGTATAGAATGCTCTTCACACTCTATATCCTTTACAGTCATAAGAAGTGGCTTGTTCCTACGCCACACGAGGTCAACTACCTGTTCGACCTCAAATCAAACCCCAACCAAGAAAATACGGGGTTCTTTCATCTTTGCCACTAGGAAACGACCCGCACTTTCCTGAGTGATACCACCTTCAAATCCAATGTGGGGAAGTACCATCTAGAGTACTTTTTGACTACCGACATGGTCGCCAACAACCTAGCCTTCACCCAAGGAGGTAACTTCTTCATTTTTCTGGTAATTTATTTTCCTTGTATTTTATCTGCATTCCCCTTAGAGAATTAGCATATTTCAGGTTCATGGATGCGATCGGCTCCTACTCTAGAAATGGAGGTCCAAGCAGCGCTACTGGCCAGCATGACTGACATAGAGAAGAGCGTTAAACAGCTGGTAACTGAAGCCAACTTGAGATTGGTCGGGCTTCTGGCACCTCACTAGGACGTGAGGGAGTCAACCGCGGGGAGTGCCACCGGCGAGGAAATTCCCGAGCAGCACCCAAATGTGTTGCAACCTCAAAGGAGGAGACCAACTGGCATGACAATCAAGGAACCCTCCAGCACCCCGCGAGCGGCCGCGCCCCCTGCCCCTTTGGGAAGGGAAAGAAGAAAGCTTCTTAACCCCTTGCACCCATCGACGAGTCTTCGGATGAGAATGGTATTGATCTCTTGCTCTAAGATAGTTTGCCAATTCCCTGTCACTTATTTGATGGGGACGGCAACTTTAAGTACACTCCCACTTTAGATTCAGACTTCTTCATGCCAGAGAGTGAGTGTAACACTGGTAGAGTATATAATGTAGTGACCAGTAATTATAGCTCGAGTATTTTACTTACAATTGCCTTTGTTTCCTTTTTTGACATAGCACGCTCATTTGTTTATACTGTCTAACTGTTCATGTATTTGTCTTCTTGCAGACATGCCATCCGAAGAGATGTTCTATCTTTATAGTGCACCTGATGCTCCTACAAGTAAGAAGAAAGCGAGCAGGCGGCATTGCGGGGAATTCATCAAAGAGCCTCCGGCCAACAAATCCCGCACTGAGGACCCTCCAACAGCTGGTCCTTCAAAAAATACAACACCACCTCCATCTCCCCTCAAGCAGAAAACTCTGCCAGCACCGGTCGAGTGGACCCCTTCCCCACCAGCTCTTGTCGATCAAACACAGCCAGCAGCCCCTGTTCAAACAGGGGATGACATATCGAGCCGCACTCTAAGATTGTCCAAGGACAGGATGACTAGGATCTTGAGGCACGAGCGCAGTCGAGAAGCCATGGCTGGGACAGAGTTGGTGGAGGTCGACCAGATCTTGAACTGCGCACTAAACGAGCTTGCTAGTGTAAGTTGTCTCTTCCTATTGAGACTCAATCTCTTTATCTATTATAGTCATTTTGACTTTTGTTCTGATTGCAGGCAATGCTGATCGTGACTGCCAGCCGGCGCCACTCGGGGGTCATTACTGAGCAATCCAAGGCGTCTGAGCAATGACACGCTGAGGAGATTAAGGCTGTTGAAGCGAAATATAAAGAGCAGATTGAGGCGGCTCAGAAGGAAAATGCGGCATTACTCGAGGAGAAAAATAAACTGGTCGAGGAGATGGAGCAAAAGCAGGCTGCTCTGAACAAAGCCCTTGAGGCAAAGTAGAAGTACAAAGAGTCCCACGTCATCAATTTTTGCGAAGCCAAAAGACTCAAGGCGGACCTAATTGAGAGCAGGCAAGATGCTGATAAGTTGGAGGCTTGCATCAAGGATCGAAAAAACCAACGCCAGCAATCTGGAGAGGTACAAGGGCGCCGCGTCCAAGTGTTTCTATGATTTCTTTAAACACAATCAAGGGGCCAATTTTAGCTGTCTCCCCGAGTGCATGAGGCAAACTGAAATAGCCCGGTGTGTTGCTCGCTTGGCAGAAGAAGAAAGAGCGAAGATCCCAGCTTCGCCCGAAATATCTTTGTCCACTGGCGTTGAAGGCGCGGATAATGAATCCGAAGATGCAGTCGACCAGGAAAATCCACAAGACCCTCCTGCCTCATGATTATAATGTTTTTATATTTTTTGTTTTTTTAAAACAATTATTTTTATTGCTGGATGGGCAGCTTTAAATTTTAATCAGACAATTACATCCGAGTAGTAACTGCTCGTGGTGTAAAAGGTTTCCTTTTTGATATTACAATACTTGCATTTATTATAACATCTGATCGCATTACCAAACTTAGCATAGTACTTTGGTTTGATTTAACAAAATACAAAATTTTGAAAAATACTCTAAGTACTGTAGCATGCTTTCACTTATTTTGCTCGTGTGTTTACATACCTGTCGATATGCTTTGCTTACTAGATGCCTTATATGCCCCCTAAGTGATTGAGGAGCTTTAGGTCCTCGGTCACTTGCCTTGCCCAAAACCTGTTCGAACATTTCTCCTCGCAGTAGAGAATTTAAAATGATAATATAGCAAAACAACACACGTAATGAGCAAATACTTGTAATAAATACAATAATTGGCAAGAATGACTGGCTGCGCACAGTCCCTTTTATTTCTCGTAATAAATGGACAAAACATGTCTGTACAAGTGATCAACAAAATGATCTTACACTTATAAGCGATCAGTCACATAAAATGACCAACCCTTTTTCATAACTTGTAAAAAGTAAAATTAATACAAGCCAATTCTTTAAGAAGAATTGTTTATTGATAGTACTTGCGCAGGTGTTCTCCATTCTAATAGTGAGGAATGAGATCTCCATTTTAGCGAGCAAGTTTGTAAGTGCCTGGACGGAGGACTTCTTCAATTTGGTAAGGTCCTTCCCAATTAGGTCCGAGTACTCCAGCAGCCTGGTCGCGGGTGTTGAGGAAAACTCTCCGAAGTACTAGATCTCCGACGTTAAATTTCCTTTTGCGTACTTTTGAATTGAAATAATGGGCGACCTTTTGCTGGTAAGCTGTTACTTGGAGTTGGGCTTGCTCTCGCTTTTCATCGACCAAATCAAGAGATTCCATCAATAGTTGGCTATTCGAGCCTTGATCGTACGTTATTCTTCAATGCGATGGTGGATCTAACACAACAGTCAGCATAGCCTTATATACATAAGCTAAGGAAAATGGGGTATGGCCTGTTGCTGTGCAATGGGACGTTCTATACGACCAAAGGACTTCAGGAAATTGCTTTGACCATGCCCATTTTGCTTCTTCAAGTCTTTTCTTCAGAGTATCTTTTAGTGTTTTATTGACTGCCTCCACTTGTCCACTTGCTTGAGGGTGAGCAACTGAAGAAAAGCTCTTGATAATTCCATGTCGCTCGCAAAAATCTGTGAACAAATCACTATCAAATTGGGTGTCTTTGTCTGAAACAATCTTTCTTGGCAATCCATAGCGACACACGATGTTCTTGACTACAAAATCCAGCACTTTCTTGGTCGTTATGGTTGCAAGTGGTTCATCTTTGGCTCATTTAGTGAAGTAATCGATGGCTAATACGACATACTTGATGCCACCCTTTCCTGTGGGCAGAGATCCAATTAGATCTATACCCTAGACTGCGAACGACCATGGACTTTGCATCTGTTTTAGCTCATTAGGGGCTGCTCGTGGAATTTTTTAGAACCTCTGACATTTGTCACACCTCCGCACAAATTCCATTGAGTCTTCATTCATTGTTGGTAAGAAGTATCCTTGCCTTAAGATCTTTTTCGATAAACTTTGCCCCCCAGCATGATCTCCACAAAAACCTTTATGGACCTCTCTCATCAATTCTTTGGCTTTCTCTTTCGAAATACACCTGAGGAGTGGTATTGAGTATCCCCTTTGGTATAAAATTCCATCAACTAGGATATACCTAGCAGCCTGCCACTGAAGGGTGCTAGCTTCATTTCTGTCCGTTGGCAACACACCCTTCGTCAAATACTCTATGTAAGGTGCCATCCATGTATCCGCCACCTGAATCACCAAAGAGGTCTCTTCTACTCGGATGCTTGGTGCAGATAGTCGTTCAATTGGCACTATGTTTAGGGTTTCAGCATCCTTGGCACTTGCTAACTTGGCCAAAGCATCATCGTTTGAATTTTGGTCGCGAGGTACTTGCTGGAGGGTGTACTTATCAAACTGCACCAATAGATCATTTGATTTATTTAAGTAAGCAACCATTTTTATGCCTCGGGCCTGATATTCTCCAATGATTTGATTGACCACTAGCTAAGAGTCACTGTAGATATCAAGTGACTTTATGTGTATGCTTCTGGCTAACCGTAATCCTACGAGCAGTGCTTCATATTCGGCTTCGTTGTTAGAGGCAGTGAAGTCAAATCTAATTGCACAGTGAAATCGATGCCCGTCAGGCATTATCAAAATCACTTTTGCTCCTGCGAGGTGCTCATTAGAAGAACCATCTGTTAACAACTTCCAAGAAGGAGTTTGACTTTGAGACTCAGGTTCTTCAGGCCCTTTTGGCTGCTTGCTGTCTGGACGCCCAGTGAGTTCTGGGACAAAATCGGCCAGAGCCTGTCCTTTTATCGCTGCTCGTGGAAAGTAAGAGATATCAAACTGGCCAAGTTCGACTTCCCATTTCAATAATCTCCCTAAGGCTTTTGGTTTTTGCAGAACTTGCCGTAGAGGTTGGTCGGTCAAAACTGTGATTGGGTGAGCTTGGAAGTATGGCCAGAATTTTCTGGAGGCCAAGATCAGGCAATAGGCTAATTTTTCAATAGGTGGATACCGCAACTCCGCCCCTATTAGCCTCTTGCTTACATAATAAACAGCCTTTTGCACGCCTTCCTCTTCTTTGACAAAGACATCACTAGCAGCGTATTCTGCGATCGGCAAGTAGATGGACAAAGTTTCTTTATCGATTGGCTTTGATAGAATCGGTGGTTGCGACATGTTCGCACTCCTCCATCCATTCGAATTTCTTGTTTCCTCTGAGTAGATTAAAAAATGGGATGCATTTGTCTGTTGATTTGGAAATAAATCTGCTGAGAGCAGTAATTCTCCCGGTCAGGCTTTGAACATCTTTGATTTTTGTTGGCGATTTCATATCGACCAGGGATTTATTCTTCTCGGGATTGGCTTCAATTCCTCGCGAGTTTACAATAAATCCTAAGAATTTCCCTGATCCAACTCCGAAGGAGCACTTGAGGGGATTCAGCATCATCTGATATTTTTTCAAGACGTTGAAGCACTCTTGCAAATCCCCTATGTGTCCTTCTACCTTCTTCGACTTGACCAGCATGTCGTCGACGTAAACCTCCATGTTTGTTCTGATCAGATCTTTGAACATGTGATTGACTAATCGCTGGTAAGTCGCACCAGCATTTTTAAAACAGAAGGGCATTACCTTGTAATAGTAAAGCCCTGTATCAGTCTGAAAGCTAGTGTGATCCTCGTCAGGGGGATGTATACTGATCTGATTGTATCTAGAATATGCATCCATGAATGAGAGAATCTCGTGCCCTGCAGTGGCATTGACCAGTTGGTCGATTCTAGGGAGTGGGAAACAATCCTTAGGGCAGGCTTTATTAAGGTCTATGAAATCCACACACGTTCTCCATTTTCCATTCAACTTTGGAACCAGTACGGGATTAGAGACCCAGGATGGATAAAATGCTACCCGGATGAATCCATTCTCCTTTAGCTTCTCGACTTCTACCTTCAGAGCTTTTGATCTATCATTGTCGAGCAGCCTCATTTTCTGTTGCACTGGCGGAAAACTCTTATCTATGTTCAGGACATGGCTATTGACTGCAGGGTTTATTCCAACCATGTCTTTATGTGACCAGGCAAAGACTTCCTGGTTTTTCCTCAAACATTCCACCAGTGCTTGCTTCGTTGTTGTCTCTAAGTTTTTATCGACTTTCACACCCCTGGTCGGATCTTCTTCATCGAGTTGGATCTCCTCAAGGTCCCCGATGGGTGCTATTTCTTCATCAAAATCCCCAAAGCGAAGATCTAAATCTCTGTCCTCACTTTGGGCAACACCCTATTTGGTGGCATCATCACTTGATTGGGCTTGTACATCAATAGTCGTTTGCAACTCTTTTCTGGCAACTTCCCTCAATACCCCTTTCTTTGCCTTAGATATCGAGGCGTTGTAGCACTCCCTTGCTTCCCGCTGATTTCTTTGCCTAATCAGGAACTCAATCTCGTCCTTCAACTAGTTGCACTCATTAGTGTCATGTCCGTAGTCATTGTGGAAACGACAAAATTTTTTGGAATCCCTCTTGGAGATATCCTTCCTTTTAGGTGTTGGTCACTTATAAGGGGTATTGGCATTGGTCGTCTGGTAGACCTCTGCCCTGCTTTCGACAAGGGCCGTATAGTTGGTGAATCTAAGCTTATATCTATTTCCATTGGGGCGTTTATTCTCAGATGTTGACGGCTCATTGCCTGCCCTTTTTCCACCATTTCTGCCATTTCCATTCCCATTGCCTTTACCGTTTCCATTGGGTTTGTCCGACCCCTTGGCGGCCTTGGCGGGTTCTTCCTTCGGTCCCTTATCTTTTGTAGGAAATTTCCCCTCGAAGGAAATCACGTCCTCGAGCTTGATATATCAACCAACTCGATCCAAAAAACTCCTAGGTACTCTTTACCATGTTCTTCCTTAGGCTGTTCCAGAGGGGAGAATGGTGCCTGACCCCGACAGTTTGGGCCATCATCTTTCCCATGCCACCTACTATTTTGGCTCCAGCTACTGCTCGCATAAAGAGCTGGACATACTCCTTTAAGGGCTCTTCCTCCTTTTGGCGTATCTCGACCAGCTGGTTGGCCTCAATGGGGTGTACACGACCCGCATAGAATTGTCCATAAAATTCCTTCACGAACATTTCCCAGGATACTATACTAGCTGGAGGGAATTTAAAGAACCACTCCTAGGCGGTGTCAGATAGTGTGGCCGGGAAGATCCCGTAGCGGGCATCGTCCGAGACCTTCTGAATATCCATTTGTATCTCAAATTTGTTGACATGAGATACTGGGTCTCCGTACCCATCAAAGTTTGGCAGTACTAGCATTTTGAATTTGCTGGGGGTTTTTGCCACAACAATCCTATGCACAAATAGAGTGCCTCTCCTCCCTATGTGGGATGTTCGACTCCTGACCAGCTGCTGTAATGCCAGGTTCAGAGTATTAATTTGAGCCTGAACAACGTCTAGGATCGCTGGGGTGGCTGGTGCCGGAGGAGCATACTCATCTTGCCTTTCATGCTAGTCGTTGAGTATGTCTCTTAGGTCATCATCCCTGCGCCTTTGCTCGCTGGCGCCAAGCCGATCAAAGACGTGTTGTCGGGGTTGCTCCCCAACGTTATGGCTCGCAGGCATATTATCTCTTGATAGAGGGGGGGGGGGGGGTTTCTGTCTCCACCTCTTTCTTCGTTCCCCTGACCAGCATTCCTCCTGCCAGAATCGGCCTCATTATAGTCATGGCCATCTATAAAGTGTGGCCGACTATGGCGTGACTGGCTGTACACGTTGTTCCTCCTCGAGCTAGCATCACCCGAGCGTCAGGGGGAGGCTTGCACTGGTCATTGGGTCCCCGTGCATCATTATGCCGTGGGGGGCCTCTGACTGCAGAGCCTGACTCATTATGCCTTCTGTTGGCAGAAGGACGCTTCCCCCTGCTCGGTGGATTTGGCTCATCATACCCTTGGCTTCTAGGGCTGCGGGGAGGTTGTCCAGCCCTATTCTGCCTATGGCGCTGGGGATTTCTGCGACCAGCTTGAGAATGCGGCTGCTGCTCAGGATTCCGTATTGGGACATCATCCGTAGTGACAGGTGGTTGCTCCAGCCGTTAAGGGATCGCTGGCTGAATTGGAGGACTCAAATTTTGGGAGCGTTGTGGTGGTTCATTCGATGGCTGATCCAGTTGCGAGACTGGTGCAGCTTGTCCTCGGACCAATTGAAGGGCTGCCTAAAGAGCGGCCGTGGCCTCTCTCTGCCGACGGTCCATGTCCGCCTGCCGCTCATTCAACTCCTGGCATTGACGCTCAATCTCCCCTTTCTGCAGCGCCAAGGTCTCTGCTGTATTCTTTTGATTGGCCCTCAGATTGGCCAACTCATCCTGCAACACCCCCAGTGTTGCCCTCAGCGTTTCCGAATCCAATTCCTCCTCTTCAAAATCTAAATGTGGTTCATTCTCAGACACATTTGGAGGAGGAGCTTGAGATGATGTAGCGCCAGCAGCCTGTCCGACTCTCTTGGATTTCTTTGCCATTTGATTTCCTTAAAGCTTCTTGATCAATCTCTCAATGAAAGTGCCAGAATGTTGACCCTTGATTTGGCCAATGACACAGAGTCAAAATAGTGACAATGAAACAAACAGAAATCAAGATTGGAATAAAATGGTAAAGAGGTGACACAAATGATTTATAGTGGTTCAGCCCCAACAGTGTGGTAATAACCTACGTCCACTTAGTGTTATTATTAATGTTGAATCCTAATGTCGTGATCAAAGAACTAGGGTTCTTGAGTTTCACTAGCCTTAGAAGAATTACAACTTTTTGGTGGATAATCACACTATGCTCTTTCTATGAGTATTCAGATTCAAGGTTCAAAAGTCCCTTCCTTGAGCCTTCTCATTCATATTTATAGGCTCAAGGGGGTTACATGGGCCAATGGGCCTTAATTATTATTAATATCAGCGTATTAAGGCAATAAAGAGAAAATAATAAATGTAGTCATTACAAGATTACATATCTTTAAAGGAAATAAACTGAAGCATGCGACCAGACTGATCGCATCTAATCACGAGATCTGATGATGCAAGGAACACCTGGTCGATTGTCGAACAACATTCCTTCATTTTGACGCTGCCACGTGCCAACCACGTGTAATAAATTCTTGCCACGTCATCAGGAGCCATTTTTAGGTAAACAGTTACAATCAAGCATTCAAATTCAAAACACCTGCATTAATAATATTAATTAAATGCATTAATTAAGTAATATCTCATGATAATATAGATTTAATACACGCTGATAATGAATCACTATGAAATAGGGATTTCTTAATAACTATTACGTGTGGTAAGTGCGTCATTAAGCTCGATCGTTGTCTTGATGCGCTTTCGAGACTAGCCAAGCTTCAAGCTCGTCATTCCAGTTGTTTCCTCCTCATTTATTATTTCGATCAAACTCATTCTTCAGAGAAGGTTGGCACATTCGACCTGCAACTCAAGCTCGAATGTAGATAACAATTCTGGAACCATTTATCAATTCGTATAAGTATATTGCTAACACTTGTAGATCCTGAGCTTAACCTTTTCGAACCTACATTTCGAGGCTATTTATTTAATCTTGAAATTTGGGTGTAACAGACTCGTAGTTCTAAGCTCCAATGATTTAATTAATTTCTCTAATTTTACTTCCATTAATTAATTTATTAACTATGAATTATTCCACTAGAAATTCATAGTTTGAACTCTCAAAACTACAGTCTTATATTATTAGAAGCTATAATTATAAACTCTTCCATTGATTTAGTCATTGGATGAGTTATGACCCTCTGCTAGTTATTCATAATTAGATTCAAGTCTTAATTTCCGTTAATCTTTCTAACAATGTCTTCATCAAATTCTTTAATGAACATTATTTTATAAATTGAATTAGAAAATGAAATTTTTGTAAGCTAACATAAATTGAGTGCTCTATGTTCAGGCCCTGAATCAACACTAAAAAAAATAACTAATCTACTTTCATTTAAGTAAGGAGAAAATTCTATATTTGTGAAGTATGTTCCAAGCTACTTGCAATTCTATGAGTCCAAGATATTAAGAATTCGTTTGTAGGAATATTGAACCATACCCGATGAGTCAAAAGCCATAAAAGTACAAACAATAGTTCATTACTCACTTCAGGATTAAGGTCAAGTCACAAATGACCATCGATTGATGAATGTTGAACTTCTATATTTTAATGAAGATTAAGAGATCTTCTTTCTTTCATTGTGTCCCAATCCTATACAATTTGTATTGTATACAACACCTCTATCTCTTTGTGTCACTAGACATAATAGGTCAGATAAACTTCCACTTTATTTAAAGATTACGGGCAATTTTATATTATTAATTTGAATTAAATCCTTTTGTATATGTATATATATATCATTATACATATACTTAATTCAAGACCACATCAATAATATTGGATTGTTATGATAAATGACATGTATAATTAAATACAAATATGAGTGCAAAATATTAACTTTATTTAATTAACAATAATCATTCATACAGAAATACACTTTATGGGCATAAATCCTAACAGTTAAGACTCCTAACAAGTTGTCGATACAAAGATGAATCTGTGAGAAGTTCCCATTCTTCCTAACAAAGTTTAAGATTTACTTCCAGAAAATTAAGACCAAAGTTACCCAATTTGAGACCGACCAACGAAATGGCTTCATGAGTATATTTGTGTTGATATAACAAAGTACAGTTGGAGTAATCTACACTTGAAGACCAAGAAAGTATTGCCATGGGTTGAGAACTTTAATGGGATAGGAGTCTTTGAGATACTGTTGTAATTGCTTATGGATATAAACACATTGCCATCAACATGAACAATAAGTTATATAATTCATGCATAAGTCTTGTGAAGAAAAAGAGAAGAATCAAACCGACTTTTGGTAAAGTGATGGCAAGAATGGTAGAGCGAAACTTATCAAACCAAGCACAAGGAGCGACGAAGATGACAAACCTCTAAGCAAGATGTAGCCAAATGCTAGGGGTGGAGTTATATATATATATATTTCTTCCTTTAGGTCCCCATGTAGAGAAGCATTCTTTGCATCCATTTTCTGAAGAGACCACCCATGTGATGAAGTAATTGCCCAAATATTCCTTACCGTAGTCATTTTTGCAACATGTGAAAATGCTTCTTGATAATTAATACCTTATTTTTGTCAGTTTCCAAGGGCCTTATATCTATCTAGTGAGCCATATGAGCAAAATTTGGCCATGTATACCCATTTACAACCAAGAGATTTTACTCTAGAAGGCCATGGGGCAATTTCCCAAGTATGATTGTCTTGAAGAGCTTGGATTTCTTCTTTCGTAGTTTGATGCCAACAAGCTTAGGTGGCTACCTGGTTATAAGAACGAGGAATAGAGATAGAATCAAGAGTTGTAGTAGGAGATGTATGAGGAAAACCGTACCTATCTGGTGGACGTACAACCCCAGTTGAGCATCGATGTATCACAGGATCAGATATCAGATTGGCGTCTAATCAGGGCATTGAAGATGGGTGAAGATGTCAATGATACACCATACTAGGTTTAAGTCAATCTATACCAGGAGGAATATCATCAAAATCATGAAGAAAAATAATATGAGGGTTGGGAATAACCTAATATTGAAGTGTTGTAGGGTATCTCGCAATAGACATGTGGTGGTTGTTGAAAGGTCTAAATGTTCATTCTGCGACAACTGCACGGGTCATAAGAAGATCACGAGAGTCTTCGCCTAATTGGATGAACAATACCTCACTCACCTAAAGTCATTCGAAAGAAAAGGCCTCCCTGCTAGAAGAATCTCGCAAGAATTAACAACGAGCAAGAATAATTTTATTCAATGACCACGAGAGATCCAAGATGAATTGTCCAGAGTAAACAAGCCACGAATGCCAGAAAATGGTAGATGTGTGTGTTGGAAACAATTTTCCAATATGCACAACAGAAGCACAATAGGCGGGCCCATGAGATTATAATTTTTTTTATTTAAAACACTTTTAAATAACAGAGCCATTAATATACATACATTAATCGTAAATACATAGAAGAAGAAGAACTAACTAGTTGAAGATCAATCATGTGTCCTTGTTGTATCCTATTAATAAATAAACTTACAATCCATAAGATTTCTGACAAAATTCTTAAACCATGATCTTTTGAATCATTCTTTATGTTTGAAATAGTGCATTTAAAGCATATGTATTGAACAATTTTTTATGAAATAAATAATTGAAATGAATTTTTGCATATATTGATTGTTTATTATTATAATTAGAATAATATTATATGAATATCATAAAATTCTCATATTCGTTATTGTGACTACAATCTTATATTGGTACGAGAGGATTAAGATTGTAGGAAACGAATTTTAATAGTTCGTAGTAAAACAGAGTTATATGGAATCTTTGGATTAATACTGTAAGTATAGTTCACTAGTATTATGAATACATGTAATCTAGATCCAGATTAATGATGTAGTAGGATGTCTTAGTGGATGTACTTTGTAGAAAGTGGTTATACATGAATGGACCTGATATGTTATTAATACTTTACTAATACTATTTATTTTTGAAGTATTAATTAAACATATCAATAAGATGATCATATAAAAATTGATCTTAATCTTGAAGTTATTATGAACTTCTGTTTATGTCATATGAGTTCTTTGATTCACTCATTATGGTTTGTCAAAATGATCAGGCTGAAAACTTTTGTTTTGAGAACTCATTGGTGTAAATGGCTGGGGACATAATATACTGATATGAAATTTATACATTTCTAAGAGTATTGAGCTCAAATTCATGAATCACTTTATGAATTAACCTTCACTAGTAAAGTTAATGGCACTTAAGGAAACAAGATATAATTAAAGATGTAAAACGGTATCTTATCGCTACTTTAATTATGAACCATTAATAGATGATTAAATTGATGGACGTTTTATATATTTAAAAAGTGCTCAATAAATAAATGTCCATAATTACAAGAGTACATTCTCATATATTTTAGTGGAATAATATTAAGATTAATAAATTAAGGTTATTATATTAAAGAGTTTTAATTAATAATCTAAATTTTGTGACATCCTATGTGTTGTACACACGTTAGTAGCCGGTTTGGGTCGGTGAAAGATTTTGTGAAATATTACTTTTAATAATATTATATGAATTTGAGACAATTTGTGATTTGTTAAAGCCGCTGTGACGATCTAGAGAATGATCTATCCTTTTTGCAAAGAAAAACTTGGTCTTGGACCAAGAGGTAAATCCTAATGGGAGAAAAGTCTCTAATTAAATAAAATAGGAAAAATACTATGGCATAATAATATTTTTTAGACAATTGGAGAATTTATTGTTAAGCAAATAAATTTTAAGAAATTGGTTGAGGTTTGAATTACAATCAATTATCCTTAAGGGTGAAAAATGCTTGCTTTGGCCTTGAAAGGTATTTTGGTCAATATGTGATAAATTGAAAAATTATTTTTAATTGTGTGACATATATTATTTTTGCTCACAAAATATTCAAATTAATTCATGTATAAAAATTTAAAATCTATAGGTTAAAAGAAGGAAAATGCCTATTTAGCATAATGGTGGAAATTAACTAATAGCTAGTTTGGACATTATTTGATGTATTAGTTTTAAATATATATATATATAAGTAAATAAGTTAGGGTAGGGTTCGACCAATAGGGGATTGAAATGCATGTCATAGCCAAATAAAAAACCCTATTCTTAGTTAGTCTAGAACCAATCACATAACAAGACCCTTCCTTCCTTCCCAAAATCGAGACACCCCCCGCCTTCCCTCTTATTCTTTTCATTTTCTAACTCTGAAAATTTAGAGTCTCTCCCTCTCCCTCTCATTTTGGTTCTCTCTCTTTCTCTCAAGGAGAGACTCTATTGAAGCTAGTGTACAACCCTAAGAAAAATCGAGCTCAAGGTAACATCTTTCATTCTTTCTTCTTGTCTTTCTTTATGCCGAATATTTCTACCATTCTTCTCTAAGTTGGAATTCATTTTCCCATGTTAATGCAAGCTCCAAGCTTAGGAGAGCACCCATAAGCCAAGAAGGAAAGAAATGTGGTGTAGGCAAAGGTTTTCGAAATAAAAAAAGGTAAACCCTTGAATCCGAAAAAAAGAGATCTACCTTTTCTTTTTCCTTATACATGTCGACCCTATGGCATCTCCATCTCCTCTTGACTCTCTGAGCTTACTCACTTGTGTCCATGGTTCTAAGGTCTAGAGGTTCAAAGAAGAACCCCAAGTCGTGCAAGCCCATTTAAATGCATGCATGCAAACTTGAGCACCAAAAGAGGTAATTTCTTTAGGGTTTGAGATGTCAATCCGTCTTTATTATTGCCCCCTTTTCTTGTGTTATAATCTGACCTTGTGGTGTTTGGAGAAGGTTTGAAGGTATTGGAAGCTAGTGGTGGGATTCAAAGCTTAGGAGAACAAAAACCCAAAACCTAGAACCACAAAGGGTAAAAATCTTGTGATTTTCGTTAACTTTGTGTATGATTGATATATCTGAGTTGCATGTGTAATTTTTGTGGTTAATCCTTCATTTGGCATATAGTAATGTGTTTAGGGTGGTATGATGATTTGCATGCATGCTTGTGGCCTAGGTTTACGCTAGAAAGCTTGGTAATATCGTTGTGAGTAAAAATGCATCTTGCCAAAATTCGTGGTCTGACTTCCAACGGGTCAAACCGCACTTTGTTGCCTCTGTTTGTGAAAATAAATTAGGTAGTTGTGTAGCACTTTGCGAGTGCTATATTATTTTATAATATGATATTTAGATTAAATAATGTGATAATGAGTGTCACATATTGTAACATATAAAAGAGAGTCACAATATTTGGATATATGCGAATATTCAAATATGTAACATATTTGGAGTTACCAATTCAGTTACAAATTTGTAACTCCCAAATATTACCCAATAATGTGTAGATTTGATGTTACACATTTTGATTTGAATTTCTCAAAGCCATATGAGATATGGCTGTTAGAGATGTGATTTTAACTCCCATAATGTGTATGGAAGTTACAAAATCAAGTGGGACTGAATTTGGAAAGTTTTAGAAAAGTTTGGAAAATTGGTAGTTGAAAAAACATTGTGGCTACGACCAGTACTTGTCCCAGGCCACGGCCTGGGGGACAGAAGCCAGTGGTCGCAGCCAGGCTTATCCCAGGCTGCGACCAGAGAGGCTGACAACCTTTTCTAAACTTCGGTTTTATCCAATTTTGAATGTTTCCAACAACCAAGTAACTCCCAAATCTCTATTTTAATTCCATAAAACATCCAATTAAACATTGGTAACAGCGATAGGGGTTGGTGAAATTTAAAATTCAAAGGGTGTCTCTAAACTCTATAAATAGGAGTCTATTGCTCACTTGCAAGGCACACCAATTTCTATCGACTAAAAGGCATGGCTAGAAATTCACCATAGAGGCTTGTTTATTCCATAAAGCTATTTCTTTTGTGAGAGTTCCCTTAGTGCTTGAGATAGGAGAAATAAGCTTTTGGACAAAGGTTGTAAACCTTGTTCAAGTTGGTGATCCCCAAACTCTTCACTTTGGTTGTGTGAGTGAGAGAGTTTATTTTGTTCTTGTTCTTCCTTTTCTTCTATTGCTTTTATCTTCATCTCTTTTGTATATTTACATATTTAGTAGTATTTTATGCTATAAAGTTGTACTTCCATTTTATCTCTTGTTCTTCTTCATTTATTTTTGTTGTATCTATTGTCTAGTGTTGTATTCTCAATTATTATCTTCATTTCTACATTTACTTGTATTTTTGTTATAGAGTTGTAATCTTATTTAATCAACCCTTTTGTCTCTTGTATTATATTTCTTAGAGTTGTAAGGATTTTTACATCTTTCCATTGAGGCAATTTAAATATCTCTAACAGAGAGTACTTGATGTTAGGCTTTGGAAAATCACAAAAAGGTATTTTAAGCTCAAGCTATGTACTTTTTGGCATTGTGATGCAAATCTACAAAAAAAATATTGGGCAGCATGCACTTCCCATAATTCATTAAATATTGGAGTGGGTTATACTATCCTAAAAATTATAAAATGTTATAGGATGATAGTTTAATATGTATAAAGGTCCCTGTAAAAGTTTAGAGCAAAATACGTTACAGTTTAGGAAAAACAAATTTGTAAAGTTTGCCCTAAAATCTGGAAAATGTAAAATATTGACCATAACGAAATGAGATTTTTGGGAGGTTGTTTTTCCCAACATAAAGTGAGTTTTGATATGAGGGTTTCGCCTAGTTCCTGTACTTATGGCAAGGAATAAGTAGATAAAATTTCAGGGGCTTTGGCCAAAAAATTGAGATATGGAAAATGTTTGAAAATGAACTTTTATCACTTAGTTAAAAGTTAAAGGTTAAAAATGTGAAAAATGAAAATTTGTTCTTTTTATGAAATTAATAAAGGACTTGGGAGATTAAACCAGTCTAAATCAGTGTGAGATAAATAAAATATGATTTTTACCATTTTAATAAATTAAGGGTCCAATTGCCCTTCTTTTCAAAAAGACCATAAAAGATGAAAAAAATTATGGTATTTTGTTAACTATTTTGATTCTAAACAAGAGTACATAAGTATCAAATAAAATAGTTCTTCACGAATAAATATTAAATCACACGGTATGGAGAACATGCTACTCTGGGACCGATCCCTACGATAATTTAAAGAACGAAACAAAAATCTAACCTTTATACATTATGAAGTGTGTAGGAGACTACTGTATAGAGTCTATGAGTATTGATTGAGTGCAACTATAGTAGAATATTAGCTATAAGTATATGTCATAGTTTAATTCGAGTACATTGTATTAATTACAGTAACTTCCAAGGGGAAAACGATTAGCGGTATTGAGGATTCTGCTGGAAGCTAAGGAATCCAGGTAAGTTAGCCTTTCCCTTTCTTGGCTATAACATGAATATACTAGTGTGTGCTTTTAGTAGTAGATTA
This sequence comes from Humulus lupulus, assembly GCF_963169125.1. Taxonomy (NCBI): domain Eukaryota; kingdom Viridiplantae; phylum Streptophyta; class Magnoliopsida; order Rosales; family Cannabaceae; genus Humulus; species Humulus lupulus. The sequence goes on from NC_084796.1 coordinate 148,202,705, forward strand.
CACTAGTTTTATTTGGATCATTAAGACTAGGGTATGCTTGATACAAACCTTTGCAATGCTTATGCATTCTGCAACTTAATGGTAATTGCGTTCGGGTTGGAGCTAGAACGTTAGTGCAATACCTTCTGCGATGGAGCCAAGACATGGTAAAATATAGTCTGGGTTTGAGCCAGGACATGGTAAAATATAATTCGAGTTTGAGCCAGGACATGGTAAGATAAAGTCTGAGTTGGAACCAGGACGAGGGTAAGACAGAGTCCGGGTTTGATCCAAGACGTCAAGAGTGAATCCAGGTTGGAGCCAGGATCCTTTGTGTTTGTTTGAATTGATTAAATTGTGTAATTATATATATATATATAATGAATGTTCTGAGATTTTTATGAGTGCAGGTGTTATGGCATGTGTGAAATTGGTTGTAGGTACAACAAAAGTGTTAGTTTCTAATATGGCTATTATTTGAGAAAATTGTGTGATAGGGTTGGAACTTATCCAATACCCTAGTGACTGGTAGTAGTAACTACCTTAGGTCACCCCGTTATCGGGATTTAGTATACTTGTGCTGTAAGGCTATTATTACTAAGCTTTGTTGCTTACTTAGTTATTCATGTTGTAGGGAAGAGCAAGATGGAACGGTGAGCGCCAGAGTCTACTTATGGATATGTACATGTGGCCCGATCTGGGAATGGTTTTGATGGATCACCATTTTAAAAAGACAAAGTTGAAAACTTGATATTATTCTTAGGATAATTAATATATTATAACTCTTTGGAAATTGCTTGCATTTCAGTTTGATAAACTAAATGTGTGCGCACGCGATCTTTTAAAAAAAATTATTAAATGGATTTTCGATAAGATGAACTAAATTTTTAATTTTCCGCAAAATTTTGGTCTTGTATATTTTTCGGGCTGTTACAAATTTATTGGAGCTTGAAATTATAGGTCCATAGGTCCTCGAGATGGCTCTATCAACACTATTCAAGGTAAGAGTTGAAAATGAGAAAAATCAGGGAAATGCCATATTTGGAAGAAATTTGTTCTTCACAGTCAAATATGTAATTGAGACAAATTAATTAATTAACATATTAATTTTCAAAATTAATTTTTTAATTAAAATAGGTATTTTCAAAAAAGTCATTTAAATAATTAAGATAATTAATTTTGAGTTAATTATTTTTATTTATTTAAATAGCGTGAAAATATATTTTTGATAATTCAAATTGGATTTAAATTTGAAATGATATTTATTCTTTAATTAATCTGATAAATAAGTTATCAGGTTTAGATATTTTTGAATAAATAATTATTAGATAATAATTAAATAAAAGTATTAAAACACATCCCTCAAAATAGGGAGTGTTAAACACCAATCGCAATTTTTGCACTATGAGTGACATGTAACAAGATCCAAGATTCGATCTTGAATATTTTATTTATTTATTTAATTATTCATTTAATAATTGGTCTGCAACTTGTAAATCCTCATATTTTTATTTCTCTTTGATGAATGTTTTACACATTAATGTATCCGATTATTTAAAGATTGTTTAAATAATTTTTTGAAAAAATTTCTAGGCCCACCACCCCATGCTTTTCGCTGTGCACATGGTAACTCAGTTACCAACACTTTACACCTCAAAACGTGTGTGGACACGTAGAGAAACAATGAGAATATTTGTAATTCACAAGATGTACTCAACACATGAGAACTTGGAATAAGCTTTGAGAAAATCAGGTTTTCTTTAAGAGTGAAATATACAATATATTTCTTTCAACAAGTGAGTGAAATCTTATGTCCTCTGACCTAGAAAATAATATATACTTATATTAATAATCTAGGGTTTGTTAATTATTATTTATTATTTAAAATAAATTAAATTAAATTAAAACATATATATTTTTAATAAAATAATAATTAAATAAATAAAAGAGACAAGATTGAGTCCACACTCAGTGTTACACGTCAATCATAGTGAAAGCATTGTGGCTGATGTATGTCTTAACCTCTTTTAATTATTTAGTATTAAAAAATAATAACAACATTATCTCTTAATAACTTATCTATTCTAACTCATATTCTTAGAAAATTTCTAGGTAACTCATAAATAAATTGAATTAGTATTATCTTTTAATTAATTATTTGAATAAATAACTAATCCTAATTCAAATCAAATTTGAACTTCTAGATTAATATCTCACATTTGAATAAAGAAACTTACTTAATTCAAAAAATAATTATAATTTAGAAAATAAAAAAAATCGATAATTAATTATTATTTTAAAAATTAATAAATAATCTCAATTATCTCATAATTACATATTTGCTCGAAGAGCAATTTTCTTCCAAATATGCCCTTACACAATGTTATCTCAGTTTCAGCTCTTATCTTGAACAACATTAATAAAGTCGGTTAGGAGACATATGGACCTATAATTCCGCTCTAATAAATTTAAATTATTAATTTAACTTCTTTAATATAATAACCTTATTTATTAAAATAAATATTATTCCACTTAAAATATGAGAACGCACTCTTGCAATTATAGACAAATCATTTATTGAGTACTTTGTAATAAAATGTCAATTGATTTAATCATTACATACAATTCAATCCTCTATTAATAGTTCATAATTAAATTTATGATAAGTTTTTGTTCCACCTCTTTAATTATCTCTTTATCCTTAAGTACCATTAATCTTACTAGTGAATAGTTAATTCATCAACTTATTTATGAATTTGAGCTCAATAATCATTCAGTTCCAAAGATTAACCCTTAAGAGAACCATTATTCAATTCTATATACGAAGACATAGATTCCATATTTCTATACTATGTCCCTAACCATCTACACCAATAAGTCTCCAAAACAAAAGTTTTTAGCCTGATCATTTTAATAATCCATAACAAGTGAATCAAATGACTCAAATGATATAAACAATAGTTCATAGTGTAACGCCCTGGATAGCCAAGACCATTACACTGTACACTTTTAAAGAGTGCTAGACTCTCTAATCGAGTCATTTTCCCATAAATGTGTAACTAAATGTAATTAACAGGTTAGGGTTAAAAAATTTAGTCAAAAGAAGTAATCATTTCATTAAAAAGTTTACGATTACATATGGCATCCCACAATAAACGTTAAAAGGTCATTTACAATTTTAAAGAATACAATAGGCCGACCTAAGTGGAAAAATTAGGGTTCAACCCTAGTTCCTCTGTGAATCCCTAGCCGTCGTGGTCTAACAAGTTGCATATGTACATGCCGCCACCGAAGCTCTCCAACTCATGGCTGGTCTAGCTTCCCTTTTCCCTTAACTTCACCACATAGCACCCATGAGCCAAAGCTCAGCAAGAAAACTTAAACATGCTCATAAGCAATTAATAACATATTATAGAATCACAAATATTATGCGTAGCAGTAATAACCCTACTCGTGCATGCATTCAATCCAAATAAGTGACTATAGAGTCACATCAGGGCTCGTTCCCTATTCTCTGTATAACCAGCCTCAGGGCTAGCTAAGTGTACCTAGCACATTATTTTCCAAGCGACCATAGGGTCAGTCAATCGTACACCATGCTCCTGGATAGGCCTAACCATATTAGCCTACACTCAGTGCGCTCTTGTCGCCCTTGACTTATAAGTCAAGCCTTTGGGCCTGCGCTCAAAGCACTATTTCCACCATTGACTTGTAAGTCAAGCCTTTCGCTCGACGCTCAGCGCACTATTGCCACCCTTGACATATAAGTCAAGCCTTTCAATAAGATAATACAGATAGACATAAATCATTTAACAATTATCCAGATACAGAGCACTCAAGCATGCTTAATAAAACAATCACATGCATAATCATAATCATGCTCATTCATAGGGGCCCGAGCCCTAATCATAAACCAGGGTGCAGTTTTCTTACCTCTAGTCCAAGCACTGGATAAATCGAAATGACCCTCGAGCACGATCCCCTTCCGAGCCCTAGCGGTACCCTAGTCACAACCATAATAGAGGATATCCATCAATATCGAGTAAATAAAAGCTTCGGGACCGAGTCCTAGCCTCCAAGACCTCGAATTCTACTAACCCAGGTAGTAGAATCCTTCTCGAGCCCTTATGTTTGAGTCCCTGTAACTCAAAACCTCATTTGGCTATTCTTCCCAATTAGCACCACGACGCACCCTTGAACGGCCGCGGCGCGCCCCAAAGTAGGAGCCCTAGACCTATTTTCAGTGGACACGTACCGCAGTGCAGCTCATCAGGCGCCGCGGGACTAAGACGGTTCAGAAGAACCCCAATGCCCCTGAGTTCATACAGGTCGCGGCGCTCCAAGAATAACGCCACAACGCAACCACGCGAACCCAAATTTACAACATTTTTCCCCAAGCCAAATCCCTCAAACTTCATCCCAATTAAAAACCAAACCCATAATTGAGTCCCAAAACCTCAATAATACACTTAAGGCAACACAAATACACTAAGAACTATGCCAAAATCTTACTCCAATTCAAAATTCAAACCTTGAGTTCAAAACTCAAGAGCACGAAAATAAACCAAAAGAAATTCAAAAAGCTAAAGGAACTGAATTACCTCCAAGAATTCAAGCTTCCCAACTAGAATCCCCTAGCTTAACAACTCTTAATCTCCCAGACCAAGCTTCCAATTCAAATAATCTCCTCCAAATCAAGAAAACTTCACCACAAAGAAAGAGAGAAGGAGTGAAACGAGAGAGAGAGAGAGAGAGAGAGAGAGAGAGAGAGAGAGAGAAATGGAGTTGTGTTTTGTGTAATCTAGTCTCTTCTAAGGCTTTTGAAAGACTAAGCTATTCCTTGAGCATAAAATGACCAAAACGCCCCTTGGCTAAACCCTTACTCTTTGATGCCCTTAAGGACAAAATGGTCTTTTGCCACCATTTCCCACTAATCTCAATTAACACCAATATTCCCAATTAATTATAATATCTCCAAGTAATCACCAAATCACTTCCCATTACCTGATAAATCTCAGTAATGTACTAAATTACCAAAATACCCCTAGGCTCACCCTGAGCCGAGTATTTGACCCTGTTGTGACTAAATCACTAACTTTCTCACTAGGATCGTCTCGTGCCAAGTAACTCAAATATTCCGCATAATAATGTGGTCTAAATCACAAAATACATTGATGCGTGTCGTATACCACAACAAATTTAACAATTATTTTTCTTTCAATACTTCCAATTATTTTAGTATAATAGCAACCACAGGTCGAACCTACGAGGAATATCATTCACTTTATTATTCAATAATTAGCAATAAGACTTAAAATGGGGATTTAGATTTCGAACTCAATTGAATAACATAAACTAGAAAGCAAATAAAGATTGATATTACGATATTAAGAAACAGAAAAAGGTTAATCTCCAACCTCAACAATCATTCCCAATCACTAATAATAAATATTATTTCAATTTCTCAATTAAACTATTAACCTCGCAGAAAACGCTAAAACAGAAAGTTATCCAAGTCCCCCTATTACAAGTAATCAAGGCGAAGCGCTCAATAATTAACTCTTTTAACCAAGCAATAAATCTATGAAGCATACAATCTATTTAACTTAGCCAAAGAATTAAATCCTATGGAGACAAGTTAATCTAGGAAATAAATTAATGAAGCATATAATTCATTTAACCTAGGTTCTATTTTTCATCACAATCAACAATTCTTTTGACATTACTATCAATTGCAATTTATCACATACACTTAGAATCCTCAACTATTAGGTGAGTAGTAATTCTAAGATGACAATTGAACAATGTAAAACCTTAATTAGTTGGCCACCTAACAAGAAATCAAAAAATTCATAACATTCAATTGGAAAAATAGAAACAGTTTAATATTGAGAGAAATTAAAGAATAATACTCATTATCAACAATCAAGAATTCATGTCTTTAGTTTTGAATTAACCCTTAACATAAAAAGAACCTACTCCATAATAGAAATCATAACTGCAAACATAATTATAATTAAAATTAAAGAGATTAAGGGAAGAAAAGAAACTAGATTGATGAACAATAGTGTTGTAGTCTTCTCTCCAGCCCCAAAACTGTCATAAAAAAATAATCTCCAATTAACCCTAATATTCTTTTATAGTCCCTTTTTAAATTATATTTAAAATGTAATTAAAAATATGAAAATAGTGTTGCAGCCCACAGCTTGAATTTTTGCGTACTGCGGCCTAAAACATAATATAGGCAAAACTGGTCACACAGGCCGCGACCTGAAAAATCTGGGCAGTGGCCGAACTTCACTTTTCTACATAGCAGGCAGTGACCTACTTTTTCTGGGCAGTGGCCTGACTAGAACATGGGAGTGTCTTCCCCAAAGTTTAGAAAATTCAGTGTCTTCCCTTTACAATGACCAAAGCCTCAACCATGGGAGTGAGAGAGAGAAAATGAGGGGGGGGGGGGGGGGGAGAAACTGAGGGTGTATTGGTGTTTTCTGGTTATTTCTAGGCTTCCTAAGGCCTTTAGCAGCTAAGAAAGTCCAAGGGCTAAGTCTATCCCTTGCCACAAAAGACAAAAATACCCCTTGATCATAACTTTATTCTTTAATGCCCCAAGGGCAGTAAAACGTCATTTGTCACATTTCCCGCTAATCGCCAAGTAGCCCTATACATTTCCAAATAATCCCGACATATCCAAATAATCATTTAATAACAACCCATTACCAGATAAACCCCGAACCATCTCTAGACCCAAATATTTTCCTTTCTCCAATCTCATTCCAATGAATGGGTGACCTACACTTCCTTCCAACAACATCTTGTATTGAACTACTACAATCGTTGACTGATAGCTGTTATTGTATAAAAATTCAATCAACGGGAGGTACTTACTCCAAGACCCCTCAAAGTCTCGCACACAAGCTCTAAGCATGTCCTTCAATATATGAATCATCCTCTCAGACTGCCCGTCTGTCTGGGGATGAAAGGTTGTACTGAACTTCAACTGAGTCTCCATAGCCTTCTGTAAGCTACCCCAAAACATTGAGGTAAAAATGGGATCCCGGTCTGAAAATATAGATTTTGGAACCCCATGGAGATGCACAATCTCCCTCACCTACAACTCTGCATACTGGTCCACAATATAGTTTTTCCTCACTGACAGATAACTAGCTGACTAGGTATATCTGTCCACTATCATCCATATTGAGTCATGTTGCCCCACTGTCCTGGACAAGGCTCCTACAAAGTCCATAGTAATGTCTTCATACTTCCACTCAGAAATACCTAAAACATGTAACAACCCCGTTGACCACAAGTGTTCATCCTTCACGTGCTGATAGGTTAGAAATCATGCTACATAGTCGACCACATCCTTCTTCATCCCAGGCCACTAGTACAATGACCCTAGATCCTAATGCATCTTCATGGTGCCTGGATGTAAGGAATATGGCGTGGTATGAGTGTTATATTATTTTATAATATAATGTTTTAGATTAAATAAATGTGACAAAGAGTGTCACATATTGTAACATATAATAGAGAGTTACAATATTTATATATATGAGATATATCCAAATAATGTAACATATTTGGTGTTATAAATTTGTAACTTCCAAATATTATCATTTATTGTGTAAATTGTTGTTATACAATATTGAGATGAATTTCATAAAGCCATATGTGATATGGCTGTTAGAGATATGATTTTAACCCCAATAATGTGTTTTGGGAGTTACAAAGTCATTTGGGAGGGTTAGGAACTGTTTGGAAAAACAACACATTTTTAAGTGTTGAAATTGGTCGGTGGCCACGGCCACTGAATGTTGGTGGTCGTGGCCTGTGGGACAGAGACCAGTGGCCGTGGCCACTAATGTCTCTGGCCACGACCACAGGCCAAAAATTGACCAATTTTTAAGTTTTTTCAATCTTTGTTGAACGGCTCAAAAAACCCAAATAACTCCCAAATCTCTTTTTTAATTCCATATTAATCCAATTAAACATTGGAAATAGCCATGGGGGTTGGTGGAATTTGAAATTCAAAGGGTGTCTCTAAACTCTATAAATAGGAGCCTATAGCTGTAACGACCCCAAATTCGCTAATAAGGCTTAAGGGCCTTGACTAGTGTGCCTGGGGGGCATAATGGGAATTATGTGTGACTTTAATGATTAAGATGCATGATTATGATTTAAAGCATGTTATATGACTATTTGAATATCTGAGATGCATGACTATGCGTATTAGTATGCATGTAGGCCATGATTAGGTTAGAAGGGCATAATCGTAATTTTGGCCATTATGGGTGTTATCCAGATTTCCGGATAGCATTTAGATTGATGTCCTCGGGGAAGCAGAATTATCGATGTCTTTCACGGTAGGTGACCAGAGCTCGCGGATGAACAGAAAGGCTTCGCCTCTCCCGTTTAGTGTCCGGATTACTCTTCCAAGCAAACACAACACGGAAACTCGTCAACTCTCCCGGACTCCCGAAGGGGTATCCTTCGGGGAAGCCCCTTCCAGGAGAAGCTCTTCGAGTGGTCTCCGCGGAAACAGTTCCGTGCCTCGCACGGAACAAAGCCAAACGGTCGAGTCCTGGAGGAGGCATATTTGGAATGATATCCGCCTGACACAGGATCCCGCCTGACACGCCCGTCAGGTCAAAGCCGCACACATCCCAGCACGCCTAAGGGTACCTTTTCGCCTACTGTTCCGCTGACAACTTGGAAAAGACGGCTGACTTTGTGTGTTCCCCATACTTTCACGTAAATATACCCACATAGAGTCTTGTAGCCATGCTACTACAGTAATTGTATCCCTATTTATGGCTGGTGTAACTAAGACTCATGTACGTAGAGAAAAACCCTAATCCGAAACCCTAGCTATAAAGACCCCTTCATTTTACAAGAAGGGGGACGACCAACAAATCACATAGCAAAAACTCTACTAAAATCTCTCTAGCTTCATCTTCTTCAAGAGAACCCGAGAGAAACACTGTGAGTGTGTGAAGTTCTTGTGCACCAGCCATCTTACTGTAACCTTTTCCAAGTATAATAATATCGACTCGTGGACTAGGGCTTGTTAACGCCTGAACCACGTAAAAACACTATTTGTTTAGTTACATTTCAGCATTTCTACAGTTCTTATCTTTTTATTATTCTGTTTGTATTCGTTTCCGAAAAACTCGGTAAACAATGGGCATAACTGTATTAATATATGTGATAATTGTTGAGACCACATTATTATGTGGATATATCTGTGATCTGTGACTCGAGACGATCCTAGTGAGCAAAGTATCGAAAAGTCACGGCTGGGATTTATACCCGGCTCGGGGTGAGCTCAGGGGTATAAATGGGAATCTAGTGAGTATACTGGAGTCTATCTTGACATTGAGGAATATTATTGGTGATTAATTAGGTATCGGGAGTTAAGCGGGAAATATTAGAGACACTCGAGGAGCAGCGGGAATTGGGTAAAATGACTAGAATGCCCTTAAGTGGACTAAAGGGTTAAAAATAAAGGGGAGGGAATTAAGGTCATTTGGCATTCTAGAGATGGGAATTACTGATACTTTATGTTAGTGGAAATTGTAGAGAAGTGTAGAAGTCTGAAAAAGAAGGAAAAGGAAGGAAAAGAAAGAGAGAAAAACAGAGAGAGTTTTCCAAAGTCGGTTTAAGCTTCCTTCATCAGTTTCTTGAGGATTTCTGGAGCAAAGCTCATAGGAGAGCTGGGATAAACTAATCATCAAGGATTCTAAGCTAAGTTTGGGGAGTTGGCAGAGGTTTAGCAAGGATTCATCAACACTTGAGGTAAATTTTGTAAGTTCCTTCAGTTCTGGTATTGGTATTTGGTAAAGATATCTAAGCTGTGTTGATGGGGAATTCTAGGGAAGTTGGGGCCAAGGGTTGAGGAGAAGCAAGTCAAGGAGGTCTAGAGACAACTTGAGGTCGAAATTCCACCAAAGGTATAAATTCTAAGCTCTAACTTTGATGTTCAACATGTTTCTGCTGAGTATTAATGTCTAGAAGTGGCTATGGTGAATTTTGAGTTTGGGGATGCGTGTGCTTGAGTTCTAGGTATTTGGGGTGCTTGGTATGAGTGGAGTATGGTCATAAGGTTGTTTTTGAGTTTGGGAAAGATTTGGAGGAGTTTTGGTTGAGGTTGGTTCGAGGAAATCGCAGGAGGGAAAAACTGGTGTTAGCCTGCCTGTGACTAGCGCTACAGTGCTAGCCTTTGGGTGCTGTAGCGCTAGGCCAAGCTTGTTGAGGGGATTTTGCTTCTGTTTGTAGAGCTGTAGTGTCCTCCCATGAGCGCTGTAGCGCTACCCTGCCTTCTGAAGAGGATTTTAGGGTTATTTGCAAGGGTTTTTGACCAAGGGTTTGGGGTTTGATTCCACCACCTTGTTTGGTGGAACTAGGACTTCCCGGGGGCCTTGGCATTAGCCCCGAGGCTAGGTTTTGGACTTGAGGATTGATGATGAATTTGGCCTATGGTTGTGTTTAGGTGAGCGCTAGGGCTCAAGGGGGATCGTGCTCAAGGAGTCGAGGGATCAAAGCTAGTGCATTGAAAGGTAAGAAAACTGCACCCGGTTATATGTTTGTGATGGGACTAAGTGTTTCCGATATTTGTATCGTGTCAATGATGGTATTATGCCATGGGACATGTAAAAGCGGCCTAAGGGTGCCGTACATAATATTTGCGCACAGGGCGCGGCTTGGCCATTGGTAGCCGAGGACAGCTTAATATTCACTGAGCTCGGTTTAAGTGGCCCGGAGTCAGTGGGATAACGGAGGGAGCGGCCTGAGGGCGCTAGCCCTAGTTATCATTTGTGTATTAATCTGATATGAGTTGATGTGTTTAGTATGTTGAATACTTGATTGTACTGGATATTTATATGGTTGAGAATATGAGATATTGATTTGTCTGATGATTGCTTATGCTCTGTTATTGTGTTTTCTTGCTGGGCCTTGGCTCACGGGTGCTACGTGGTGTAGGTAAAGGCAAAGGCAAGCTGGACCAATCCTGAGGTGGAGGGCTGCGGGGTTCAATGTACATAGCCAGCTGTTCGATCGCCATGGTCGAGGAGTGGATCAGGACAGGGATTGCGTAACTGTTTGTTTTGCCTTAATATGGCTTGATAATAAACCTTGTGTCTTTTGTAAACGATCTTTAAACTGGTATTTTTGGGATCCCGTGTAAACAGATAATGTTTCTTAATGAAAATGTGGCTTTTGAAGCCAAAACATTTTTAACCCTAGTTCCTTTATAGTTTCGATGACACGCTTTCAATAAGATGACTTGATTAGCAAGTCTGGCACTTTATAAACACACAGTGTAACGGTCTTGGCTATCCAGGGCATTACAATAGCTCACTTGTAAGACACAACATTTCTATCCGTTAGAGCACTTGGCTAGAAACACCTTGAGGCTTGATAATTCCAGAAAGCTTTTCCAATATCTGAGAGAGATCCCTTAGTGCTTGAGTTAGGGGGAAATAAGCTTTTGGACAAAGGTTTTAAACCTTGTTCAAGTTGGTGATCCCCAACCCTCTTCACTTAGGTTGTGTAAGTGAGAGTTTGCTTGTGTTTCTGTTCTTCTTTTTATTCTATTGCTTTTCTTCTTAGTCTCTTTTTCTATTTACTTGTATATTTTGTTTAAGAGTTGTAATCTTTTCTTTTGGTCTAAAAACTATATTTTACTTGTAATCTTTTGCTTAGAGTTGTATTCTCACTATTCTCTTCTTCATCATCATCTTCTTCCTTTTCTTTGTTTATTTGTAATTTTCAGTTATAGAGTTGTAACCTTATTTAATCAATCTATTTTTATTTGTAATATTTTGCATAGAGTTGTAACATATTATTATCATTTCCATTGAGGCAAAACAATTTTTTCATAACAATGAGACTCATCAAGGTTCCCTCGTCTGATACCCATGTCCATCGGAACACAGATCCGATCCTTATATCTCAGTAATATTGGAATAATCCTTAGCTATTCCAGATAGGACATCCCCTCTAAGCTTCTTCAACTATGTATCACTCATCTGACCCTCTTTTACTCTCTCCAAGATGGTAGTCTACAAGGTAATATTGGCCAAGCGACTTACCACCAACTCTATCTTTGTTCTGGTCATATCTTCTGCCAATTCCTTCGATATCTGTTTTGAGGTAAACAATTGTCCGAGGCCCCTACAACTCAAAGCATCTGCCACTACACTGGCTTTCCCCAGGTGATAAAGGATCTCACAATCATAATCCTTTACCAACTCTAGCCAACGTCTCTGCCTCATGTTTAAATCCTTTTGGATGAATAAATACTTCAAACTCTTATGATCGGTGTATATTTCACACTTCTCTCCATACAAATAGTATCGCCACACATTCATTGCAAATACCACCGCTGCATATTCCAAATCATGAGTAGGGTACTGCTGCTCATACTCTTTTAGTTGTCATGATGTGTAGGCAATGACCTTCCCACTCTACATCAACACACATCCTAATCCAAGTCTTGATGCATTGCAATACACCACAAACTTATCCCCGCCTGAAGGAAGACTCAGCACTAGAGCAGTGATCAACCGTCGCTTCTGTTCATGGAAACTACTCTCACATATGTTTGACCACACGAACTACAGATTCTTTCTCATCAACTCTGTCAATGATGTAGCAATCTTCTAAAATCCTTCTACGAAACACTTGTAATACCCCGCCAACCCAAGGAAACTCCTAACTTTTGAGGCGTTCTTTGACCTTGGCCAATCTCTAACTGCTTCTAACTTGGCTGGATCTACCTTAATACCGTCTCCACTGACAATGTGACCAAGGAATATCCCCTGCAGTAGCCAAAACTCGCACTTCTTAAACTTAGCATATAACCGGTTCTCCCTTAATCTCCACAATACCAATCAAAGATGTTGCTCATGCTCTGCTCTGAACGAGAGTAAACCAGGATATCACCGATGAAGACAATCACGAAATGATCCAAATAATCCTTGAACACTTTGTTCATCAAATCCATAAATGCTGCTGTGGCATTAGTCTACCCAAATAACTTGACCAGGAACTCGTAATGCACGTACCTCATACGAAAGGTCATCTTCAGGATATCCTCATCCTCGATCCTTAGCTGGTGATAACTAGATCAAAGATCAATCTTCAAGAATACTATCTTAGCTTGCAACTGATCAAACATGTCATCTATCTTCGGTAGTGGGTACTTGTTCTTGATAGTCAACTTGTTCAACTCCCTATAGTCTATACACATCCTCAGAGTCCCATCCTTCTTCTTCACAAATAAAACTAGAGCACCCCATGGTGAGAAGCAATGTTTGATAAATCTCAGGCTTAATAACTCTTGAAACTGTACCTTCAACTACTTCAGCTCTGTCGGAGCCATTGTATATTGTGCCATTGACACTTGTTTTGTACTTAGCGCTAACTCAATGACTAAATCGATCTCTTGGTGTTGTGGCAGTCCCAGTAAGTCCCCAGGGAACACATCCAAGAACTCACTGAGCAATCTGGTCTCCCCTGGTCCCACTAGCATGACTCTAGTGGTATCCACCACACTGGCTAGAAAACCTATACAACCTCCTTGTTATAGGTCTCTAGCCCTTTGTAATGACCCAACTACTCTAGACTTTGGACCATTAATGACTACTTATACATAGACACTAATCTTTAATAGAACTCATTAGTGAAATAATCATAACTTCATTAAAACTTGTAAGACACATGTTAAACTACATAAAATTTAAAGTAGGATATGGGATCCCATTGTTTTTAAAATAAAAACATAACATAACTTTAAATAAATGGATTACAAAATAAAGTGCGGAAAATACATATAAAGAAATCTTTTTAAAAGACTAAGAAGCGACTTCATCCTCGAACCGAACGCTCAATTCGTCCATTTCCATTCTGCCTCAATACACAACCCCCAAGCTGCCAAGAACCTTTCCGCCACCATAGCTATTTTCCTGCACATGTAAACATAAAGGAATGAGCCTAATGCCCAGCAAGGAAAATCTAACACACAAATCATACACAAGACAAGTGTTACTATCTTATTGGGTCTATCTAAACCTTATAATATAATAAATATCACCATCTAGATCAGTCATATTAATCAAATCTTAGGTTAAAATTAATATTCTTAAACTATAGGTTAAACTTAGAAAATCTACAAGTGTTACTACGAGTGTCCAATTAAATCCCGGTCTGAACCAAAATCCACAGTCATAAAAATACTACAACTATTACTATTGCTACTACTATCTAACTAGCTAAGTAAAGTTCTTGGACTCTACAATTCTCCCCTACTAAAAAGAATTTCGTCCTCGAAATTTACTTACCAAATAACTCCAGATACCGGCCTTGCATGTCCTCCTCCAACTCCCACGTTGCCTCTCGTTAGAACTATTACTCCAAAGGACTTTGACTATAGGAATGCTCTTGGACCGTAACTGCTTCACCCCTATCCAGGATGCTAACCGGTCGTTCCTCATAACTCAAGTCTTTATGGAGTGCTATCGTATCGTACTTGAGGACGTGAGATGGGTCTGACACATACTTGCGTAGTATTGAGATGTGGAACATGTTGTGACTATCTGCTAGTGCTGATGGTAGGGCTAGTCTATACGCAACTGCTCCCACTTTGTCTAATATCTCAAAAGGACTTATAAATCGGGGACTAAGCTTGCCTTTCTTCCCAAACCGCTTTACACCTTTCATAGGAGATATCTTCAAGAAGACTTGATCTCCAAATTTGAATTCCACATCGCGTCGCTTGGCATCCGCATAGCTTTTCAGGACTTGGGTTTGAGTAGCAAGCATACCATGTCTAATAAGCACTACTGCTTCTTGAGCTTGTCTAACAGCTTCGGGACCTAGAAGCTACCTTTCTCCTACCTCGTCCCAGTGCAACAGTGATCGACACCTCCATCCATAAAGCATTTCATAAGGTGCCATCCCGATCATTGACTGGTAGCTATTGTTGTAGGAGAACTCTATCAGCGGCAAGTACTTATTACATGATCCTCCGAAATCAAGTACACATGCGTGTAGCATATCTTCTAAAATCTGAATCGTACACTCGGACTGCCTGTCTATCTGAGGATGAAAAGCTGTACTAAGACTTAACTTAGTACCCATAACTTGCTGTAAACTTCCCCAAAATCTCGATGTAAACACCGATCCTCTATCCGACACTATTGTCTTGGGGATTCCATGCAACCGTACTATCTCATGGACGTAGATGTTTGCATATTGGTATGCCGTGTATGAAGTCTTAACAGGCAAGAAATGAGCCGACTTGGTTAGTCTATCTATTACTATCGAAGCAGAATCATGCTGCTTATTCGTTCGTGGAAAACCTGTCACGAAGTCCATAGCTATATTGTCCCACTTCCATTCTGGTACGCTACGTGGCTGCAATAAGCCTGCAGGCTGTTGATGCTCTTCTTTCACTTGCTGGCATACTAGACACTTAGACACAAATTCTGCTATGTCCTTCTTCATCCCTGGCCACCAATAAATTGCCTTGACGTCATGAGTCATCTTGGTCGACCTTGGGTGAACTGAGTACGGGGTACTGTGCGCTTCTTCTAGAATCATCTTCTTAATCCTTTGATCATTTGGCACGCATACCCGATCCTTATATCTCAATAAACCTTGACTAGATATTGAGAAATTTGTGGTCTTGCCTTCTCGGACTGCATCCATATGTGATGGAAGTGTGTCGTCATGTCCCTGACCAATCCGTATATCTTATAGCAGTTCGACTGGATAGACAAGTTAGCCAGTTTTCCGAGAAATACTTCTATTTCAGCACTGATCGGCTCCTACTATAGCGGTTTTTCTATTCTAGCTAAAGCTGCTAAACATCCATAACTTTTCCTACTAAGCACATCAGCAACTACGTTTTCTTTTCCCGGGTGGTATAGGATTTCGCAGTCGTAATCCTTCACTAATTCTAACCACCTGCTCTGCCTCATGTTGAGCTCCTTCTGAGTAAAGAAGTATTTTAAACTTTTGTGATCCGTATAAATATTGCACCGTTCTCCCTAAAGATAATGGCGCAAGATTTTCAACAGAAAGACCACCGCTGACAACTCCATATCGTGAGTTGGATAGTGCTGCTCGTACTCCTTCAACTGTCGTGAGGCGTAGGCTATCACCTTATCATTTTGCATCAGCACGCAACCCAATCTTTGCTTCGATGCATCGCAGTAAACTACGAACTTATCGTTGGTTTTCGGTACACAGAGTATTGGTGCTGAGGAAATCTTATCCTTAAGCAACTGGAAGCTTTCTTCACATCTATCATTCTAGTTGAATCTTTGTTGTTTCCGGGTCAGGTTGGTGAGAAGAGTGTCTATCTTAGAAAAGCCCTCTACGAACCTCCTATAATAACCTGCTAACCCTAGAAAGCTTCTTACTTCAGATGCGTTCTTTGGTCTTGGACAATCCTTCACGGCCTCTACCTTTTATGGGTCTACTGCAACTCCGTCTTTTGATATAATGTGCCCGAGGAACGCCACTTGCGAAAGCCAAAACTCGCATTTCTTGAACTTGGCATAGATTTGATGCTCCTTCAGTCGCGACAAAATCAACCTCAAATGTTCCTCGTGCTCTACTTCTTCCTTAGAGTATACTAAGATGTCGTCGATGAACACTACGACGAATTTATCTAAGTAGTCCTTGAAGACCCTATTCATCAAGTCCATAAACGCGGTTGGTGCGTTAGTAAGACCAAATGACAAAACCAAGAACTTGTAATGACCATAACGAGTTCTAAAGGCTGTCTTAGGAATATCTTCTCCCTTTACCTTGAGCTGATGATACTCGGACCGTAAATCAATCTTTGAAAATATAGTCGTGCCTCGGAGTTGATCAAATAAGTCGTCGATCCGGGGTAGCGGGTACTTATTCTTAATCGTTACCTTGTTCATCTCGCGATAGTCTATGCACATCCGCATCCTTCCGTCCTTTTTCTTCACGAATAGCACCGGTGCTCCCCATGGTGAATGGCTCGGCCTAATAAAACCCAAGTCTAGGAGTTCTTGTAGCTGCGTCTTTAACTCCTTGAGTTCCGTAGGTGCCATCTGGTATGGTGCCTAAGAGATAGGCTCGGTGCCCGGTACTAATTCTATCGTGAAGTCAATTTCCCAAGTTGGCGGCAATCCTGGCAAGTGTTGACCAAAAGCTATGCGGATGCCAAGCAAGTGGACGTAGGTTATTACCAGATCCTGGGGCCGAACCACTATAAAAATATCGTGTTCTTGTTACTTTTCGTCATTACGTTCTTCTTAACATATTCATTCACATCAAGCATATTCCGACTCCGTGTCAGTTGACCAAAATCTGGGTCAACATTCTGGTGCTTTCATTGAGAGCTTGATCTATCATTGCTGAGAAAACTAATGGCGAAAACTGGAAGGAAAGCTGGACAGGCGGCCGCTGCTGCGCCATCAAATCCACCTTCTCCTCCCCCTGCAAGCGTGGCGGAAGATGAGCCACATCTGGACTTTGAGGAGGAAGAAATGGATGATGCAACGCTGAAGAGTACCCTGGGGGCGTTGCAGGAGGAGTTGGCTAGTCTGAAAGCCAGTCAAGAGACTGCTGCCAAAGTTGTGGCGCGGCAGTAGCAGGAGATTGAACGGCAGCGCGCAGAATTAAGCGAAAGGCAAGCGGAGAAGGACCGCCGCTAGAGCGAAGCCATGGAAGCCCTTGAGGCGGCCTTGCAACTGGTAAGGAATCAGGCCGCACCTGTTTCGCAGCCTGACCAACCTGTCAATGGGCCACCCCAGAGGGGTCCTAATCACAGCCCACCGATCCAGCCTTTGAGTCCACAAAGGCCCGAGCAGCCTCAAGTGCCCCATGACGATGTCCCGCTGGACCCTGAGGCGTAGCCACCATCCCAAGCTGGTCGCGGCAACCCCCCGCAACAGAGGCAGAATAGGGCCGAGCATCAGCCTCGTAGACCTAGACGCCGTAGGGGCGATGAGCCAAACCTACCGAACAGAGGTCAGTATCCCCCTGGTAACAGGAGGGACTCAGAGTTAGGCTCTGCGGTCCGGGGTCCCCCACGGCATGATAATGCACGGGGACACCACGACCAGCGCAGGCCGCCCTCTAACGTTCAGAACGTTTCAACCAGGGACGGAAATCGAGGGAACAGTCAATCCCACCATAGCCAATCAAGGTTCAGAGATGGCCATGGGTATAATGAGGCCGACTCAGGCAAGGGAAACGCTGGCCGAAGGAATGAAGAAAGAGGTAAAGGCAAGAGCCAGGTACCTCAAGATGACCAACACGATAGACGGGATGCTGGGGGGCAGCCCAGGCAAAATAATGTCTTCAACCGGCTCGGGGGTAGCGAGCAGCGGAGAAGAGACGAGGATTTGAGAGACGTACTTAACGATCGCCGGGAGCGGCATGGTGAGAACGTCCCCCCAGCAATAGATGCCACAGCAGTGCAGCAGCTGGTCGGAGGAAGGACATCTTATATCGACCACAATAGGAGGAAAGGCACTCCTTTCGTACAAAGGATGGCTAATGCCGAAACTCCAAGCAAGTTCAAAATGCCTACACTTCCAAACTTTGACAGGTATGGAGATCCAGTGTCTCATGTCAATAAGTTTGAAATACAAATGGACATTCAGAAAGTGTCCGAAGACGCTCGGTGTAGGATCTTCCCTGCAACACTTTCTAAAGTCGCGCAGGAATGGTTTTTTAAGTTCCCTCCCGCAAGCATAATTTCCTGGGAAATGTTCGTAAAGGACTTTTACAGACACTTCTATGCAGGCTGTGTGCATCCGACCGAAGCAAACCAGCTGGTTGAAATTCGCCAGCAGGATGGAGAATCAGTGAAGGACTACATCCAGCGCTTTATGCGAGCGGCAGCTGGAGCGAAAAGAGTGGGGGACGAAGGCAAAATGATGGCCATAATCGCAGGGGTTAAACGTCGTTCTCCCCTCTGGAAAAGTCTCCGAAAGGAAGGAGTGAGAACTACCCAAGAATTTTTGGACCGGGCTGATCGCTACATCAAGCTCGAAGAAGCCATTGCCGACGATGCAAAGCCCTCAGGCAAGGATAAGAAGGCTTCCAAAGCCGCCAATGGGTCCAAGCCTAATGGCAACGGCAAAGGCAACGGGAACGGCAACGAAAATGGCAAGAATGGTGGAAAACGGCCGTATAGTGAGAGCCTTCCACCTTCGACAACAAACGAGCCAAGGGTAATCGTTATGAACCTCGGTTCACTAACTACACTACCCTCACTGAGTCTCGGGGGGAGGTTTATCAGGCCACAAGTTCTAGTGTGCCTTACAACAAACCTGGCCCCATTCGAAAGGATATTTCGAAGAGAGACACTACCAAGTTCTATCGTTATCATAGCGACTATGGACATGACACCAATGAATGCAACCAGTTGAAGGACGAAATCGAGTTCCTTATTAGACAAGGACACTTGAGAAGGTATGTACGAGCCTCGGGAAATTCCCAACGAGAAGCTCTGGGTAACAACGAGCAGGCACCCACGCACCAACGCTCGCCACCCTTACAACCTGCCCCCGTGACTGGCACACTCTTAACCATATGTGGAGGCCCGCACCTCGCGGGAAATAGCGGAAAGGCCAGGGAACAATATGCTCGGACTCTGCGCCACGACCAGGACATCGAGATGATGACTGTGGAGGACCGTGCACCAAAAAAGGCTCGGTCAGAGGAAGGTGAGATAACCTTCTCTGATGGCGATGCCCAACACGTCCGGTTCCCACATTCCAATCCGCTGGTCGTGGACATCCAGATGGCCAACATGATGGTGAAGAGAGTACTGGTCGATACAGGAAGTTTAGTGAATATCCTGTATAAATCAACACTGGAACGCATGAAATTGTCCGTTAAGGACTTGGAGCCCTGCAACCAAATGATATACGACTTCTCTGGAGAAGGACTCGCCCTCGCCGGATTGATCAAACTGCCAGTGACGATGGGTACAGCGCCTACAACAAGGACATTACTCACCACTTTTGTAGTGGTCGATTGTCCTTCGGCGTACAATGCCGTTATTGGAAGGCCTATACTGGTTGATCTACGGGCCGTCATCTCTATGTGGCACTTGGCCATGAAGTTCCCAACAGACGCGGGGGTAGGACATGTGTTGGGAAACCAGAGGGAAGCCAGGGAGTGCTACAATGCCTCAATCACAAAGGCGAAGAATGGAACGTCGAAGAGCACTACCTCAGATAGGTTGCAGATGGCAGTTGATACACAAGCCCAATCCGGTGATGAAGTCACCAAATAGGGTGTTGCCCAAAGGAGGATAGAGACTTAGATCCTCGCTTTGGGGATATTGAAGAAAATGTTGGACCCGTCGAGGACCTGGAGGAGGTCCAACTCGACAAAGAAGACCCGACCAGAGTCGTAAAGGTTGGGAAAAACTTAGAGCCTACCACAAAGCACGCACTGGTGGAATTTTTGCGAAAGAACCAGGAGGTTTTCGCCTGGTCGTATAAAGACATGGCTGGGATAGATCCTACAGTTATCAGCCATGTCCTGAATATACACCAAATAGGGTGTTGCCCAAATTGAGGATAGAGACTTAGATCCTCGCTTTGGGGATATTGAAGAAAACGTTGGACTCGTCGAGGACCTGGAGGAGGTCCAACTCGACAAAGAAGACCCGACCAGAGTCGTAAAGGTTGGGAAAAACTTAGAGCCTACCACAAAGCACGCACTGGTGGAATTTTTGCGAAAGAACCAGGAGGTTTTCGCCTGGTCGCATAAAGATATGGCTGGGATAGATCCTGCAGTTATCAGCCATGTCCTGAATATAGACAAGACCTTTCCACCCGTGCAACAAAAGAGAAGGCTGCTCGATAAAGATAGATCGAAAGCCTTAAAAGAAGAAGTTGAAAGACTAAAGGAAAATGGGTTCATCAGGGTGGCGTTTTATCCATCATGGGTCTCCAATCCAGTGCTGGTTCCCAAGCCAAATGGCAAATGGCGAACCTGCGTGGATTTTACAGACCTCAATAAAGCTTGCCCAAAGGACTGCTTCCCACTCCCAAGAATCGACCAGCTGGTCGATGCAACTGCAGGGCACGAAATCCTCTCGTTCATGGATGCGTATTCGGGCTACAACCAGATTAGCATGCATCCCCCCGACGAGGATCACACCAGCTTTCGGACCGATACGGGTTTATACTGTTACAAAGTAATGCCCTTCGGACTGAAAAACGCAGGTGCGACTTACCAACGGCTAGTCAACCACATGTTTAAGGAGCTGATCAGAGTAAACATGGAGGTATATGTGGACGACATGCTGGTAAAGTCTAAAACAGGAGAAGGACATGTAAGGGATTTACAAAAGTGCTTTGATGTATTGAACAAATACCAAATGAAGTTAAATCCCCTTAAATGTTCCTTCGGAGTTGGATCAGGGAAGTTTTTGGGGTTTATTGTAAATTCAAGAGGAATCGAGGCCAACCTCGACAAGATAAAAGCCCTGATCGACATGAAGTCGCCAGAAAGGATCAAAGATGTACAAAGCTTAACCGGGAGAATCGCAGCCCTAAGTAGATTTATTTCGAAATCAACAGACAAGTGCGTCCCTTTTTTCAATCTACTTAAGGGAAATAAGAAGTTTGAATGGACAGTAGACTGCGAGCAAGCGTTCCAAGCCTTGAAAGCCCATATGGCACAACCTCCCATCTTATCAAAGCCAATCGAAGGAGAAACTTTGTTTATTTACCTGGCGATTATTGAAGTTGCTGCTAGTGCGATACTAGTACGAGAGGAAGAAGGCGTACAAAAAGCAGTCTACTATGTCAGCAAAAGACTGATCGGGGCAGAATTGAGATATCCACCAATCGAGAGGTTAGCATATTGCTTAATCCTGGCCTCTAGGAAGCTACGCCCCTACTTTCAAGCCCATCCTATTACAGTTCTAACTGACCAGCCCCTTCGGCAAGTCCTCCAAAAACCAGAGGCGGTTGGGCGATTATTAAAATGGGCAGTCGAATTAGGGCAGTTCGATATAACTTATTCACCGCGAGCAGCAGTCAAGGGACAAGTCTTGGCCGACCTTATTGCAGAGTTCACCGAACTCCCAGACAGCGAATAGTGCGAACAGCCTAAAGCGCCTGAGCCTCAAGACAAAGCTCCTTCGTGGAAGTTATTCACGGATGGGTCATCCAACGAATCCCACGCTGGAGCAGGAGTGATATTGATAACGCTGGAAGGGCATTGATTTCACTGAGCCATCAGGTTCGACTTCACCGCATCAAATAATGAAGCGGAATACGAAGCACTCCTCGCTGGGTTGAGAATGGCGAAAGATATGAGCATAAAGACGCTTGATATCTACAGTGATTCACAGCTGGTGGTGAATCAAATTCTAGGAGAATATCAAGCGCGAGGTTTAAAAATGGTGGCCTACTTAAATAAAACCAAAGACTTGCTAGCCCAGTTCACTAAGTACACCCTCCAGCAAATTTCGCGAGATCAGAATTCAAACACAGATGCCTTAGCCAAACTCGCGAGCGCGAAGGATGCTGACACTTTGAACATTGTACCAGTAGAAAGACTGAGTAAGCCAAGCATACAAGCGGTCGAATCCGGTATGGAGATTCGAATGGAAGATACATGGATGACACCTTATTTGGAGTATCTAGCAAATGGAACGCTACCAACAGATAGAAACAAAGCCAGAACTCTACAAAGGCGAGCTGCTAGGTACATACTGGTCGATGGCGTTATGTACCGAAGAGGATATTCCTTGCCACTACTCATATGCATTACACCAGAAAAAGCTAAGGAACTCATGAAAGAGGTGCATGAAGGCTTCTGTGGGGATCATGTTGGGGGGCAGAGTTTGGCAAAGAAGATTCTAAGGCAAGGCTACTTCTGGCCAACTATGAACGAGGATTCGGTGGAATTTGTATGAAGATGCGATAAATGTCAAAGGTTCTCCAAGATTCCACGAGCAGCTCCGAACGAATTAAAACAGATGCGAAGTCCATGGCCTTTTGCAGTATGGGGGATAGATTTTATTGGATCCCTACCTACAGGGAAGGGCAGAGTAAAGTACGCAGTCGTAGCAGTCGATTACTTCACCAAATGGGCCGAAGTTGAACCGCTCGCTACCATCACGAACAAGAAAGTTCTTGACTTTGTTATCAAGAACATTGTCTGTCGATATGGCTTGCCTAGAAAGATAGTTTCAGACAACGGAACCCAATTTGATAGCGACTTATTCACCGATTTCTGCGAAAGACATGGAGTTATCAAAAGATTTTCTTCAGTTGCACACCCCCAAGCGAATGGGCAGGTCGAAGCCGTGAATAAAAATCTTAAAGATACCCTGAAGAAGAGACTTGAAGAAGCTAAGGGAGTGTGGCCAGAGCAGCTGCCTGAAGTCCTCTGGTCGTATAGAACATCTCACCAAACAGCGACAGGACATACCCCATTTTCCTT
This sequence comes from Humulus lupulus, assembly GCF_963169125.1. Classification (NCBI taxonomy): domain Eukaryota; kingdom Viridiplantae; phylum Streptophyta; class Magnoliopsida; order Rosales; family Cannabaceae; genus Humulus; species Humulus lupulus. The sequence goes on from NC_084796.1 coordinate 148,226,159, forward strand.
AGCCTACAGATATGAGGCGATGTTGCCTGTCGAATTAGATCCCCCCTCACATCGACGATTAACATACGACCAAGACCAGAACAGCCAACTAATGATGGAATCCCTAGACTCGATTGACGAAATACGAGAGAAAGCCCAACTCCGAGTTGCTGCGTACCAGCAAAAAGTCACTCGGTACTTTAACTCCAAAGTTAAAGAAAGAAAATTCAACGTCGGAGATTTGGTGCTACGACGAGTTTTCTTAAACACCCGCGACCCCACTGCTGGAGTACTCGGACCTAATTGGGAAGAACCTTACCAGATTGAAGAAGTCCTTCATCCAGGCACTTACAAACTTGCACGCTTGAACGGAGATCTCATTCCACGTTATTGGAATGGAGAACACCTGCGCAAGTACTATCAGTGAACAGTCCTTTTTAAAGGACTGGCTTGTATTAAATTTTACTTTTTACAAGTTTAGCAAAGAGGGTTAGCCACGCTGTATGGCTAATCGCTCGTATATGTAAGATTCTATTTCAGAATCACTCGTAAAGACATGTTTAGTCCATTTTTAATACGAGATTATAAGGAACTGTGCGCAGCCAGTCATTCTTGCCAACCTTTGTAAATTTATATTTACAAGTATTTGTTCATTACGTGTGTTGTTTTGCTGTATTACAAGTATTATTTTTTTTTCACCCGAATAGGAATGTTCGAACAGGTCATGGTCAAGGCAAGTGACCAAGGACCTAAAGCTCCTTGATCACTTGGGGGGCATATAAGGCACATCGATAGCAAAGCATACCATGAGGTATGTAAACACATGAACAAAATGAGTGAAAGCATGCTAAGGTACTTAGAGTATTTTTCAAAATTTATATTTTGTTAAATCATGCCAAAGTACTATGCTAAGTTCAGTCATACGGAAAAATGTTATAATAAATGAAAATGTTATAGCATCAAGCAATCTTTTACACTGCAAGCATCACTGCTTGGATGTAACTGTCCAAATGAAAGAAAAGGTTTATTGCCCGTGCAGCAAAATTTAAAATAAAAAATATTGTCTTTACATCACGACCCGTGGGTCGTGTAATCAAAAGAGAGAGAAAAAATAAAAAAGCTCAAGAGGCACTGGGAGCAGGAGGGTCTTTATCAGCATTCTGATTAGTCACGTCCTCAACGACCCCTTCTTCTTCAGCACCAGCCAGGCTTGGGGAAGCAGGGATCCTGGCTATTGCCTCCTCTTCAGCCAGTTAAGTAGTGCAGCGAGCCAGCTCAGCAGTCCTGACATATTCTGAAAGATAGTTGAAGTCGGCACCTTGATTGTGTTTCCAGAAATTGTAAAAACACCGGAGCGTCGTCCTCTTATATCTTTCCAGATTCTTGGAGTTGTCAAGCTCCAGCTGCTTTACTTTGCCCTCAAGAGTAGCAATGGCCTCGTCATTGGACTTGTGCTCCTCTTCCAATCTCTTGACTTTGCGATACTGGGTGCGATTGGCATCTTGATACTCCTCCCTCTGCTTTATTATAGCTGCCTTCGTAGCTTCAGCCTCTGATAGCTTTGTCACCGCGGCATCCCTCTCCTGAGCCAGCGCCTCCAACTCCTCTGCGTGCCTGGCCTCTGCAGCCGAAAGTTCCTCGGCTGCCTTCACCTGGTGCCTCTCGATGGCCTTTGCCCAAGCCTGTTCAATGGTGGCTTGGGTGCGGGTACGAGCAGCAGTTGTAGACAGCAAAGCCTGAGGACAGAAGATAAAGTTAGAACCTATTACAAAGAATGAAAGACTAAGGCCTAAGAGATAAAGAGGCACTTACGCTGGCTATTTCGTTCAGAGTCCTATTCAGGATTTGGTCGACTGCCATACTCTCTGCCTCGACCAGTGCATTTTTGATGCGGTTGTTCTTCGCGATGTGCGCGAGGCGGTCTTTAGCTACTCATAAGGCATGGCTCGAGAGTTTGGCCCCAAGAGCTTCTTCCCGCTTGTCTTGTTCCCTGGTGGGCGCAGCCGGAGGGTTCTGCGGGGGAGGAGGAGTTTGCTTCTCAGCAGGAGCCGGAGGATGAGTAGAAGTTTGCCCAGCTGGCACGTCCCTGGGAGTGTCTTCTGTTCGACTCTTCTTGGCCGGTCTTTGGCTTGTTTCGCCGGCCTGTCTCCTTGACGACTTTCGCCGGAGCTGAGGAACTTCCTCTTCCTCCTCAGCATTGTATAGGTCGAAGACGTTGGGAGTGGCCATATCTGCATACAAGTAAAAACATACAGAGGGTAAGAAAAAGGCAGGTGAAAACTCTTTATTCAACGGAAAAGAAGGTCACAAAGTTAGTACCCGAGCTACAACTACTGGTCGCTATACTATTGACTCTATTAGTCACACACTCACTATCTGGCATGAAGAAGTCTGGCCCTAGATTTGGAGTATATGTAAAGTTTCCCTCCTTGTCAAACAAATGACAGGGAATTGGCAAGCTATTTAAAAGCAAAATAACTTTATCATTTTCATCAGAGGATTCCTCCAGGTCCACAACTGGCTCTTTGGCCTTTTGTTTCCCCTTGCCTTGGGGAGCAGAATGCCTTTCTGTGGAAGGATTGCCCGTGGGCTCCCTGATTGTAACCCCCATCGGCCTCCTTCGGGGAGGGGACGTAGGAGGTTGCTGCTCGGGAACCCCGTCAGCAGTGGCATCAGCTACCATGGACCCTCTTGTTTCATGGCGAGGAGCTAGGAGGCCAGACAGCCCAAGGTTTTCATCAGTAACCAGGAACTTGACGCTTTTTTCTGCGTCTGTCATCCTGGCCAGTCTATTGGACCTCAACACCATGTCTGGTGTTGGGGTCGGACGTAACCATGGGCCTAAAAGACAAAGTACAGTTTGAGAAAAATGAAAGGAAACTCCTTGATTTAAAGTATCGACCAGTCAAAGAAGGTACTTATCTCCTCGAGTGAAGGCCAGGTTGTTGCTGGTACAGGATATAGAGTGCGGCCAGCATCCTATATCTGTTTGGAGTAATTTGGAAGGGGGCGACATCGAAATAATTAGCCACCCCTGGTAAAAAGGATGTAGAGGGAGGAAAGCCCCCGCCTCTATGTGATATCGAGACCAGGCGCTGTATATACCTCCGAGGAGGTTAGCCCTTTGGTCTACGGCAGGAATTTTGATGGAAACCCCTGTGAGGGGATACTTCCTGAAATAGTTAGCAACCATCCGAAGGGTCACTACGCTGGTCGGGGAAATATACCACTCGACATCAGGCAGATTCTGATGGCGAGGGCTGGCTCTAATTTGGATATTAGGGTCAGGAACAGGATTGTTTCGACCATTGGTCGAGGGAGCCCTAGCCTGCGAATCAGGCTGAGCAGGAAGGTCTGGACTATCATCGGAGTCAGAACTTTTCTTGCCTACGAATTTGGAACGAGCCATTTGAGGAGGGGAAGGACGAGGTCTGGATGAGGATCGAGAAAAAGGAATCTCGTGGATTCGGGCGGCCGGTTGTTCTTCGCCTTCGAGCAGCTGGGCGAGAAGATCGTCGTCGATGGGCCGTTCACCTCCCCACAAAACTGGCATCAATGTCTGCAAACAGAAGAATGGGGAGGTGAGGATAAAGAATTTTTAAAGGCTTTTTAGAATAACGCTGGTCGAGTATAAAAGCCAAGCTTTTATACAACAACATTCTAACAAAAAGCTAAATTTTCCGCACGAACAGTTTGAAAGACGGATCAAAGGGTGAAAGTAAAAAGGTTTTTAAGAAAGCTTTTTCAACTCCCCTTAGGGCGGGAAAAACCTATTTTCCAACTAGCCTAAAGATTGAATTTTTACTTTGATTTTACGTCCTAAAAGTATGATCCTAACTATTAAACTAACTCGTAACCCTTTTTTGCCTACAAAACATTCTACTCACAAGCGTCTCAAACCAGAAGCAGATGAACTCAAACAGTCAACATACAGGAGCATGCATCATGAAAATTTGAAGCATAAGAATTCGAAAACTTACCAAGAAAATGATCGTGGAGATGGAAAAAGGGTCTTCGGAGATCAAGGAACTCTCGGACTGAGTCTTGAAAATGCAGAAGAACGGTCTCTGGAGAAGGTCAAAACTCTGGTTTTTAGGGTTTCTTGAGAAGACAATGGCGTGCGTAAAAAGAAAAGGAAGATTTCGAAGGTATTATATAAGTTTGTCTTTGGCATTAAAAAGGTGTAATCATCAGTTTCCCTTTTTCGAAGTATGGGGAAGCGGAATGGCCGTCAAATTATTACTGGGGAACCGAAAAGTCATGATTAGACAAAAGTAGGTTACTTTTTCCAAGAACACATGAAGGGTTCTGACACGTATGGTGGGGTTACCGAAGAGTCGTTCGCTCAAAAGTTTATTTATTGCTCGTGATAAATAAACTTGGGGGGAAAATGTTATCCAAAAAATTAGCATTGATGACGTGGCAAGTAATCCCTGGACACGTGGCTGACACCTGGAAGAGCTCTGCTAGGGTATCGACCAGAGGACGCACTAGAAGCAGTAAGCAGCCCAGTCTTACCTGCGACCAGTCTGGTTGATAGTTCCGCATGCAATGTCATATTATTGTAAAGATCTTTGTAGATCCCGAATTTAACTCACACAATCTCCTGAATATCCGATTATTTAGGAGAGAATATTGGCAACTAAATCATGTAATCCCCCTTGAGCCTATAAATAGGAAAAAATAGCTCAAGGAAGAGACTTTTGGCTTTTGAATTATTTGAGATTAGAGTAATTCTCCTTGGAATATTGTATTGTTCTTCAGAGGTTAGTGAAAATCATTGAACCCTTGTTCTTTGATCACTCCTTTGATTCTTATATCAATAACAGTCTAAGTGGACGTAGGTTATTACCAGATCCTAGGGCCGAACCACTATAAAAATATCGTGTTCTTGTTACTTTTCGTCATTACGTTCTTCTTAACATATTCATTCACATCAAGCATATTCCGACTCCGTGTCAGTTGACCAAAATCTGGGTCAACAATTATTTATGTACTTTTGGAAGTCTGTAAACCTACTTTTAACTCTGTTCCTTTTGGGATCCCGTGTATATAACATTTTAACTATATAAAATGAAAATTTTGATACCAAGACCTTTTTAACCCTAGCTCACACATGTTTAGTGACACGTTTTAAAACTAGTGACTTGATTAGAAAGTCTTGCACCTTTATAAGTACACGGTGTAGCGGTCTTGGCTATCCAGGGCGTTACATGGCGCATAGTTTTCCACTGGCCATCCCCCATATGGACCTACTTGTTGGGGGTGCTAAGGCCCTTTGCTGTGGCTGCGGCTGAGGTGGAGGCTGAGGCTGAGTCCACTGCTAGTTTCTTGTTGTCCACAATCACTAGCAATGACCCAATCCATCTCCTAGAAACTACCAACTCCCCTATAGGTAATAAAGTCCTGAACCTTGTAGTATAGTAATTGCAGGGCCTACACAAGCTATCAACCACTCTGCTAGAAACAAATGAATGCGTACCACCAGAATCAATCAATGTAGTGTAAGAAGTGCCAGCATTAGAAAGCTGACATGTCACTACCCAGGGAATAGTCTCAGCCTCTGCCTGAGTCAAGGCGAATACTTGAGCTGGAGTCAAGTTGTCCACCTTCCTTGGTTCCTCTTTCTTTAAAGTCGGGCAGTCTTTCTTGAGATGCCCAATTACCCTGCACAAGTAGCACGCTTTCGCCCGACATTTGCTCAGATGGTGCTTCCTGCATCCAACACACTCAACGCCCTACTACCCTAGAGTCGTTACCATGTGATTTTAAAATGTGTCATCAGCTCACTAATCAAGGTTTTAGATAAAATAAAAAGTGTGATTCATTTAGGTAAATACTCATTTAAATAAGATTTCAGTGTAAAAGTTTGGACATTCATTTAAATTATAAAAGTGTTACATTGGGATACAAAAATATTGTTTTAAAATATATTTACAACTCAAAAGTTAGTGTACAGTCGACATAAGCGACAAAATCAAATGTTTGCACATTGTTCCTTAAAACTATTCCAATAGTGGCGGCTAGGTAGGCCAAATATGTACGCGTCGCTCCATGCCCTCCAACTCATGCTTGGTTGGCCTTTCCCTTGCCTTACTTGCACAATAAAGCACCCGTGAGCCAAGGCCTAGCAAGAAAACTCCACGCACATAGCATATAACAAAATATTCCACTAAATGAATAACTTTAAACAAATACAACAAACTATTAACATAGCGGCCTATGCCACCCAAGTTGCTTTACCAGACACTAGGTTCATGGTCCTCACCGAATGAGTGAGTACAACACCACAGATGGCCATGCCATGAGGCCTGTAGTGAACATGCTTGTTACCATTCGACATGCATTCAACATGCTTGTTGCCTTATCCAGCTTTGCTGATCCCGGCCTTCGTCGATTAGTCATAAGCACACAAACATGGCATAGAAATTATAAACATTCATACATAACACTAAATACAGATAATTGGGCCATGCCTGCTCTACAGGCACAAACAGTTCTCTTATCTGAGTCTCGAGCTGATCGTATAGTGCGATCCCCTAAAACCCGAGCCTTAGCGGTAAAACCTACTCACAACGCAAAAATAATAAATATCCATCAAACCCTAAACCAATTAAAAACTTTAGAATAATATTCCAACCTCCGGGACCTTGAATTCTACTAAACTAGGTAGTAGAATCCTTCCCGAGCCCTTAAATTTGAGTTCCTGAGCTTAAAACCGTGTTTTGGCCATTTCACTTAATTTGAGCTGCAGCCCAGACCCGAGGACTGTGGCGTGCTACAAGGAGCCCAAGGCTCTCTCATGGGGGACTCGGGCCGCAACGTGCCCTTACTTGCGTCGTGGCACCTAGGTGATTTCAGAGACCCCTAAGCCTTCTGGGTTCATGCGGGCCACGGCTTGAGCTATAGAACCTAAAATTTCCCTGCGTTTTCTCGAGCAAATTTCACTAAAATCCACCCTAAATAATACCCGAACCCAGAATTCAGTCTAGAACTCATATCAATACAACATAATCATTATAATTAGCTTAAGAACCATTCCATACTCTTACCAAAAATCCAAAACCTACCTAAGGTTTAAACCTCAAGATAACCCCTAAACTATAGCAGAAAATCACAAGGAAATCAAAACTTACACCTTTCCTTGGTAGTGATTTCGACCCTGAGTGGAACGCCCTAGATAGCCAAGACAATTACACTATGTATTTTAAATAGTGCAAGACATGCTAATCAAGTAGTTTGGACATAAACATGTTACTAAAGTCAACTAACAAGTTAGGATTAAAAATATTTTGATCTTAAAATAGTTGACTTTCATTAAATATAAGAGTTGGTACATAAGATCTAAAAAATAATGTTTTCAAGGCAATTACAACCCTAAAGAGGAATTACAACTAAAGCCAGCCTAAGTGGCAAAATATAATTTTGGCTCTAGTTCTTGTCAATCCCTCGGCTGTGGCGGTCGAGCAGCTGCCAATGTACACACTACCCCCAAAGCTCTCCAACTCACAGTTGGTACAACTTTCCTTTTCCCTTACATGCACCACATAGCACCCGTGAGCCAAGGATCATCAAGAAAACTTAATTCACATGCATAAACGAACAACATTACATATGCAGTAAACTCAGACCAATCAAGTCAATAATAACAGAACATAAACAACAAGCTAGACAATAATAAACAGTTTAATCCAACATGTAATTCAATCTTAACTTTTAGTATAGTTAGTTAACTGTCGGCGCCCTTAGGCCGAGCCCTCTAGGTTTTTAGCTGACCCTGACTCAATTAGGTAGGGTTGCGTTCTACACGCTTAACATCAGCCCTGACTCCCTTAGGTCGGACGTTCAGATGAAATATAACAAACAGATAGATTGTGAAGCACGCAATCGAAAGCTGCACCAAAAAACATGCCTATCCAGATATCCTCAAACACAGATATATTTACAATCTCACATATATTCATTTACAGGGGTGTCAACCCTATTCACAACCCGGGTGCAGTTTTCTTACCTCGAGTCCTGAGCTGAGGGTGTAGAGCAGTCTCGAGCACGGTCCTCAATCCCAAGCCTTAGCTGTATAACCTATTCACAGTGCACTAATGGATAACAATCAAAACCTAAACCAATTAAAAGCCTCAGAATAATATATTAGCCTCCGGGACCTCGAATTCTACTAAACCGGGTAGTAGGATCTTGTTGGAAAACATTCAGAGCACGCAATAAAAACTTTGCATGATGGGCCCATTTTTTATTTTATTTAGGAACAACACAATAAAAAAAATTCATTAATCATATAAACAATTTATATGACCTAGTAAACAATCTAGAAACATTATCATTCAATACTATTAATCATGCAACAAATATTTATATATATGAATATACAATATACTTATATACAGCACATAAATACAAAAAAAATAAAGAACATAAATTTTTACCTCTTAAAGCCTATCAAGTGTCCTTGAGTCTTTTCATATAATTAACGATCTTCCTATCCTAAGCTTTGAGCACTCAAACCACGATCTTTTGGAGTATTCTCTACACCTCAAGATGTGTGTGGCCACATAGAGAACATGAGTTTGTATTTTAAGAATCACAAGTATTTCTCAACACATGAGAACTTCAATTATGGTCTTAGAATGACTAGAATAAAGAAGAAGAAGAAAAAGAGTTTTGTCTGAGAAAAACTCTGAGAACTATTATGAGTTGTCTCTACATTGTTGTGTGTTTTCTTTCTGTGTAATTTTTTTTTTTTGTGTTTTCTCTTCTTCTTCTTCTTTTTCTTCTATATCATATATATATAGATAATTTTATTACTTTATTATTCTTAATAATATTAGTAATATAATAAAATATCATAATGATGATAGAATTTGACTTAGGTAAATATCTAACTTACCAAATTTGAAAAATCATTCTCAAATTATTAATATAATTAAATAAATAAAATAAAAAACTATACATATACAATATCTGTATATGTGGTACACGCATGGCACAGTCCTTGGACTGTGTCAGGCGTGTACTACTATTCCCTTTTCAGGGATTTTATATTTTTCTTTTATTTAATTATTTAATTAAAATCTATCTCCCACAAAATAAGGTTTTAATCTTTTTAAGAAAAAGATGACAACCATATTTCAAAATTCAAAATTCAAATTGATGATATCATTATCATCATCTTTTAAAATTAAATAAATCTAAAACGATTTTTGACTTACCAATTTTATTTTCTCCCACTCAAATAAAATATTTGTTGACCTGTGAAATTGGCCAACGGTCGTATGGACAATATACGACACTTTTTGAACAGAATGAATCTAAGACATGATAGAGTACAAATATCTTAAATAAACACACATAAATTTCAGTAGTTCAACCCTGTTCTTCTGAACAATAATAATCTAATCAACTTAGTATTTAGTATTGAATCGCTCGATAAATAATTACAAAGATCAACTTAGAGTTCACTCCTCCCAAGTTCCTCCAAAAGATCGATCCAAAAAGTCCTGAAAAAGAGTCCTTTGAAACGAAGCTCTGGGCCCTTTATTTATAGTACCAAGGGGGCTGTTACATGATTAGTAAGAGTGGGATCGTGGTTTGGTACATGATCATTGGGAGTGGAGATATGTGTCCACCTTCCCATGATTATGAGAATGTGGGTCTTCCCATTTTCTTCTTTGGATAGTTGTCGATAATGCACGATTGAGACCTTCGAGAAAACGCTAAGTCTTGATTGGTCTATGAGACTTAGGTGCTAGGCTCGACAACCCTTTAGAGCTTTGGTGCTAGATTCGTGTGTCCTCTAGGTGCTAGGCCTATGATCTTCTGGGTGCTAGGCCTGTTGATCTTAGTTTGAATGAGTGTGAGTTTTACCCAGTAAAGTGTCTTTGGGAGTGTAGGTCGACCACCCTATGAAGGATAGGGTGGGTCGACCACCCCAAGGGGTTCTTGGGCATGCTTAGGCCGACAACTTCTAGGGTTTGGGGTCAAGCTGACCACCCCTAGGGGGAAAATGCCAGGCCGATCACCCCTAGGGGGTTTAGGCCTGGTTGACATTCTATAGGTCCTGGACCTATCTTTTTTGCTCATCGGTATTTTTTCAATACTTCGTCGTTTTTCCCTAATTTGTGATGCCACGTGCCGTTTTCTTATTTTCCACGTCATCTCACGATTTTGGAGGGATAACAATAATTAATTTCAAAAAATGTATCTATTTATATATATATATATGAAATTATAAATTTACATATTTAAATTAATAAATATATTTTCGAAAATTAATAATTGATTCTAAACTAATTATTCAACCTCAATTATCATATCATTGCATACTTGGCCCGAAGAACAAAATTCTTCTCAAATTCCTAAATTACAGTTATACCCTTGTATCAACTCTTACCTTGATATGATGTTGATAGATCCACCCCGGGGACCTATGGAACTATAATATCAAGCTCCAATAAATATTACATTATTAATCAAAGCTCTTTGATTAAATAATCATATTTATTAATCTCATGATTACTCCACCAAAAATATGAGATTGAACTCTTGATAATTATAGACGTATATTTACTGAGTACTTTATTAAAGAATAAAGTGTCCATTGATATAATCATTACATACAACGTTAATCCTCTATTAGTGATTCACAATTAAAATGGAATAAAATTACCATTTTACCCTTTTAACTATATCTTGTTCCTAGAGTACCATTGACTTTAATAGTGAAGGTTGTGTCACAACAAGTTTACGACATGAACGCTCATAACCTTTTCAATTCCAAAAGTCAACCCAATAGGGAACCATTATTCAATCCAGAAGAAGGTATAGATTCCATATCTGTTAAACTACGTCCTCAGCCATATGCATCATTGAGTCCCCAAAATAATTGTTCTTAGCCTGATCATTCTGACAAACCTTGACGCATGAATCAAATGATCAGATGACATATATGGGAGTTCATAGCAACATCAAGATAAAGATTATCGTGTATATGATCATCGTTTGATGTGTTTGATTAATACTATGAAACGGTCTTTAAACAAGTGTTAACAAATCACATCTGGTCCAATCCTACATACTCTCAGCATGCAAAGTACCTCCACTAAAGTGTCCTACTACACTAGTAACCCGGATCTAGCTCACATGTATTCATAATACTAGTGGACCGTACTAGCAGTAATTAATCTAAAGATTCCATAACTTTATTTTGGTGCAAACTATTTAAGTTTATTATCTTAATCTCGATCCTCCCATACCAATATGAGATTATGACAACATAGATAAACTTTAGAATTTTCTGATATTCACTTAGTATTATCTTATAATATCAGACATATTCTATATATATATAATAATTCAATTCAATTATTTATTTCATTTAAAACATTTTTCAACTATAATTTCTTTAAGAGCATTATTCCCAACTATCTCCCACATACCCTAAAGCAAATTGAGGCATCTCTATCAATATATCAATCATATTCTCCTGTCTGATTTTGTCTAACAAAGTCTATGCAACAATTTATTAAGAAACTGCTTTGAAGTTATCTTCAAGATTATTACATCAATTATGTAAATTGTCTTGTATTTAATGACACTTCATTTCATGTGCTTTACCCTCTCATGATTTCTAATTCTTCTAGAATAGTTGTTGTTGACCCTGATTTTGGGCAACTGACACGGAGTCAAAATACACTTGACGTAGATGAATGTGTTGAAAAGAACGTGATAGCGAAAATAATAAGAACACGATATTTTATAGTGGTTCGGCCCCAGAATCTGGTAATAACCTACGTCCACTTAGATTGTTATTGAAGTAAGAGTCAAAGGAGTGATCAAAGAACTAGGGTTCAATGAGTTTCAATGACCTCTGAAGAACAATACAATATGATTGATATGATTACTCTAAACTCTAGCGATTTAGAAATCAGAAAAGAGAAAAAAGGTCGGGTCCCCTTCCCTGAGCCCTCTTCTTCTATTTATAAGCTCAAGGAAGATCTACATTGATTTGTTACAGATATTATTTCCTAAATAATCGGATACTCAGGAAATCATGGGAGAGAATTTCGGATTCCATCATAACTGCCTAAGATTTCCTCCGCATGTTACGTGCATACGACCAGACTGGTCGTATGAAGAGATCGACCGCACAACTCCGAACATCTTCCTGGTCGATAGTCGAACACAGGTTTTTCCAGGTGTCAGCCACGTGCAATTAATTCCTGCCACGTCATTCACTTCTGATTTTTGGGATAACAGTTGTATATCCATTGCTTTCGCAATGAGATGCTAGCTGTGTATTCTAGTCTAAAAACCTTTCCAGAATGTCAAAGAACTTTTAAATCAAATAGCCTATTTAACTGCTCGCAACTATTATATTTCGGCTTTTGTGGTGAAAAATACAAATCTAAAATGTGTAACACATTTCTAGATTAATGTGTTTCCTCCACAGTTATGGAAGCTGATATTGATATCAATCTTTGAAGATTTAATATCAGATCATCCATTGGGATTTTAGGTCTCTGCCTAAATGCACATACATATAATCTCTATTATATTTAAGAAACTCAAAACTAAGTCCTTATAATTATTCAATGACTCAATCCATAATGGATTGATAACCGCTGACTATTCCTACCGTTTAACAAATGTCAATTCGAAAATATAACATTCAATACATGAAATAGTCTATCACTGAGTTGTAGGAATAACTGTCTCATGACCTCTTTTCTAGTAAAAGAATAAATGGACATTTATTATTTAGATAATACATCCCCCTTACCGGGAAGGCAAAAAGTTTTTCTTGGATTTTGTAAAATAAAGTATTTAAACTTCTTATCAATATAAGTTGCTTGAGACAGAGCCTAAGGATTGTTCTTTCAATCTCTATAGAATTTAATGTACAGAACATTCTTGGCTTTTCTAAATACAATATTTAGAAATGTTCAGGTAATTATTTCTTTTCTATTTAAAATTTCTCTACATCATTCCCAATGTTTAGAATGTTGTTAATATTAAGAATAAGAATCACAACAGAATCTTTCTGGTCGAGATTTTCAAATGACTTTGTCATGTCAACCATTCCAGTAAAGATTACTTAGACATTCATTTAAATTTAATCTCATAATCCATGCATAAAGCAATGGATAAGAGTGTGTAAACAGATTCAAGTTTGGTTACAATAGAAGACATTTATTCAAGTAATAAATTCTTCTTTCTGTTCATAGTCTATGGCTATTAACCTAACTTTAAAAAGTTTTGAACTTTTCCTCGGTTCGCATCTTCATCTTGAATATCTTGTTTCAAACTAATGTTCAATGAACATAAGTTGGCTGTTCAAGAATCTAGATGTCATAGAAGTCCAAATTCCATTTCTAGATTCATGGTGTTTCAACCATTGTTTTCCGTAAAAAAAATAACTTTTCATTTCGTATACTAGTATGTGAATGAAGTATAGTTAGATTGTGCTACACACAATTTTACTATCTTTACATTTTTAATGGAGTAGTTACTAACTAACACTCCCACTACAACAATGCTTTATAGAATTTGTGATATTCCTTGTTTTTATCATTGTTAATTATCAGTTACTCGCTTACTTGACTTGCAATCATTATTTCTAGTACAACTTAACTAGAAAATAGAATGATTATAATAATCATGCTTTATTAAAGTAGCATTTAAAGAGATACAAACTCTTTTGAAATCTTTTATGATTATTAAATTATTTCACTAAATGACTTTATGGAAAATTTTCAATTTATTCACATAACCACTTGTGAATCCTAATTTTTAGGTCTTCGATGTTGTACAATCAAACATGTACAAAGTATAACAAGTGTTAAAATTATAGAAATAATAAAGATGATAATGACTACTCATTATCTATTTAATCTTATCTAATATGATTATATTCCATTTCGAAAATACTAATTATGCTTAGCATTCTAGTTTTATGTGAGTTTGGTTTGAATTCCATGTTCACATGCAAACTACTTGAATTCCAAATTTGAGTTTAGACTTCCTTTTGATTAGATCAAACAAGTCTCTAAGTGACTTTACTTTGAATATTGCAGGAAAATTTATAGAAATTTTCTTTGCATTTAATAAAAGTTGAACATTTCTTAAATAAATTCCAATCAATATTGACTTACTATTTATTTTAGCTTTGAACATTAAAAGGTTCAACATACATCTCTATGTATTAGCTAAACGATTATGTGATTTTTGAGCCTTTAATTAAAGAAAGGTCTTTTGGTTAACTTTAATTAATAGGTGTTGATGGTGAGAACTCGTCAACCAAGTTAGATCAAAAAACTTATGAGCTTAAGAGTAAATAGAGAGTGGTAAAGAAGCGTAGAAGAACTTAGGATGGCTATATGGACTTAGAATCAAGTTGCATAGTGAACATGGGGAGAATATTTGTATTACTCAATAGTCTCTGGTAACAAAGTCTAATTTTCTGACCCCTTTGCTGAAGGGGTGAAGGTATATTTATAGTGGAGCTCTAATGGCTCCTGATACATTGTGGTCCCGGGAGACAAAAATATACATAAGTACATTGTCAAGGCAGTGACACCAGACGTAGTTGTAACGACCCAAAATCGCTAATAAGGCTTAAGGGCCTTGATTAGCATGCCGGGAGGGCATAATTGGTTTATGTGTGATTTAAATGATTAAATGCATGATTATGTGATAAGTACGCTTATATGATTATATGGATGTATGAAATGCATGTTTATGAGTATTAATAAACATGTGGGCCCTGTTTAGCTTATAGGGGCATATTTGTAATTTTAGCCTGTTGAGGGCATAAATGTGATTATTTGTGGTTAATTTTTGAGACCACATTATTATTTGGTGTAGCATATGGCTTGAGACGATCCTAGTGAGCGGTTTAGCAAAATAGTCACGGGGGGGGGGGGGGGGGGGGGGGTTTATACCCGCTCGGGGGAGCCTTAGGGTATTTATGGGAATTTGAGAGATATATTGGAGATTATTAGACATTGGGGAAAATAATTGGTGATTAGTTAGATGACGAGATTTAAGTGGTAAATAATAGGGACACTCGACGAATTAGTGAGAATTGGGAGCAAATGATCAAAATACCCTAAGATTGATTAAAAGGTTTAGTTTTTAGTTGGGAGGGTAAAAGGGTATTTTGATTATCAAGAGAGATAACTGATATACTCTGCTTCTTTCGACTTTTGTAGAAAGTAGTGGAAAAAAAGTGTAGAAGCTATGAAGGAAAACAGAAAACTCAACTTACCCATTTTTCTTCCCCTCACAATTTCTTTTTCTCTCGCTCTCCTTTGAGAATTTTGAAGCTGACAACACAGAGGAAGTCTAGGCAAGGTCTTGGGACTTTTATCCTTGGAGTGTCTAGAAGTTCAACTGGAATTAGCTTCCAAATTAAGGTAAGGGTTTAAGGTTTCGTCTAAATTTGCTGAGATTTGTAGAGAATGGTTTCTGAGTTTGGTTTAAAATGGAATTTTAAAGGTTTAAACATGGGAATTGGAGGAAACAAAGCTGGGAGGAACACTGAGGGCAACCTAGGGTCAGATTCATTCATCAGAGGTAACAATTTTTGATCTTGATTATTTGGGTTTTCTGATTTTCAAATGAAGTTCTTAAGCTTCAAGCTCAATTTTGTTTTTCTGTGTTTGATGATTCTATTAGCTAAGTTTTTGATGTTGTTAGGTTGTTTTGGGTGATGTTAGGTTGTTTTGGGTGAGATATAGGTTTCATTTTGAGTTTGTTTGAGGTTTGAGTTAGATGTTTGGAGTTTTGGCTCAGGGAACTTCGATGGAAAAACCCATAATTTTGCATGTTCGGGTTGCAGCGCTGTAGCGCTAGGCTGTGTTCCTGGGGGGCTGGGTTTCTATCTTTAGCGTTGTAGCACCTTCTTGTAGCGCTGTAGCACTACCTTGCCTCCAGAACTTGGTTTTTGGGAATTCTTTTAGGGTTTTAGCTTGGGGGCTCAATGGTCAATTCCACCACCCCATTTGGTAGAATTGGAATTGAATTTTAACAAGGGTTCTATTTTACGGTTGTGACTAGGTGTACGCTAGGGCTCGAACGGGTTCATGCTTGAAGGTCGTCTCAATTAGCCAAAGCACTCGAAATTAAATTTAAGAAAATCGCACCCATGTGTGATTGTTGGGACGAAGGGCTCCCTATATTTGAATGTAATTGTTGTATGATTATGATATGCCACGAGAGAATGAAATAAACGGGCTAAGAGTGCTAGAATTGTTATTGGCGCACAAGATGCGGCTCGGCCATTGGCAGCTGAGGTTAATTAAATAATCATTGAGCTTGGCCTAAGCGAGCCAGAGTTAGTGGGTTAAACACTGGGCTTGGCCTAAGTGAGCCGGAGACAGTGGGTTAAATAGAGGGTGCGGCCTAAGGGCATCGACCCTGAGTCTTGTATGATGAATATTAATATGTTATTATTGTTGTTTGATGATTATAACTTGTTTAATACTGGGATGATAGGTTTATGAATGATTGTTTGACCTCTCTGAAGAAATGATTGTTATGGCATGTTGATTACCTGGTTAACAACCTTGTGGATTATTTTTTTGTCTGTACCGTTTATGCTCTGCATGATGGTTTTCTTGTTGGGCCTTGCCTCACGGGTGCTACGTGGTGCAGGTTAGGCAAAGGCAAGGTGGACCAGTCCTGAGTTGGAGAGCTTTGGGGCAGAATGTACGTGGTGCAAGTTAGGCAAGGGGAAGGTGGACCAGTCCCGAGGGATGGTACAGGGACAGGAGAACCTAAAGTGCCTATTTTTCCGTTAGAGTGGCTTGTGATTGTACATAAACTTTGAAATTTTGTAAACCGTCCTTTAAAACCTATTTTGGGATCCCATGTATTAAACGTTTATTTTAATGAGAAATTTCCTATTTTGGACCAAAATCTTTTAACCCTAACTTGATTATGACTTTAGGGTTACGTTTTCAACTATATGATTTGATTAGCAAGTTTTGCACCTTAATAATCACATAGTGTAACAACCTTGGTTACCCAAGGTGTTATGGTAGTGGTGCAGGAGGTTGTGATGCCAGCCCTGGTATATGGTCAGAGGTGTACAAGTAGTGCCTCCACTATTTGTACTACTTCGTACCACCACTACATGTATGATATGTATGTCAGAGTCTTGTCTCCATCCTCCACATGGTCATACATCCCGTGCTCGCACGTGCACCCTGTACCTGATGGTTTCTCTTACATGTCAAAGATACACCATTGCTCCAAGTTTCAATATCTTTGGCTAAGTGTTGAATGACTTATTGATTCTTCATCGGGGTAGCCTGGGTCTCCTGGATACATAGAGGGCTTTCGGGCCTTGCGTAGCTAGAGTCTCATCAATAATGGTGTCTTCTCTGCTCTACGTGAGTCTAGTAGCTCCTCGATGATATCTAGGCATGAGTCCCACCATCCCTTGATGGCGTCCCGGCGCCGATGCCATGCAAGGCTGGCCTCGCATAGGGAGGCCCTCAATGAAGGGAACCGTCCATCTAGGCATGTGGCCCCTTGTCCCTTGGCAGCATCCAGGCGCAGATGCCTGACTAGCGGCATGGTCGTAGTGCATGAGACAGGGGCGCCTCGTGAGATGGGCATACGGATCAGGTACCTGAGGCCCTCGCGACATGGAATCATAAGACATGCGTGAGGCAATCGTTTCGAGAGATGGATGTACGAGGCAGGGGAGCCTCGTGAGATGGGCATGCGAAATTGAGGCCCTCGCGACACGGCCTCGCAAGACATGCGCGAGGCAGGGGAGCCAAACGAGATGGATGTGCAAGGTTTGTGCTTAAGGAGTCTTGTGGGTTCTCAGATTGAACCCTTACTTTGGTTGTGTCCCTCGAGGGAGCTGCGGGGGGTGTGGTTTTTATTTCTGACCCTCTCTGGTTAAATTTCCTCTTCGAGTTAGGTGAAGCTCTTTTAGGGGTTGTAACGCCCTGGGTAGCCAAGACAGTTACACTGTGTATTTATAAAGGTGCAGGACTTGCTAATCAAGTCATTTAATTGAAAACGTGTAACTAAAACCATTAATGAACTAGGGTTAAAAGGGGTTTTGTCATAAAAGATACATTTTATATAATTAAATGTTTTGTACATAGGATCCCAAAAGAAACAACATTTGAAAGTCAGTTTACAAAATTTCAAGGTATAAACAACCGCTAGCCACTCTAAGGGCAAAACAAACATTTATGGTCCTCCTGTTCTTGTCACTTCCTCAACTGTGGCAGCCGAATAGCTAGTCATGTACATTCTGCCTCTAGAGCTGTCCGAATCAGGGCTGATCAAGCTTACCCTTGCCTTTACCTGCACCACGTAGCACTCGTGAGCCAAGGCCCAGCAAGAAACATAACATCATAGCACAAACATTGATAATAAACATATAATTCTTAAAGCATGTTCATACATGTAGCAATCCATATAAATCACCTAACTCATAGACATAACCATGAACCCACAAGCTAATACGCGGCTATTCAGCTCGTCATATTCAACAGTTAACAATGATAATCAGATCACACAATAATCTGGGTCGACGCCCTTAGGTCACACCCTCTGTTCACCCCACTGACTCTGGTCTGCTTAAACCGAGCTCAGTGAGTATTAAGTTGTCCTCAGCAACCAGTGGCTGAGCCGCGCCCTATGCGCCAATGTAAACTTCGGCACTTTTAGTTCGTTGGTTTAATATTCTCAGGGCGTAATACCAACTTTCATAATGCATACAAGAATAGGGAACCCTTAGTCCCATTATAAACTCACAATTGGGTGCAATTCTCTTACCTTTAATTTCCAAGTGTTCTGATTATGAGAGATGCCCCTTGAGCACAATCCGTTTCCTGAGCTCTAGCTTTTACCTAGTTACAACCAAGATAAGGGATTCCATTAATAATTGTATAAAGGTTTTTGGTTAAAGTTCTAACCTCCGGGACATCGAATTCCACCAAACACGGTAGTGGGATCGTTCCCGAGCACCCTAGGTTAGGTTCCCGCGCCTAAAATCTCCAAAATACAAAAAATGCCCTTGAGGGACGCGACCCAAGCTTCCTATGCCGCAGCTTGCCCCTGACTAGAGGCCCAGCCTCACCAAAAACCAGACACGCGTCGCGGCCCAGCATTCCTCATGTCGTGACCCGCCCTTCTTCCCCAGCTCCTATATGATTCAAAGGGTCACGATACACCAAGAACTGAGCCGCGGGCTGACCCCTTCGAACCCAGAAAATCCACCATTTTTAACAGTCAAATCCACCCAAAACCATCCTAATGATACAATCCAATTATCACAAACATTCTAACATGTTTTTAGCATCATAACCCAGCAAAAACCTAGTTTAGAAACTCATCAAAACAACATTTTAATCTTTGAAATCCACAAGCTCAAGAACACCAAAACCAGCCAAGAAAACCCATAATTCAAACACTAAACCATAAATTGAAGCTTACCTTCACTGAAGAACTAATCCTCCAAGAAATTGTTGAGCTAACTCTTAAGTCTTCTGCTTTAATTCAACCTTTAAATTCGGAACCCAAGAACTCTTAGAATCCAATCCCAAAGTTACATAATCAAATGACCAAAAATAAAATTCAAGGCTTACCTCAGTTCCTAGTTTGATTCCTTAGCTACTACTGGGTTAATCTTCCAAAACATTAACTCAATTCACTGAGTTTCCAGCCAAGTTTCCTTAGTTTTTGTAGTTTCCCTTGAGAGAGAGAGAGAAGAGAGAAAATGGTCGGTTTGGGTAAGTTCCACTGTTTTCCTTAGTTCGATTTAGTATATCCTTAATTAATTAAGTCAATCCCGAGGCTCGGGGTACCAAAAATGTCCCCGAGGGAAAAATGGTAAAATTCCCCCGATATTCCAACCTAGGCTTCCTAACCCCAAATATATCTCTAATTATTTATTTCCATAACCCGATAACCCAGATAACCACCTAATACCCAAAATACCCCTTGACTCACCCTGAGCCAAGTATTAGGCCCCGTTGTAACTTCCTCGCTAACTAGCTCCCTAGGAACTCCTCAAGTCGCATACTGCAAATATATCCACATCATAATGTGGTCTCCACAATTATAACATATAATCACATTTATGCCCTCAACGGGCTAAATTTACAGATATGCCCCTTTAAGCTAAATAGGGCCTACATGCATACTAATACTCTTAGACATGCATTTCATATATCCATATACTCATACAAGCATGCTTATCACAGAATCATGCATTAAACTATTTAATTCACAAATAAACCAACTGTGCCCTCTGGACACGCTAATCAAGGCCCTTAAGCCTTATTAGTGATTTTTGGGTCATTGCAGGGGCAGTCATTGGTTCGCACCTCCCGTGGGTGGGGTTCGCACCAGGTTTCGCCACTGGTGTATAATATTCCTTGCATTCTGGGCGAGGGGTATAACAATTGGAGAACCGCATTTTCTTACCATCCACGGGTATGGTGGGTTCTCCTCGTGCATGCTTTTTTCTCCTATGTTGGGGAAGGGGCTTGCTTGACCTCCCTTGCAACATGTCATTCAAAACCTCCTGCATGTTCTCTATTATGGCTTCCATCCTTTGATTTTTTATGTGCAACTCGTGTATTTCATTCTCGTAAAAGCGAGTTCTGGAGCTGGAACTCACAGAGTGCACCCACAAACTGTTTTCGGGCCTATGCAAAGAGGGGCATGGATCCCGGTGGCCAGACCGCGGTGCAATCGGTGGTCAAGGAGGAGGGTGCATACTCAGACCTCCCACATGGGTCATAGATGGTTTATGATGACCTCCCCTAGGTTGGACAGTCGGGAGTGATGTCTCCTTCTCCTCTCCAAGGGTTTTATGTTCCTTTGGCATACCTCCATTCTCAGGTGGTGGAGGGTCTCTTCTGTAGGATTTTAGTTGGCCTCCTTCAAGGTGGATCTCCACAACCTGAGATTCCCGTAGGCGTTTTAAACTCCTTGACATTTTTTTCTTGTCAAAATTGATGGAAGAACAACGACTTGATAGTTGTCCTTCCCACAGACGGTGCCAAACTATGGACGATGAGAACTCATCAACTAAGTTAGATTGCAAAACTTATGAGCTTAAGAGTAAATAAAGAGTGGTAAAAAAGCATAGAAGAACTTAGGATGGTTATATGGACATAGAATCAAGTTGCAGAGTGAACATGGGGAGAATATTTGTATTACTTAATAGTCTCTGGTTACAATGTCCAATTTTCTGACCCCTTTGCTTGAGGGGTGAAGGTCTATTTATATTGAAGCTCTAATTGCTCCTAATACATTGTGGTCCCGGGGGAGAAAATTATACATAAGTACATTGTCAGGGAAGTGGCACCAGACGTAGTGGTGCATGAGACTGTGATGTCGGCCCTGGTATATGGTTAGAGGTGTGCAAGTAGTGCCTCCACTCTTTGTACTAACTCGTACCACCACTACATGTATGATACAGATGTGAGAGTCACGCCTCTATCCTCCACATGGTCGTACATCCCGTGCTCGTACGTGCACCCTGTACCTGATGGTTGTTCATACATGTCCAAGATACACCATTGCTCCAAGTTTCATTATATTTGGTTGAGTGTTTAATGACTTATGGATTCTTCAGCAGGGTAGCCTGGGTCTCCTTGATGTATAGAGGGGTGTCGGGCCTTTATTAGCCAGA
The DNA here is from genome assembly GCF_963169125.1 of Humulus lupulus. Lineage (NCBI taxonomy): Eukaryota > Viridiplantae > Streptophyta > Magnoliopsida > Rosales > Cannabaceae > Humulus > Humulus lupulus. The sequence continues at coordinate 148,247,826 of NC_084796.1, forward strand.
GTCTCATCCGTAATGGTGTCTTCTTTGCTCTATGTGAGTCTGGTAGGTCCTCGACTATAACGATCCAAAAAGGCCAATAGGGTTCATTACCTGGATTAGCGTGCCAGGTGGGCATAATTTGATATATGTGTGTGTTTAATTGGTTAAATGGGTGACCATGTGGCATGCATAATTAATATGATTATTTGAATATATTATATGCATGTTTATGAGTATTAGATATGCATGTTGGCCCTTTACTGTTTATAAGGGCATATTTGTAATTTTGGCTCGTTAAGGGTATAAATGTGATTATATGTGATAAATGGTTGGGACAACATTATTATGTGGATATATTTGCAGTATATGGTTCTAGGCGATCCTAGTGAGGAGGTTAGCGGAATAGTCACAACGGGGTTTAATACCGGCTCGGGGGAGCCTAGAGGTATTTTGGGAACTTACAGAATATTTTGGGATTTATTGAATAATGAATAAGTATTTGGTAATTATTTGGACACAAACAGGATTAATTGGAAATTGGTAGGATGGCTTGAGGAGTTAGCGGGAATTGAGGAAATGACTGTTTTAACCCTAGAACAATTAAGGGGCTGGGTTTTTTAGGGGTATTTTAGTCTTTTGATTAAGATATTTTATCAGCTGGGTTACGAAGCCACCAGAAATCTCTAAGGAACCCCACAGAATACTCCCTCTCCCTCTCACTCACGTACCCTCACTTTCTCTTCTTGTGACTTGAAGCTAAGAAAAAACACTGAAGGAGAACTCAAGTTTTAAGCTGGATTTGGGTTGGTTCAAGCTGGGGAAAATGAAAGCTAAGGTCAGATAAAGGTTTCTGAGGAGTTTAGATTATCAATTCAGGTAAAAAACTAACCTTCGATTACTAAATTCAGTTGGAATAATATTGAGACTTAGAGCTTGCATGAATATGGTTTTTAGGTCTGATTTTGGGTGTTAGATGGGAGTAGGGAATTGTTTATCGACTGAATATGATGTTTAGGATAGAAGGATAGGAATTCTAGGCTTGAATCTGGGTTTGGCTGAAGGTTTAGTTTGGATTTTAAGGTCAAGGCTCGAGGGAAATGCTGAGAAAAAGAGGGAATTTCTAGGTTTGGGGCCTTGGGCCTTGCAAGACATGCGCGAGGTAGGGGCACCTCGCGAGATGGATGTGCAAGGTAGGCACCTCGCGAGATGGGCATGCTTAATTGAGGCCCTCCCAAAATTGCCTAGCAAGACATGGGTGAGGCAGGGGGTGCCTCGCGAGATGGATACGCGAGGTAGACGCCTCACAAGATGGGCATACAGATCAGGCCCTTGACCCTCGCGACACGACCTTGCACCTTTGCCTCGCTATGCGACTGGTCCCTCGCGACATCACCCTTGAGGGCCTCCCGACATGGGATTGTTTCTTAGATTATGGTGTTGTGAGACCCATAGGCGCGACCCCGATGGAATGAAGAAGTGACCCTTATCCATTTATTTGAATAAGGGACTAGACCTTTTTTCCTTGGCAGATTTTTGGCAATCACAATAGGTAATATAAACAGGGAGAGAACCATTGAATGGTTGCAATAAAAAACTGTACTTTATTTGTTGTACGCATCTAATTAATTACAAGCCAATCTAAAAATTAAATTCACATTTATGTTTCACGTAATTGTGGTTGGCATAAGATGTCTTACTAAATCTATGATTTGCAAAGTAATGAATAATTCATAATTATCATTTATACTCAATGATGAAATAATGGAAACAAGTATATTTTAAAAAATAACAATTGAATCTATTGTATAGAAGAAATACTAAACTTGTTCATTCATCAATTAAGGAATCTAAAAACATAGTTTCTAGAAAGAATTCTAGAATTACTTTTAAAGAAAAATAACTTATTAATTTCTTTCATAATGAAAATCAACTATTTCAAAATGAGGAAAAATTTAAATTGTTTTAAACCGAACAAAATAAATTTCTACACTAATCTATTCTTTATTCAATTGTCTTCATCAATTCCTCTTCGCTTTGGTTTCAATACAACTACTCTTTTTCTCAAAAGATTTTTGCATCCCTAAAAACAAGACCATATGAAAAATATTATTAGTGGCATAATTTTTTAATCAAGCATTCAAAAATATTAAAGAAGAGTTTTTGAGTAAATCAAATTTACCCCGTATTTAAAAAATTGAGCATGTGTTATAGCATCATCCTTTATCATGGCCCATATCTAGTAAGCAATTTCAGTAAACATATATCTTTCTTTAATGTCACCATGCATGGTCGATAACATACATTGATGTGCCAGGTGATTCGATCTCATCCATTCACCATATTTTTCATGTTTATCAAAGTTGGATGAAAAGTTTAGAACCTCTGGTGGTAGATCATAGATCGCTCCATACAAGTTTTGTGTTCCGAAGACAATGTGAATCCCATTATACAATCTTCTTATGTAGTTAAGACTAAATGTAATCATTTCCAAGAGTTTGTCAATGAGGTAGGTTTGATTTCCCAAATTTTCAAGTACATGATCAGGATTATGAGAATTAACCATTGTTGCTAGAAATAAATAAATAAAATATAATGAATTAAAACATATAATAAATATCATATTTTATTTGGAAAAGTAAATATGATGCATGAATGCAACATATAAAAAACACATAAAAATATATACTAATCCATGATAAAATAATTTGAAAAGTTAATGGACCGCCTTAGGGTAGGTCAGACTAACCCCAAATTAATTTTGAGACAAATCGCAATTTCATAAGTGAAAACATAAAAATGCTTGTCTCTCTTTTGACTTATGAACTACTGCTAGTTTGGTCAAGATGCACTAATCGTGCTCGAAAGCCTAGATACACCTTTGGAGTGTAACCCATTATTTTCAATCAATGACTTACCTCAAGAGTGTGCCTTAGGGTCAGTCAAACATGAAATACATGACTAATTATATTCTCATAAAAGAAGTCAACCTTGAGATAAAATAAACATATTCGCAAGCCTTTCCTTAGGGAGACTGCAAACAGAGGTGACATGAGGCCCTTCCTATGTCTCTCGGTGTTCAACCAATAATGGAGAGCATGAGACTTATTGTCATAACTCCCTCTCTCACTCACTATTTTGGAAAATGTGTTTTTAACAAAATCAATATTTTTTAATGTAGTTGTAAGAATAAATTTAATTATTTTTACCAAATGATATTCTATTAATTACTAATCTAATTAAGCAAAACCAAAAACAAAATTGTGCCCTTAATTCTAATTCTAATTTCACTTTAACTAAGAGAATATCATTTTTTTATTTTAATAAAACAATATACATTAACACGACAGATTAAAAAACTTTAATTTTGATTTACCATCTTAACTAATTAAGACTAAATTTATTATTATATGAATTATCACATATAAACATATAAAAAAATATAGAACGTTCCTAATAGCATGTTTCTACACGAATATAATGCATGCTAGTTGCATACTGTGTGAGTATATGAATGACATGTTATAATGCATGACAAAATATTAAACATTTTAATCACATTCAAACATTTATAATAAATAAATAAAATAAAAGCGAGTATGGTAACTTTTGGTTATTTCTAGAAAAAATTACAACACCTGCAAAAATATACATGAAAAATGCAACCTAAACTAACTAAGGCTTGATAAAGAACACTTTGATCTTAAACCTTGAGATGTAGCCTTCTTGAGCCAATGACACCCTTTTCCATATCCATTTTGAATTATACAACTTTTTAATTATTTTAAACAAACTTCTAAAATAATTAAACTTTGGGTTTTAATACCCAAAAGTTTCTAAGACCCAATTTGAATGTGGGTGACTTAATTCAAAAGATAAAATTAAACAATTTAATTTTAAAAAATTAACATTCAAGATAATTTGAATTTTGGATATTTTAATTAAAAAAATTCTAATTATGGAAGATAAAAATTAAAATATTTTTAATTGAGGTAAATAATCACCATTACTTCAATTATAGAAATTACCAAATTAAAACTATTTTAATTCAATTTCTGATTTTTAATTAAATGATTAATTAAAAATATAATTATGGTAACAACACACAAGGTGTTATACCAAGGGGTAGTGGCAGCCGATGGTTCGAATGGGAGTGGGGCGGCCCGTGGCTGAGGTGCACAGGAGGTGCAACTAGGCTGCAGGCAGGCACGCACAGGGGTGCGGCTGGGCTCGGACTGCAGCGCGTAGGGCCGCGACTAGGCACAATGGCGCAAATGGGCGCAGGGGAGCGACGTGTAGGTGCAGACTGGGCAGCAGGCATGGTGCCTGGCAGCAAGTAGGCCCGGGCTTGGGGCTCGGGCTCGGGGTCACAACTGAATTTTGACCCAGAATTTTTAAACAAAAAATTACAAAATTCCTATGCCCCAAAATGGCTTACAAATTTCATCTACAAATTTTAAGAACAATGCCTAAACCCAAAAGCACCATAATAAACAACCCTTAAGAATCTATCATCATGAAAATAAAACATCCATCCATTCAAACATATATCACATATAATATAAAAATGCATATAACCCAACACAACAATTATTAATATATATAGATTAATGACTCGCTCTCGTACCAATTGTTGGAAAAACATTCAGAGCATGCAGTGAAAACTTTGCGTGGTGGGCCCATTTTTTATTTTATTTAGGAACAACAACAATCAATTTTTTTTCATTAATCATATAATCAATTTATACAACCAAGAAAACAATCCAGAAACATTATCATACAATACTATTAATCAGGCAATATATATATATATATATAAATGCACAATATATTTATATACAACACATAAATACAAAAAAAAATCAAGAACATATATTTTTACCTCTTGAAGCCTATCAAGTGTCCTTGAGTGTTTTCGTATTATTAACGACCTTCCTATCCAAAGCTTCAGTCTACTCTAGGAGGTGAGCATACGAGCTCTAATCTTCTCAATCGCTTCGTTAGTCTTCTGAACGACCTCAGGACCTATGTATTTCCTCTCTCCCATCTCATCCCAATGAATGGGCGATCTGAATTTGCTCCCATACAACATTTCATACGAAGCAACTCCGATAGTCGCCTGATAGCAATTATTATAAGAAAACATAATTAAAGGGATATACTTACTCCAAGATCCCTTAAAGTCTAGCACACAGGCCCGCAACATATCCTCTAGCATTTGAATCGTCCTCTCAGACTGCCCATCTGTTTAAGGTTGATAAGCAGTACTAAATCACAATTGTGTGCCCATAACCTTCTGTAGGCTTTCTCAAAACTTAGAGGTTAAGGTGGGGTCCCTGTTGGATACTATCGACCTTGGAGCCCCATGGAGACGCATGATCTCCCTCACATACAACTCAACACTGCTCCACCGTATAAGTTGTTCTAACAAGCAAGTAGTGGGCTGATTTGGTGCACCTATCCATAATCACCCACATATAATCATGTTACCCCACTGTCCTCGGCAATCCAACCATGAAGTTCATGGTGATATCTTCCCACTTCCACTCTGGAATCCCTAAAGGTTACAACAACCCTGCTAGCATTTGATGTTCAGCCTTCACCTGCTGACAAGTCAAACACCTGGCCACATAATCCACAACATCCTTCTTCATTCCTGACCACCAATATAGAGTCTTCAAATCTAGGTACATTTTCGTCGAACCTGGATGTAAGGAATAGGGAGTGGTATGAGACTCATCCATAATCTCTCGCCTGATACAAGAATCCATCGAAAGCGAATCCGGCCCTTATACCTCAGTACACCCACCTCTGAAATAGAAAAGTCTCTTGCCAATCCAGCTAAGACATCCTCCCTATGTTTCCTTAACTGTGGATCCTCCTTCTACGCTTCTCTGATCCTCTCAAGGAGCGTGGACTGAAGAGTTATATTGGCTAGCTGACCAACTACCAATTCAATTCTTGCTCTCTTAATCTCTTTAGCAAACTTTTCTAATATCTGTCTCGAACTAAATAAATTCCCTGGGCCCCTACGACTCAATGTGTTGGCCACCACATTGGCCTTTCCTGAATGGTACAATATCTGAAAATCGTAGTCCTTCACCAATTCCATCCAACTTTGGCGCATATTCAAATCCTTTTGTGTGAAGAAATACATCAAACTTTCTAAGTACATTTCACACTTCTCTCCATACAGGTAGTGTCCATACCTTCAGTGCGAATACCACCACTGCCAGTTCCAGATCATGGATAGGATACCTCTCTTCATATTCCTTCAACTGTCTAGACGCGTAGGCTATCACCTTCCCAACTTGCATCAATACACAGCCCAAACCCTGCCTCAATGTGTCGCAGTAGACCACAAACTTTTCCTTTTATGATGGAAGACTCAGTACCGGAGCAATGATCAGTCTTCTCTTAAACTCCTTTAAACTGTTCTCACATCTATCCATCCAAACATACTTTGTCTTCTAAGTCAACGGTGTGGCTATTCTGGAGAATCCCTGACGAAGCGCTGATAGTACCATGCTAATCCCAAGAAGCTTATAACCTCTAGTATACTGCTCAGTCTCGGCCAATATCTCACTGCTTCTGTCTTGGATAGGTCCACCAGAATCCTCTCATTACTCACAATGTGGCCCATAATGTTTCTTGGGTTAACCAGAATTCACATTTACTAAACTTAGCATATAGCTTATGCTCCCTCAGCCGTTGTAGTACCAAACAAAGATGCTTCTCGTGTTCTGTGTCTGATTGGTAGTACACTAATATATCATCAATGAATACGAACACAAACTTATCTAAGTAATCCTTTAAGATCCTATTAATCAAGTCCATGAATTCTGCTGGGGCATTGGTTAATCCAAAAGACATGACCAGGAATTCATAATGTCCATACCTCATACAGAATGCCGGTCCTTTGTATGTCCTCCTCCTTAATCCATAAGTGATAGTAGCTAGACCGAAGGTCAATCTTAGAGAACACCATCTTTCCTTGTAGTTGGTCAAACAAATCGTTGATCCTGGGTAGTGGATACTTATTCTTAATAGTCAGCTTATTCGGCTCTCTGTAATCGATGCAAAGTCTTAAGGACCCTTCCTTCTTCTTAACGAACAACACTGGGGCACCCCATGGCGAAAAGCTGGGTCTAATGAATCGTAGATCTAGTAATTCCTGTAAATTAATCTTTAATTAGTTCCTTCAACTCTACTGGCACCATTCTATAAGGTGTCCTCGATATTGGTTCTGCTCCCGATGCCAATTCTATGAAAAATTCAATCTCCAGGTGTTGCAGCAATCCTGGCAGGTCTGCTGTAAATACATCAGGAAGCTCACACACTAACCTAGTCTTACCAGGTCCAACTTAAATGACGTTAGAGCTATCCACTAAGTTCGCTAGGAATCCCATGCTGTAACGTCTTGGATAACCAAGACCGTTACACTGTGTTTAAAATAGTGCAAGACTTACTAATCAAATCATTTGAATAAAGATGCGATCCTAAAGTCATAATCAAGTTAGGGTTAAAATGTTTTGGTCATAAACGGATAATTCCCATTAAAAAAATGTTTAGTACATGGGATCCCAAAAACAGGGTTTAAATGACAAATTTACAAACTTCCAAAAGTTATATATAATCAAAGGCCACTCTAATGGAAAAATACAAATTTTAGGTTTTCTGTTCCTGTACAATCCCTCGGTCATGGCGGATGAGTAGTTGACAAGGTACACCCCACCCCAAGAGCTCTCCAACTCATGGTTGGTCCATCTTGCCCTTGCCTTTACCTGCACCACGTAGGACCTGTGAGCCAAGGCCCAACAAGAAAACCATAATAGCATAGCATAATCAATAATGATAATCATATAATTCACAAGACAGATAACCAGATATTCAGCAGGCCATAGCAGACACATAATCAGTGATGACAATCAATGAACCACAAGCCAATCACTCCAGTATTTCACAAGCCATAAACATCATATTAACAATAGCAAGCATATTTATACTCAACAGTTTATCACAATCATCATACATTACTTAGGGTCGACGCCATTAGGCCGCACTCTCTGTTTAACCCACTGACTCCGGCTCGCATAGGCCAAGTCTAGTGATTATCTTGCTGACCCCAGCTCTCAGTGGCCGAGCCGCGTCCTGCGTGCAAATTATATGCCCCGACTATCTTAGGTTGTTTAATTCATGCTCACATGGCATATCATAATCATACAACATTTTTATTCAAATATAGGGAATCTCAGTCCTAGCACAGCCACACAAGAGTGCAGTTTTGTTACCTTTAATTCCGAGTGGAGAAAATGATATGATTCTGAGCACGATCCTCAGCCCCAAGCCTTGGCGATAAACCTAGTCACAAAGGCCAATGGTATCCATCAACTTCCAATCTAAATAAATACTTAGGAGATAAAAACCAGCCTCCAGGACCTCAATTTCTACTAAATTAGGTAGTAAAAATTGTTCCGAGTGCCTAGATTCGAACCCTTGAGCCTTGCCAATTCTAGAAACAATTCTAAGGCTAAAATCCCTAGGCAGGTCGCGACTTGTCCCCAAGTAAGAGAGCAATCATTGAAGTCAAAAGGGAGGCGGGCCGCGACTGGGCTCAGTGGGTCGCGGCGTGCCCCCAAGTCAGAGGCCACGCCCAGGTGAAAATGGCCACATGTGCCGTAGCGCCCCAGGCTGGGTCGCAGCACACCCCTTCGAACCCAGAATATTTGGGTTTTCACCTCCTTCTCCCCAGCCAAGAACATCAAGAATTCACGCCAAATATACATCCCTCTTCCAGCTAAAACACATAACCGAGTCCAGGACTTTAATCCCTGAATTCTAAGCATGCAAATAACATAGAAACTTCATCAAAATCACCAGCAATTCACCAAGAAATCTCAGTTAACATACTGAAATCCATACCCAAACTCAGTAACAATTCATCACCACAATACCCAGAATTATACATGTTCTAAGTTCCAAAACAACTCAGCCCAATTCCTCCCTATTGAGCTAAATTCCTCAACAATTTAAAAGACTAAAGCTTTCCTCAACAATGGTTGTATTCTCTGGTTGACTAGCTTTAATTCCTAAAACCTTCCCTTCAGCTTTGCCCAAGTCCTCCCGTTCAATTTTGCTTCCAAGAATCCCAGTTTAATGTCTAATTCACTACCATTTTTCCGTAACTTCAAGACACAAATGAGATAGTGAGAGAGGAAGAAGAACTCGTGAGAGAGAATGAGCAGGAGGTTCTACTTCTTTCTATTTTATTCCTAAGTAATTTTGAGTATACCCCTTTTATGAAAAGACTATTTCTCCTTCCCATATAATACTTAGTCTTTTAATTAATCTAAGGGTAAAATAGTCATTTTGCTCCCAATTCCCGCAAACTCCTCGAGTGTTCATAATATCTACCAATTAATCCCATCATCCAATTAATTACTAATTATTTATTCAACATCTAACAATTCCAACATATTCTCTAAATTCCCAAAAATACCCCCAGGCTCAACCCGAGCCGGGTATTAGTCCTCACCGTGACTATTTCTCCAATCCACTCACTAGGACCGTCTCGAGCCATATACTGCAAATATATCCACATAATAATGTGGTCTCAACAATTAATCACATTTATGCCATCAACGGGCCAAAATTACAAATATGAACAAGGCCCACATGCATATTTAATACTTATAAACATGCATTTCACATATCCATATAATCATATAATCATACATGCCACAAAATCATGAATGTCACAATCACAAGCCAATCACTCCGGTATTTCACAAGCCATAAACATCATATTAACAATAGTAAGCATATTTATACTCAACAATTATCACAATCATCATACATTACTTAGGGTCGATGCCCTTAGGTCGCACCCTCTATTTAACCCACTGACTCCAGCTCGTTTAGGCTGATTTCATTGTTTATCTAGCTGACCCCAGCTCTTAGTGGCTGAGCCGCGTCCTGTGCGCAAATGATCAGCTCCAGCTCTCTTAGGCTGTTTAATTCATGCTCACATGACATATCATAATAATACAACATTTGCATTCAGATATAGGGAATCTCAGTCCCAACACAGCCACACAAGGGTGCGGTTTTCTTACCTTTAATTCTGAGAGGAGAAAATGAAATGGTTCCAAGCACGATCCTCAGCCCCAAGCCTTGGCGATAAACCTAGCCACAAAGGCCAATGGTATCCATCAACCTCCAATCCAAATAAATACTTAGGAGATAAAAACCAGCCTGCAGGACCTCAACTTCTACTAAACCGGGTAGTAGAATTTGTCCCGAGCGCCTAGATTCGAACCCTCAAGCCTTGCCAATTCTAGAAGCAATTCTAAGGCTAAAATCCCTAGGCTGGTCGTGACTTGGCTTAGTGGTTCGCGACTTGCCCCCAAGTTAGAGAGCAACCATGCAAGTTAAAGGGGAGGCGGGCCGCAACTTGGCCCAGTGGGTCAAGGTGCGCCCCCAAGTCAGAGGCCACGCCCAGGCCAAAATGGCCACACGCGTCACGGCGCTTCAGGTTGGGTCGCAGTGTGTGGCGTGCTGCCCCTTTGGCACACCCAAATGGGGCCATTTTCTAAGTGAGCATGCCTTGGTGCTTGATCATTAGTCAAGTCTTGCACCAAGCAACCTCATGGGGTAGGGGTAGTGGAAATTTTGTAATTATGCATATGTCTCCCAGACAAAAATAATATAAGTTACTGGGAAGACCTTGTATCCCTAGAAGGCTCCTTAGGGGGAGGTGACCTTGTGACTTAGGGAAGCACCATGGCCACCAGTAGATAGGGGCCAAAGTTGTGTATTCCCTTACCCTATCAAGGTTATATATTAAGAAAACGATGTTTATCCATACTTGCCCTTGTGTGCTTCCTTGTTGCCTATATGTTTACTTGTTTGTCATCTTCGTTGGGCCATCGCGTGCCACTTGCCTTGTTGTGTGCTTTGTGTTGTGTGGACGTTCCAAGAAATCACTTGCTTTGTGCTTGCTCATACGTAGTTATTGCCCGTTGCATGTCCGAGATGTGTTTGTGGCTAACCATTGAGTTTGTTTGCTCGCAGGTGTGTGTTGTAGGCTGACTTGCTAACTTGAAGTGCCGCATGTTCTGTCTACTTGGAGTCCCCAAATAGCCGGCCCGTGAAAGTTGGTATCAGAGCTAGGTTAGAGAAAGCTTGGAAAAACACACTAATGGTGAGCAACACTCAAAGGATCGAAGCACTTGAGAAGCGTGTGGGGGAATTGGATTGCCTGGACGAAAGGGTCAGGGATCTTTCCTCTACAAGTCATAACTCTGGATCGTCAGATGCAAGCAATCGCATAGCTACGCTAGAGAAGGAAAATGATGTTCTGCTATCCAGAATAATTGAGTTGGAGCAAAGAAACACTCCAACAAGTACTTTTGTTTCCCCTCGGTAGGAAGAGCGCATTGCGGCAGTGGAGCGCATGCTGAAGGAACAACAAGTCTTCATAAATGACCCCACGGAAGACTGCAGAGAGGCAGTTGGTGTGCTCAGAGAAGAAATGACTGAGCTAACTGCAAAGGTAAACCTAACCATGCGAGCGGTTGAGACTACACCTACAACGGGGTCGATAGGTATGGAATATGGCCGAGTTAAAGTGCCTGAGCTGAGGCCCTATAATGGGGCTAGAGACGCAAAGGACTTGGAAAATTTTCTCTTCGACATGGAACACTATTTTCGAGTCGTGTGGGTCGATTCTGAAGAAGGAATGGTTGCCATGGCTACCATGTACTTGTCTGGGGATTCCAAGGTGTGGTGGAGGACAAAGTATGATGACATTGAGAATGGTAGATGCACCATCACATCTTGGGGAGACTTGAAGAGAGAACTGAAGATACAATTTCTGCCAGAAAATGTCACCTACATGGCTCGACGCCAGTTGAGAGAGCTTAAACAAGTCGGGATAGTCCGAGAATATGTGAAGAAGTTTTTGGGACTAATGCTCGATATTAAGGACATGTCCGAAGTAGACACCCTCTTCTGCTTCCTCGAGGGATTGAAACCGTGGGCCAAACAAGAACTTCAGAGACAGCGTGTGCCTGACCTAGCCACCACCGAAGTTGCTGCTGAACGCTTGATAGACTACACTCTGGAGAGCAGCCTGCTAAAGAGGGCTACCCCTCCAACTAGCTCAAGTAGCGTTGGGAGTAAGAAGTCTGGGAAGCCATGGCAGGGCAAGAGTGGGGGAGAGAAGAGGATCACAGAGTCCAGTTCTTCCAGTGGTATGGATGCTGCTGCAGGGAGGAAGCCGTTAGCTTGTTGGCTCTGCAAAGGACCACATAAGTCGGCAGTTTGCCCTTACAGGGGCAAGTTGAATGCCCTCATTGGCCAAGAAGAACAGCACAAAGGAGAAGAGGAGGATGAAGAGTACGCACACATGGGCGATGTCCGCCTGTTGAATGCTCTCAAGAAGCACGGCGAAAAAGGTAAGAAGACCCTGGGGAAAGGGCTAATGTTCGTGGATGCCACCATCAACGACAAACCAGCCAAGAGTGTGATGATTGACACTGGCACCACCCACAACTTCATCTCAGAACTCGAAGCCAAGTGACTGGGACTAAAACTAGAGAAAGATGCAGGCTGCATGAAAGCGATCAACTCGAAGGCCGTGACCACAACTGGAGTGGCTAAGGGCGTAAAAGTTAAGATTGACACGTGGGAGGGGAAGATTGACTTAGTGGCGGTCCATATGGACGACTTTGATGTAGTTTTGGGAATGGACTTCCTAACTGAGAAAGGTTCCATCCCAATAACTGCCACTGGGAGTTCGCTCACAATGGGAGAGACTCCTTCAATGGTGCCTGCAAAGGTGAAACCACCCCCTGGTGTGAAGCTTTTATCAGCTTTACAGTTCAAGAAGGGTGTGAAGAAGCAGGAGCCCACTTATGTAGTGGTACCCACCGTGTTCGAAGAAACAGTGGAAGTGATTGGTCCACTAGAAATTATGAGGGTCTTGAAGATGTATGGGGACGTGATGCCAGATAAACTCCCCAAAGCCTTGCCACCAAGAAAGGGGATTGATCACCAGATAGAGTTGGTGTCGGGAGCGAAACCTCCAACAAAAGCACCTTACAGAATGGCACACCCCTGGCTATAAGAGTTGAGGAAACAACTAAAGGAGTTATTGGAGGCAGGCTTCATCAGACCGTCGAAGGCGCCATTTGGCGTCCCTGTGCTATTCCAGAAGAAACACGATGGGAGCTTGAGACTGTGCATTGATTATAGGGCTCTCAACAAGGTGATAGTTCGCAACACCTACCCCATCCCTCCAATCACTGATTTGTTCAACCAGCTAAGTGGAGCCAAATATTTCACAAAGTTGAACCTGAGATCGGGCTATTATCAGGTGAGGATCACAAATGGGGATGAACCAAAGACAACATACGTTACTTGATATGGAGCATTTGAGTTTCGAGTAATGCCATTTGGGTTGACGAATGTACCTGCCACTTTCTGCACACTGATGAACCAAGTATTCCACGGGTATCTAGATAAGTTCGTGGTGGTGTACTTGGTTGATATCGTGGTTTATAGTGCCATGATTGAAGAGCATCGAGAGCACTTGGCTCAATTGTTTCAGAAGTTGAAAGAGAACCAGCTATATGTGAAGTGCGAGAAATGCTCATTTGCACAAGAGAGCATCAAGTTCCTAGGCCATGTGGTGGAACGTGGCCGAATTCGTATGGACCTGGAGAAGGTGAGGGCAATCCAAGAATGGAAAGCCCCCACAAACGTGAAAGAACTACGCTCTTTCCTGGGCCTAGCCAACTACTATAAACGATTTATGGATGGCTACTCAAGAAGAGCGATACCCCTGACCGAGTTGTTGAAGAAGGGTGTGACTTGGGTGTGGACTGACAAGTGTGCTGAAGCATTCTGGAGTTTGAAGGAAGCCTTGATGAAGGATCCTGTTCTCACCTTGCCAGATGTTAGCAAGCCCTTCAAAGTACTGAAGGATGCATCAGATTATGCTTTGGGAGGGGTACTGGTACAAGAAGACCACCCTATATCATAAAGTCTCAAGCTATCCGAAGCTGAGAAGCGGTATAATGCCCAGGAGAAGGTACTCCTCGCGATTATCCATTGCATGCAAGTATGGAGACATTACTTACTGGGGTCAAAGTTTGTGGTGAAAACGGATAATGTAGCGGTTAGTCATTTCCTTACCCAACCGAAACTGACCCCTAAGCAGGCTCGATGGTAGGAGTTCGTGGCAGAATTTGACTTCTGTTTTGAGCACAAGGCTGGACGCCTAAACCAGGCAGCTGATGCCCTGAGTCACAAAGCAGAATTGGAGACTTTAAAGATCTTGGCTAGTTTGTCGGCTAGCGTGGTGAACACTCCACTCAAGGAGCACATCAAAGAAAACCTGGAGAAAGAGCCGGTTGTCAGAACCATCTTGAAGCTCGTGAAAGAAGGCAAGACTCGCCAGTTCTGGGTTGAGAATGATCGTTTGTTGGCCAAAGGGGGTCGCTTGTATGTTCCGAAAGCTGGAGAGTTGCGGAAGACATTACTAAGCGAGAGTCATGACACCTTATGGGCAAGTCCTCTAGGGTGGCAGAGAACGCATGCCCTATTGAAGGAGGGATACTACTAGCCTCAGATGCAAGATTGTAACGCCCTGGTTACCCCAGGACAGTTACGGTGAATGGTGAACCAGAAATTTGACTCATTTCCTGAGTCCTTTGGTTAAAAACGTGTTCTAAGTGGTATTAACAGGCTAAGGTGAAAACCAATAAAAAGGAAAGGATATGTCTTATTTGATACATAAAACTGTTCATGGGCCCATAAAAAATTTACAAGTTATTTACAACTTAAAATGGTCATTACAGTTTCAAAATTACAAACTCGCCAACCTAAGCGGCAAAAATAGGGTAAACCCCTAGTTCCTCTGAGAACTCCTTGGCCATGGTGGTCAAGCGGCCGCATATGTACACATCACCCACCTAAGCTCTCCACTCAGGGTAAACCCGCCGACCTAAGTGGCAAAAATAGGGTAAACCCCCTAGTTCCTCTGAGAACTCCTTGGCTGTGGTGGTCAAGCGGCCGCATTTGTACACATCACCACCTAAGCTCTCCACTCAAGGCTGGGTGAGCTTTTCTTTCCCTTTACCTGCACCACATAGCACCCATGAGGCAAAGCCCAGCAAGAAAACATAGCATTGTATATAAACATTATCAAATGATTATCACTATAATCACACGGAGCTCATATCTCTCAAACAAATGAGTGAATATCACTTGAGGTTCTGGTAAACCATACTGAGTGACTGACAAGCAGGTCACTAATTCAAACAGAAGAGTGGTTGCTGGGTAAGCCACTAGCCTTCACAAATGAGAGACAGATGGGTAAGTCTCTAACTTAACAAATGAGTGACTGATGGGTAAGCCACACAAGCGCTTATAATGTTCATCGAACTTGAGGTCGGTCTACCATTAATGCTCTTTGAGTCATCCAATGCAGAAAGTCGACTGGATCTAATCTTTATGGGCTTGCGTGGAACACGTGAAGGCCGTCCTAACTAATGAGTCAGCGCTATGTGACCAGTGCCCAGTATCACTGCCGAACCTGACTAATAAGTCACAGCTTCACAGTTGATACTAGCACCTTTGCCAAATCTGACTAATGAATCAGTACCATGCATAAGTGAGCAACATTTGCTAAGCATTCAATAATCAATCCATGTCCATATTTACACAACCAACATGCCTCATGAATAACCATGCATGTCACATATGGGGTGCAGTTTTCTTACCTCTAGTTCGAGCTAGAATGAATAAAAGAACGATCCTTGAGAACGATCAACCTTTTTGGTCCTTTAGCGGTTACCTGGTCATAACCAATTATGGGATTCCATCAATAAAATGAATAACAAAGGGTTCCCAAACCAAAACCTAGCCTCCGAGACATCAAACACTACTAAACCGGGTAGTAGGATCGACCCCGAGGCCTAAGGCTTGAATCCCCAAGCTAAAAACTCATTTCTGGCCAAAAATGCCCTATGGGCCGCGGCTCGCCCCTCAAACAGAGGTGGCCTTCCCTGCCAAGCAACATGGGCCGCGGCTCACCACTGCCGCGACTCATTACACAAAACAGCAAGAACCAGAATTTCTTCCCCTGCGTTCTCCTTGAAACCAACCCTTCAAACCAATCCCAAACATCAACCTAACACCCAATTCAACCCCTAAACTTCATCTACATCTCACCCTCATCAAAACCCAGGTTAAACACCAACCTAGCTTCCATTAATTCTAACTATCCACCAAGGAATTACAAACTGAAATCTTAAACCAAAACAGAGTAAAACCAGAAAACTAATGGCTGAAACTCACCTCAAACTTGAGATTAAACCCCTTTCAATGGATGAACCAACCCTATGAACTCAGCTCCTTGATCTCCTAGCTTGATTCCTCACTTTGAGCTCAAAAACTCCAAAGGAAGACAAAGAGAAGGTGATGTACGGGAAGGAGAATTCTTTGCTCTGTTTTATTCTGTTTTTCTACAGCCAACTGAAGCGTCATATAAATCCAAACCAAATGACCTAAATGCCCCTAGGTCATTTAAGGTTTCTAAAGTCATCCCAAGGGTAAAATTGGTATTTGCCACCTATCTCGTTAATCATAATTAACGCTCTCCAATTCCCGCTAATCTCGATAACCCCAAACACCAATAATTCCTATCCCATTACCCTTTAATGCCCGATAACGCTCTAATCATTAAAATCACCCCGAGAATCCTCCCGAGCCTCGAACTTAAACCTGTTATGACCAAACCGCTAATTAACATACCATGGTCGTCTCATGCCGAATGGCTCGAACAAACCCACATCATAATGTGGTCTCAACATATATCACCGACATGCATACAAATATACTATTTACCCTCAACGGGCCAAATTACCTTCACACCCCTGTAATTAGAAATATGGACTCACATGCATGCATTTAACATCATATTATAATATAATCCACATATACATGCATTTTATCAATTAATGGCATAATTAAACAAGTATGGCCCTCCCGGCCTACTATTCCCGCCATTAAACACATCCGAGAATTCAGGGCATTATAGAGATGATGTAGTGGAGTACACCAAGACCTGTCTTATCTGTCAGCAAGACAAGGTCGAAAGGAACAAGACACCTGACTTGTTGGAACCGTTGTGAGTCCCAAGACGACCGTGGGAGAGTGTGTCGCTTGAATTTATAACCAGCCTACCGAAGACAGGGGATTTAAGTGCGATCTTGGTGGTCATGGATAGATTCTTGAAGTATGCAACATTCATCCCGGTGTCAAAGTACTGTTCGACAGAGGAGACAACATGACAATTCTTCAAGCGTATTGTCAAATATTGGGGAGTTCCCCAGAACATTGTTAGTGACCTGGATAGAAGATTCACTGGGACCTTTTGGTTCGAACTATTCCGTGTCTTGGGGTCACAATTGAACATATCCTCGAGCTACCATCCACAGATAGATGGGCAGACAGAAAGATTCAACGGGATGTTGGAGGAGTACTTGCGCCACTTTGTCAATGCCAATCAGAAGAACTGGCCGCAACTACTCGATGTAGCTCAATTATGCTTCAACTCTCGAAAGAGTTCTTCGTCGAATAAGAGCCCTTTTGAAGGTGTTAATGAACAGCAGCCACTGTTTCCCCCACACAGTGGATGAATACCGCGGTTGGAACCCGCGAGCCTTTCACTTCACAAAAGAATGGAAGAATACGACAAAGATTGCCCGAGCTTATTTAGAAAAAGCATCAAGAAGAATGAAGAAGTGGGCAGATCAGAAGTGCAGACCACTAGAGTTCAAAGAAGGTGACTTAGTGTTAATCAAGCTGAGGCCCGAACAGTTGAGATTCCGAGGGGGAGAGTGTGGCGTGCTGCCCCTTTGGCACATCCACATGGGGCCATTTTGTAAGTGAGCATGCCTTGGTGCTTGATCATTAGTCAAGTATTGCACCAACCAACCTCATGGGGTAGGGTATCGACAATTTTGTAATTATGCATATGTCTCCTAGACAAAAATGATATATGTTACTGGGAAGACCTTGTATCCCTAGAAGGCTCCTTTGGGGGAGGTGACCTTGTGACTTAGGGAAGCACCATGGCCACCAACAGATAGGGGCCAAGGCTGTGTACTCCCTTGCCCTATCAAGGTTATATATTAATAAAACGATGTTTATCCATACTCTCCCTTCTGTGCTTCCTTGTTGCCTATATGTTTACTTGTTTGTCATCTTTGTTGGGCCATCGCGTGCCACTTGCCTTGTTGTGTGCTTTGTGTTGTGTGGACGTTCCAAGGAACGACTTGCTTTCTGCTTGCTCATACTTTGTTATTGCCTGTTGCATGTCTGAGATGTGTTTGCGGCTAACCATTGAGTTTTCTTGCCCACAGGTGTGTGTTGTAGGCTGACTTGCTAGCTTGAAGTGTCTGCAAGTGCCACCCATTTCGTCTACTTAGAGTCCCCAAATAGCCGGCCCATGACACAGCGCGCCCCCTCCGAACCCAAAAAATCTGGGTTTTCATCTCCTTCTCCCCAGCAAAGAACATTAAAAATTCAAGCCAAATATGCTTCCCTCTTCCAACTAAAACACATAAGTGAGTCCAGGAATCTAATCCCTAAATTCTAAGCATGCTATAACACAAAAACTTCATCAAAATCACCAGCAAATCACCAAGAAATCTCAGTTAGCATATTGAAATCCATACCCCAACTCAGTAACAATTCATCACCCAAATACCCATAATTATACATGTTCTAAGTTTGAAAACTAATCAGCCCAATTTCTCCCTATTGAGCTAAATTCCTCAACAATTTAAAAAACTAAAGCGTACTTCAACTATGGCTAAAGTCTCCTAAGTTCCATTGCTGAATTCTCTGGTTGACTAGCTTTAACTCCTAGAACCTACCCTTGAGCTTTGCCAAAGTCATCCCCTTCAATTTTGCTTCCAGGAATCCCAGTTTAATGTCTAATTCACTGCCCTTTTTTCGTAACTTCAAGACACAAATGAGAGAAAGAGAGAGGAAGAAGAAATCGTGAGAGAGAATGAGCAGGAAGTTCTAGTTCTTTATATTTTATTCCTAAATAATTATGAGTATATCCCTTTTATGTAAAGACTATTTTGCCATCCCATATAATACTTAGTCCTTTATAATCCAAGGGTAAAATAGTCATTTTGCTCCCAATTCTTGCTAACTCCTCGAGTGTTCCTAATATCTAACAATTAATCCAATCATCCAACTAATTACCAATTATTTATTTAACATCTAATAATTCCAACATATTCTCTAAATTCCCAAAAATACCCCAGGCTCAACCCGACCCGGGTATTAGTCCCCATCGTGACTATTTCGCCAATCCACTCACTAGGATCGTCTCAAGCCATATACTGAAAATATATCCACATAATAATGTTTTATCAACAATTAATCACATATAATCACATTTATGCCCTCAACGGTCCAAAATTACAAATATGTCGTTATAAGCTAAACAGGGCCCACATGCATATTTAATACTCATAAACATGCATTTCACATATCCATATAATCATACATGCCACAAAATCATGCATCTAAACATTTAAATCACACATATACAAATTATGCCCTCCCGGCACGCTAATCTAGGCCCTTAAGTCTTATTAGCAAATTTTGGGTCGTTACACATGCAACCTTCTTGCCATATGTAACGCCCTACTTCCTTAGAGCCGTTACTAAGTGAGTTTTAAGACAAAACAGTGCGCAATGAACTCGCTAACCGAGGTTTTTAAACAAAAGTGTGACTAATTAAAAGTTAAGGCTGTAATCTTAGAAAAATGCGTCGTTTCAATAAAACTTCTAGTATTAAACATTTGGGATCCCAAAATAAGGTTTGAAAACTATTTACATCTCAAAATAAGTTTACAATTGATCAGTTATAAAAATCATAGATTATTACAGCCATTTTCGAATAAACCCCCAACCAAAGCAGTCGGGCAGGCCAAACATGTACGCGTCGCTTCACGCTCTCCGTACTCATGGTTGGTTGACTCAGTCATTGCCCTTACCTGCAACACAGAGCACCCGTGAGCCGAAGCCCAGCAAGAAAACCCAAATAATACATAGCATATGCAATTCATATAGCTGGCATAATTCACTGATAAATAGGAAAAACCATCATAATAAACAAGCACGGCCATGCCGCCCCAGAGGCCTTACCAGAGCCTAGGGTTTCGGTTCTCACCGCGAGGATAACTCATGTATCCCTTGGGTCCCACCCTGAATATAAGCATCCCATGTGCCTTGGGTCCCACCCTGAATATAAGCATCCCATGTGCTGAGTGTTACTTTCGGCCCCGCTGCCGCACCCGGCCTACGCCGCTCTCGGCCCTTGCCGTTCATTTCAGTATAATCACACATATAGTACATTCGAAATAATCATTCACACGCATCATGATTCATTTAAGGTTAAACATTTGCACATAATACAATCTGGGGCCATGCCCTGCAATCACACAGTGGGGCCATGCCCTATTCTCGGGTGTTACGGTTTTCTTACCTGTATTCCGAGCCTCCTGATGCACTCAAGCCGCGAGCACGGTCCTCTAGCACGAGCCTCTCCAATAGCCTAGTCACAACACACATTAAACATCCTTTAATACTAATCAATTCATAACCACTTCCCGGGACCAATCCCACACTCTCGGGACTCCCAAAATCCTAAAACAATCCATCGGAAACATCCCCCGAGCCCCTGGAACAAATGCCCAAAAATGCAAAATTTCCCATCCTGAAAAAGGCGTAGCGCCGCGGCGCCCAGCGAAGTCAGAAAGCTCCCCTGACTGAAAACAGCCTCGCGCTGCGGCGCCCAAGAACAGGGCCGCGGCGCTCCTTCGCGAACCCAGAAAAACTCGGTTTTTCCTCTGCATTTCATCATCCAAAACACTCCCAAAACATCCCCAACTCACACCTAAGCCCCAGAACCAATTTCAAACTTCAAATAGACCATACATCAATCCATAAACATCATAATCCAACTCAATAACACAATCACTCTCAAAGTCCACCCCTTAGATTCATAAATTCAGCAACTCATACAAAACCTAGAAACTCAACTCAAGCTTTAGATTTCTCAAATCAAAACAGAAACAAGCCCTAAATTTGCATAAAACTTCTTACCTCAAGTGGAGAATTCACTCTTTGCTTCCTAGATCCATCTCCAAGTCTCTAAATTTCAGCTCCTTCTCCTCTTCTTCTTCTTCTTCTTCTTCTTCTTCTTCTTCTAGCTTTTCTTTTCTTCTCTTCTAATTTTATCAAAACCCAACATATATGCCAAGCCCAAACCGTGTACCCCTATAACACAGCTCAAATTTGTCTAAACCCCTTGCCAAATGACCATTTTACCCCTTCATCAAAACCCTTTGCTAACTAAACCTCAAGGGCACTTAAGTCCTTTTACCTCTATTTCATTTCTACCATTTTCTACCTAGAACTTGTTACTCTCAGCAGTAACTAATGGTTACCCAGGTTACTAAATCTCCAATAACCATTACCCGCTAAATCTCAACTTAACCATAAAATTCCCAAGGTACCCCTAGGCTCCTCCCGAGCCGGGTATAGAAATCCCGTTGTGACTCTTAAGTTAAATTTGCTCTCTAGGACCGTCTCGGCATGTGCATCACAATAATAACTCCACACTCACGTGGTACAATACACAGGATACAATTATCACATATATTCCCTCAGCGGGCTAAAATTACCAATTTACCCCTATCATGCAAACGGGGTCCACATGCATATTTATTTCACCTAACATGCATACTAACCACGTAGTCATGCATCTCGAATGTTCAATTAGTCATATAGCATGCTTTAAATCATAACCATGCATTTAACTCATAAAATCACACATAAATCCCAACATGCCCTCCTGGCACACTAATCAAGG
The DNA here is from genome assembly GCF_963169125.1 of Humulus lupulus. NCBI lineage: Eukaryota > Viridiplantae > Streptophyta > Magnoliopsida > Rosales > Cannabaceae > Humulus > Humulus lupulus. The sequence continues at coordinate 148,269,772 of NC_084796.1, forward strand.
CCCTTAAGCCTTATTAGCGATTTTGGGTCGTTACACCATAGGTATCTAGCCTTCAATGCAAAGATCATAGGTACTTGTGGTCCACTCACTGTCCCCACAAACACAAAGGGCTCCTCTCCTTCTGGCTCAAAAGTTACCATCCTTCACTTGCATTCTATCGTCGCCCCATACTTGACAACCGGTCCATCCCTAGAATCATATCAAAGTCATCCATCACCAGTTCAATCAGATCCACAGCAACTCCATACTATCTATCTCCATTGGTAATGCTCTAACCCACCTCCCAGAGACTACCAGTTCCCCGGTTGGAAACAAAGTCCTAAATCCCCTAGCATACAGATCATAAGGTCTACACAAATGGTCTATATCACCCTAGCATATAGAAATGAATGAGTAGCTCCTGAATCAATCAATGCAATAAACGAAGAACCAACACTAGAAATTTGACCTGTCATGACTGAGGGACTAGCCTCAACCTCGGTCTGGGTCAAAGTGAACACTCTGGCTAGAGTGAGGCTGTCACTCCTCTTTGGTTCTTCTTGTTTGGCTTGTGGGCATTCCTTCCTCAAGTGGCTGACACTCCCATAGATGAAGCATTCTCTGACTCTACACTACCTTAGATGTCATCGCCTGCACCGTGGACAGTCTAAGAAGCTTCTCCAGATCTCTCTGCTACCCTGATGGCCACCATAAGCACCCCGTGGCCTCCTATCAGGACCAAGAGAAACAAAAGAATCTAGGGCCTTTCTCTTTTGCTCAATGGGGCCACTACCTCGACTAGTACAAGTGAAGGGAGGCACCATCCTCTAAGCATCATGCCTTGTATCTGATCTTTGACACCCTCAACAGTAAGAGCTTTTTTTACTACCTAGGCATAAGTGGTAGTCCTCGAATCCAATGTTATCTTGACATCCTGGGCTATCATTACATTGAGCCTCAATACAAAGCGATCCCTCCGTGCTATATCATTAGACACCAAATCCAGTGCAAACTTAGCCAACCGATCGAACTTCAAGGCATACTCTGTAACAGTCATTTTGTTCTAAGTTAGATTGATGAATTAATCCACTTTTGCAGCTCGAACTGCAACACCATAATACTTCTCATCAAAGACATCACGAAATTCATCCTAAGTCATAATAGTGACATCTCTCCTTTGAGAAACAACTTCCCACCAGATACGGGCATCTTCCCTCAACGTATAATTGGCAAAAGTGACCCTCCAGTTTCCTTCCACCCTCATGAAATCCATGATAGAAGAAGTCATGTTCATCCAATGATATGCCTGCAGTGGGTTTGGACCGCTCTCAAATGTGGGAGGGTGTTGCATTTTGAACCTTTCATACAAAGGCTCCAACCTATTCTCCATTACAGGCTGGGCTGGCACTATTGCCAGAGCCTATGGGACCTATAGTCTAACATCGCGAAGAAGAGCCTGCTATCTCAGCTCTCAGAGTTCATCTTCAGTTCGCTTGAGTCTAGCTTGCATTTCGACAAACATCTGTTGCCAATTTTGTGGGGCAGGTGGACGGTCTTGACCCTGGTTGTTATCTTCGACCATATTGCTACGAAATCTAGTTGATCGCTGAGGCATAACTTCAATATGCCTGCAATCAATGATGTCGCACATCAGGCATGATAACAACATCCAAAGAAACAACCTCCTAGATCAATCAATCAAATACAAATATCAAATCAACACACAATGCACACATAACATTATCATATAACAATCAAAGGGCCCAATCCCTAGCATTGTATACACACACCATGCTCCTTTTATATTAATCAGGCAAACAGGGCAACCCAACACAAGCAATTAAACATATAACTCACCTAATACCAACCAACCCTGAGTCGAGCTTGTCTCTAGCAACGAGCGTACATGATTGGTCAATCTCTAGGAACCATAAACCTTGGCATGCACTAACACCAAGTTGTATTGCCCTACTACCCTAGAATCGTTACCATGTGATTTTAAAATTTTCCATTAGCTTGATAATAGAGGTTTTAGATCAAAAAGTGGGATTAATTTATGTAAAGACTCATTTAAATAAGATTTCGATATAAAAGTTTGGAGATACATTTAAATTATAAATTTTTTAGATTGGGATCCCAAAATATTGGTTTAAAATAAATTTACAACTCAAAATTTAAGGTACAACCGACCTAAGCGACAAATTCAAATGTTTGCATAGTTTTCCTCAAAACTAACCTAGCTGTGGCTGCCAAGTAGGCTAAATATGTACGTGCCACTCCATGTCCTCCCTTGCCCTTACCTGCACCATAAAGCACTCGTGAGCCAAGGCCCAGCAAGAAAACTCCACACGCATAGCATATAACAAATCATTCCAGTAAATACACAACTTTAAACGGATACAACAGACAATTCACATAGTGGCCTATGCCGACCATGGTGCTTTACCAGGCACTAGGTTCACGGTCTTCACCGAATGGAGAGTACAACACCCTAGATGGCCATGCCATGGCAGCATACATTCAACATGCTTGTTGTCATTCGGCCTGCATTCAGGATGCTTGTTATCATTCCCCGCCTTTGCCGATCCCTGCCTCTGCCGATCAATCATAAACACACAAACATGGCATAGAAATTATAAACATTCATACATAACACTAAACACAGATAATCGGGCCATGCCCTGCTCTATGGGCACAAATATTTTTCTTACTTGAGTCCCGAGCTGATCGTGTAGTGCGATCCCGAGCACGATCCCCTAAACTCGAGCCTTAGCGGTAAAACCTAGTCAGAACGCAATAATAATAAATATCCATCAAACCCTAAACCAATTAAAAACTTCAGAATAATATTCTACCCTCCAGGACCACGAATTCTACTAAACTGGGTAATAGAATCCATCCCGAGTCCTTAAATTTGAGTTCCCAAGTTAAAACCCTATTTTGGCCATTTCCCTTAATTTGAGCAGCGGACTAGCCCCTATGGTCGCGGCACGCTACAAGTTAGAGAGCCCAAGGTTTTCTCCTAGGGGACACAAGTCACGGCGCACCCTAACTTGTGTCACGACGCCTGGGCGATTTCAGAGACCCCCAAAGCCTTCTGTTTTCATGCGAGTCGCGACACATGAAGAACAGGGACGTGGCTCAAGCTCTAGAACCCAGAATTTCCCTGTGTTTTTGTAACACCCTCCTAATCCAAGCCATTACACTCTGATTTTTAAATTGTGTCAAACTTGCTAACCAAGTCATTTGGCTTAAAACGTGTAACTATGGTTAATGTCAAGGGTTAGGGATAAAAATTTTGGTCAAAAGAACCATTGACTTTTATTTGAAACGATTCATACATTCATGGGATCCCAAAATATTACAACTAAAATTTTAAAGGTGTATATACATCAAAAGTTACATTTGGTCGACCTAAACGACAAAAATAGGGTCACAACCCTAGATCCTCTGAGATATCTCCGGCCGTGGTGGTCGAGAGCCACATATGTACACACCACCACTGAAGCTCTCCAACTCATGGCTAGTCAAGCTTTCCCTTCCCTTACCTGCACCACAAAGCACCCGTGAGCCAAGGCTTAGCATGAAAACTCTATATGTGCATAAATAGAAAATACAGATTCCCAGTTACTATCTAGCATGTCCAGCAGTAATAACCTACACATATAGTCAATCAGTTACAAAAAAATGGTCATTGGACAAATTTGGGGCCGCTGCCCTGAACAGTTGACCATAGAGTCAACCCCGGGGCCTATGCCCTAGCTATGTGACCATAGAGTCACCTGGGGCCCTCGCCTTTAGCTCTGAGTAACTAGCCATAGAGCTACCCAACACCTTTGGTTTTCCAACGACTATAGTGTCGGCCAACAAAATAGTACGTTGCTAGTTTTGGCCTAAGCCATTCGACCAGCGTGCAGCGCACTTTTGTCGTCCTTGACTAATAAGTCAAGCCCAGATCCAGGTATGCACACTTCAATACAGAAATAGATATGGATAGGCATATCCTAACAAAAGATGCACGCATGCATGTTAATCATATAACACCAACGAATAACCATTCTCACAATACTAACCACACTTATTTAACGGGGCCTCATGCCCTAACCACGGAGTTCATACAACAAACATAAAACACTTAAGAAAGTACCAACCAACATGTGAAATAATAGCTTAAACATAAGTGTCCTTGGGGCCCAAGCCCCAGTCATGATAATTAATAATAGTCGGGCCAAGCCCTAATTACATATAAGACGTATTGGGTGAAGTTTTTTTACCTTAGGTCTGAGTATAGCGTAGAATAAGAATGACCCTCAAGCACAATCCTTTTTCCGAGCCCCTAGCGATAACCTAGTCACATCCATAATATAGGATTCCATAAATAACGAGCAAATAAAGGCTCCCAGACCGAGTCCTAGCCTCCGGGGCCTCGAGTTCCACTAAATCGAGTAGTAGAAACAAACGCGAGCCCTAAGAAAAAAGTTCCCATTTTTGAAAATTCCCCAAGTCTAAAATTGGCCATGTGGGCCGCGACCAAACCCTGAGGGTCGCAGCACGCCCCCTCCTATTTGAGAGCCTCCCCTTCTGTCAAAGGGACGCGGGCTGTGACTTGCCCTTGGGGGTCGCAGCGCATGATAACTCTACAAAATAGAGTTATTTTACCACTTTTTATGTGCTAATTGTTGCTTAATTCTTGAGTTTTTAATTGATTTATTAAGTTTTTAAGTAATTTTGAATTTATTAGGTTTATTTTAATTTTATAGATTTTTGTGTATTTTTATAGTTATATTATTGTAAAATGTTATTGTTTAATTATTTAAAATTAATATTGTTAAGTTAGAAGTAAAAAGATGAAATTTTGAGCTTAAATGTTTAAGTAAATTAAGTTTTAATTAATATTTTCATGGAACTTTTGTTGTATATTTTATTATTGAAAATATTTAGTTTTAATTTAATTTATGTTTGCTTTATAGGGAATTTGTTGTAATTTATTTGCTCTTGAAAAGCAATAAAAATGAGGATAAATAGTGCCATTTTTGAGAAAAAAGAAATGAAAAGCTAGCATTTTTGAAGACCACCAGCCCAGCCCAACGCCTGGCCCAGTCCAACAGCCCCACGGCTCACCCAACCTCTTCAGCCATCTTAAAGCTCCAATAAATGCCTGGGCCAACCATCAACACTTCAGCATTGCATCCTTCCCCCAGCCGAGCACTCCTCCCAGCTAGCCTAACCGCAAGCATCAACCAGTAGACCAACCCATTCGCTTGAGCCTTCCTCAGCTCACACCCGAAGGCCCACCTGCAGGCCCGCCTGCTGCTTCCCCTGCATGGGCCACCTGCCCTCCATTTCGGCCCAAGTGAACCCAGCCATTTGCCCTGCCAACCATGCTGCAGCCACAAGCTAGCTCTCTTTATTTTTTTTGAGCCCAAAAAAAGCTCACTTTTGTACCCTTGCCCCCTTTGCCAAAAATACCACTTTTTACCCAAACTTTTGAACACATTTTACCCCAAAACATCATTATTACACTCTATAATTTACCCCTATTTGCAATACTATTATTAATTTAATTAATTTAATCAATTTAATTAATTTAAATTGATTATTTTTAATACCTTTTTTTGGCTATAAATAAGGGAGTTTAGGGAAAATTTTGGGGGAGGTGACCATACCACAAGTTCTACACTTTCAAAACCTCTCTATTCTCTTCATCTTCTTCTTCTTTTTGGTTAATTTTCTATGTATTTTTAGAGGAACAATTTCGAGGGTTTTTCCTCCAAATTTTCCTATTTATGTTTGTAATTTTTGGTTTGTATTTGCTATTCTAGTTATGAGTTTCTAATCTTTTTAAGATTATTAAGGTGATGATGAAACAATATGTAACTAGATAGTATTTATTTTGTATGTTGATTTCCCATTTTGTGCAACAAAGTTTATGGAATTTTCTTCTTCAAATATCTTCTTTCATCTTAAATATCATGTATTTTGGATTGTTAGCACATATTTACACTTTGTTCTTCATTAGTGCAAAAACATAATATTCTTTGTGTAAGATGTGTCATTAAATTGTACACATCCATGCTTAGAACAAAAATATCATGTTTTGCCTTATAAATAATGTTCATTGATTTATTTGTTATTTCATTAGATTGATTTACACTACATGCTTTGAAATTATAGTTTTGAAAAGTGAAGAAAAATCTTATCTTTTTAGAAATAATTTGTGCTTAAAATTATAAATCTATTTTGAAAATGATAGTTTGATTTATTTTAACTATCACTAAAACTTGGGAATCAATGTACTTATAAATATTATTGAACTTCTATTTTGTGGATTCTAATCCTTAATAATCTTATTTTACCATCTTGTTTACAATTATTAATTTAGTAATATATATTATCTTTAATATCTTTATTTTAAATCATTTATTTTATGTTCATGATATTAAATCTCATCAATCTTTGGAGCTAGGTTAGAATTTATTAATTTTGATTTAAAATGGTTTTCTTTTCGATTTTAGACAACTCCTTTGGGTTTGACCTCGTGCTTACACGAACACTATATTCCATATATGATTCATGCGCTTGTGACTATAAATTTTAAAACATACCCGTTTTGGGTGCATCAGCGCGCCTCCCAGTCAGAGACCTCCCAAGGACTGGGTTCAAGTTGAGTCAGGGCTTCTCATGAACAAAGTCGTTACTTGGCCCAACAAACCCAGGTTTATCACTCTTTCCAACAGCCAAATTCAATCCAAACTGACCCAATTTCACCCCAAAAACATAATTCAATTTCCACGATAGTTCTAACACCTTCACAGCAACAAAACCCAACAAAAATCCAATCTTAAAACTCATCAAAACACTAATTCAATTTTTAAGCTAAAAGTTCCAGGACACTCTCTAAAACAGCCAAGCAAACACAAAATTTCAACTACAACATAATATTTGAATGATTACCTTAGCTGTCAATGAAGACCCACTAGCCACAAGCTATAAAAATTGCAAATCCAAGCCTTCAATTCTTTAGTTTCTATCCAAAAATCTGCTTGGTTCCTCAAAGGTTAGCTTAGTGAAGCTTAGAGAAGATGAGAGGAACAAAGAGAAAGGGTCGATTAGTGTTTAAGTGTTTTTGAGTTTTGTCTTTTGTTTCCTAAGGCTTAAATGACTTAAGCTAATTTCGAGGCTCGGGGTACCAAAAACGTCCCCGAGGGAAAAATGGTCAAACTCCTCAGTATTTCCTCTTAAACTCCCTAACACCAAATATATCTCCAATTATTAATTTCCATTACCCGATAACCCAATTAAATGCCTAATACCCAAAATACCCCTCGACTCGCCCCAAGTCGGGTATTGGGTCCCGTTGTGACTTTCCCACTAATTTGCTCCCTAGGATCGCCTCGTGCCTAGTAACTCAAATAAATCCACATAGTAATGTGGTCTCACAAATATATCACATATATCACATATATACACATAAATATACAATTATGCCCGCAGCGGGCCAAATTATCAAGATCGCCCTTCTAATAAGAAACGAGCCCACATGCATATTTAATACCCCTAAACATGCACAACTAGTCATATTATCACATAATCCACGTAATTACAATTAAATATAACAAATAAACTTATAACTCCATATATTGCCATCCTGGCCCCCTAATCAAGGCCCTAAGCCTTATTAGGTAATTTTGGGACGTTACAGTTTTCTCAAGCCAATTACCCAAACCTAGAATTTAGTCTAGAACTCATATATCAAGACATTATAATCATTATAATTAGCTCAAGAACCGTTCCATACTCTTACCAAAAATTCAAAACCAACATAACGCTTAAACCTCAAGATATCCCATAAACTACACCAGAAAATCACAAGGATATCAATACTTACACCTTACCTTGGTGGTGATTTCAACCCTTAGCTAAACCCTAAACACTTCAAGCTTCAAGTTCCATAAGTCCTCAGCCAATGCGCCAAGAATTCCCTAAGCCTCCAAGCACACCAGGGGGGAGAGAGTGAGCCGAGTAGAGAGAGAGAGAAAGTGAGAGTGTTATGCTTCCTTCCTAAGTATTGTACTTAGATTAAGTCCAAGCAAGTCTATCCTTAGCCTCAAAATGACCAAACATCCCTTAGATCAATTCTATTCCTTTAATACCAGCAAGGATAAATCTGTCATTTGCCACATTTCTTCTAATTCATCGAGTATTCCTATAAATCACCAATTAATCCTGGCATACCCAAATAACTGCTAAATAACTACCCATCACCCTGTAAATCCCAAACACGCACTAACTCCCCAAAATACCCCTAGGCTCACTCCGAGTCGGGTATTTGACCCCGTTGTGAATATTCTGCTAACCCGCCTCAGATCAGACATCTCAAATATATCTCCACAATACTGTGGTCTTGAGCACAACACAGACACATAATTACATTTATGCCCTCAGCGAGCAAAAATTGCAAACATGCCCTTATTAACAAGAATGGACCCACATGCATATTTAATTCACCTAAACATGCATATATATATATATTCACATGATATTATAACTCAAGTAATTGAGTAAAAATGCACATATATTGCAATTAATCATGTAATAGTACAATTAAATCAATTATTTCCCTCCCGACACGCTAATCAAGGCACTAATCCTTATTAGCATATTTGGGGTGTTACTCCTTGTCTCGTTGTCGCCCTGGACACCCCGCCCCTCCTATCAGGACTAGTAGTGGTTGAGTTGTCAAGGGTCTTCCTCTTCTGATCACTGGGGCCTTCACCGATACGAGATCCCACCAACGGAGGCACAACCCTTCGAACATCCCTTTGCACAGTGTTCTCCCTCCATATCTTGTTCTCTGCCTCCTCGGCTGTGAGGGCCTTCTCAACCACTTGGGCATATGTAGTCTCCTCATGTACTGATGTAATCCGCACATCCCGGGCTATCATGGAATTCAACCCCCGGAGGAACCTGTCTTGCTTGGCTGCATCTGTAGGCACTAGATCAGGTGCAAACTTCGCTAGCCTATCAAATTTCATGGCGTACTCAGTAACTGTCATGCTGCTCTATACCAAACTAGTGAACTCATTCACCTTCGTCACTCTAACGGAATTACTGTAGTACTTCTGGTTGAACAAGTCTCTGAACTCATTCCAACCCATAATAGAAACATCTCGAGTCTCGGATGCCACCTACTACCAAATGCGGGCATCATCAAAGATTGGAGGATGTTTCTTCCTGAATCTCTCATACAATGTAATGCCCTGGTTACCCTAGAACAGTTACGGAGAACAGTGAACCGGAAATTTAACTCGCTACCCGAGTTCTTTGGTTAAAAACATGCTTCTAGGTATTATTAACTGGCTAAGGTGGAAAACCAATCAAAAGGAAAGAATATATTTTATTTAAAACATAAAACTGTTCATGGGCCCATCAAAACATTTACAAACTATTTACAACTCAAAATGGTCATTACTGTTCAAATTTACAATTCCCCGACCTAAGCAGCAAAAATAGGGTAAACCCCCTAGTTCCTCTAAGAACTCCTTGGTCATGGTGGTCAAGTGGCCGCATGTGTACACAACACAACATAAGCTCTCCACTCAAGGCTGGGTGAGCTTTTCTTTCTTATGAGGACATCAAGACTAACGATCCAATTCAAGTTCTAGTTGGTCCGGTGACGAGGGCGCGAGCTAGGAGATTCAAAGAAGAGCTTAACAACTTAGTCCGAAGAATTCTACAACAGGAAGAGGTCGAGTTCACTACTGAGGGTGAACAAAGGCTTGTGCTGCTCATCAAAGTTTATTTAGTTTAGGAGCTTGATTCCTTACTTTAATTATTTGTTTTAGTTTGAACTATATTTTCATGTTTTATTAGAGTCTTTGTTGGAGTCAAAGACATGTCATTTTGGGCTTTTTCATTATGGGTATTTTAGGGTTTTTTATATGTCTACAAACCCTCTTTGTAATTTTTAGCTATATTAGGCCTTGTGGACGGTTTGGAATGCAGATAGCTTTTGGTTAATGAAAGACATTGTGAGTTTTCTTCTTGAGTTCTTGAAGAGACTTTTCGAACTTATCAAGGGTTTCCTTGTGGCATTCAAATGTGACTTATCAAACGGATAATCCATCCCCGTTTGTGGCGTCTTCACCATACTAAGGTTCGTGCTTTGCTAAGCATTGGGTCGCGGTTTCCATTCCAAATCCGAGTGTTCTTGGGTTGTTTTTTCCAGATTTGGTTCGGTTTTCGTCACAATTGTTGGCGTGGTTCGGATCAGTTGGTACTAGAGCCTAGGTTCATACGGTTTGGCCTATCCTTTTCCTTGTTTTCTTTTCGTTTCTTTGTTCAATTGGTGCGTTTGAATTAGGGTTTCTGAAAATTCCTCTAATTTTTTTTCTCTGAAATCGTGAATTAGGGTTCTTATTGTGAAATCCGAATTTGCATTAAGTTTCTCTTGTTCTTATTGTGAAATCCAAATTTGCATTGAGTTTCTCTTGTTCTTATTGTGAAATCCGAATTTTCATTGAGTTTATCTTGTTTTTATTGTGAAATCCGAATTTACATTGAGTTTCTCTTGTTCTTATTGGGAAATCCGAATTTGCATTGAGTCTCTTTTGTTCTTTTGTGAAACCCAAGTTGTTCTTGTTTTCGAATCGTTCTAGTTCCACAAATTATGATTATCTTGTTTCTTGTATCTGCATTTGAGAAATAAAAAAAAAGTATAAAAAGAAAGAAAAGAAAGAAGAAGAAAAAATCAAGAGGATCTAAAAAAAAAAATTAAATTTTTTGTTCTAATCTTGTTCTTTATGGCCTAGAGGCTCTTTTGCCAAATCCTCACGCAAGTGTATCAAAAATCATCAGTTTTTGCTTTATTCGTTTGGTTTGTTGTGGTTTGATTTGCTACTAGAATCCTCCATATTATCGTTTGATTAGTTTTGAAAAAGCTTAAAGAAGGATACGAGTGAAAAAAAAGCAGAGGTGCGAGCTTATTTGAGGGTAAAAGCCATTGAAATTGAGTGAAACACGAGTGGATTTGAGTGAAAATATTGTTCGAGTGAAACACGTGAGGGAGTGTGGTGAGGTCTCTTCTCCATATTGTTCTAACCTTATTTTGCAGATTTCCATCATGGCACAAAATCCAAAGAAAAATGCAAGCAATGAGATTCCACCACCTGAGGTTCCGAATCTACAAATTCAAGCATTAATGGGGGAGATGCGAAGGTTGATGAGGGCGGAGTGTGAACAAATACATGAGAGGTTGGATAAGGTAGAAGAGGGAACACAATGGAGGGCATGGAGGAACAGGGTGCAATAACGGGATGTTGAGGGTGAAAGAGAGTCTGAAGGGGAAGATTTAGATGAAGAGTTGGAAAAGATGTCAGAGGGTAACCATAGGAGGTATGGCCGAGATAGAGAAGCTAGGAATTGGGTAGACAATAATTTGGGAAATATCAAGATGAGAATCCCTGCATTTCAAGGGAAGAGTGATCCCGAGGCATACCTTGAGTGGGAAAAGAAGATGGAGTTGGTTTTTGATTATCACAACTACTCCGAAGTGAAGAAGGTAAAACTTGCTGCAATTGAATTTACTAATTATGCTATTGTTTGGTGGGATCAGTTGTGCATCAACAAGAGGCGAAATGGAGATCGTCCTATTTCGACTTGGGAAGACATGAAGAGGGTGATGAGGCGACGTTTTGTACCAGCTCATTACTATCGGGATCTATACCTTAAGCTGCAGGGTCTTCGTCAAGGTTACAAGAGTGTTGATGAGTATTACAAAGAGATGGAGATGGTTATGATTAGAGCCAATGTGGAAGAAGATCAGGAGGCGACAATGGCAAGATTCTTGAATGGGTTGAACCGAGAGATTGCTAATACAATTGAGCTACACCATTATGTGAAATTGGAAGATTTGGTGCATATGGCAATGAAAGTTGAGAGGCAGCTCAAGAGGGGTAGTACAAGTTCAAATCCGAGACAAATCCCACAAAATCCAAGTGCAGCACCTTGGCGGTCAAACAATCCAAAGAAAGAAGAAAACCCTTTTACTCACAAGCCTAAAACCGAGAAAAACCAGCCACCACAACCACAGCCTCTCAAGGTAAAACAGCCCCTACTTCGTCCCGTTCTAGTGAGATTAAGTGTTTCAAATGTCAGGGGAGAGGACACATAGCTAGCCAATGCCCAAACAAGCGAGTTATGGTAATTCGGGATAATGGGGAGATAGATTCTGAAGATGAAGATGAGCTTGATGACATGCCACCATTGGAGGACGCTTCTATGGCTTGTGAGGAGATTGGGGTAGAATATGGTGAGATGCTAGCACTAGTCACACGATGAGCCTTAAATTTGCAAGCAAAAGAAGGGGAAGAAGAGGTACAGCGAGAGAACATCTTTCACACTCGTTGTCATGTGAAAGACAAGGTATGTAGTGTTATTATTGATGGTGGTAGTTGCACTAACATTGCTAGTTCTTCCATGGTTGCTAGTTCTTCCACTGGGGCTCACAACACTTAGACATCCTCGTCCATACAAATTACAATGGTTGAATGATAGTGGTGAAGTAAGGGTTACAAAGCAGGTTGTTGTATCATTTCGAATTGGCAAATACGAGGATGAAGTATTGTGCGAGGTGGTTCCAATGCATGCTGGACATCTCCTTCTAAGAATACCTTGGCAATTTGATCGGCGGGTGCAGCATGATGGCTTCACCAACAAGTACTCATTCACATTCCATCAACGGACAATCACTCTAGCTCTGTTGACACCAAAACAAGTATATGAAGATCAAGTGTGGTTGCAAAAATAGAGTGATAAAAAAAATTGAGTGAGAAAAAGAAAGAGAGTGAAAAGATGAATGAGAGTGAGGGAAAAGAGAGACAAACAGAGAGCAAGGTCAAATCAAGTGAGAGAGAAAAGAGAGAGAAGAGTTCGGCCAAGGAAGGAAAGTCAGAGAGAAAACAAAGAAATTTTTATGCAAAAAAAAGTGAGGTTAAGCGAGCATTGATTGCAAAACGGCCGATCATTGTACTCATGTACAAGGAGGCTCTTTTAAACACTAACCAACTTGATTCTTCGCTACCTAGTGTTGTTTCTATTTTGTAGGAGTTTGAGGATGTGTTTCCTGAGGAGGTACCACATGGTTTACCACCTATCCGAGGAATTGAACATCAAATTGATTTTGTTCTCGGTGCTTCAATCCCAAACTGACCAGCATACAGGAGCAATCCGGAGGAGACGAAGGAACTTCAAAGGCAAGTTGAAGAATTGATGGGGAAAGGGCATGTCAGAGAAAGCATGAGTCCTTGTGCTATTATAGTGATTCTAGTTCCCAAGAAGGATGGGACATGGAGAATGTGTGTTGACTACCGAGCCATCAACAACATAACGGTAAAATATCGACACCCCATTCCTCGTTTAGATGATATGTTGGATGAGTTGCATGGTTCTTATGTATTTTCTAAGATTGATCTTAAGAGTGGGTATCATCAAATACGAATGAAAGAAGGTGATGAATGGAAGATCGCATTTAAAACTAAACATGGATTGTATGAGTGGTTAGTCATGCCTTTTTGATTAACTAATGCACCTAGCACTTTCATGCACTTAATGAATCATGTTTTGCGTGCTTTCATTGGAAAATTCGTTGTTGTGTATTTTGATGATATTCTTATTTATAGCAAGAGTTTGCATGATCATGCCTCACATTTGCATTCGGTTTTGGATGTGCTTAGGAAAGAGAAGTTATATGCTAACCTCAAGAAGTGTACTTTCTGCACCGATAAGCTTGTTTTCCTAGGTTTTGATGTGAGTGCTATAGGTATTGAGGTTGATGAAGAGAAGATCAAAGCCATCCAAGAGTGGTTGACCCCCTCCAGTGTAGGTAATGTTAGAAGTTTTCATGGACTTGCTAGCTTTTACAGGAGGTTTGTGAAGGATTTTAGCACCATCGTCGCACCACTTACCGAAGTTATCAAGAAGAACGTTGCATTCAAATAGGGTGAAGCACAAGAGGAGGCACAAGCTTACTCACGCTTCTTTACTTGCTTTGCCTAAATTTTCTAACACGTTCGAAGTCGAATGTGATGCTTCTGGTGTAGGTATTTGCGTTGTTCTTATGCAGGATGGGAGACCACTGGCGTACTTTAGCGAGAAGCTAAGTGGGGCTGCACTTAACTACCCCACTTATGACAAAGAGTTGTACTCATTGGTTCGAGCTTTAGATACATGGCAGAACTATTTGTGGCGGAAGGAGTTTATGATTCGTATGGATCATGAATCTTTGAAACATTTGAAAGGACAACATAAGTTGAACAAGAGACATGCACGATGGGTTGAGTACATTGAGATGTTTCCCTATGTCATTCGGTATAAACAAGGTAAGGAGAATGTGTATGCTGATGCACTTTCACGCAGGTATGCCTTAATCTCTACTCTTGATGCTAAATTACTTGGTTTTGAGCACATTAAGGAACTTTATCATGTTGACCACGAATTTGGGGAGATTTATGGTGCTTGTGAAAAATCTGCTGAGGGAAAGTTTTATAGGCATGAGGGTTTCTTGTTTTGGGAGCATCGATTGTGTGTACCTAAATGTTCGTTGAGAGATTTGTTAGTTTGGGAGTCCCACGGTGGAGGGTTGATGGGACATTTTGGAGTCGCTAAGACTCTAGCTATGTTACAGGAGCACTTCTACTGGCCACACATGAAACGAGATGTTGAGCGAATTTGTGGTAGGTGTGTCACTTGTAAGCAGGCTAAATCGAGAGTTCAGCCAAATGGTCTTTACACGCCCCTACCTATTCCTAGTTCACCCTGGGTTGATATTTCGAAGGATTTTGTTTTGGGTTTACCTAGGAGTAAGCATGGGAGGGATTCAATCTTTGTGTTCGTAGTCGGTTTTCTAAGATGGCTCACTTTATATTTTGTCATAAAACTGATGATGCTTCTAATGTTGCAGATTTGTTCTTTAGGGAGATTGTGAGATTACATGGTATGCCTAGGACAATTGTGTCAGATCGGGATGCTAAGTTCTTGAGTTACTTTTGGAAGACGTTGTGGGGTAAACTTGGAATGAAACTGTTGTTTTCTACAACTTGTCATCCTCAAATCGATGGTAATACAGAAGTAGTTAATAGAACTTTATCCACTTTGTTGAGGGCTATAATTAGTAAGAACATTAAGATTTGGGAGGATTGTTTACCACATGTTGAGTTTTCTTATAATCGTTCCATGCATTCTGCTACTAAGTTTTCACCGTTTGAAATTGTTTATGGTTTTAACCCTTTAACTCCTTTCGATTTATCACCTTTACCTGTTTCTGAGCATGTAAATTTAGATGGCAAGAAGAAGGCAGAATTTGTAAAGCAATTCCATGAGAAGGCACGGCTCATCATAGAGAGGAGGACAGAGCAATACATCAAGCAAGCTAATAAGGGACGTCATAAGCAGGTTTTTGAGCCCGGTGATTGGATGTGGTTGCACATGAGGAAAGAAAGATTTCCAGCACAAAGACGTTCCAAGTAGCTACCTCAAGGAGATGGTCCGTTTCAAGTGCTAGAACGGATCAATGACAATGCCTACCGACTGGATTTACCAGGTGAGTACAATGTTACTGATCTGAGTCCTTTTGACGTAGGTCACAATTTGAGGAAAAATCGGGGATTGATGAGGACATCAAGACTAATAATCCAATTCAAGTTCTAGTTGGTCCGGTGACGGCGGCGCGAGCTAGGAGATTCAAAGAAGAGTTTAACAACTTAGTCCGGAGAATTCTACAATAGGAAGAGGTCGAGTTCACTACTGAGGGTGAACAAAGGCTTGTGCTGCTCATCAAAGTTGAATTAGTTTCGGAGCTTGATTCCTTACTTTAATTATTTGTTTTAGTTTGAACTATATTTTCATGTTTTATTAGAGTCTTTGTTGGAGTCAAAGACATGTCGTTTTGAGCTTTTTCATTATGGGTATTTTAGGGTTTTTTATATGTTTGAAAACCCTCTTTGTAATTTTCGGCTATATTAGGCCTTGTGGACGGTTTGGAATGCAGATAGCTTTTGGTTAATGAAAAACATTGTGAGTTTTCTTCTTGAGTTCATGAAGAGACTTTTCAAACTTATCAAGGGTTTCCTTGTGGCGTTCAAATCTGACTTATCAAACGGATAATCCATCCCCGTTTGTGTCATCTTCACCATACCAAGGTTCGTGCTTTGCTAAGCATTGGGTCGCGGTTTCCATTCCAAATCCGAGTGTTCTTGGGTTGTTTTTTCCAGATTTGGTTCGAGTTTTGTCACAATTGTTGGCGTGGTTCGTATCAGTCTCCCTTTACCTGCACCACATAGCACCCATGAGCCAAATCCCAGCAAGTAAACACAATATAGTAGGAATATAATATCAACAATGATCATAATAATCATTCAGGACTTTTAGTCGAAACAGATGAGTGACAGTTGAAAAAGTCACTAAGGTGGTTTTTGTTCCCTCTAGCGATGTGACGATAGGGTCACTGGGGCTTAACAGATAAGTGATCCTCTCACTAGCTTAAACAGGATAGGTGCTCGACGAACTAGTCACAGACATAACCTTCCTCGTGACCATAGAGTGACAACCATGGGATTCCGCTCCCTAGCCATGTGGCAAGTAGTCACCTAGGCCTTTGGCCCTGGCTCTGAGTAACTAGTCTTAGACTAGTCAAGCGCTTATAATTTTCACCGAACATAGGGTCGGTCCAGCGTTAATGCCCCTAGAGCCATTCAATGCTGATATCGATTAGATGTAATCTTTTATCGGCCCTGCGTTCAGGATGCTTATGCCGTTTCTGACTCTCAGGTCAGTAATATGCGACCAGTGTCATCCCTGACTAATCAGTTCCATACACAAGTAAGCAAGCTCTGCTAAGCATTTAATATGCAATCAATGTCCACATTTATCAATCAACATGCCTGAACAACAATCATGCATGTCAAATACACATGGTGCAGTGTTCCTACCTCTGATTCGGGCGAGAATGAATAAAAGAACGACCCTTGAGAATGATCAACCTTTAAGCCTTTAGCGGTCACCTAGTCATAACCAAATATGGGACACCATCAATAAAATGAATAAAAAAGGTTCCCGAAGCAAGATTTAGCCTCCGAGACATCGAACCCCACTAATTTGGGTAGTAGGAACGATCCCGAGGCCTAAAACCAAGTTCCCAAGGTCAAAACACTCAAACGGCCTCAAAACCCTGCCTGAGCCGCGGCCCTAGCACCTTGAACCGCAGCCCCCAACCACACCAGGAGAAAGGGGTGTGGCGCCCTGCATGCCCAAATGCCTCCACCATCTTCTTCGAGCTTGGGCCGTGGCTCCCACCCAGAAACCAGCCATAACCTTGTTTTCTCCCATTCTAAACCTCCAAAAACATACCTAAACAATTCCAAATCCAAAAATCAAAGTTCCCAAAATTCCCAATGATCGAAAATCATCAAATCTCGAGGGTCAAACGAACCAAAAACTCAACGATTCACAAAATCCAATTCTAAGCTTAGAATCTCTAAAAACTCAACACTTAAAACTTAGATTACCTTCAATGGGTTGTTTTCCGTTTAATCCTTCGGTCAAGAAGCTTCTAAGCTTTCCTAAGATCACTATGCCTCGATCCTCGATTGATTCCAACTCCTAGAACTCAAGATTTCTTCGAAATTGCCTCGAACGGTAAAATGAACTAACGGGAAGAGAGAGTATTTTCTAATGTACAGTTCTATCAAACAAGCTACTTCAAGCTTAAGTAATCTCAAATAAAACCTAGTGCTCGGGGTCCCAAAAACACCCCTGGAGACATTATAGTCAAAATTTCCAGATTTTCCTCATGATCTCAGTAACTCCCAATTTATCATCAAATAAACATTCCCAATACTTAATATCCCAATAAATGACCCCATTATGACAAAACCGCTAATTCACAATATAAGACCGTCTCATGCCGAATAACTCGAATATATCCCCATAATAATGGGATCTCATTCATAAATCACAATATGCACCAAAATACACAAATATGCCCTCAACGGGCCAAATTACCAAAACACCCTAGTAATCAGATGTGGACACACGTGCATGCATATGACGTCATATTATAATATAATTCACATAAACATACATATATTCATTTAATGGCATAATTAAACATTTATGGCCCTCCTGGCCTACTAATCTAGCCATTAAACCGCATTAGGGGTTTCGAGGCAGTACAACTATCCCCTCCTTATAGAAATTTCGTCCTCAAAATTTAACTAAATAGCTCAGGATACTGACTCTGCATATCTGACTCCAACTCCCAGGTCGCTTCCTCGACCTTGCTCTTCCTCCACAATACCTTAACCAAAGGTATCACCTTATTCCTGAGGACCTTATCCTTTTTGTCAAGTATCTGGACTGGTTGCTCCTTAAAGGAGAGATATGCCTCAAGCTCTAAATCTTAATAGATCAAAATATGATTCACATCAGATACATACCTCCAAAGAGCTGAAACATGAAATACATTATGCACGGCTGAGAACACCGATGGCAAGGCCAACCAGTAAGCCAACTAACCAATCCTATCCAGGATATCAAATGAACCAACAAACCTAAGGCTCAGCTTGTCCTTCTTCCCAAACCTCCTCACCCCTTTCCATGGCGAGACTCTAAGGAAGACATAGTCTCCCACTTGGAACTCTACGTTCCTGCGCTTGGGATCTGCATAGCTCTTCTGTTTACTCTGAGAAGCAAGCAGCCGAGCTCTAATCTTCTCAATGGCCTCACTGGTCCTCTAAACTGCCTCAGAACCCAAGTATCTCCTTTCACCTGTCTCATCCCAATGAATGGGAGACCTACACTTCCTACCATAAAGCATCTCATAAGGTGCAACTCCAATGATAGTCTGGTAACTGTTGTTGTAGGAGAATTCTATCAAAGGTAGATACTTACTCCAAGGTCCACCAAAGTCCAGCACACATGCTCGCAGCATGTCTTCCAATATCTGGATTGTCCTCTCAGATTGCCCATCTGTCTGAGGATGATAAGCAGTATTGAACTTCAACTGTGTTCCCATGGCCTTCTGTAAACTTCCCCAGAACTTGGAAGTAAAAGTGGGGTCTTGATCTGACACGATCGACCTAGGCACTCCATGGAGGCGCACGATCTCTCTCACATAGAGATCTGCATACTGATAAACTCTATAAGTAGTTCTCACTGGCAAGAAGTGAGCTGACTTGGTGTAGCGACCCACTATCACCCAAATAGAATCATGCTGACCAACAGTCCTGGGTAAGCCCACCAAGAAATCCATCGTGATGTCTTCCCACTTCCACTCAGGGATATCCAGAGGCTGCAATAACCGTGCCGGCCTCTGATGCTCAGCCTTGACATGTTGATATGTCAAGCACTTAGCCACATATTCCTCTACATCCCTCTTCATCCCTGGCCACCAATACAACGATCTCATATCCTGATACATCTTTGTGGTGCCTGGATGGAAAGAGTAAGGTGTAGTATGAGATTCATCCGAAATCTCTCGCCTCAAAGTAGTGTCTAACGGAACATATATCCGCCCCATGTATCTCAATAAGCCCAACTTAGAGACTATATAATCTCTGGATGCTCCAGCCAAAACATCGTCTCTAATCTTGATCAGCTGTGGATCACTCAACTGACCCTCCTTGATTCTCTCCAATAGTGTAGACTATAGCGTAATATTAGCCAACTGGCCCACCAGTAACTCTATACTAGCTCTGGTCATATCATCAGCCAACTCTCTGGCTATCAGCCTCGCACCATAAATCTGTCCCGAACCCTTCCGGCTTAAAGCATCAGCTACCACATTGGGCTTTCCTGGATGATACAAAATCTCACAATCATACTAACTCCAGCCAACACCTTTTTCTCATATTCAAGTCTTTCTGAGTGAAGAAGTATTTCAGGCTCTTGTGGTCTATATAGATCTCACACTTCTCACCATAAAGATAATGCCTCCATATCTTTAAAGCAAAGACCACAGCCGCCAACTCTAAGTCATGAGTGGGATATCTCTTTTCATACTCCTTCAACTAATGAGAAGCATAAGCAATTACTTTTTCTGACTGAATCAGAACACAGCTCAAACCCTGATGAGAAGCATCACAATAAATCACAAACTTCTCCTTATCTGTTGGAAGACTCAGAATCGGAGCTGTAATAAATCTCTGCTGCAGTTCCTAGATGCTGTTCTCACATTTATCTGACCACACAAATTTCTGACTCTTGCGTGTCAGCTCAGTCAAAGCAGTAGAAATCTTTGAGAACCCTTCCATGAAACGTCTATAATAACCTGCCAATCCAAGGAAACTTCTAACTTCAGAAGCATTCTTTGGCCTTGGTTGATCTTTGATTGCCTAAATCTTTGCTAGATTTACCTTAACCCACTCCTTACTGACAATGTGCCAACGAAAGGATGCCTGCGATAACCAGAACTCACATTTCTTGAACTTTCCAAATAATCTGTGTTCCCTCAGTCTCTGTAGAACCAACCTTAGATGATGCTCATGCTCTGACGCAGACAGAGAATATACCAGAATATCATCGATGAAGACGATCACAAACTGGTCCAAATAATCCTCGAACACTCTGTTCATCAGATCCATAAAAGCAGCAGGGGCATTAGTCAATCCAAATGACATAACTAAGAACTCATAATGACCATACTTGGTATGAAAAGCAGTCTTCGGTGTGTCTCCCTCCTTGACCCTCAACTGATGATAACCAGAACGAAGGTTGATATTTGAGAATACTGTTTTACCTTGCAACTGATCAAACAAATCATCTATCCTTGGAAAAGGATACTTATTCTTAATTGTCAACTTATTCAGTTCTCTATAATCAACGCACATTCTCAGAGAACCATCCTTTTTTCTCACAAACAGAACTGGCGCACCCCAAGGTGAGAAACTAGGTCTGATAAAACCTAAATCCAACAGTTCTTGCAACTGTACCTTTAATTCTTTCAACTCAGCTGGGGCCATTCTGTAAGGTGCTCTAGACACTGGCTCCGTCCCTGGTGCCAATTCTATCACTAACTCAATTTCTCTGTGCGGTGGCAACCCTAGTAAATCTTCTAGAAACACGTCCAGGAATTCACAAACTCATCTAGTCTCTTCTGGTCTCACTGGCACGACCTGAGTGGTATCAACTGCACTAACTAAGAATCCAATGCAACCATCTTGCAACAGATCCCTAGACCTCAATACATAAATCATAGTTATGCGAGGTCCATGCACAGTACCAACAAACACAAAAGGATCCTCACCTTCAGGCTCAAAGGTGACCATCTTCCTTCTGCAATCAATGGTTTCCCCATACTTCGCCAACCAATCCATACCCAATATCATGTCAAAGTCAGTCATAACCAACTCTATCAAATCCACTGACAACTCTCTGCCCTCCACTATCACTGGCAAAGATCTGACCCATCTTCTGGATACCACTAATTCCCCAGTGGGTTACAAAGTTCCAAACCCCACAGCATAAAAATCACAAGGTCTACACAGTCTATCAATAATACGACTAGCAACAAAAGAATGTGTAGCACTAGAATCAATCAAAATAGTATAAGGGGTTCCAGCACTAAGAAGCTGACCTGTAACTATTGAGAGAGAATCCTCAGCTTTCGCTTGTGTCAATACGAACACTCGAGCTGGGGCCGAGCTGTCCGCTTTCCTGGGTTCTTCTTTTTTGATCTTAGGGCAATCCTTTCAAAGATGACCCACTACTCCACATGAGAAGCAGGACCTTGCCCTACACTCTCCCAAATGACGCCTCTTGCATCTAGGGCATTCAGGATAAGACTTCCAGGCTTCATTACCACCTGGACGACCCATTGAGATACCACGGGGCCGCCTATCAAGACCTGGAACTGGGAATGTGTCAGGAACCTTCCTCTTCTGATCACTGGGGCCTCTACCCCTACTTGAACCTACAAATGGAGGACCTGTCCTCCTGAAATCCTTTCTGGCAACACTGTCTCGTCAGATCTTGTTCTCTACACTCTCAGTTGTGAGTGCCTTCTCAACCACCTATGCATAGGTAGTAATCCCAACCACAGTGGTAATACGAACATCACGGGCTAATCTGGGCTATAGCCTCTGAAGAAATCTCTCTCTTCTGGTCCCATCAGTGGGCACCAGTTTCATGGAAAACTTTGCCAAACGATCATATTTCAAGGCATACTCAGTGACTGACAAACCTCCCTGAAGTAGCATAATAAACTCCTCAGCTTTTTCCGCCCTGATGGCATTGTTATAATATTTCTCGTTAAACAGAGTCTGAAACTCTTCCCAACTCAAGGCATTAACATTTCGGGTCTGGGTAATAACGTCCCACCAAATTCGGGCATCCTCCCGAAACATATAAGTGGCACATGCCACCCTTTCTTAAAAAACTGGAGGTTGCCGCTTCCTAAACCTTTCATAGAGAGGCTCCCATTTATTACCAACCTTAGGCAGCTGCCCAGCTGCTGGCACCGACACAGGAGGTGCCTCTGATACACTGGCCACTGCAGGTGCTTACTATTGTCTCAAGAGACGAAGTTCTTCCCTTTGTCTCAACACTGTAGCCAGCAGATCATTGATTATCTGCTGCCAGTTTGCAGGAGCTGGCTGTGGAATCTGTCCCTTGTCATTCTCTTAACCCTGATTGTTATTATTATTCTGGCCTTGATCACTCTGGCCAACTGACATATCTGTCTGCCCTAGATTCATTCTTATCAACTTATACCTTGCTGAAACAATGATCAATACGGCCAGTCAGGTAGTAATAACTAAACCTCTTGCCGCCTTACAGTCCAAGAACAAGCAGACAATTATCATATTCCATAGTCATACAAATATACAAGTAAATACATGATTATATCATTTAGCACTTAGCATGTATCACATAATAATTCACAATCAACAATACTGATAAGTATGTGCCAACAATTTTAGTACTATTTAGCACATGGTTGCTGAAGATATAATATTCGAGGCACAGGTTTAACATGGTGTCTCATGCATACAGGCAAAGCATATATACTATATTTAAGCAGTTATACATATAACTACATAAATAGTTACCAAACCATGAGTCGAGCTCGTCTTCAGTGGTGAGTGTACATGCCCAGCCAGTCTATAGGAACCCTAACCTTGGCACGCTCTGATACCAAGTTGTAATGCCCTGGTTACCCCAGAACAGTTACAGAGAACGGTGAACTGAAAATTTAACTCGATACTTGAGTTCTTTGGTTAACAACATGCTTCTATGTATTATTAACCGGCTAAAGTGGAAAACCAATCAAAAGGAAATGATATATTTTATTTAAAACATAAAACTTTTCATGGGCCCATCAAAACATTTAAAACTATTTACAACTCAAAATGGTCATTGCTGTTCACATTTACAATCCGCCAACCTAAGCGGAAAAAATAGGGCAAACCCCCTAGTTCCTCTGAGAACTCCTTGGCCGTGGTGGTCAAGTGGCCGCATATGTACACAACACCACCTAAGCTCTCCACTCAAGGCTGGGTGAGCTTCTCTTTCCCTTTACCTGCACCACATAGTACCCATGAGCCAAATCCCAGCAAGAAAACACAATATAGCAGGAATATAATATCAACAATGATCATAATAATCATTCACGACTTTTAGTCGAAACAGATGAGTGACAGTTGAAAAAGTAACAAAGGTGGGTTCTGTTCCCTCTAGCGATGTGATGATAGGGTCATCGGGGCTTAACAGATAAGTGATCCGCTCACTAGCTTAAACAGGATAGGTGCTCGATGAACTAGTCACCGACATAACCTTCCTCGTGACCATAGAGTGACAACCTTGCGATTCCGCTCCCTAGCCATGTGGCAAGCATTCACCTAGGCCTTTTGCCCTGGCTCTGAGTAACTAGTCTTAGACTAGTCAAGCACTTATAATTTTCATCGACCTTAGGGTCGGTCCAGCGTTAATGCCCCTAGAGCCATTCAACCCAGCTATCGATTAGATCTAATCTTTTATCGGCCCTGCGTTCAGGACGCTTACGCCGTTTCTGACTCTCAGGTCAGTAATATGCGACCAGTGTCGTCCCTGACTAATCAGTGCCATACACAAGTAAGCAAGCTCTACTAAGAATTTAATATACAACCAATGTCCACATTTATCAATCAACATGCCTCAACAACAATGAAGCATGTCATATACACAGGGTGTAGTTTTCTTACCTTTGGTTCGAGCGAGAATGAATAAAAGAACGACCCTTGAGAACTATCAACCTTTAAGCCTTTAGCGGTCACCTAGTCATAACCAAATATGGGACACAATCAATAAAATGAATAACAAAGGTTCCCGAACCAAGATCTAGCCTCTGAGACATTGAACCCCACTAATTTGGGTAGTAGGAACGATCCCGAGGCCTAAAACCAAGTTCCCGAGGTCAAAACACTCAAACGGGCTCAAAACCCTGCCTGAGCCGCACCCCCCAGCCACACCAGGAGCAAGGGCCGCGGCGCCCACTACCCAGTGCCGTGGCACCCAGCACGCCCAATTGCCTCCACCTGCTTCTTGGAGCTTGGGCTGCAATGCCCAAGAACAGGGTCACGGTCCCCACCCAGAAACCAGCCATAACCTCGTTTTCTCCCATTCAAAACCTCCCAAAAACATACCTAAACATTTCCAACTCCAAAAATAAAGTTCCGAAACTTCCCAATGATCCAAAATCATCAAATCCCAAGGCTCAAACGAACCAAAAACTCATCGATTCACAAAATCCAATTATAAGCTTAGAAACTCTAAAAACTCAAAACTTAGATTACCTTCAATGGGTTATTTTCCGTTAAATCCTTCGGTCAAGAAGCTTGTAATCTTTCCTAAGATCGCTATGCCTCGATCCTCGCTTGATTCTGACTCCTAGAACTCAAGATTTCTTCGAAATTGCCTCGAACGGTAAAATGAACTAACGGGAAGAGAGAAGTATTTTCTATCGTACGGTTCTATCTGACAAGCTACTTCAAGCTTAAGTAACTTCAAATAAAACCTAGTGCTCAGGGTCCCAAAAACACCGCCGGGGACAATATAGTCAAAATTTCCAGAATTTCCTCCTGATCTCAATAACTCCCAATTTATCATCAAATAAACATTCCCATTACTCAATATCTCAATAAATGACCCTATTATGACAAAACCGCTAATTCACAATATAAGACCGTCTCATGTCAAATAGCTCGAATATATCCCCATAATAATGAGATCTCATTCATAAATCACAATATGCACCAAAATACACAAATATGCCCTCAACGGGCCAAATTACCAAAACACCCTAATAATCAGATGTGGACACACATGCATGCACATGATGTCATATTATAATATAATTCACATAAACATGCATATATTCATTTAATGGCATAATTAAACAATTATGGCCCTCTCGGCCTATTAATCGAGCCATTAAACCGCATTAGGGGTTTCGGGGCATTGCATACAATGTCTCCCACATGTTCCCAATCTCAGGCTGCTATACTACTGGTGCCACAACAGGTGGAAAGTCTGGTGCAGCATTCCCTGGCACAACCTGCTATCTTAGAAGGCGAATCTCTTCCTCTTGACTCTAAATTCTAGCTTGCATATCAGCAAGCATCTGCTGTCAGTCCTCAGGGACTGGCTGAGGGTTATGACCTTGGTTATCATCTTTAGCCCCGATCTCAGTGTCGGCTAGTCTAACTGTCGCCTTGGAGTCATAGCTCTCCAAGTTTATCTGCAATCAACGACTCAACTGATAAGGCAATGATAGCAGGTTTTTTAAATTACCCCATGGTCTAATGTCAACAATCAAGAAACAATATGCAATCACAATGCTAACAGGCATTTCAACAATTATTCACATACAGTAGCAAAGCTAATAAGCATGCCTTATCATATACAGATAGTAGTCAAGGGTCAGGCCCAATTAGTATATCTCATGCTTCCAAGTAAACAGGAAGATAAGGCATTCATATTTCATTTGAACAGTCAAACATATAATCACATATATAGTTACCAAACCCTGAGTCAAGCTTGTCTTTGGCAGCGCCCTTAAGCCGACTCCTTTGGTTATATAGCTGACCCCGGCACGCTTAGGCCAGATTGCATTCCACACGCTTATCATCAGCCCCGACTCCCTTAGACTGGACATTCAGATCAAGTATAAACAAATGAATAGATTGCAGAGCACGTAATTAGCTGCAGCATAAACAAGCATGCCTAACCAAATATTCTCAAACACAGATATAATAATACTTTCACGTATAATTATGGTCGTAATCGTACTCGTTAAAAGGGGTCTAAGCCCCGGTCTCAACTAACGTGCAGTTTTGTTACCACGAGTCTCGAGCTGAAAGTATAAGGCGATCCCGAGCACGATCCTTACTCCCGAGCCTTAGTGTCCCTGACAACGTAATAATGGATAACCATCAAAACCTAAAAAAATTAAAAGCTTCAAAATACAATACTAGCCTCCGCGACCTCCAATTCCTCTAAACCAGGTGGTAGAATCCTTCCCGAGACCTTCAGTTTGAAGTCCCGAGCATAAAAACCCTATTTGGCCAGCATTCTCTATTTGAGTCGTTGCGCTCATCATAGGCATCGTGGCTCTCTACAAGTCAGAGAGCATCCTAGGTCTATTTTTTGGACACGCGTTGCAACATTCTTTGCCCAGAGGCACGACGCTCAAGAACAGCGTCGCGGCGCGACCCTGCGAACTCAGAAACCCCAACATTTTTCCTGCGTTTTCCCCGAGCTAAAATCATCAAAATCAAACTTAAGCATGCATCAAAGCGAGAATTGAGCCTCTACACCTCAATACTACACTCATAGCAATACAATCATCTAAAAATCTAATCAAAAGCCCCTAGGAACTAAGAATTCTGCAAGAACTTCGAAAACATAAAGCCTTAAGAATACTCAAAACTTAAACTTCAAATTACCTCTGGTTGAACTAATCCTATGTAATACCCTGGATAACCAAGACCGTTACACTGTGTGTTAATAAAGGTGCAAGACTAGCTAATCAAGTCATTTAGTTGAAAATGTCCCGCTAAACCATTATTGAACTAGGGTTAAAAGATTTTGGTCATAAAAGATAAATTTTCATTTAACTAAGTGTTTGTTACACGGGATCTCAAAAATAAACAGGGTTCAAGAATAGTTTACAAAATTTCAAAGGTTATATACAACCACAAGCCAATCTAATGGAAAAATAGGCATTTTAGAACCTCTTGTCCATGTATCATCCCTCGGCCGTGGCAGCCGAGCAGCTGACTTTGTACATTCTGCCCCCAGAGCTCTCCAATTCAGGGTTGGTCTAACTTACCCTTGCCTTTACCTGCACCACGTAGCATCTGTGAGCCAAGGACCAGCAAGAACCAATCTAGTCTCCCCCGGAAATGTTTGCAAAACTCTGGTAGTATCCACCACACTAGCCAGAAAACCTATAAATCCTCCCTGTAATAAGTCCCTGGCTCTCAGCGCTGATATCATGGGTATGCGGGGTCCACATACCGCACCCACAAAAACAAAGGGATCCTTGCCCTCCAGCTCAAAGGTCACCATCTTCTTTCTACAATCAATAGTAGCTCCATATTTAGCTAGCCCATCCATCCCCAAAATCATGTCAAAATCCTCCATACCTAACTCAATCAAGTCCACTGATAACTCCCTACCATCAACCATCACTGGCAGTGCTGTAATCCACCTCTTAGAGACTACTAGTTCCCTTGTAGGCAATTTAGTCCCAAACACCGCAATACAGTACTCACTAGGTCTACACAATCTATCAATTATCTTACTAGAAACAAATGAATGTGTAGCACCAGAGTCAATCAATACAGTAAAAGGAGACCCAGTGCTAGAGAGCTGACCTGTCACCGCCGAGGGACTAGCCTCGGCCTCTGCCTCCGTCAAGGTGAACACTCGAGCTAGAGTCAAGCTGTCCACCTTCACTGCTTCCCCTTTCTTAACTGTTTGGCAGTCCTTCTTGAGGTGCCGCACCCCCCCCCCCCACCCCCCCCCCCCACACACACAAATAATGGGCCTTAGCCTGACATTCTCCTGGATGGCGTCTTCTGCACCTCGTACACTCTAGATAGCTCCTCCATGTATCACCGCCTCCTTGACGGCCACCCTGGCTACCCTGACCTCTCCTATCAGGACCAGCAGCAGTGGAAGTGTCAGGGGTCTTCCTCTTCAAATCAATGGGGCCTCCGCCCCTACTAGACTCAGAATATGGAGGCATCCCTCTACGACCCTCCCGTCTTGCAGCATTCTCCTTCCAGATCTTGTTCTCCGCTTTCGCACTGGTAAGAGCCTTCTCAACAGCCTGGGCATAAGTCGTCCCCCCAAGTACTATTGTAATTCTCACATCTCAGGCTATCATAGTATTAAGCCCTTTGATAAATCTGTCCTGCCTAGCTGCATTAGTAGGTACAAGATCTAGTGCGAACTTTTCAAGTCTATTAAACTTCAAGGCATACTCTATAACTGTCATGTTGCTCTGAACCAGCTCCACAAATTTATTCACCTTTTCTGCCCTGATGGAGACATTGTAATACTTTTAATTGAACAAATCCTTGAATCCATCCCAATCTAGAGTAGTAACATCCCTAGTTTGTGATGCCACTTCCCACCAAATGCGGGCATCCTCTCTTAGCAAATATGCAGCACAAGCCACCCTGTCATGACCCTCTACCCTCATGAAGTCCATGATAGTGGTAATCATACTCATCCACTACTCGGCCTTTAGTGGATTTGGTCCCCCCTCAAAAGTTGGAGGATGCTGCCTCCTAAACTGCTCATACAATGGCACCCACCTATTCCCAACCTCCAATGATTGAACAGCTGGTGCTACTGCAGGACACAATGGATGCAACACTCCCTAACTGAGCCTGCTGTCTCAGAAGTCGGATCTGCTCATCTTGGCTCTAAAGCCAGGCTTGCATATCTGCCATAATCTGCTGCTAGTTCTCAGGGTCTGGCAGAGGGTTCTGGCCCTGGTCATCATCTTTTTCCTTAGACCCAGTGCTGGCTAGTCATACAGATCGTCTTGGACGCATATCTATCCAAGTTAATCTACAATTAACAACTCAGCGGTCAGACAATGATGACAGGGTAACAATCTATCCATGCATCACCATTGGAATGCAACCAATCTCAAACAGTCAAATATAGGCAATTATCCATGTATTCATCCATATGCAGTCAATATACAAGTAATCATTCAGATATTCATTCACATGAACATCAATGCTAATAAGCATGCCTCAATATTATCACACAGTAGTCAAGGGCCAGGCCCTATCAGTGTCTCATGCTCCCTATTAATCAAACAGATATCAACATTCATATTTCTTCCCAATCACTTAAGCATATAAACATGTATACACAATTACCAAACCCTGAGTCGAGCTTGTCTTTAGCGGCGAATGTACATGTCTAGCCAGTCTTCAGGAACCCTTAAACCTAGACCACTCTGATACCAAGTTGTAACACCCTGGATAGCCAAGACTGTTACATTGTGTGTTAATAAAGGTGTAAGACTTGCTAATCAAGTCATTTAGTTGACAATGGGCCGTTAAACCATTATTGAACTAGGGTTAAAAAATATGGTCACAAAAGATAATTTTTCAATTAAATAAGTGTTTGTTACACAAGATCCCAAAAATAAACAAGGTTAAAGAACAGTTTACAAAATTTCAAAGGTTATATACAACCACAAGCCAATCTAATGGGAAAATAGGCATTTTAGGTGCTCTTGTCCTTGTATCATCCCTCGGCCGTGGCAGTCGAGTAGCTGACTATGTACATTCCGCCCCCACAACTCTCCAATTCAGGGTTGGTCCAGCTTACCCTTGCCTTTACCTACACCACATAGCACCCGTGAGCCAAGGCCCAGCACGAAAGCCTTATTACAGAGTATAATCAATAATCAATACTCAAATAATTCACAAATCATCAATCAGGTACTCAGCAAACCACATCTTTCATATAATCAGTGATATCAATCAACAAACAAACAATCTATCATCCAGATAATTAACATGCCATAATCATCAGATTAATAATAGTATACATATGATACAATATCCAGGGTCGTCGCCCTTAGGCTGCACCCTCTGTTTATTCCACTGACTCCGGCTCACTTAGGCCGAGCTCAATGATTATATAATTAACCTCAGGTACCAGTGGCCGAGATGCGTCCTTGTGCGCCAATATTAATTCCGGCACTCTTAGGCCGTTTAATTCATACTCACATGGCATAATACCATCATACAACATTGCATACAAGAATAGGGAACTCTTAGTCCCATCATAGCCACATAACCGGGTGTAGTTTTCTTGCCTTTGATTCTGAGTGGAGAAGGTGAACTGATTTCGAGCACGATCCCTAGCCTCGAGCCTTAGCGACAAACCTAGTCACAAGAGTTATCAATATCTATCAATCTTCAAATCAGAAATAAAATACTTATGAAATGACACTAACCTCCGGGACCTCAATTTCTACTAAACCGGGAAGTAGAAATTGTCCCAAGCCCCTAGGTTCGAACCTCCAAGCCCTAACAACACTAAGAACTCCTTTAAGCTAAAAACTCCCTGGCTGGTCGTGAATTGGCTCAGCAAGTTGTGACTTGCCCCCAAGTCAGAGAGCAAGCTCTCACGCCAAAAGGGAGGCGGGTCGCGACTTGGCCAAGCAAGTCGTGGTGCGCCCCCCAAGTCAGAGAGCAGGCTAGACCCAGCCTAGGGGCAGTGCGGATCGCCCTGCGAACCTAGGGAAAACCTGGGTTTTCCTCCTTCTTCTTCCAGCAAAGAACATTCAAGCTTTACCCAGAAATTTATCCCTCAATTCTACACCAAACCAGCCACGAATTTAAACCCGTAATCACACATGTTTTTATCTTATAATTCCCAACAATATAAATAGAAACCAATACCTTAATTCAACCACAAGAATCACAGTACTAACTACTGAGATTTCCTACTCAAACCATCAGCCAAAGCTCATCATTAAATCTATACTCAAAGCTTAAAATCAACCTAAATTACTCATCAACATAGCATAGAAATTGAAACCAAACTCTTACCTCAATTTCCCAGCTCAATTCCCTCAAGTCTCAGCTGAATTTCCCTCAGTTTCTTCAAGGATCACAGCCTCCAAAACTTAGCCTAAGCTTCTCTTGAATCCTTAACTTCAAACTCAAATGGAAGCAAGAGAGAAAGAGAGAAATCGTTTAAGGAGGGAGAGAGAAAAAGACTTTCTGTTCTAACTTCTACATTCCACAACATTCAGCCTTATTCTAACATAAATCTGATCATATCCTTAACTTAAAAAATGACCTTAATGCCCTCCCAAATAAAGCTAACATATAACTTATTCTAGGGGTAGAATGATCATTTATTCCCAATTTCCACTAGTTCCTCAAGTGTTCCTAATATTTACCACCTAAATCTCGTCATCTAGTTAATTACCAATTATTTACCCAATGTCTAATAATCTCCAATATATCTCCTAAATTTATGAAAATACCCCCAGGCTCCCCTGAGCCGGGTATAAATCCCCACCGTGACTATCCGCCAAATCGCTCACTAGGACCGTCTCGAGCCATATGCTGCAAATATATCCACATAATATTGTGGTCTCAACAATTTATCGCAAATAGTCACATTTATGCCCTCAACGGGCCAAAATCCCAAATATGCCCCTACAATCTAAACAGGGCCTACATGCATACTAATAATCATAATTATGTAGTTCACATATCCATATAATCATATAAGCATGCTTATCACATAATCATGCATTAAACCATAAACCAATTATGCCCTCCTGGCACACTAATCAAGGCCCTTAAGCCTTATTAGTAATTATGGGTCGTTACAATTATCCCCTTCAACTGAGAATTTCATCCTCGAAATTTACCTGAATAACTCAGGATACTGATCCCGCATCACTGACTCAAGCTCCCAGTTGGCCTCCTCGACCTTGCTATTCCTCCATAACACTTTAACTAGAGAAATGGTCTTGTTCTGTAGAACCTTATCTTTCCGATCCAAGACCTGAACCGGTCATTCCTCATAAGATAAATCCGTATGCAATTCCAAATCTTCATACTTCAACACATGTGTGATATCTGAGACGTACTTTCGAAGCATAGAAACATGAAATACATCATGAACTCCTGACAATGACGGTGGCAAAGCTAACCTGTAAGCCACTTGTCCGATTCTCCCTCAGGATCTCAAAAGGTCCAATAAATCTCGGGCTCAACTTACCCTTATTTCCAGACCTCCTCACCCCTCGTAGTGTTGAAACTCTTAGAAACATGTGGTCCCCAACCTGGAACTCCATGTCCCTACGCTTAGGATCAACGTAGCTTTTCTGTCTGCTTTGTGATGCTAGCATCCTAGCTTGAATCTTCTCAATAGCTTCATTAGTCCTCTGAACCATGTCTGGCCCCAAATACTTCCTCTCACCCATCTCATCCCAATGAATGGGTGATCTACATCTCCTCTCCTATAACATCTCATATGGAGCCACTCCAATCGTTGATTGATAAATGTTGTTGTATGAGAACTCAATCAATGGGAGATACTTACTCCATGATCCCTTAAAGTCACACATGCCCTAAGAATATCTTCCAACACCTAAATCGTCCTCTCAGACTGTCCATTAGTCTGAGGATGAAAGGCTATGCTAAACTTCAATTGAGTCCCCATAGCCTTCTGTAAACCACCCCAAAACTTGGAGGTAAAGATAGGATCCTGGACCAACACTATAGACTTAGGAACCCCGTGAAGACGTACAAAATCCCTCATATACAACTCTGCATACTAATTAGCCACATATGTCGTCTTCACAGAAAGAAAATGAGCTGACTTGGTGTATCTGTCCACTATTACCCACACCGAGTCATGAAGCCCTATTGTCCTGGGTAAACCTCCCACAAAGTCCATCATAACATCCTCCCATTTCCATTCAGGTATACCCAAAGGCTGAAGCAACCCCGCTGGTCGCTGATGCTCAGCTTTCACTTGCTGATAGGTCAAACACCTGGCCACATACTCCACCACATCCTTCTTCATCCCAGTCCACCAATACAATGTCCGTAGATCTTGATACTTCTTCGTGGTACCCAGATGAAGAGAGTACGGGGTAGTTTGTTATTCATCTAATATCTCTCTTCTGATATTAGCTCCCATCCTGGGTTGCGCATTATTTGGGTTATAGTCCCTCCAAGCTCGAGCTCTGTTCATTGGGGTGTTCTTATCATCCTCAAAGAAGTGTTTTCCCTAGTCTGAGTGTAACTCAGCTTGTTTTCCCGACCTTATTGTCTCCCTTGTGCGTTTAAGTGCTCACGTAGGTCAAACTTATGGTTAGAACGATAACTCTGGGCAGAGTGACAGAGTTTAAATGATCTCTCATGTTGGGCTCCTGCCTTCAAGAGTATGTGTTGTGAACACTCTCTCCCTTTTTGATGGTTTTCTGTCCAGTAACTATAACGCACTATTTGAGGAGGAGATGAATCTCGGTCTTCTCGTCACCGAGGCCAATCTTTAGCAGTACGATCTATTTTAGGAGGGTCAAAGGATAAGCCTCGTGGCCCTCACCACACGTGGTATATCATGGCGAAAGCCCAATACGAGTACAAACAACGTCTTCGCAAGGAGTGTGTAGAGAGCGTACTCACACTCCAAGCTACCATAGAGGAAAAAGAAGACAAAGAGCTTGCAGCCGAGCTTGAAGCAGAGCTCAAGGTCAGAATAGAATCATCCTCCATGCCTCAAGGTAAATCCTAATAGTTTTTTACGCCCATCAAGTAAAGGATGGAACTAGTCCCGCCACTCCTTATTCTCACCATCACTCCTCAAGTGTGGGCAAGTTTCAGAGTGTCATTGGACCAATTGGGAGGACCAAGACCTTATCGAAGTATTTCTCTGCCATTCAAAGAGGAGGGAACACCCTCAAGGGCTTGTGGCTTTAGATGAGGTGACATCAATGCAAGTGATATGGTTTTGTCAATACGACACCAACACAACATAGGAAATGGGTCGACTCGCCCGTGAGTTTGCCCATTCCATTCTTCACCCAAAGGAGCCTTATCATGGTGGGCCTCCCAAAGAGATTTATTTTGTGCCTTGCATGCATGTTTGATTTTGTAGATAGCATCCTTTCTTTTCTTCCGTAGACTGACCCTTTTTGTTTCTTTGCGCAGAAAACATGGGCCTGTTTAACTTGGTCAAGCAAAAGTGACAGAAGGTGATACGGCCCTCTCAAATAGACACCCCAGAGGCATAAACCACGGTGCCCCAGCCATCAACACTCATGCTCTTGGCCCAGGTGGCTGGTGCTCCAGCTCCCACAGTCCCAGAAGTTTCCCTGTTCGCCACTCTGGGGCCAAAGGCTAGAAAAGAGGTCATTGATCTCGAGGTCTTCGCCCTCAATATGAAGGGCCTTCTCAAAAGGGAAAAGAAATCCCTTCTAGGGTGTCTGATCATCCTTCAGTCAAGACACCTCGCCTAGCAGCCTTTCCTAAGCACTTTGAGGGATGAGACCTAGAAAAGCACAGACGGGTAGTCGAATAATTCAACGCCTGTCTTGATGAAGGCAACAAGGATTTCAAGGTCCTCGCAGAGTACCTGTGGGAAGATAGACCATAGGGTCCGGTTGCTCCACCTAACCACAAGGAGTTGGAGCCTCTACTCACAGGGAGAGTCAGATAAAGGATGGCCCCACTCACTGCGGAGCTGCTCCATGGATTGACGGGGTCCCTGTGCGACGTACCCTTCTGCAGCTTTTCTCATTGTGGCAATGAAAATGAGATCTCACTGATAGCAGCTAGCTGCCACATCTCCCAGACAGTACGGTTAAAAAATCTTTAACTCCCCTTTTAGTTTTTTAATTATTCATTGAGCAAACATGTATTGTTTTGGTTCAAAATGCGGCCTTCAACCAACGGCTCGGAGACATCGTGACCATGAGGTCCTTCGAACAGAAGGAAATTTGGGAGGAGATGGCTCAACTCAAGGAGACTATGGTCCCATTGGCGGAGCACTCGCTGGTCTAGAAGGACTTAAACCCACTTTGTGAAGTATTTGACTTCCACAATAGCATATTTCACCCCTACTTTCCTCGTGGGCAATGACCCAAGAAGGTCGATGCACCACACTGTGAAGGGCCATGGATTAGTCATCTGAGTGAGCTCATTTGGAGGAGCTCAGGGTATGTTTTGTTGGAAAAAATTATACAAGATCTTTATTTGTTTTCATGTAGATCTAATATTAATAAAGTTAATATGAGACATCCTAGAACATGTTGTTAAAATTGAATTCAAAGAGAAATAATGATAATAATACTTACATTTTACGCAGCAGAATGAATGAGTCCTTCCTTCAATTTCACTAACCCTTGTATCCTTTCTTTCATAGAGTATTACCAAAAAACTGAACCGATCTTCAATTTTCTTCATAGTCTTCCAAAGTATCCTTGGAATCACATATACTAGAGTGGGAAATTCTCAACACATGAGATAGATATAGAGAGAAGAAGAGAAAAGAACAATAAGGCTTAGAAAAGGACTTATGTTTAGAGAGAATCTAAAACCTATTAGAAAAGCAGTGTCTGCCATCTAATTTAGACTCTCACTTAACATTCCTTTTATAGAATCATTTAGGTCATTTATTTAATTAACACATTAATAAAATAGTAGCCAATAATCAGCCCTAGGTCGAAATTATCATGGGCTTTAGGCCCGTGAAATATCTCATTTGATTATAAATCCCGTTGGACTTAAAATCAAGGCCTGTATTATTTTCTATTGATTTAATTAATTGAATAATTATTTAAATCCTTTATCAAATTAATTATTTATAATTTGAACATTGATTTAAACTTATTTATTAATTTAGATACAAATTTATCTTAATTAATAAATCTGCCATAATTTCTCTTTTCTTCTCTAAATTGTATAACTCTGTGAAACTATCCAAAATTGACCTAATCAACTCTGATAATTCTAATTGATAATTAAATCAATTAATTGTGACTATCTAGATGATTTTATCCAAGTTACAGTGGGGACCATGGGCCTATGAAATCAAGCTCCAATAAGTTATCATAAATCTAACAAATAAATTTTCTACTATAGACTCAGAATTGCACTCTTGAATTCATAGAACGTTCTATAACAAATATAGATACGCTATTAATTATCCATTGTTACAACAACAATTTTCAATCAATCCTCTATAGATGGTCTACAATGAGATAGGACTAAAATACAGTTTTATCCCTCATTGTATTTTATCCTTAAAACACTTAGTTCCTTGTAAATGATATTTCAGTAAACTAATTTAATTACGGAAATGAGATCTCTATCATTTAACACCTTGAACCAAACTAAAAGGAAACCATCATTTCACTTCTTCATCAAAAGCTATAGATGTTCATATCTATGATTAACACTCCCACTCAATTATACTACCGAGTTCCCAAGATGTAAGTATGGGCTAGTCCGTAGGGTAAGCTGGTAACGAACAAGTCAAAGAACTCAAACAATACAAGCTGTTAGAATACCAACCACTTAGAATTAAGATTGAATTGACCTATGGTCAACTATATGATATGAGTAGAATAGATAATAACGATATGTTTACTTATCCTATCAACTGTCAATATCGGTCCTGTCCGATGTAACAAATACATCTGATCTTATCTACTTTGCTAATGTTATGGAAAAAACATAACACTGCAATGTGTATGTAGAGCATATCGTAGATTGGCAAGATAGTGTAAATCATGTGCATTGAATAATCTTAGGACTATCTTATTTTGAACATATAATTATATTTATATTCCACTATGATTACGTCACTATAAATATGATTACTTATATACTCGGGATTTAATAGAAGTTAACATTAAACAAATAATCATGAATATAAAACATGTGAGCAAAGCGATTGACCAAGTCAAAAAATTATTTCTATTCTTTTATTGATAATAAATGAGATTACAAAAAAAATTGGATTTTAATTAGGGCATAAAACCCTAACATGTTTGCGAAGCATTGGCACTTGTCACAATTCTTGACGTAATCCATTACATCACCATTCATAGTGGGCCAAAAGTATCCTTGTCTCAACACTTTTTTGGCAAGTCTCTGCCCCCCAGCGTGGTCCTAGCAAAAGCCCTCATGTACTTCTCAGAGTATAAGACTTGCTTCCTGCTTGGACACATATTAGAGCAACGACAACAAATATCATCGCTTGTACAGCTTAGTGTCCATGATGACGTACCGAGGCGCCTGGTAAACTAGCTTCCGAGATGCTTTCCTGTCCTATGGCAACTCCCCGCCCACAAGATACCTCATAATGGGTTCTGTCCAGCCATCCTTGGGTTGGATTGATTTTACCTCCTCGGGTGTTGAGATGCTCGGATTAGCCAAGTTGTCAAAAGGGACTACATTGAATAACTCAATGTCCTTGTTTGTAGAAAGCTTAGCCAAGGCATCACCATTAGAATTATGTTCCCGTGGTACTTGACGTATGGTAAATTTCTTGAAGTTGTGTAGCATTTCTTGGACTTTCACAAGATAAGTAACCATCTTTGTCCCCCAGGCCTGGTACTCTCTGAGCACCTGATTGACTAGCAACTATGAGTTGCTGAAGATTTTGATACACTCGACCTTGAGCTCCAGGGCCACTCAGAGTCTAGTGATGAGTGCTTCATATTTAGCCTTGTTTGAAGCATTAAACCCAAACCTCAGGGAACTGTGGACCCTGTCTCCTTCGGGGGACACCAAGATCAGATCTGCTCCGGCTCCGTTCTCATTGTAAGACATGTCCATGTATAGCTTCCATGTAGGCCCGACCATTGTGGCATCCCCAGGTCTTTCGTTACCTCCTGTGCTCTCGATAATGAAAGTTGTCAGTGCATGCCCCTTGATGGCTGTCCTTGGGTAATAGGTGATGTCAAACTGACTCAATTCAACAACCCATTTAAGGAGTCTCTCAGATGACTCTGAATTCTGAAGGACCTGCCGTAACGAATGATTAGTGAGGACCTTGGTGGGATGTGCTTGGAAATAGTGTCGTAATTTCTGAAAGGCCCCCATTAGACAAAAAGTTAACTTCTCCATAAGTGGGTGTCTGGACTCCTCCCCGAGGAGTCTCTTACTTGTATAGCACACGGGGCGCTGGACGCAGCCTTCCCCACACACCAAGGCAGCACTGATGGAACTATCCGACATAACCATATAGAGGAGGAAGGGTTCTCCATCTACGGGCTTTGAGAGGATCGATGGGTTGGCCTCTGTCAATTTGAACCTCTGACCCCCTCGAGTATGTTGAAGAACGGTATGCATTTGTCAGTTTCCTTGGAGATAAAGCAGCTTAGGGTTGCTATCCTAAAGGTGAGGCTCTACACATCTTTATGGTTAAGAGGGGATGGAATATCGACCAAAGCTTTGATCTTCTTTAGGTTTTCCTCTATTCCTCAGTCATTGACAATGAAACGCAAGAACTTCCCAGAGGCAACTCCAAAAGTACACTTTTGGGGATTCAACTTCATTCCGAACATGCCGAGTACCAAGAACACTTCCACCATGTCTTTTACGTGATCGGGGGATGTTCTAGATTTAACCCGCATGGCATCCACGTAAATCGCCATGTTTTAACCTAACTAGTTTTTTAACATACGATTTACCAGCCTTTGATAGGTGGCACCAACATTCTTTAGCCCGTAGGCATCACTTTGTAGCAGTACACTCCTTTGTTAGTTCGGAAACTGGTGTACTCTCTGTCTACGACATGCATAGAAATCTTATTTTACCTCGAGTACGCATCCATGAAGGACAAGTGTCTGTATCTAGAGGTGGCGTCAACCATCTGATTTATCTTTGTTTAATGGAAAACAATCCTTTGGGCAGGCCTTGTTGACTTCAGAGAAATCTATACAAGTCTTCCAAGTGCCATTTAGCTTGGGCACTAGGATTGAATTAGATACCCATTTCAGATACTAAGCCTCTAGGATGGACCCATTCGCGAAATGCTTGTTCATCTCGGCCTTCAAATCCAGCCCCCGGGTTGGGTCGATAGTCCTATTGGTTTTGCTAGATTACAGAGACGTTGGGATTAATGTTCAAGGAGTCGCATATGATGTGCAAATCAATGCCTATCATGTCAGAGTGAGACCAAGAAAAAACATCTTGGTTGTCCTAGAGAAAGCTCACTTGTAACTCCCTGGTTATCCCAAGACAGTTATGGTGAACTTTGAACCGTGCTTAACTGGCTAACTGGGTTCTTTGGTTAAAAATGTGCTTCTTGGTGTTATTAATAGGTTAAGGTGGAAAACCAATCAAAAGGAAAGGATATATATTCTTTAGAACATAAAACTGTTCATGGGCCCATAAAACGTTTACAAGTTATTTACAATGCAAAATGGTCATTACAGTATAGATTTTACAACCCACCGACCTAAGCGGCAAAAATAGGGTAAACCCCCTAGTTCCCCTGAGAACTCCTTGGTCGTGGTGGTCAAGTGACCGCATATGTACACATCACCACCTAAGCTCTCCACTTAAGGCTAGGTGAGCTTTTCTTTCCCTTTACCTGCACCACATAGCACCCATGAGCCAAAGCCTAGCAACAAAACTCAATACTACAAGAATATAATATCAAACAGTGATCAAAATAACCATCTAGGACTTTTAGTCCAAAATAGAAGAGTGACAATTGTAAAAGTCACTAAGGTGGGTTCCGTTCCCTATACAAATAAGTGATCACGTCACTAGCTTAAACATAATAAGTGATTGATAAGCAAGTCACCATAGCAAAACAACCGAGTGACCATAGAGTCACTATTGTGGGTTCCATTCCCTCTAGCCATGTGACGATACGGTCACCTGGGCCTTCTGGCCCCGACTCTGAGTAACTAGTCATAGAACTAGGCAAGCGCTTTTAGTTTTCATCGAACTTAGGATCGGTCTGGCATTAATGCTCATAATGAGTCATTCAATGTAGATGTTGATTAGATCTAATCTTTTATCGGCTCTGCGTTCTTGACGCTTATGCTGAATCTGACTCTTAGGTCAATAACATACCACCAGTGCTCAGTACCACTGTCGAACTTGACTAGTGAGTCACAGCTTCCCAGACACTCTGACACCATTGCTGATTCTGACTAGTAAGTCAATGCCATTCACAAATAAGCAAGATTTTCTAAGCATTTAATATGCAATCAATTTCCACATTTAAACACTCAACATGCCTCAATAATAACCACGTATGTCATTTAAAGGTTTCTAAAGACTCCCAAGGGTAAAACCATCCTTTTCAACCTATTTCGTTAATCATAATTAACATCTTCCAATTCCCGTTATTCTTGATATTCTCAAATACCAATAATTCATATCCTATTACCCTTTAATTCCCGACAACGCTCTAATCACCAAACCACCCCGAGACTCACCCCGAGCCCCGAGCTTAAACCTGTTATGACCAAACCGATAGTTTGAATTAAAAGATCGTCTCATGCCGAATAGCTCGAACAAATCCACATTTAGATGTGGTCTCAACAACAGTTCACCAACATGCAAACAAATATACAATTATGCCCTCAATGGGCCAAATAACCAAAATGCCCTTATAATTAAATGTGGACCCACATGCATGCATTTAACATCAAATTATAATATAATTCACATAAACATGCATATAATCATTTAATGGCATAATAAATCAATTATGGCCCTCCCAACCTACTAATCCAACCACTAAACTGCATTAGGGATTTTGGGGCATTACAACTATCCCCTCCTTACAGAAATTTAATCCTCAAAATTTACCTGAACAACTCAAGATATTGACTCTGCATATTTGACTCCAGCTCCCAGGTCGCTTCCTCGACCTTGTTGTTCCTCCACAATACCTTAACCAAAGGTATCGTCTTGTTCCTGGGGACCTTGTCCTTTCTGTCAAGTATCTGGATTGGTTGTTCCTCATAGGAGAGATCTGCCTCAAGCTCAAGATCTTCATAGCTCAAAACATGAGTCAGATCTGATACATACCTCCGAAGAGTTGAAACATGAAACATGTTATGCACGGCTGACAATGCCAGAGGTAAGGCCAACCTGTATGCCACCTGACCAATCCTCTCCAGGATTTCAAATGGACCTACAAATCTAGGGCTCAGCTTGCCCTTCTTCCCAAATCTCCTCACCCCTTTCCATGGCGAGACTCTAAGGAAGACGTAGTCTCCCACTTGGAACTCCACGTTCCTGCGCTTGGGATCTGCATAGCTCTTCTGTTTACTCTGAGAAGCAAGCAACCGAGCTTTAATCTTCTCAATGGCCTCACTGGTCCTCTGCACTGTTTCAGGACCCAAGTATCTCATTTCACCTGTCTCATCCCAATGAATGGGAGATCTGCACTTCCTACCATACAACATCTCATAAGGTGCAACCCCAATGGTAGACTGATAACTGTTGTTGTAGGAAAATTCTATCAAAGGTAGATACTTACTACAGGATCCACTAAAGTCCAGAACACTTGCTCGCAGCATGTCTTCCAATATGTGGATTGTCCTCTCAGATTGCCCATATGTCTGAGGATGATAAGCAGTACTGAACTTCAACTGTGTTCCCATGGCCTTCTGTAAACTTCCCCAGACCATGGAAGTAAAAGTGGGGTCTTGATCTGACATGATCGACCTAGGCGCTCCATGGAGGCGCACGATCTCTCTCACATAGAGATCTACATACTGATCAACTGTATAAGTAGTCCTCACTGACAAGAAGTGAGCTGACTTGGTATAGCGATCCACTATAACCCAAAAAGAATTATGTTGACCAACAGTTCTCGGTAACCCCACAACGAAAATCCATCGTGATGTTCTCCAATTTCCACTCTAGGATATCCAGAGACTGCAATAACCCTGCCGGCCTCTGATGCTCAGACTTGACCTGTTGACATGTCAAGCACTTAGCCACATATTCCACTACATCCATCTTCATCCCAGGCCACCAATACAAAGATCTCTCATCCTGATACATCTTTGTGGTGCCTGGATGCAAAGAGTAAGGTGTAGTATGAGATTCATCCAGAATCTCTCGCCTCATAGCAGTGTCTAACGGGACACATATCCTACCCTTGTTTCTCAAGAAACCCATCTCAGACACTGTATAATCTCTGAATACACTAGCCAAAACATCCTCTCTGATCTTGATCAGCTGTGGATCACTTAACTGACCCTCCTTGATTCTCTCCAACAGTGTAAACTGTAGCATAATATTGGCCAACTGGCCCACCAGCAACTCTATACTAGCTCTGGTCATATCATCTGCTAACTCTCTGCTATCAGCCTCGCACAATAAATCTGTCCTGGACCCTTCCGGCTTAAAGCATCAGCTACCACGTTGGCCTTTCCTGGATGATACAAAATCTCACAATCATAATCTTTTACTAACTCCAGCCAACGCCTCTGTCTCATATTCAAATCTTCTGTGTGAAGAAGTATTTCAGGCTCTTGTGGTCTGTATAAATCTTACACTTCTCCCCATAAAGGTAATGCCTCCATACCATTAAAGCAAAGGCCACATCCGCAAACTCCAAATCATGAGTGGGATATCTCTTTTCATACTCCTTCAGCTGACATGAGGCATAAGCAATTACCCTCTCTGGCTGCATTAGAACACAGCTCAAACCTTGATGTGAAGGATCGCAGTAAATCACAAATTTCTCCTGATCTGTTGGAAGACTCAAAACTGGAGCTGTAATCAATCTCTGCTTCATTTCCTGGAAGCTGTTCTCACACTTACCTGACCACACAAACTTCTAATTTTTATGTGTCAGCTCCGTCAATGAAGTATCAACCTTTGAGAATCCTTCCACGAAATGCCTATAAACCTGCCAATCCAAGGAAACTTCTAACCTCAGAAGCATTCTTTGGCCTTGGCCAATCTCTAACTGCCTCAATCTTCACAGGATCTACCTTAATCCCCTCCTTAACCAGAACTCGCATTTCTTGAACTTTGTAAACAGTCTGTGCTCCCTCAATCTCTGTAGACCCAATCTCAGATGTTGTTCATGCTCTGACTCTGAATGAGAATAAACCAGGTTATCATTGATGAAGACAATCACAAACTAGTCCAGATAATCCTTGAACACTCTGTTCATTAGATCCATAAAAGCAGCTGGGGCATTAGTCAATCCAAAAGACATGACTACGAACTCATAATTCCCATACCTGGTGCGAAAAGTAGTCTTTGTTATATCTCCCTCCTTGACCCTCAACTGATGATAACCAGAACGAAGGTCGATCTTTAAGAACACCTTTTTACCTTGCAACTGATCAAACAGATAATCTATCCTTGGCAAAGGATACTTGTTCTTAATTGTTAACTTATTCAGTTCTCTGTAATCAATGCACATCCTCAGAGAACCATCTTTCTTCTTTACAAACATAACTGGCGCTCCCCAAGATGAGAAACTAGGTCTAATAAAACCCAAATCCAACAGCTCTTGCAACTGTACCTTTAACTCTTTCAACTCAGTTGGGGCCATTCTGTAAGGTGCTCTAGACACTATCTCCATCCCTGGTGCCAGTTCTATCACAAACTCTATCTCTCTATGTGGTGGCAACCCACGCAAATCTTCTGGAAACACATCCAGGAATTCACAAACTAGTCTGGTCTCTTCTGGTCTCACTGGCGCGACCTGAGTGGTGTCAACCACACTGGCTAAGAATCCAATGCAACCTTCTTGCAATAAATCTCTAGCCTTCAAAGCAAAAATCATAGTTATGCGAGGTCCATGCACAGTGCCAACAAACACAAAAGGATCCTCACCTTCCGGCTCAAAGGTGACCATATTCTTTTTGCAATCAATGGTTGCCCCATACTTTACCAACCAATCCATACCCAATATCATATCGAAGTCAGTCATAACCAACTCTATCAAATCTGACTCATCTTCTGGATACCACTAATTCCCCAATGGGTAATAAAGTTCCAAACCCCACAGATAAAAATCACAAGGTGTACACACTGTATCAATAATTCTACTAGAAACAAAAGAATGTGTACCACCAGAATCAATCAAAACATTATAAGGGGTTCCAACACTAAGAAGCTGACCTGTAACTACTAAGGGTTAAGCCTCAGCCTCTGCTTGTGTCAATGCGAACACTCGAGCTATGGCCAAGCTTCCGCTTTCTTGGGTTCTTCTTTTCTTGCCTTAGGGCAATGCTTCCTAAGGTGACCCACTGCTCCACATGAAAAGCAAGCCCTTGCCCTACACTCTCCCAAATGATGCCTTTTACATCTATGGCATTCGGGATAAGACTTAT
Organism: Humulus lupulus; assembly: GCF_963169125.1. Taxonomy (NCBI): domain Eukaryota; kingdom Viridiplantae; phylum Streptophyta; class Magnoliopsida; order Rosales; family Cannabaceae; genus Humulus; species Humulus lupulus. Next base: position 148,314,134 of record NC_084796.1, read on the forward strand.
ACGCCTCACCACAACCTTGACGACCCAATGAAATACCTCGAGGTCGCCTATCAGAATTAGGAACTAGGAAGGTGTCAGGAACCTTCCTCTTCTGATCACTGGGGCCTCCATCTCTACCAAAACCCAAAAATGGAGGACCTATCCTCCTGAAATCCTTTCTAGCTGCATTCTCTCGCCAGATCTTGTTCTCTGCACTCTCGGCTATGAGTGCCTTCTCAACCACCTGTGCATAGGTAGTAACCCCAACCTCAGTGGTAATACGAATATCACGGGCTAGTCTAGGCTATAGCCCCTGGAGAAATCTCTCCCTCCTGGTCCCATCAGTGGGCACCAGCTCCATGGAAAACTTTGCCAATCGATCAAACTTTAGGGCATACTCAGTCACTGATAAACTTCCCCGAAGTAACCTGATGAATTCTTTAGCTTTTGCCACCCTAATGGCATCATTATAATACTTCTCGTGGAACAAAGTCTGAAAGTCTTCCTAACTCAGGGTATTGATGTTTCTGGTCTAGGATATAGCCTCCCACCAAATTCGGGCATCCTCCGGAAACATATATGTGGCACAAGCCACCCTCTCATTACTAGTCACCCTCATGAAGCCCAGGATGGTGATAATCATGATCATCCACTGCTCAGCTTTAGCAGGATCTTCACTGCCTTCAAAAACTAGAGGTTGCTGCTTTCTGAACGTTTCATAAAGAGGCTCCCATTTATTACCAACCTCTGGCAGCTGCTCAGCTGCTGGCACCGATACAGGAGGTGCCTCAGATACACTGGCTACTGCAGGAACCTGCTGTTGTCTCAAGAGGCGGAGTTCTTCTCCCTACCTCAACACTGTAGTCTGCAGCTCATTGAATGATTGCTGCCAGTTCGCAGGAGCTAGCTGTGGAATCTGACCCTGGTCATTCTCTTGACCCTGATTATTATTCTGGCCTTGATCACCCTGGCCTGCTGACGTATCTATCTGTCCTGGAATCATTCTTATCAACTTATATTGTGCTGCAATAGTCAATACGGCCAGTCAGGCAGTGATAACTAAACCTCTTGCCGCCTCACGGTCCAAGAAAAAGCAGATAACTCTCATATTTCACATTCATACAAACATACAGATAGATACATGATTATAGCATTTATCATTTATCATGTAACATGTATCAAATAATAGTTCACCATCAACAATACTAATGAGTATGTTCCAGGCCTAACGTGGCTTGTCTCAGTGCGTCTAGGCAGAACGCCTGCGATTCCCCGAGCGCTGGCGGCCTAGCGATTTCCTTGGGCACCTTCCTGATTTTTCTGGGTTGCTGGCCTCAGGGCCTTGTTTTGTTTAGGGGTTTGACGAACCTTTTTCTTCCCTAGAGGAAGGTTGTCATCGAGTCTTCCCTTGTCGCACTCTTTTGGGGTAGGTGGAGCTCCAGCTCTAGCTGGGTGCGCTGGCAGAACACCAGCTAGCAGATCTTGCACAATGACAGTGGGGTTCTCGAGAGGCACGCCTGTTGCATTAATAGGTGGCACTCCAGCTGGGTGCACGTGTGGCCCACCAACTGGCTGCCTAGATTGTACTTCGCCATGCGGATCCACTCATAGCCCTTGAGCCGCCAGAGTGGCCTTCATGGTGTTAGCCATCTCATGCGGGGAGTAATATTCCCCTCCTGGACATCGAGTTTTTGTTGCTAGGTAGCCACCTAGTCGCAGAGCACCACCACATCTGGTGGATCCTTCGCATCCATCGGCTGAGTATAATCCTCCTTATAATATTTGTCATCTCCTTCGTCACCTATGTCATCATAATCGGCATTTTTGACATAGTCCTCATGGACCATCTCTGGGAGGTCTTGTGGAGGTGGACGACTAGTTTCTCCACCCTCCACTCTGGTGGGAGTAGTTGTGTTGTCTGGTGCATTTCGTCTATTGGTCACCATGGTCTTTTTTCTTGAAGCTTTATTCAAGCTCTCAATGAAAGCACCAAAATGTTGACTACCTTTTTTGCTATCAAACTAATCTAAGAACTTGACAGAAATTATAAGGAAATGACACAGATATTTTACGTGGTTCATGTTATTAAAAGAGCCCTAGTCCATGAGTCTTTGATATTAGTGAGTTAGAACCTTGTTTGAGCAAGCTTCAATGGAGTCTCATGCAATGTATATATTGATCTGAGCTTACAATTCTTTAACTAGCCAAAAATCTTGAACCCTTTATAAGGAGATACCATTTAATTACTCCTCTAATGAATGCCATGTGTCTTATGGTGAAAATACGAACAACACATGGTTATGTGTATTAAATGTGTTTAAAGACTCACTTTTGTTAAAAAAGGGCATTTTCATAATTTTGACCCGTGGGGGTATAATTGTAATTTTTATGTGCTATGTGTGCAAGACCACATTATTATGTGGATATATATGTGATTTTCATCATGAGTGGATCCTTTCGAGCTATTTTAGTAAAAAAGTGACAACGGGGATAAATACTCGGCGCAGGTCGAGCTAAGGGGTATTTTGGGAATTTCTAGTATTTTGAGAGCATTGATAAAATGAAATTAATTGGTGGAATAATTATGTTTGATAGATTAGTTGATAAATTTGGAGATTTGTGGTGTAATTAGAGTGTTAAGTAAGATGAAATTGACTAAGTGCTGAAACTTAGCTAAACGTCACGTTCTAGCCTATTCTTTCCTTTTTCACTTGTATATCTCTAACTTACCAAAGATACAAAGTCACCAAAGCCAGGGGTCAAGCCATTGAATTTCTTTAAGATAGTGAGAGGATTTGGACGCTTTGGAGTGGGATTAGCAGTTGCCAAGTCTTCATCAACCTAGGAAATTCGAATTTTAAATAAGAGGTATGTAGTTCCAGGTGTTCATCAACTAGTTTTTTAATGTTCTTGAGGGAAATGGGGTATTAGGTTAAATTTTGATAATTGGTGGTTTCTATGCTATTTTGGTGGACATGTTTGAGTTAGAAACATGATTTTGGTTCTGTAAAATCTAGAACTTGAATAGAATCCATGAATTTGAAAAGAAATTTTGAATTTGGAGCAAAGTTTGAGTTTAGAACTCTATGTTTGTAAATTTTTTATTTTGATGTGTAATTAGTGTTTTAATGCTACCTTGATATGGTATGTGGGTTGTATTGATGAACTGAGGTCGAAATTCTATGTAAAAGTTGTTGGAAATAGGTTTGGGGTTGGATTTTTTTGTCTAAAAATCATAGGATTTGATTTGGGGAAGAACAAGGAATTCTATGCTACAAATTAGGTTTCCTAGGAACTAGCATGACCGCGCTAGTGTCCCTGATGCTTGAGAATTTTGTGCAATAGCGCGACCAGGCCAGGTGCCCAAAAAGCGTATTTTGCTTATTTTGTGAGTTTGGCTCGAGATTTCTAGGTTTTGTTTTGGGATTGCTTGGGGGCTCGGGGGACACTTCCATTGCCTTATTGAATGGAATTGGAGGCACTGAGAGCTAGGGATTAACTTTTGGAGCTCATAAATAAACTTAGTTTCTAATGAGCGTATCATTAAAGTTGTGACTAGGGTTTCCAAGGGGCTCGGGGAAAGGATAACGCTCAAGTTCGCTCCGTCTTCAGCACAAGACTTGAGGTGAGAAAACTAGCACATGCACATAGAGAGAGGCATTGGCCCCAATATTGATATGCACTCACTTATAACCGTATATTTGGATGATTAGCTTGGATTATGTACCGTTGTATTATATTTGTGTTTGTTGCATCTGGTTGCATTATATCTATCTGTGGTTTATCAGCATGGGTCGTATTCGACGATAATAATGCAGAATGCAAGCCATGATGGCAGGCCCACTATAAGTGTGTTGTACACACTCGCCCGACACGGGCCATAAGCTTAGGGCCCTAGTGATGCGCCTCGCTATGGCATAGGTCGTGTGAATGATTTAAATGGTTAAATGAGTTTTTTATTATCTGCGAAGCATGCTATTTATTTTTATGTTTAATAGAATATTTACTATGCCTTTTTGGGTTTTCTTCCTGGGCCTTGGCTCACGGTTGCTCTATTAAGCAGGTAAGAACAAGGGGAAAGTGAACCAGCCATGAGTCGGAGGGCTTTGGAGCAACGCATACATGTTCCACCTGCTCAGCCGTCAGGGTTGAGATATTAGAAGGACTAGTTCGAGAGTCCATTTTGTCACTTACGCCAACTGTAACAACCTAAATTTGCTTTTTAAGGCTAAGTGTCTTGATTATAGTGCCTGGAGAGCATAATGGGATATCCATGTTAAAGTAATGAAATAAATGTGTGAGTACGTGGCATACATTATTTATAAGATAATATGGATTTAAATGCATGTGTTATGTGCATTAAATATGCATGTGGGCCCATTCTCGATAATAAGGGCATATTTGTAATATTGGCCTGTTGCAGGCATAAATGTGAGTATATGAATGTAAATGATTTAGACCACATTATTATGTGGATATATTTGCAATATTTGGCTCAAGGCGATCCTAGTGAGTGGAGCAAAATAGTCACAATGGGGTCCAATACCCGACTCAGGGCGAGCCTAGAGGTATTTTGGGGACTTAGTGCGTATTTAGGATTTATTGGTTAATGTCCAATTATTTGGTGATTAATTGAATATGTTGGGATTAATTGGGAATTTATAAGACAATTCGAGGATTAGCGGGGAAGGTGCCTAATGATGTTTTTGCCCTCGAGGCCATTAGATGATAAGGGTATACTTAGGGGCATCATGGTCTTTTTTGTCAAGAGGATAGACTTACCTCTAGGTTAGCTTAGGCAGTGGTAACTAGTAGAAACTCAAGGAAGCAAGGCCAGGGCACTCTCTCTCTCGTTCCAGCCAACCCTCTCCCTTTCGCTCTCAACTTTGGTGAATTTTTGAGGAAACTAAGGGGAATTGGTGGCTGAAAGCTTAGGGAATTGAAGACTTGAGGCCTAGAAGTTTGTTAGCTGCAGCTAGCAGGAGTAATTCACAACTAAGGTGAGTTTTAATTGTTGTTTCAATCGTGCTCTGTTTTGGTTTTATTGTTGTTCTTAGCTTTAAGGCTTAAGATTATGAATTTGAGTTTGGATCACTACAAGAATCTTGACTATATATCACAGTAAAATATCACACATATCTAAAAGCATTATTAATTATTTTTTAAAACACCCAAATGATCAACAAAATTTTGGCAGCTTGTAAATTATTAACCGCGCTTTATTCTATTTTCCCTCTCTTATTTCACTCAACACTCTCATTCTCTCTATCCTTTCAAACTCTTCCCCTCCCCTACTTTCTCATCCATCTGCCTACTTCTATTTCCCTCCCTTTTCTTCCATTCTCTGTTGCAGTCTTTGAAGACTCAGAGCTTCGACACTCCAGTCATGAAGCAGACAGTACACTTGGGTTTGATTCAGAGTGCGATGTCGAGGAATAGCTCGTCATCGTTGCTCTCTCGTCTCTGCAGCGGGTAAAGTTTCCAGGGCTGATGTCTTCCACGCAATAGTTGAGGTGAGTCTTTCTTTGATTTAGAAAGCGATTTTGTCATTCTTTGTTTCAATTTGTTTCAGCTCTCCTAGCTAAATTCACGCGCCTCTGTGAGATTCGAGGAGTTTTCCAGCCACCTCCGTCCTCCATTTATGGATCCAGTTGCACGGTTGGATTTAGCTCTTCTTTAGGTTCAAAACCCTCTCAAGGACCGAACCCTTAGATTGTCAGAGTCACCATCGGTTCTATGATGGTGTTGGGTTCTTGTGAGGCAGTAGAAGATAAGGTGTCTCTCTTTCTCTCTTTATTCTCTCAAGTGTTTGATTTTATATATTTTCTCTTGTGTTTTGTCATGAATAACCCTAAAATTCCTCACTCACTCACTCACTCCCTCTCATCTCTATCTCTATCTCTCCCTCTCATGTATCTCTCTCTCCCCAGTAAAATCTTACTGATACCTCTCGTCTCTCTCTCTATATGTTACAGTGTTACGAAAACGGGAAGTGGGAAATGTTGGCGAAGCTTTCAGGGAAGATGGGCTCGACTTCAATTTGGGTGGGGCTATTTTGCAGGTAATATGTTTTATTCAAGCTCTGTTCTACACTAAGGTATCTGGCACTTGATTTTGTTTCATGTTTCATGTTGCAAATTGAAATTATTTAGCTCTCATGATGGATTCTTGGTGAATGGTGAAGAGATTTTTTCTTTTTCACAACTCAATGAGTAGTGTGGGGCGATAGTGAATGGTTAGTTGTGTTTTATTTTTCAGGTGCCAGAGACCTCGGACTCTTGATCAGAATTAGACATAAAGACAACTATTAGTGATCTTAATGAAAGGCATGGTAAGTTTTTATTTTTTTAAGGAATCCTTTTCTTATTTTTAATCACATCTAGATAATTTTGATCACACTTTCTATGTAAGAAAAACGCTGAGAGACTGATGAGATTTGATTGAAAACTGTCAAGTAGATGAAAATTATATTTCTACTTATTAACTATCATCTAGCTCAAAGATGTTGGCATTGCATAGCATCAGAATGATTTGTTGCCACCGTAGTTGATATTAAGACTAGTTTGGTTGTTTCCCAACTATTTTATGAGTTTCATTTGACTAAGATTTTTTCTTTGGAATTCAGATTGCCTATTTATTAAATTTGTTAATCTTTGGGTTATGCAAAGACTGATAGTGGCTTGGACCAAGTTGAACAACCTTCTGAGCAAAAACTAGGAACAATTGAGTCAGACAGCTGCCAAGATGGCAAGCATGGGATTTAGAGAGAAAGTTGTTCTGCTATTGGTTTTGGGGTGTATTATTTCACTGATCAGTCCTTACAAAATATAGCAGATAGTGCTCCAACTGGGAGGCAGGTCTCCCCTGACAAGCAGTACAGGACAGCTCTATTAAAGAATAAGTTTTCTGATACAATTTTAAAAGCACGAGAGAAAACTCTGAATGATGTGGGTTTCAATTTTGGCACGTTTATACTCATTCTATTTTTTTCTGACCATATCATGGCTAAATTCTACTATGTACATGATCATGTGTGTGATTATTGGCTAAAATCAGGGTGATAAAGGGGATCCTGAGAAATTTCGGCAGGAGAGGGAAGATCTTGAACTATAGCAGAGAAAAGGTTGCAACTACTTATTTAATTTCTGTGTAGTTTTGTGCTTTGTATGCATTGAGATACATCTATATGCTTTTAGTTTAATGCAAAGGCAGACCAAGTGAGATGTATAAATGTTTTGTAATCAAATAAGTGGAGAATGATGTAACGCCTTGGATAACCAGGACCGCTACACTGTATACTTATAAAGGTGCAGGACTTGCTAATCAAGTCATTTAGTCAAAACGTGTCACTAAACCATAAATATGCTAAGGAAAAAAATGTTTTGTTCTCAAAAGATACATTTCATATACTTAAACAAATTTACATATGGGATCCCAAAAAGGAGCAATGTTTAATGGTTAGCTTACAAAATTTCCAAAATACAGACTACCATAAGCCACTCTAAGGCAAAACAGACATTTATAGCTTTTATGTTCCTGTTATCCTCTCAATCGTGGTGGCTGAGCAGCTGGTCATGTACATTCCTCTCACAGAGCTCTCCAAGTCAGGGCTAATCAAGTTTGCCCTTGCCTTTACCTGCACCACGTAGCACCCGTGAGCCAAGGCCCAGCAAGAAAACATATTACACATCTCAACAATCATATCAAGAGAATAATTCACCAAGCATGATCAACCACTTAACATTCCACATTAATCACACAGCATCTAATCAGAATCAAAGACGCAACCAATCATTAATAACAGTCAAATCACATAATAACTAGGGTCGACAACTTAGGCCGCACCCTCTGTTTACCCCACTAACTCCGGCCTGCTTAAACCGAGCTCAGTGCATAATAAGCTGTCCTCGGCTACCAGTGGCCGAGCTGTGCCCTATGTGCAAGTGTAACCTTTGGCACTCTTAGGCCATTGGTTTACTATTTACATGGCATAATACCATCCTTTTCAATGCATACATATTAGGGAACCCTTAGACCCATTACAAATACACAACCAGGTGCAGTTTTCTTACCTTTAGCTTCCAGGTGAACTAGTTACGAGCGATGCTCCTTGAGCGCGATCTGATCCCCAAGACCTAGCTTAGCACCTAGTCACAACCAAGATAAAGGATACCATCAACAAATCTTAAATGATCTTCTAGACAAAGTTCTAGTCTCCGGAATATGGAACTTCACCAAATATGGTAAAAGATTCAATCCCGAGCACCCTAGGTTAAATTCCCAAGCCTAGAATCTCAAAATCTCGAAATCCTTTAAGGGCCATGGCATTAGCCACCCATGCCGCGGAATGGCCCCAATCAGATACCTCCCAATTCCCAAGAACAGGTAAGGGTCGCGGCCCGCCCTCCTTCCTCAGCACACATCATCTTCGAAGGGTCGCAGCTCAACAAGAACTAGGCCGCGGCCCGACCCCTTCGAACCCAGAAAAACCTCCATTTTTAACTCTCAAACCTCATGCAAACTCACCCAAAACTACCCCAATTCCACAACTCAATTACCCAAAAACTTCCCACAAGATTCCAACAACGCAACCCAGCTGAAACCTAGACTAGAAACCCATCAAAAACCCACTTCAATTATTGAAACTTTCTAACTAAAGAACTCAAAACCCATCCATGGAAACACTATAACTCAACCTTAAAACCTTAAATTAGAGCTTAAATCAGCTGCAGAACCAATCCTCCAAGAGTTTTCTGGCCTAACTTCCAAGGTTCCAGCCTCAATTTGATCTTCAAATCCAAAAACCCAAAACCTCTTAGAACACACTCAAAAACACAAAATTTCAACCACAGAAAATGGAATTCAATGCTTACCACAACCTTGATTAAGTTCATTTGATAATCCTTGAGCTAATCCTCTAAACTCCAACTTCAATTCTTAGAATTCCAGCCAAAACCACTAAGTTTCTGTGTTTTTCTTTGGGAGAGAAAGAGAGAAAGGAAGAGAAGGTATGTTTGCTATATTCCACAGTTTTCTAAAATCTCCTTAAGTCTATCCTTAAGCAATCAAGTTAATCCCAAGGCTTGGGGTACTAGAAAAATCCCCGAGGACAAAATGGTAAATTTCCCCAATATTCCCACCTAAACACCCTAACCTTAAATATATCTCCAATTATTTATTTTCATAACCCGATAACCTAAATAACCACCTGATACCTGAAATACCCCTTGACTTGTCCAAAGTCAAATATTAAGCCCCGTTGTGACTTTCCCATTATCTAGCTCCCTAAGATCGCCTCAAGTTGCATGTTGTAGATTTACCCACATAATAATGTGGTTCTCACAAGTACAACATTTAATCACATTTATATTCATATAATCATACAAGCATTCTTATCATGTAATATGCATTAAATCAATAAATTCACACATAAACCAATTATGCCCTCCCGGCAAATCAAGGCCCTTAAGCCATATTAGTGATTTTGGGTCGTTACAAATGATGTATGTATTTTATTTATTTGTACTTAATGTCTGACCAGAGAAAGCAAGGTTATGAGCTGAAGCCCAGGCTATTGAAGATGCTCGAAGATGAGCTGAAGTGGAAGCTGCAGCCGAGGCTAAACGAAAGAGGGAACTTGAGAGAGAGGCAGCATGATAGGTATTGCTATAGGTAACCGTTCAAACCTTGTTGCACAGAGTGGGATCACAATTGGATTTTTATTCTAACATTTAACATTTGTGCAGATCGAAAAGACTATTGAAATCAATGAGAATGGAAGCTGCCCATTGCTCACTTTGGTAGAAATTCTTCAAACTTGGCATTTTCTTTGTATAGCTCTCTCTAGAAAATTGTCTACTATATTCATATCTATGTTAATGAAGCAACTAGTAAATTGTTGAAACAATAAATTGCTGCTAGTGTAGATATTTCATCTTAGTAGCTTACATAAGTACCCATGATTTCTCTCATCACTTGTTCTTTTTCTGCAACTCATAAGATTTAACCCTAAAATTAGAATGGGTATATCATTTTCTTTGAGCCTTAGTTATGTATTAGTGTTATTTTGTTTGTTTGTTTCTTTAACTTTTTGTTTTGTTTTGTTTTTTAATTTATTCAGATTTTTATTTCAAAGCTCCATTTCCCCTTTCCTCAGTTTTTTCATTTCCTTCTATTTTTTTCTTTCGACTGTTTTTTATTATTAATGAACCAATAGACTTTCCATGATTCTATTGTTTAGCCATAGCTTTTTCTTTCTATATATAAGAGAGGACTAAATCTTTACAAGAAAAACAAATTATTCAACATTGCCTGGTTCTTTAATACACTTCACAACAACTTTGATAATCATGATTTTCCATATAAATGAATTTCAAAGCTTTTCCTTGTGAATAAGCTAGATGACAGCTTACTTCTTGCAGCTGGCTTCTGGGACTATGCTAATTGATTCCATATATTATTTATTATCCCAAATCATATTTAATTTCTCTTTTAAAATAAATCATTTTTCATGTATTAAATATGATTTTATTTTTGATACAGTAATCATCTACACATTCTATTTTCAATTATTTGGTCCTCCTTTTGGTGTATTGGTTATTCTAGTAAGTTTTATTGATTATATGCTGACTAGTCTTGATGTTCGTTCTCTTAGCTTTGTGCATTGAAATGATGAGTATTTTGGCGGTCCTCATTGTATTGTTTTTTGTCTAATACTCATAGTACTAACTAATTTGAGTTATTGGGCTTAGTGTATCAATTAGCATGATGTTTAATATTTTGTTTAAAAAATATGTTTTCTTTAATCTTTTTATGGCAAGGGGGACTAAGAAGTTTCAAGAAATCTTTTTGTTGTTGGTCTAAAATATATGCTCATGCTTGCTGATTTTTGTTGATTTTGATGTTTGTGGTTATTTTTTATTTAAGATATATATTGGTTTCTTTAACTTTTATTGCGCTTGAATGCATTTTTAATTGAAATTAGAAGTAATTTACTAGGCATTGATTCTCATGGTCTTCTAACGTAGCATCTTTCTGATTATAATGTAATGTTATGATCTCAGAGTCTTTTCTGGTTTCACAGAGAATACTATCATTTATAGAATGCTTTTGACAATAAATTTATTTATGTGGAAGAAATTGCTTGCTTTTGGGTGCATAATATAAATTACAAATGACTTAGTCACTTGGCTATGCTTATTTCTTTCTGTTTTGTAGGTGCACCGGTGGCTGTGGGGTTTGATGGTGGCAGGGCTTGGAAAGGCGAGGTGTAGGCTCGATGGTATGTATCTCTTCTAAATCTCTCTCTCTCTCTCTCTTTTCTCTTCTGATTTTGTTTTCCCTCATAGAGAGGTAGGATCCTATGACATTTTTTCTGATCAATTTCAGGTGATTCAATTGTATAAAGTAGTTTCTGTTGTTTTTCTGTTATGTTATTGGTCACTGGTGTCGTGGTTCATCTTTGACCTATTTCTGAGTATGGTATTTTGGTTGCTGTTTGATAATGGAATATTAGATCATAAGACGTCTTGCCAAAAGTTTTATTATGAAAAAAATATGATTTATTAAGTACTAATTTCAAGTCTGTGTCAATGTGACAACGTGAAATTTACTTTGCGGTTGATATTTGAGTTATTTGATTCTCTTTTAATGTGTGCAGATGGAGTTTTTTGATCTCATATGGAATGTCCATCAATTTATTTGATTTTCATGCTTTTTTTGTTAAAGAGTCTTGATTGATTTTTTTTCTTTTTCTATCTAAATATTATTTTCATGAAATTGTGACTGTTTAAGACTGGTTAACCAAAACCAGTACATATCAAGTAGATCTGCAACTAGTTTTGTTTTCTGTTTTGTATTCTTCTACATTATTAGTATTTTTGTTATTTTATATACTCAAATGACTATTGCAGGGACAATGCTGTTGTGCTGGTTCAAGAACTTATGTCCATGAGCGTGTGTATGACGAGTTTGTTTAAAAAGTGAAGGCACGAGCAATGAAACGTGTTGTTGGCGATCCATTCAAGGCAGGCATTGAACAAAGCCCACAGGTAAATCAGTAGCTGTTCTGTTTTATAGCAATCTTTCTGAGATTATCTGGTTTTTCACTAGCTTTTAGCTCGATGTTACTACTCATTTGAACACTATAGGAAGCCCAGGTTGCATTTTGATTTTTCGATTCAGAACGAATATTCAATTGTCACAGACCACTTTTAAGGTTTTCCATTAATCAACTAGCTATATGTTGTGTTATTGATTAATGCTCTATTAATGTTTCAGATTGACCCAGAACAATTTAACAAGGTCATGAGTTACATAAGATCTGGAAAAGAAAGTGGAGCTAAGCTGGAAACTGGAGGAGACAAAATTGGCTCAAGGGGTTACTATATTCCACAGTTTTTTTTTGTTAGGATCCAGTTGCTTTAAATTTATATTTTGTTTAAGGAAGATTTTTGAGTGAGTCTTTATAATGTGTTTATGATTTATAAATGCTTTAGTGATTCTTGTAAAGCACTGGATTGGTAGCTAATTGCAAGAGGTATGTTGTATTTGATTTTTTTTTTAATTTTCAATCTTTTATAATTTTGAATAGAATTTGTATAACTTCAGTGGAGTTTGAATATCTTAGATATTCATCCGTAGTGAAGTAGTTTCTGGGAATTTTGTGTTCTGCGGTGATAACGGAAGGTTGAAAACTTGCATGTCTTAGTGAAGTAGGTTCTGAGAATTATGTGTGCTGCGGTGATATATGGATGAAAAACTGTGTGTTGTTTGATTTGTTTGAATTATTGGTAATGATTAGCTTATGGAAACTAGGTTTGCAGGATTTGGAGAAACCTTTAATTGTCCAGTAGTGAAATCTACAATAAAAGTGGCAAATTCATTGCTCTTGTTATTTGAAACTTTATATTTGATCTAATTCTAGTTCATGTGTCTATGCTATTGGGTTTTCTTTATAAATTAGTTGTTGTATTGTATATATATATATATATTTATATGTTTGGTTGGTGTATCATTTGCATTTTCATTTTATAATCATAAAGTGTTTGAGCTAACTTTTCTAATGAGTATTTTACCAAGCATAAATCTTGTGCTGTAGTTAGTGTAATTGCATGGCCAGCTTACAAGTCGTAATGAGGTTATTAACTCTTTTTTTTTTTTTTTGTACTCTTTTAGTTTACTATTAACTCTAAGTTTAAGCATTAATTATTTAAACTCTTGTGTAGCTAAGCAAATCAACCTCACAATAAAGACAAGTGCACAATGGAATGGATGATGAATTGGAGGGTGGAGCAAACTCCATGGTTTACTTTTTGTGTATCATGTAATGTTTCTGACTTTTACTTTTGAAGCAAAAGATGTGCAAGACTATAGAATTTTATTATGTATGCTTTCAAATTCAAGTTAGAACTAAGAACTTTTGAAGTAGACAGTGTCATGGTTTGAAGTAGTTCATCTTCAAATGTAAAAATACTCATGGTTTATCATATATATTTAATATTTTAAATTTTTTGATCTATTTAATATTACACTTGTGATCAATTGTGATTTTTTTAATCAAAATACCATAATAAAAACTTTTTACAACAATTAAAAATGCATACTACAAAATAACAAAATGTTATTATTGGGAGAATTTACAATAGTTATGGTTGTTTTGTATAATATATTATAATTGGGACAAAAAGTTATGATTTATATAATAGAATGAACTAAAAACGTTATAAAATGATCAAATATAACAATTTTCATAACAGTTGGAAAGTGTTATGCATAAAGTATAAGATTAAACTCAAAATTTATAACCAAATACTCTAACTAAATGTTATTATTTGAATATTATAGCAACTAAAAATGTGTTATTGAATAGTTTAAGATAACATCGAACATAACATTCGAATACTGTTATAGAAAAAACAAGACTTTTAATAACAGGGGCTATGTTAGCGTTTTCAGAAGCGTTATCAATACTCCCGGTTAGCAATTTTTAAGTGTTATGAATACTGTTTTTTCTTGTAGTGGATGGATGTATGAGTGTGTTGACCTGGGGTTTTGTTGCTAGTATCATATTGGAGTTATGTTGCGGATTGAATTATAGTTCTAGAATTTATTTGGGAAGTTTTGATGGATTTTTGGCTGAGGAAAAACAGGGAAATCCTGGGTTAGTAGGGTCAAGTCACAGCCCTGTTCTTGGGACACCGCGACCCACGTGAACCCAGGCCAGGTAGGGGCTTCTACTCTAGAGGCGCACCGCGACTCTCTAAGGCAAGTCCCAGCTAGCATCCTTGTTCTAGTCGGGGGGCTCTCTGACCTGGGAGGCGCACCGCGACCCTTAGGGGCAAGTAGAATTCGAGGTCCCGGAGACTCGTATATTATCCCGAAGCTTTAATTGGAATAGGATTTTAATGGTTATCCATTATCACATTGTGACTAGGTTTTACCACAAGAGCTTAGGATTAGGGATCGTGCTCGGGGCTGCCATACGCTAGCTGCTTGGGACTTGAGGTAAGAAAAATGTACCCGAATTGTGAATGGGGCTTACACCTCTATTAATGAATATATTATGAATATGAACATATGTGTAACTCAGAATATCTGGATGGGCATGCTTGTATATGTTGCCATTGATTACTTGATATGCATTGTGCATTTGTGATTATATCTGTTTGCAGGACGACTTAAGGATGTTGAGGGCTGATAGCAAGTGTGCGGAACACAGCACGGCCTAAGGGTGTCGGGTTCAGCTAAGAGATTAGAGGACTCGGCCTAAGGGCGTCGGGCCAAGATATTATACCATAAATAGAAGTGTGGTTCACACTTAATCATTTTTATTTGATTGATGAGTTTAGTTTACGTATTTGACTTAGTTGAATAATATTGTTAGTTGGTTACTTATATCCTATTAATAATTGAATCTGATGATTTATGTTTACTGCTTTTATACTATTGCCTAGTTGTGCATGTTGATTTAAGTTTTCTTGTTGAGCCTTGGCTCACGGGTGCTACATGGTGCAGGTAAGGGAAATTGATAGCTGGACCAGTCATGAGTTGGAGAGCATCGGGGGTGGAGTGTACATATGTTGCCTGCTCCATCACCACGGTCGGGATAGCTTGCGAGGAACTAGGGTTAAACCCTTTTTTACCGCTTAGGACGGCTAAGTTGTATTCTATTTCTCTTTTACAAGTTTGTAAACTGATTTTGGGATCCCATGTGTACGCTTAATATTTTAATTAAAAATAACCATTTTGTTGACCAAATCTTTTAATACTTGACCTTGACTTAGTCTTTAATTACACATTTAAGTTCAAACGACTTGCTTAGCAAGTTAAGCACTACTTTAAACACACAGTATAACGGTCTTGGTTAACCAGGGCATTACACCAACTATTTTGTAAACCCTTGTTGTAATTATGTATTTTCTTAAACGTTTTGCGATCTCATGTAAATCTTTTATAACCATAATGAAAAGTTTAAACCTTTTGACAAAAAATTTAACACCTAAATTTCTATTTTACTTTAATCACACTTTTGAGTTCAAATGACTTGCTTAACGAGTTAAGAACTATTTTAAACACATAGTGTAATGGTCCTAGATTAGGACTGCCTTACAACATGGAATCAGAGTTAGCAAGGCTTTATGGTTCCAGAAGATCGACCAAACATGTATGCTCGCTGCTAAAGACAAGCTCGACTCACTGTTCAGTGCGTAATAGGTTAAATACCTGTATAATCGTCTATTTTAATTATATGACTTATTTGCATGCTAGAATAGGGAGCAGGCATGATCCTCTTGATTGGTATGTTAATATGAAAGATATGCTTATAAGCATTAGTGTTTCATGTAAGTATGATAGCGATGCTTATTAGCATTATTAATGCACGTGAATGTTGAATTTGTTCAGTTTTAACCGTGGGATGGTTCTAGATATGTTATCATTTCCTGATAAGCCGAGTCATTGATTGCAGATTTACTTGGAAGTTATGCCTCCAAGGCAATAAATCAGACTAGGCGGTGCTAATATCGAGGCCAAAGATGATAATCAGGGCTAGAACCCCCCACATGCCCCTTAGAATTGGCAACAGATGTTTGCAGACATGCAAGCGAGACTTTAGAGGCAAGAGGAAGAGATCATATGGCTGAGTCAGCAGATTCTGCTAGGGAATGCTTCCCCACTTGCGCCACCTGTAGTGGCACCAATTTTGGCTCAGCGTAGGGTTGAGAACAGATGGGAACCCCTATATGAGAGATTCCAGAAGCAACACCCTGGAACCTTTGAGGAAGGCCCAGATCCACTCAGAGTTGAGTAGTAAATGGGCATGATCAGTTCCATTCTTGACTTCATGAGGAAAGCGAGGAAAGACATGGTTTCATGTGCCATATATTTTACATGATGATGCCCGGGTTTGGTGGGAGGTTGTGTCCCAAACTCAGAACGTTGCTACGATGGGTTGGGAAGAGATTTGGGAACTTTTTAGTGAGAAGTAATATAATGACGCAGTCTGAACTGGGAAGATGGATGAGTTTATGAATCTGGTTCAGGGCAATATGATAGTGACTTATTATGCTCTGAAGTTTGATAGGTTGGCCAAGTTTGCCTCTGACTTGGTGCCAACCGATGTAACTCAGAAGGAACAGTTCGTTCAGGGGCTGAACTCCACGATAGACTGGGATGTTAGGATTACTTCAGTACCTAGGGTTACCACATATGCTAAGGTAGTTGTAACGCCCCGTATTTAGGGCACCAGGTAAACCCTAGTTCGAATATTTTAATTCCATGTATTATGTATTATGTCAGGTGAACATTTTATGTTACAAGAAGTTGTGATGTGTGAATGCTTGCCATGTTGTGGTAAGTGCAGTTTTCTTTTTTTAGAAACAGAGACCTTTGGTCGTGGACCGGGTAAAAACCCTAATCGGGTAAAAATCTTGGATTAATTAAATAGGAAATACTATGGCATAAAAATATTAATTTTTTTGACACTGAGACTTTATATTCAAGCCAATAAATTGAAGAAAAATTGATTGAGGATTTAATTCCAATCAACTGGGTTTAAGAATGGAAATTCTTGCCCGAGCCCCAAGGGCATTTTGGTCAATTTGTGTAAATTACCAAAATTATGTGTTATGTGAAAAAAATTATTTTTGGTCACATTTATTTAATTAATTTTAACTTGGGATATTTAAAAACTGTACAGTAAAATTTTGGTTAAAAATTAGAAGTGATATTACCGAAGGCTCCTTAAATGCCTTAAAGTGTGGTAAAATTTGGCAAGGGCATAAAAGTCTTTTCACAAGGGAGGAGAGAGAAGGGTGGGTGGCTAGGCTATGCCTATGCACTCAAGTGTCTTAAGACACATATCTTAGGGAAGGTTAAGAGACCCTAATGAGTAGTGCTCTTCCACATTTTTGTCCTTAATCTTTTTTCACCAAAACTACACACTTCCCTCAAAAATCATTTCGTCCATTCAAGAAGCTTTCTCTCTTCCACTCTACGCTCCAAAAACTGAAAGCTCTGAGCCCCTTGGCTTCCATTTCACTTCTCTTCACAAACTTGGTTCACTCATTCTCTATTGAAGGAAGGAGAAGCTGAAGGGAAGACTAGTGAAGAAGTAAGTACGAAACTTTGTCCATTTCACTTCTTTTCTTCTTCAAATATGAAACCCTAAGGGATGGAATATGCATGCATGTGATCTAATAGCCATGCATGGAATGGATCTTGTGTTCTAGGGTTCAAGGGAGGTTGTTCTAAGAGAATCTCAAAGTTGAAGCTTTCGGTCATCTAGTGAAAACAAAGCTAAGGGTTATAGAGTTTTTGTGTTTTTCCATTCATCTAAAATCTCCTACTCTAAAACTCTCTTAAAAATCTTCATGTGGAACCTATGGGGCTAGGTTTGAGGGTATAGAATCGAAGAAGGAAGTTTCGACAAGCTAAGGACTATCATCTCCAAGCAAGAACCATCAAAGGTAGATCTTTGGTTGGTTTTGAGTTGTTTTCGGTTATTGATGTTAGATGTGTTTGTATAGGTTGTTTTTTTGGTTTTGAAGTTTATTTTATGCTTGAGGGTTAGATTGGTTGATTTTTTTATTTGCATGCATGCATATGGCCAGGGTTTTGCTAGTTGTGTTTAGTTTTGCTATAATGTGTAAAAATGCATGCTGTTATGTTTTCGTGGTCTGACTTCCAACGGGTACGATTGTACCCTACTACCTCTTTTTGAGGAAATAATTTATATTTTTGCATAGTTCTGGATGAGTAATTGAGTTTAGGCTTTTGAAAATCGAAAAAAGGTGTTTTCAAACCGAAGTTATGAACTTTTTGGCATCTTGATGTAAATCTGGAAAATTTCTTGGCACCATGCACTGCCCAGATTTTTTTGACTTTTTAACAGGTTTTACTAATAAAAAAGCTATGTAATTTTGGAAGATATTAGTATAAACATGTATAAGGGTCACTGTGAAATTTTAAAGGTAAATACTTTAAGGTATAAGAGATATGATTTTTCAAAGTTTGCCCCAGAATCTAGAAACAAAACTTCTGGGAAGCAAGCACTGCCCAGATGGATTTAAACATTTGGTTGAGTTTTATTATTCCAAAAATTACAAAAATTTTTAGAAAGCTAACTTAGAAATTTAAAAAGATCCTTGTAAAATTTTAGAAATAATTGGGCTACAGTGTAAGAGAAATAAAATTTCAAATTTACCTTAGAAATTGGGAAAAACTTCTGGGCAGCAGGCCCTGCCCAGATTGCTTTAAAAATTCGAATGGGTTGTACCATCCCAAAAATTATAAAATTTTGGATGAAAATTAGATAAGGTGTGTACAAGGACTCCTGTAAAATTTGAGAGAAAATTTTTCGAACCTTAACGAAAAGTTCATTTTTACCATTTTATAAGTTAAGGGTCCAATTGCCCTTCTTTTAAAAAAAAAAACAACATAAAGAGATCCTAGGTTATGAATAAGAATTGGTAAGAATGGGAGTTTGGGTTTTGTAGAACCTTTAAGAGAGCGATATGACATTGTTAGACAGTATTTGAAACGGGTCAATAAGTGGTATTTTGGTAAATGATAGAAAACGGTAAATTTTCATAAGAAGACGACAAGTTGGTATTTTCTAAAGATATGAGTTCAGTATAACTCATTTTTCCTAAAACCAAAATACGAATTATATGATAAGTGAGTTCTTCATTTAAAGAATATTAAAATGCATGGTGGTGAGCATGTTGCGGCGAGACTGAATTTCCTATGATACTGTTAAGACTGATACAAAATCCGACCTTATACACTGTGAAGTATATAAGAGACTATAGTATAGAGTCCCTAAGAATTTATTTCATGTAGCTATTGTGGAATATTAACTATAAGAATATGCCATAGTTCAATCTAAGTCAATTTGTGGTTTCACTACAGTGTTATCTAAGCGTGAAGACTCGCTTCTGGATAGAAGGTTTCCACAAGCAATCGCTAACTAATCCAGGTAAGATAACTTATGATAAGTTTGGCTACAACATGTTAATGACTAATTTAGATAACTGAGTTATTAGTTAATAATTTGAACTAGTCCTAGAAGGTTTACTAAAGACTGTGGTCCTAGAGAATTCGCATACTCATGACTTAGGTAAGAAGTCAAGTTCGCCACCGATGCCTGTGTGGCTAAATTCGGTTGGCAATTGCGATATGTAAGAAGTTTGGTTTGCCACTGATGCCTATGTGGCTAAATTCAATTGGCCATCGCGAAATGTAAGAAGTATGGTTCGCCACCAATGCATGTGTGGCGAAAGTCGACTGCCATTGCGATATGTAAGAAGTCTGGTTTGCTACAGATGCCTATGTGGCTAAAGTCAGTTGGCCATTGCGATATGTAAGAAGTCTGGTTCGCCATCAATGCCTATGTGGCAAAAGTCGATTGGCCATCATGATATGTAAGAAGTCTGGCTTAACACTCGTGACATAAGAGTCTGATTAAACTTCGTGACATGTAAGTAAATTAATTCTGGAATAAAATCTCTATGGCTAAGAAAGTATGTCGAATTCCTCTAGGAGTCTGGGTAACTGGTGTTTACACACGTCGATGCAATTGTGAGATATGCTAAGATATTTTGAGATATGTTAAGATATGTTGAAGGTTCCTCCATAACCCTAAGTAAGTATGTATGTTATGATACGACTGAGTAAGTAAGTATATATGTTACCAGTTAAGACTATATGTATGCTCTAGGATTTTGTGCATGCAGGTGTACCTTCAGGTTATAAATTTTGGTTATGAGGCATGACCATAAGTTTGCCAGGACGTTCGTACGTTCTTAAATTGTATGTTAGGGTTCGATTTCATCAGAATCCTATTCTTCGTTGATTATATGCCTAGTTACGACTAGTTAAGTTCTTGCTTTGTTTATGTGGTTAAGTTTGTTAAGTTGTTCTTACTAAGTGTTTCACTTACCTAGTTGTTTTGTGTTGTAGGTAAGCTCAAAGGCAAAGTGGATCAGTGAGCGCTGGAGTTTATCTGGGAGGATGTACATGTGTGATCGACATTTTGGGGATTAGAACCCATATGATAACTACTAGTTTATTTTGGGCTCGTTGAATGTTTTAAAATTATGACACTGTAATTCACTTTTAAATATGCGCATATTTCTGAACTATTGTATGTTTTGAAAAGCTTTTTTATATGGAATCTCGGTTACCTTAGTTTAGAAAATGGTTATGTTTTCCGCAAATTATGTTAAGAGATTTTACGAGACGTTACAGTAGTAGAGAAGGTCCTTACTGCTGAGGGCGTCGAGGACAAGATATGGAGAGAGGGCGTTACCATGTGCGATGCCCGGAGTGTGGTACCTCCATTTATTGGGTCTAGTAGGGGTGGAGGCCCCAGTGATCAAAAGATAAATACTGCAGACACATTGAGTACTCTTGGTTTAGACAAGAGGTTTCAGAGTGCTCAGGGTGGCTGTCAGGTCGGGAGTGAGGGTTGGAAGAGCTATCTAGAATGTGCTCGGCGCAGGAGACGCCATTTGGGAGAATGTCGTCGTGCCAAGGCATGTTTCCTATGTTAAGTGGTGGGTCATTTCAAGAAAGATTGCTCGCATATGAAGAAAGAAGAACTGAGGAAGAGTGACAAATTGGTTCTAGCTCGAGTGTTCACTTTGACACAGATAGAGGCTGAGGCTTTTCTCTCCGTGGTGACAGGTCAGATTTCTAGCGCTGGCTCTTCTTATAAAGTGTTAACTAATTCTGGTGCTACGCATTCATTTGTATCCCAAAGGATGATAGATAGACTTAGTAGACTGCGTGATGTGTGTGTTGTGGGGTTTGAGACTTTGTTGCCTACTGGGGAATTGGTATTCTCTAGGAAGTGAATTAAGTCCTTGCTGGAAGAGGTGGATAACAAGGGAATTGTCGGTAAACCTGATTAAGTTGGCGATGGAGGATATTGATATAATATTGGGCATGGATTGGTTGGCCAAGTTTTGGACTACAATTGATTGTAAAATAAGGGTGATGACTTTTGTATCCATCTTGAAATTATAGTGTTTCTTTCCTCACATGCATCCATGATTTATCCATCATAAAAATAATAACAATTAATAAATTTTATTAAAAAAAACAATATTACATATTAAAAACATTGTAGCGTCCCAAATTTTCTAATAAGGCTTAAGGCCTTGATTAGTGTGTCGGAGGGCAATAATTGATTTAATTGTGATATATATGAATTATGTGGTAATGTGACTAGACATGCATGATTGTGTGTATTAAATATACATGTGGGCCCATTTCTATGGATAGGGCGAGTTTGTAATTTTAGCCTGTTGAGGGCATAAATGCGATATTTGTGATTATTGTGATTCACACTACGTGTGAGTGGTGATTTATTTGAGATGTGCAATCCAAGACATTCTTAGGGAGCAGTTTAGCTAGAAAGTCACAACGGGGTCAAATGCCCGGCTCGAGAGGAGCTTAGGGGTATTTTGGGGAAATTATAATGTGTTCGGGAATTATTGAGTAGCGGGTAGTAATTTAGTAATGCTTGGGTTATGTTGGGATTAAACGGAGATTTATAGGAACACTCGGGGACTTGACGGGATTTGGTAAATGACTAAATTTCCCTTGGGGTTACTTAAGGGTCAAGGATAGGTTTAAAGGGAAAATAGGGAATTTGGCTTTAAGGATAACTAGAACTGGCAGAGGTAAAATGCTTCACGTTTTCTTCACATAGGCTTGTGCTGGAATCATCTTTGGAGGTCTAGAAAAAAACCAGAAGCAAGAAAAGAAGAGGAGGAAGAGCTGATCTTCTTTGGGGTCATGGAAGGATTCATAGTTGGGACTTTGGGGGCTAGAAGCTTGGAACTCAGAGGAGTAATTCAAGGATTTAATCAACTGGAATTCTGCTGGTTTTGATTGCTAGAACTTAGGCATGCATGGATTGTTTTTCAAGATTGGTTTTGAATGTCTGATGGGTGTAAGAATTAGTTTATGAGCTTGTTGGTATGTTTAGGCCATATGAATATGAATTCTAGACTTAATTCTGGTGTTCGCTGAAGTTTGGGGTGTGAGAAATAGAATTAAGCTTGGGGAAGAACTTGAAAGAAAAGTTGTTTTTCCGGGTTTGCAGGTCGAGCCATGGCCCTAGGAGGGGCATGCTGTGGCCCGTGCATGCATGAGGCCTAGAGAGGCCTCTGTTCTTGAGGCATGCCGCGGTGCTTGGCTAAGCATGCCGCGACCTGTGTCTCCTTCCAAGGAGGCGTTTTGCCTCTGTTTTGAGGCATGTCGCGACCCTTAAGGGGTGTCGTTGTGACCTTAGTTCTATGTTGGGTGTTTTGTAGGTTTTTAGCTTGAGAACCCAATTGTTAAGGCTCGGGATGGATTTTATCACCCGGATTGATAGAATCCAAGGTTCCGGAAATTAGAGTTGTAGCCCAAAGTTATTTAATAGATTAGAACTTGATGGATGGACGTTGTTAATGCGTTGTGACTAGGTTTCCAGCAAGGCTCGGACTAGGGGACTGTGCTCAGGACATCAGTGCTTGGAAGGCTCGGGACGCAGGTAAGAGAACTATTTGTACCCGTAGAGCTATGTGGTGTATTGTATTGTATGTATTGTTTATGTTTGTTATGTCATATATGTGATTATGACTATTCGGCCAAAGCCGGGAGCGGCAAGAGCCGGGAGCAGGAAAAGCTGGGAGAGGCAAGGGCCGGGGGCGGCAAGAGTCGGGAGAGGCAAGGGCCGAGATCAGCAAGAGCCGGGAGCGGCAAGAGCTGGGAGAGGCAAATGCTGGGAGAGGAAAGGTGCGAGAGTGGCAAGGGGCCGATAAAAGTGTTGAGCACGCGGAGTGCAAGCCATTAGAGCGAGACCCACCTAGGATGCTGGGGTCATCCTCTCGGTGCAGACCGCGAATCCAGGGTTGGTTCCGCTATGTGTTTAGCATGTTGGCCGCTTTATTATATGTTGTGGTAGTATTGAGCTGCTGTGTGAATATACTATTGTATTATTGCATTGTCTTGATATAGTACTAACGTGTTATTGCACTACTGTATTATTAGGTTGATATGTTATTGTGCTTTTGAGGTTGTCTAGATGTTGTGTCTTTGAGCATGCTAGTAGGATCAAGTATCTGTGTGTTGCTCTAATTGAGTATGGTTTGTTGAGATATATTTTTATTGCATGATATGCTTGAAGTTTTCTTGCTGGGCCTTGGCTCAATGGTGTTCTGTGGTGCAGGTAAGAGCAAAGAAGCTGGATCTTACAACCATGAGTTGGAGGGCATGGGGTGGTGTGTACATGTTTGGCCTACCTGGCCACCACGTCTGGGGTATTTTAAGGAACACATGATAAATGTTTGGTTTTGTCGCTTTGATCGAATGTACTGTATCTTTATTTTGTAACTGTATTTCAAAACAGTGTTTTGGGATCCCAATGTAATATTTTTACGAATTTCAATAGAAGACCAACTTTTTATACCTAATGTTTACTAAATGAGTCTTTATTTTTATTTGAGCTAATGGCACTTTATAAAACACTTGGTAACGGCTTTAAGGAAGTAGGGCATTACAAACATGTTCAATTAAAAAATCCTAAAAAAAATTGGCAGAGTTTTCTCTATTTCTATAATATATCTCAATTCCATAAGTACCTATAAATTCAATACAAACAAACATATCAATCAACATGCAAAATTTAATCCTTATACCGAAGGAAAATACAAATTTCCCATAACCTACTTCACTAATTTTCAAACCTAATTTCCACTAAATTCAATATGATTTAACTATAATTCTATAAATATGTGGAATAGTAATAAAAAAAATAAAATTCTTACTCACCTTCAAATTAATCTTCAAGATAATTATTGCCAATTCAAACCAAAATACTGCCAAAACAATAATTGTTGACCCTGATTTTGGGCAACTGACACGGAGTCTAAATATGCTTGATGTGGATGAATGCATTGAAAAGAACGTGATGACGAAAATAATAAAAACACGATATATAATAGTGGTTCGGTCCCAGAGTCTGGTAATAACCTACGTCCACTTAGATTGTTATTGATGTAAGAGTCAAAGGAGTGATCAAAGAACTAGGGTTCAATGAGTTTCACTAACCTCTGAAGAACAATACAATATCTCAAATATGATTACTCTAGTCTCAAATAATTCGAAAACCAAAAGTCCCTTCCTTGAGCTATCTTTCTCTATTTATAGGCTCAAGGGGGATTACATGAGTTTGTTATAGATATTCTCACCCAAATAATCGGATACTCAGGAGATTGTGTGAGTCAATTTCGGGATTTACAAAGATCTTTATGGAAACATCATGTTGCATGCGGAACCATCGACCAGACTAGTCGCAGGTAAGACTAGGCCGCCTACTGCTTATAACGTGCCTTCTGGTCGATATCCTAGCAGAGTTCCTCCAAGTGTCAGCCACGTGTCCAGGAATCACTTGCCACGTCATCTATGCCAGTTTTTTGGATAACATTTGCCCCCCAAGTTTATTTATTACGAGCAATAAATAAACTTTTGAGGAAACGACCCTTCGGTGACCCCGCCATACGTGTCACAACCTTTCGTGTGTTCTTGGAAAAAGCAACCTACTCTTGTCTAATCATGACTTTTCGCTTCCCCAGTAATAATTCGACGACTATCCCGCTTCCCTATACTTCGAAAAAGGGGAAACTGATTATTAATCTCTTTTAATGCCACAGACAAACTTATATATAACATCTCCGAAGTTCCCTTTTTCTTTTTACACACGCCATTACTCTTTCAAGAAACCCTAAAACCAGAGCTTCCATTTTCTTCCAAAGTTCATCCTTCTGCATTTCAAGACTCAGCCCGAGAGTTCCCTGATCTTCGAAAACTCTTACCGATCTTCTCGACCTTCTTTCTGGTAAATCTTTGAATCTTTATGTTTCGTATTATTGTAATGCATGTTCCTGTACGTTTTACTGTTGAGTTTATCTACTTCTGTGTTGAGATGCTTGTCAGCAGAATGTCTTGTGGGTGAAAAAAGTTACAAGTTAGTTTGATAGTCAGGATCATACTTTTTAGGATGTAAAACTGAAGTAAAAATTCGATTTTTAGGCCAGTCGAAAAATAATTTTTTCCCGCCCTAAGGGGATTGAAAAAGCTTTTACGAAAAACTTTTTTCTTTCACCCTTTGATCCGTTTCTAAAACTGTTCGTGTGAAAAATTTTAGCTTTTGTTAGAATGCTGCTGTATAAAAGCTTAACTTTTATACTCGAACAGCGTTATTCTAAAAAGCCTTAAAAATTCTCTATCCTAACCTCCCCATTCTTCTGTTTGCAGACTTTAATGCCAGATTTGTGGGGAGGTGAACGGCCCATCAACGACGATCTTCTTGCCCAGCTGCTCGAAGGCAAAGAACAACCGACCGACAGAATTCACGAGATCCCTTTCTCACGATCTTCTCCTAGACTTCGCCCATCTCCTCCTCAAATGGCACGTTCTAAATCCTTAGGCAAGAAAAGACCTGACTCTGAAGATAGCCCAAACTCTCCTGCCCAGCCTGATTCACAGGCTAGGGTTCCCTCGACCAGTGTTCGAGAAAATCCTGCTCCTGACCCTAATATCCAAACTAGAGCCCGCCCTCACCATCAGAATCTGCCTGATGTCGAGTGGTATCTCTCCCCGACCAGCCAAGTGACTCCTCGATGCTTGCCAACTACCTTAGGAAGTATCCTCTCACAGGGGTCAATCTCAAGATTCCTGCTACAGACCAAAGGGCTAACCTTCCTGGAGGTGTTTATAGTGCTTGGTCTAGGTATCATATAGAGGCGGGGGCTACCCTCCCTCTACATCCTTTTTATCAGGGGGTGGCTGACTATTTTGGTGTCGCCCCCTTCCAAATTACTCCGAATGGATATAGAATGCTGGCCGCACTCTATATCCTGTACAAACTTAAAAAATGGCCAGAACCTACCCCCCATGAGGTCAATTATCTCTTCGACCTCAAGTCCAATCCTCAACAGTACGGGACGGGCTTCTTCCACCTTTGTCACCAGGAGACCAACTGGACGTTCCTGAGTGACACCACGCACATACTCAACGTCGAGCAGTACAGCAAGGAGTACTTCCTTACGCCGGACATGACCAGCAACAACTTGGCCTTCGCTCGAGGAGGTAAGTCCTGTCTTTACTGGTCGATACTTTTCATCAGCAAATGTCCTTTCATTTTTTTTTAAAGTACGCTTTGTCTTTCAGGCCCATGGTTACGTCCGACCCAAACACCAGACATGGTGTTGAGGTCCACCGCATTAGCCAGGATGATAGACGCGGAAAAAAGCGTCAAGTCCCTGGTTATTGATGAAAATTTGAGGCTATCTGGCCTCCTGGTTCCTTGCCATGAAACAAGAGGACCCGTGGTTGCAGATGCCACTACCGAGAGGGTTCCCGAGCAGCAACCCCCTGCGTCCCCTCCACGAAGGAGGCCGACGGGGGTTACAATTAGGGAACCCACGGGCAATCCTTTCACAGAAAGGCCTTCTGCACCCCATGGCAAGAGGGAACAAAAGGCAACAGAATCTGTTGTGGACTTGGGGGAATCGTCTGATGAAAATGGTAAAGTTATTTTGCTTTTAAATAGCTTGCCAATTCCCTGTCACTTGTTTGACGGGGAGGGCAACTTTACGTATACTCCAAATCTAGGGCCTGACTTCTTCATGCCAGATAGTGAGTGTGTGACTAATAGAGTCAATAGTATAGTGACAGTAGTTGTAGCTCGGGTATTAAACTTTGTGACCTCTTTCCTGTTTTATAAAGAGTTTTTATCTACCTTTATCTTATCATTTGCATATGTTTACTTGTGTGCAGACATGGCCACTCCCAACGTCTTCGATTTATATCACACCGAGGAGGAGGTAGAGGTCCCTCTGGTTCGGCGAAAGTCGTCCAGGAGGCATAACGGCGAATCGAGCCAAGGACCTCCTGCCAAGAAGAGTCGAACAGAAGATCCTCCCAAGGATGCGCCAACTGGGCAAACTTCTGCCCAGCCTTCGGTTCCTATCGAGAAGGAAACCCCGCCTACTACGAAGAACCCTCCACCTGCAGCCGCCAAAGAACAAACCCAGCGGGACGAAGCTCTTGGGGACAAACTCTCGAACCGCGCCTTACGAACAGCCAAGGACCACCTTGCACACATCGTGAAGTACGATTGTTGTAAGGATGCGATGGCTGAGGCAGAGAAAATGGGGGTCGACCAAATTCTGAACAGGGCCCTAAACGAAATGGCCAGCGTAAGTGCTTCTTATCTCTTTGTCCTTAGTCTTTTATTCGTTGCAACAGGATCTGACTTTATCTTTTGTCCACAGGCCTTGCTGACCGCAACTGCTGCTCGTTCCTGTGCCCAGGCTACCATCGACCAGGTTCGGGCAAAGGCCATCGAGAGGTATCAGGAAAAAGCTACAGAGGAGCTTAAAGCTGCGGAGGAGCTTCAGGCTGCAGAAGCCAGGCATGCCAGGGAGTTGGAGGCAGTCACCCAGCAGAAGGACGCTGCAGTGGCAAAGCTGGCAGAGGTCGAAGCTTCAAAGGCAGCTTTGAGGAAGCAGAGGGAGGAGTACCAGGAGGCCAGCCGAGTCAAATATCGCGAATGCAAGAGACTCATAGAGGAGAATCTTTCCAAGGACAAGGCCATGGATGATCTTGAGAGCCAAATAAAGCAGCTGAAGCTTGACAACGCCAAGAATCTGGAAAGGTACAAAAATGCGACGCTTCGATGTTTCTATAAATTCTGGAAACACAACCAGGGCGCCAACTTCGACTGCCTTTCAGAGGATATCAGGAATGCTGAACTGGCCCGCTGCACTGCTCGATTGGCCGAAGAAGAGGAAAGAGCAAGGATCCCTGCTTCCCCAAGCATCCAGCCGGCCGCTGGCGCAGAGGAAGGAGGATTTGTTGAGGATGAGGCCAACCAGACTGTTGAGCAAGACCCTCCTGCTCCTACTGCTCCTTAAACTTATTATTATTATTATTATTATTTTCTTCAATTACACGACCCACGGGTTGTGATGTAAAGACTATCTTCTTTGGATTTGCTGCATGGGCAGCAAACTTTCCTTTTATTTGAACAATTACATCCAAACAGTGATGCTTGTGGTGTAAAAGATTGCATTATAATGTTATAATATTTTCATTTACTATAACATATGTCCGTATGACCGAACTTAGCATAGTACTTTGGCTTGATTTAACAAAATATGAATTTTGAAAAATACTCTAAGTACCCTATCATGCTTTCACTTATTTTGTTCGTGTGTTTACATACCTCATGGTACGCTTTGCTATCGATGTGCCTTATATGCCCCCCAAGTGATCGAGGAGCTTTAGGTCCTGGGTCACTTGCCTTGACCACGACCTGTTCGAACATTCATACTCGGTAGGAAACGTAATACTTGTAATACAGCAAAACAACACACGTAATGAACAAATACTTGTACAAATAAATTTACAAAGGTTGGCAAGAATGACTGGTTGCGCACAGTCCCTTATAATCTCATATTAAAAATGGACTAAACATGTCTTTACGAGTGATCCTAAAAAAGGATCTTACATATATAAGCGATTAGCCATAAAACGTGGCTAACCCTTTCTGCAAAACTTGTAAAAAGTAAAATTAATACAAGCCAGTCCTTTAAAAAGGACTGTTCACTGATAGTACTTGCGCAGGTGTTCTCCATTCCAATAACGTGGAACGAGATCTCCGTTTAGGCGTGCAAGTTTGTAGGTTCCTGGATGAAGGACTTCTTCAATCTGGTAAGGTCCTTCCCAATTAGGTCCGAGTACTCCAGCAGTGGGATCGCGGGTATTTAAGAAAACCCGTCGTATCACCAAGTCACCGACGTTGAATTTTCTTTCTTTTACTTTTGAGTTAAAGTATCGGGCGACCTTTTGCTGGTACGCAGAAACTCGGAGTTGGGCTTTCTCCCGTATTTCATCAATTGAGTCTAGGGACTCCATCATCAGTTGGCTATTCTGGTCCTGGTCGTATGTTATGCGTCGATGTGAGGGGGGATCTAACTCGACAGGTAACATAGCCTCATATCCGTAGGCTAAGGAAAATGGGGTATGACCCGTCGTTGTTCGGTGAGACGTTCTATACGACCAGAGGACTTCAGGCAGCTGCTCTGGCCATGCTCCTATAGCATCTTCAAGCCTCTTCTTCAGGGTGTCCTTAAGGGTTTTATTTACGGCCTCGACCTGCCCATTTTCTTGGGGATGTGCAACTGAAGAAAAGCTTTTAATAACTCCGTGCCTCTCGCAGAAGTCGGTGAATAAGTCGCTGTCAAATTGGGTTCCATTGTCTGAAACTATCTTTCGGGGCAAACCATACCAGCAAACAATTTTCTTGATGACAAAGTCAAGAACTTTCTTGGTCGTTATGGTAGCGAGTGGTTCATCTTCGGCCCATTTGGTGAAGTAATCAACTGCCACAACTGCGTACTTCACTCCACCTTTTCCCGTGGGCAGGGATCCAATCAAATATATCCCCCATACCGCAAAAGGCCATGGACTCTGCATCTGCTTCAACTCGTTTAGAACTGCTCATGGAATTTTGGAGAACCTTTGACATTTATCGCATCTTCGTACAAACTCCATTGAATCTTCATTCATAGTTGGCTAGAAGTAGCCTTGCCTTAGAATCTTTTTTGCCAAACTCTGCCCCCCAGCGTGATCCCGGTAGAAGCCTTCATGCACCTCTTTCATTAGTTCCTTAGCCTTTTCTAGTGTAACGCATCTGAGTAGTGGCATTGAATATCCTCTCTGGTACATAACACCATCGACCAGTATGTACCTAGCGGCCTGCCTTTGTAGAGTTCTGGCTTTGTTTCTATCTGTTGGTAGCACACCGTTTGTCAGATACTCCAAGTAAGGTGCCATCTATGTATCCTCCATTCGAACTTCCATACTGGCTTCAACCGCTTGTATGCTTGGCTCACTCAATCTTTCTACTGGCACAATGTTCAAAGTGTCAGCATCTTTCGCGCTCGCGAGTTTGGCAAAGGCGTCTGCGTTTGAATTTTGATCCCACCGTATTTGTTGGAGGGTATACTTCGTGAACTGGGCTAGCAGGTCTTTAGTTTTATTCAAGTAGGCTACCATTTTTAAGCCCCACGCTTGATATTCCCCTAGAACTTGATTTACCACCAGCTATGAATCGCTGTAAATATCAAGCGTCTTTATGCCCATGTCTTTGGTCATTCTTAGTCCAGCAAGGAGGGCTTCGTATTCGGCTTCATTATTTGACGCGGTGAAGTCAAACCTAATGGCGCAGTGAAATCGATGCCCTTCCGGTGTTATCAATATCACTCCTGCTCTTGCATGGGATTCGTTGGACGACCCATCCGTGAATAACTTCCACGAAGGAGCTTTCTCTTGAGGCTCAGGCGCACTAGGCTGTTCGCACTGTTCGCTGTCTGGGAGTTCGATGAACTCTGCAATAAGATCAGCCAAGACTTGTCCTTTTACTGCTGCTCACGGTGAATATGTGATGTCGAACTGCCCTAGTTCGACTACCCATTTTAATAAGTGCCCAGCCACCTCTGGTTTTTGGAGAATTTGCCGAAGGGGCTGGTCGGTTAAAACTGTGATGGGATGTGCTTGGAAGTAAGGACGTAGCTTCCTTGAGGCCAGAATTAAGAAATATGCTAACCTTTCAATTGGTGGATATCTCAGTTCTGCCCTGATCAGCCTCTTGCTAACATAATAGACCGCTTTTTGTACACCTTCTTCCTCTCGTACTAATACCGCACTAGCAGCAACTTCAATGATCGCCAGGTAAATGAACAAACTTTCTCCTTCGATTGGCTTTGATAAAATGGGAGGCTGTGCCATATGCGCCTTCAAGGTCTGAAAAGCTTGTTCACAGTCTCCTGTCCATTCAAACTTCTTATTGCCCCTAAGTAGATTGAAAAAAGGGACACATTTGTCCATTGATTTCGAAATAAATCTACTCAGGGCTGCGATTCTCCCAGTTAAACTTTGTACATCTTTTATTTTCTCTGGCGATTTCATGTCGATCAGGGCTTTTATCTTGTCGGGGTTCGCCTCGATTCTTCTTGAATTTACAATGAACCCCAAAAACTTCCCTGATCCTACTCCGAAGGAACATTTGAAAGGATTTAACTTCATCTGGTACTTGTTCAATACATCAAAACAATCTTGTAAATCCTTCACATGTCCCTTTGCCTTTTTAGACTTTACCAGCATGTCGTCCACGTATACCTCCATGTTTACTCCGATCAGCTCTTTAAACATGTGGTTGACTAGCCGATGGTACGTCGCACCTGCGTTTTTCAGCCCGAAGGGCATTACTTTATAACAGTATAAGCCCGTATCGGTCCGAAAGCTGGTGTGATCCTCGTCAGGGGGATGCATGCTAATCTGATTGTAGCCCGAATATGCATCCATGAATGAGAGGATCTCATGTCCTGCGGTAGCATCGACCAGCTAGTCAATTATTGGGAGCGGAAAGCAATCCTTTCGGCAGGCTTTATTGAGGTCTGTAAAATCCACGCAGGTTCGCCATTTGCCGTTAGGCTTGGGAACCAGCACTGGATTAGAGACCCACGATGGATAAAATGCCACCCTGATGAACCCATTCTCTTTTAACCTTTCAACTTCTTCTTTTAAGGCTTTCGATCGATCTCTATCGAGCAGCCTTCTTTTTTGTTGCACGGGTGGAAAAGCCTTGTCTATGTTTAGGACATGGCTGATAACTACAGGGTCTATTCCAGCCATGTCTTTGTGCGACCAGGCAAAAACCTCCTAGTTTTTACGCAAAAATTCCACTAGTGCATACTTCGTGATTGGTTCTAAGTTTTTCCCGACCTTCACGACTCTGGTCGGGTCTTTTTCGTCGAGTTGGACCTCTTCCAGGTCCTTGACGGGTCCAACATTTTCTTCAAAATCCCCAAAGCGAGGATCTAGATCTTTATCCTCACTTTGGGCAACACCCTATTTGGTGACCTCATCACCGGATTGGGCTTGTGTATCGATTGCCATCTGCAACCTATCTGAGGTAGTGCTCTTTGATGTTCCCCTTTTCGCCTTCGTGACTGAGGCGTTGTAGCACTCCCTGGCTTCCCTCTGGTTCCCCAACACGCGTCCTACCCTTGCGTCTGTCAGGAACTTTATGGCTAAGTGCCACATAGAGATGACAGCCCGTAGATCAACCAGTATAGGCCTCCCAATGACGGCATTGTACGCCAAAGGACAATCGACTACTACAAAAGTAGCGAGTAATGTCCTGGTAGCAGGCGTTGTACCTATCATCACTGGTAGCCTGATTGATCCGGCGGGGGCGAGCCCCTCACCAGAGAAGCCGTATATTGTTTGGTTGCAAGGCTCCAGGTCCTTAACGGAAAATTTCATGTGTTCCAGCGAAGACTTATACAGGATATTCACTGAACATCCTGTATCGACCAGCACTCTCTTCACCATCATGTTGGCCATTTGGATATCCACGACCAGCGGATCGAAATGTGGAACCGGACATGTTGGGCATCGCTATCAGAGAAGGTTATTTCGCCCTCTTCTGACCGAGCCTTTTTTGGCGCACGGTCCTCCACAGTCATCATCTCGATGTCCTGGTCGTGGCGCAGAGTCCGAGCGTATCGTTCCCTGGCCTTTCCGCTATATCCCACGAGGTGCGGGCCTCCACCAATGGTTAACAATGTGCTAGTCACGGGGGCAGGCTGCAAAGGTGGCGAGCGTTGGCGTGCGGGCGCTTGCTCGTTGCCACCTGGAGCTTTTCGTTGGGAATTTCCCGAGGCCCGTACGTATCTTCTCAAGTGTCCTTGTCTAATAAGGAACTGGATTTCATCCTTCAGTTGGTTGCATTCGTTGGAGTCATGTCCGTAGTCACTATGATAGCGACAGAACTTGGTAGTGTCTCTTTTCGAAATATCCTTTCGAATGGGGGCAGGCTTCTTATAAGGCACACTGGAACTCATGGCCTGATAAACCTCTCCCCGAGACTCGACAAGGGCAGTGTAGTTAGTTAACCGAGGTTCATAACGGTTACCCTTGGCTCGTTTATTGTCGGAGGTGGAAGGCTCATTGTGCGGCCGTTTTCCACCATTCTTGCCATTGCCATTACCGTTCCCGTTGCCTTTGCCGTTGCCGTTAGGTTTAGACCCATTGGCGGCTTTGGCAGGATCGGCAGCCTTCTTATCCTTTCCTGAAGGCTTTCCATCATTGGAAATGGCATCTTCGAGCTTGATGTAACGATCAGCCCGGTTCAAGAATTCCTGGGTAGTTCTAACCCCATCTTTGCGGAGACTCTTCCAGAGGGGGGAGCGACGCCTAACCCCTGCGGTTATGGCCATCATTTTGCCTTCGTCCCCCACTGTTTTAGCTCCAGCTGTTGCTCGCATAAAGTGTTGGATGTTGTCCTTCAGCGGTTCTCCATGTTGCTAGTGAATTTCAACCAACTGGTTTGCCTCAGTCGGATGCACACGACCTGCATAGAACTGTCCGTAGAATTCTCTTACGAACATCTCCCAGGAAACTATGCTCGCAGGAGGGAATTTAAAAAACCACTCCTGTGCGGCATCAGAAAGTGCTGCAGGGAAGATCCTGCACCGAGCATCTTCGGACACTTTCTGGATGTCCATTTGTATCTCAAACTTATTGACGTGAGATACCGGGTCACCGTACCCATCAAATTTCGGAAGCATAGGCATTTTAAACTTGCTAGGAGTCTCTGCCATAGCTATTCTCTGGACGAAAGGAGTGCCTTTCCTCCTGTCGTGGTCGATATGAGATGTTCTTCCCCCGACCAGCTGTTGTACCGCCTGGTTGAGGGCATCTATCTGGGCCTGCACAGCGACAGGAATCGTTGTGGCTTCTGTTGCTGGGGGGACATTCTCGCCATGCCGCTCGCAGCGATCATTGAGCACGTCTCTCAAGTCCTCGTCTCTTCTCCACTACTCACTAGCTCCGAGCCTGTTGAAGATGTTATTCTTTCTGGATTGCCCTCCAGCATCTCGTCTACCGGGTTGGTCATCCTGAGGTGGCTGATTCCTGTTTCCACCTATTTCGTCATTCCTCCGGCCGGCATTTCCTCTGCCAGAGTCAGCTTCATTATACCCATGGCCATCTCTGAATCTTGATTGGCTATGGTGGGATCGACTGTTCCCTCGATTTCCATCCCAGGCTGAAGCGTCCTGAGCGTTAGAGGGTGGCCTACGCTGGTCGTTGTGTCCCCGTGCAGTGTCATGCCGTGGGGGACCCCGGACCGCAGAGCCTAACTTTGAGTTCCTCCTGTTACCAGGAGGATTCTGACCTCTGTTCGGAAGGTTCGGCTCGTCGCCCCAATGGCGTCTAGGACTACGAGGCTGATGCTCGATCCTATTCTGCCTCTGATACGGGGGATTCCCGCGATCAGCTTGGGATGGAGGTTGTGCCTCAGGGTCTAGTGGGATATCATCATGAGGCACCTGAGGCTGCTCGGGCCTTTGTGGGCATGAGGGTTGGATTGGTGAGCTAGGATTGGGACCCCTGTGGAGTGGTCCATTCGCAGGTTGATCAGGCTGCGAGACAAGTGCGGCCTGATTCCTAGCTAATTGCAAGGCTGCCTCTAGGGATGCCATGGCTTCGCTCTGGTGACGGTCCATCTCCGCCTGCCTTTCGCTTAATTCCGCGCGCTGCCGTTCAATCTCTTGCTGCTGCCGCGACATGATTTCGGCAGCACTTTCTTGACTGGCCCTCAGATTGGCCAGCTCTTCATGCAACGCCCCCAAAGTACTCTTTAGCGTCGCGCCATCCATTTCTTCCTCCTCAAAGTCCAAATGTGGCTCATCCTTAGCCATGCTTGCTGGAGGAGGAGGAGGAGGCGGGTTTGATGGTGCAGCGGCGGCCGCCTGTCCAGTTTTTGCCAATGGTTTTTTTTTTCAACGGTGACAAATCAAGCTCTCAACGAAAGCACCAGAATGTTGACCCTGATTTTGGGCAACTGACACGGAGTCTAAATATGCTTGATGTGGATGAATGCGTTGAAAAGAACGTGATGATGAAAATAATAAAAACACGATATTTTATAGTGGTTCGGTCCCAGAGTCTGGTAATAACCTACGTCCACTTAGATTGTTATTGATGTGAGAATCAAAGGAGTGATCAAAGAAATAGGGTTCAATGAGTTTCACTAACCTCTGAAGAACAATACAATATCTCAAATATGATTACTCTAGTCTCAAATAATTCGAAAACCAAAAGTCCCTTCCTTGAGCTATCTTTCTCTATTTATAGGCTCAAGGGGGATTACATGAGTTTGTTACAGATATTCTCTCCCAAATAATCGGATACTCAGGAGATTGTGTGAGTCAATTTCGAGATTTACAAAGATCTTTATGGAAACATCATGTTGCATGCGGAACCATCGACCAGACTGGTCGTAGGTAAGACTAGGCCGCCTACTGCTTATAACGTGCCTTCTGGTCGATATCCTAGGAGAGTTCCTTCAAGTGTCAGCCACGTGTCCAGGAATCACTTGCCACGTCATCTATGCCAGTTTTTTGGATAACAATAATCATCCTTAAAAGTTTAAACTAAAATAAATTTTAACAATTATTGAGTTTATATAGAGCTAGTACTAAACATTAAAAGGTAATATAATTTTATTAATATAAACTAAACAATAAATCATATTTATACAAATGACTCTTTGAACAAAATATCAGCTTGATTTTTTTTACATCAACAACATATTAATTTGTTTTTTTGCAACAACAAAATATTAACTTGAGTAATACCCCCAAATAATTATTATAAATAATAACATTTTATAAAATAATGAAATAAATAAAAAAAAATTATAAATTTACTAATATATTAATATTAATTCAGATAAATAAAGAAAATTATCACAAAAATATTTTTGAAAATTCATACATTCTTAAATAGTCAAATACAACTCCAAATCAAGATTATCAACCCTCAATACCTGTACAATTTCAATATATTATAAAAAAAAATAGAGTAAATCCGATATAATAAGGGAAGAAAAAAATTATACAAACAAATATTTAACGTGTTGACCCTCGTTTTGGTCAAGGACACGAAGTCAAATATACGACAGGAAAATAGTACGACGCTTGAGAAAACAATCTAATGGAAAGTAAAGAACACAAAGAATTATAGTGGTTCGGTCCTAGTAATGTGTAATGACCTACGTCCACTTGATACTATTATTAATATTGCGCTTCAAAGGTGTGATCAAAGAACTAGGCTTCCTGAGTTTCACAGACCTTAGAAGGAAAAATAATACAAACGATGGATAATAGCAATACAATTCGGAAAAAGATCCAAAAGATCCCCCCTTAAACTATTTCTTGTATATTTATAGGCTCAAGGAGGGTTACATGTGTAAAGCCCTACTTCCTTAGAGTTGTTACCAAGTGAGTTTAAAAACGTGCTTTCAACTCGCTAATCGAGGTTTTAAATCAAACAGTGTAATTAAGCCATAAACAGAGGAAAAATATAGAATTAACCCCATATCATTGAAGATCGTAAAAGTTTGACTCCTGGGATCCCAAAATACAGTTTAAAAATATTTACAACATAAAAACAGCGCTAAGTCGGCTAAACGACAAAATCAAAGTTCATTTACAAGCATCTCCCAAAATCCTCTGGCTGTGGCAGCCAGGCTGGCCAAACATGTACACACCGCCTCACGCCTGCTGTACTCATGGTTGGTTGATCTTCTCTTTACCCTTACCTTCACCACAGAGCATCTGTGAGCCGAAGCCCAGCAAGAAAACCCACAAACAGATAACATATGCACCACATATATCAAGCATATAAACAGGCCACCAATGGCTAAACACATACAGCCTAGCCATCCCAGGCGTTTACCAAGCCCTGGGTTCGCGGACCACGCCGTGAGGTTATCCCAGGTATCCTTCTAGGGACTCGCCCTGGCAACTCGCACTCCACGTGCTCAATGCTGCTCCTGGCTCCTTGCCGTTCTCGGCCATGCACTCAACGTGCCCAATGTCGTTCCCGGCCCTTCACCGTTCTCGGTCTACACCGTTCCTGGCTCAAGCCGACCATTCACATCACAACATACATATCATAACAAGCAAGTATAGAATTCTAGCATATTCAGTTAAAGGGCTACATCTCGCAGTTCTAACATATTGGGCTCGGCCCTGCATATCAATTCTATTCAAATACATTGGGCTCAGCCCTGCACACAAGCTCTATGGGAATAAGGGTTTTCTTACCTGAGTTCCGAGCTTTCTGAGCACCGATGCCCCGAGCACAGTCCTCTAACGTGAGCCTCACCGAAACCCTAGTCACATCACATTAACAATGTCCATCCATCAAATTCTAATCCAATAAATAACTTTGATCCATAACCCTAACCTCCGGGACCTTGAATTCTATAAATCCGGGTGATAAAATCCATCCCGAGCCTTACCCATTAAGTTCCCAAGCCTAAATACCATTACAAACTCAGATTGGTACTAAGGGTCGCGGCCCCACCCACAAGAGCCGCAGCTAGCCTCAAAACAGAGGCTAGCACCACACTGACCCCCACACGGGCCGCGGCGCGCATGAGCTTCTCGGCCTCCCATGGTCGCGCGCGCACACGGGCCACGGCGCACCCCTCCTAGGGCCGTGGCTCTCACCTCCAAACCCAGAATTTTCCATCTTCTTCCCTACGTTTTCCTCAAGCTAACTCACTCAAAGCCTACTTAACAAACCCAGATAAATAACACATGTATACCAGCTCAATATCAACACTAAAACCCATCAGAAATCTGCTCCAAAATCCTACTAGAATACCCAAAAACAGATTAAGTTTGACTAACATGCATGCTCTAGCAAACTAGCAACAATTCTCAATATAATCCCAATAATTAGAGCTTACCTTGCTGAACTCAATCCCTAGGTTGATCCTCAATCCTTAAGCTTCAAGCTTCTAAGATATCACAGCTGAGTTCCCTTTGGTTCCTAACCAATTCCTTTGAGTTTCCCTTTGAGTTTTGTCTTAGAGAGTGAAAGAGAAAGAGAAGTAAGAGCTATCTTCAGTTGGGAGGAAGTATGAGTCGGTTTCTATAGTTTCTAAACAATTCCCCCTTTTTGTTTTATTCACTTAAGTCTATGTGGTTACCTCAAGGTTCGGAGTACCAAAACGTCCCCGAGGGCAAAATGGTAAATTTCCCAAATATTCCCGCCTAGACATTCTATCCTCAAATATATCTCCAAATATTTATTTTCATGTCTCGATAATCCCATAACACACTTAGTACCCAAATTACCCCTCGACTCACCCCGAGTCCGAATCTCAACCCCGTTGTGACTCTCTGGCTAAGTGCTCCCCAGGACTATCTCGGATCGTGCTGCACAGACATATCACATATAAGCATATTAAACCACTTATTGCCCTCCAGGCACACTAATCAGGGCCCTAAGCCCGATTAGCAAATTCAGGTCGTTACAACATGAGTCAATTAATCATATCTTTCCTTAAGAAATGGATCTTCAGGTTATAATGAAGAGATATTCTTGGATACCATTACAACTATACATATTTATTCATAAATATACGGAGTATACGACCAGGCTGGTCGTATATAAAACTTGAACTCCGTATATGGAAGTGTCTCTGGTCGATAGGCGAGCAGCATCTCTGCCACGTGTCGAAAATTCTTGCTATGTCATCAACGGCTGTTTTTTGGATAAACATTTGCTCCCGAAATTTATTTATTGCGACCAGCAATAAGTAAACTTAAGAAACTAACCTTTCGTATGCCCCACGAAATCTGTTAGAGTCCCTCGTGCGTTCTCGAAAACTGTGACCTAATCACGTCCAATCACGCCTTTTCGATTTCCAAGTAATCATTCTGACGGCTATTACACTCCCCCATGCCTTGAAAAAGGTAACTCGTGATTACCCCTTTTCATCATATCTCAGCCATTATAAATAATCCCCAAATTTACCTTTTAACTTTTTACTCGCCATTTTCTTGCAAAGAACCCTCAAGAACTCCATCTCAGAGCTCAAAAATTTCGAAGATCTTCCATCACTTTGCTCTAAAGATCCTTTGTTTGCACGCCCAAAGTCGCTTCATTTTAGGACCTCCGATCTTCATCTAGGTAAATTTCTTCAACTTTCAAGCCCTTTGACATGCCATGCATACTGCTATACGCTTGTTTTGAGTTCTAAAATTTGTTGTGTTCTTGGGTAGAAATGCATGAGGATTGAGTGTATACTGATTGATGCTTGATAGGGTAGTGTAGTTTTGCTCTGTAGGAGTTAGGAACCAGTTTGATAGTTAAGATCGTAAGTTTAGGGCATAAAATCGAAGTAAACATTCGATTTTTAGGCTAGCTGAAAAACTGGGTTTTTCCTGCCCCTTCTGAGTCGAAAAAGCTTTTTTCCAAAAACTTTTTATTTCCGCTTTCTGATCTGTTTTTCAAACTGCTCATATAGAACTTAGTGTTTCTATTACAATGCTGTGGTCATAGACGTGAGCAACGTTATTCCAACTTTCAACATAAGCTCCCAAGCTGTGCATCTTATCTCCTCCTTTCTATGTTCGCAGTTTACATGCAAGATCCGTGGGGAGGAGAAAGACCTATCAACGACGACCTATTGGCTCAGCTGCTCGAGGACGAGGAGCAACCATCGTCACTTATACCTGACATTCCATTCTCTTGTGTTACTTCAAACACTTCACCTGTCCTGGCTCAAAATATGGCTCGTGCCAAAACCAAAGCCCAGAAAAAGAAAACCCGTACTCCTTCACATCAGCCTGCTCCTCGGGCTGAAACTCCCTCGACCAATGGTCAAGTTGAAAATGTTCCTGACCTCAACATCCAAAGACACGCTCGACCCCGACATGCCATTCAGCCAGATGTTGAGTGGAATTTAGTTCTTGAGAGCAGAGTGATGATCAGGATGATCGCCAACTATATCAGGAAGTATGGTCTCACGACGGTGACCTTAGTCCGACCTAACCAAGACAAACGGGCGAACCTGCCCGGAGGCGCCTTCAGCGCCTAGTCGAGGTTCCACATCGAGGCAGGGGCTACCTTGCCTCTTCACTCGTTTTTCCAAGGGGTGGCCAACTATTTCGGAGTTGCCCATTTTCAAATAACTCCAAATGGATATAGAATGCTCGATGCACTCTATATCCTGTACAGCCACAAGAAATGGCCCGTGCCAACTCCTCATGAGGTCAACTACTTATTCGACCTCAAGTCTGACCCCAACCAAGAAGGCACGGGGTTTTTTCACTTCTGTCATCAGGAAACCGGGCGCACCTTCCTGGCTGACACCACCCATATATCAAATGTGGCAGGAGTACTTCCTCACAACCGACACGATCGCGGATAATCTAGCCTTCGCTCAGGGAGGTAAAACTTTTCATACCACTAGCTGTTGATATTTATTTAGTGTTCTTCTCCACCATCTCTTAAACTTTTAATGCCTTCCAGGCCCATGGCTGCGACCAGACCCAACTCCAGATATGGAGTTGAGGTCAGCCCTCTTGGCCAGCATGACTGACGTAGAAAAAAGAGTCAAACATCTGGTCACAGAGGTAAATCTTAAGCTGGTTGGCCTCTTGGCTCCTCATCAGGACATGAGGGAGTCAACTGCTGGGAGTGCCACAGCCAAGGAGGAACCTGAGCAGCAACCACCAACATCGCCTCCACGAAGGAGACCAACCGGGGTCACGATCAGGGAACCTACTGGCACACCTACAACAGAGAGGCCCTCTGTCCCCTTGGGGAAGGGAAAAAAGAAGGCCACCGAGCCTGTCGAACACTTGGACGAGTCTTCAGACGAGAATGGTACGGTTATTTCACTTTTAGATAGCTTGCCAATGCCCTGTCACCTATTCGACGAGGGCGGCAATTTTAAATATGCTCCAAATTTAGGTCCAGACTTCTTCATGTCATAGAGTGAGTATAAGACTAGTAGAGTCTATAGGATAACGACCAGTAATAATAGCTCGGGTACTTGACTTTGCAATCTTTCTTTATTTCCTTTCCTAATGTTATATACTTAGTCTTTTATGCTATCTCACTGTTCGACATTTTGCTTCTTTTCCAGACATGGACTCCGTGAATGTGTTCGACATTTACAGCACCCCCGAGGTTGTTGCAGCTCCCCTGAGCAAAAAGAAGGCAAGCAAGAGGCACCATGGGGAAAGCAGCAAAGTGCCTCAGGCTAAGAA
The DNA here is from genome assembly GCF_963169125.1 of Humulus lupulus. Classification (NCBI taxonomy): domain Eukaryota; kingdom Viridiplantae; phylum Streptophyta; class Magnoliopsida; order Rosales; family Cannabaceae; genus Humulus; species Humulus lupulus. The sequence continues at coordinate 148,355,821 of NC_084796.1, forward strand.
TGCTCGCAATGCAGGCCCCCCGGAGGACGGGCCCTCAGCCAATGCAACTCCACCCACCCTCTCCTCGGGAGCAGCAGACTCCCCCTGCTCCAGCCGGATCGACTCTACCTCCAGCAGCCCCAACCGACTAGACTCAGTAGGCCGGTCCTGCTTCGACTGGGGGCGATATAACTGGTCGTGTCTTCAAATCGATCAAGGACAGGGTCGCGAATATTGTAAAGCACGACTGTTGCCAAGAGGCAATGATCGCGAGTGAAGCGATGGATGTCGACCTGATCTTAAACTGTGCCTAGAACAAGTTTACCAGTGTAAGTCATCTTTTTCTATGGAGACAACTCTTCTATGCTTTAAAGTTAGCCTAACTTATACTCCGACCGCAGGCAATGCTGACCCTTACTGCCAGTCACCTCCGCTTGGGTGCTGTGTCCGAGGGGGCCAAATCTTTGGAGCAAAGGCATGCTGATGAACTTAAAGCTGCCGAAGTAAAATATGTCAAACAGCTTGCAGTGGTGCTCGAGGAGAAGAATAAGCTAGTGGAGGAGTTTAAGGAGAAGCAAAAGTCTCTGGACAAGGCCATTGATCAAAGGGACTAGTTCAAGGAGTCTAATCGCTTCAATTTCCGCGCGGCCAAACAGCTCGAGGAGGAACTGGTTGCAAGTAGACAATAGAATACTACCCTAGAGGGCCAGCTCGAGGAGCTTGAGAAAGCCAATGCCAGCAACTTGGAAAGGTATAAGAATGCCACTCTCCGATGCTTCTATGATTTCTGGAAGCACAACCAGGGTGCCGACTTTAATTACCTTCCTGAGAATGCAAGAAACGCCGAGCTTGCTCGTTGTGCCACTCGACTGGCAGAGAAAGAAAGGGCAAGGATTCCTGCTTCCCCTGAGATCTCGCTGGGCGCTGGGATGGATGGGGCAGATAATGAGGCTGTAGACGTCTCCGATCAAGGCCCTCCTCAAGATCCTCCGGCTCCTCAAGATCCTCCGGCTCCTCAAGATCCTCCGGCTCCTTAAGCTTTTTCTATTTATATTTTATCTTTTTAACTACACGACCTACGGGTCGTGATGTAAAGACAATATATTTGTTATTACTGCATGGGCAGCTTTTACTTTTATTTGAACAATTACATCCGAGCAGTGACTGCTCGCGGTGTAAAAGGATACATTTTGATATTATAATATATTTGCATCTTATTATAACCTCTGTTCGCATGATCGAACTTAGCATAGCACTTTGGTTTGATTTAACAAAATAACAAAATTTTGAAAAATACTCTAAGTTCCCTAGCATGCTTTCACCTATTTTGCTCATGTGTTTACATACCTTTTAATGATATGCTTTGCTTACTTGTACCTTATATGCCCCCCAAGTGATCGAGGAGCTTTAGGTCCTTGGTCACTTGCCTTGACCAGAACCTACTCGAACATTACTGCTCGTAGTAATATGATTAGAATTATAATACAGCAAAAAAACACACGTAATGAGCAAATACTTGTAATAAATACAATAGTTGGCAAGAAATGACTGGCTGCGCACAGTCCCCTTTATTTCTCGTAATAAATGGACTAAACATGTTTGTACGAGTGATCAATAAGATCTTACACTTTTTCAAAACTTGTAAAAATTAAAATTAATACAAGCTAATTCTTTAAGAAGAATTGTTTATTGGTAATACTTGCGCAGGTGTTCTCCATTCCAATAGCGAGGAACGAGATCTCCGTTTAAGCGTGCAAGTTTATAAGTGCCTGAGTGAAGGACATCATCAATCTTGTATGGCCCTTCCCAATTAGGCCCGAGTACTCCAGCAACTTGGTCGCGGGTGTTTAGAAAAACTCTTCGGAGTACAAGGTCTCCAACACTGAATTTTCTTTCTCGCACTTTAGAGTTGAAATACCGGGAGACCTTTTGCTGGTACGCAGCTACTCGGAGCTGAGCTTGTTCAAAAGGTCGTTATCTGAGACTATGTGCAGAGTATCAGCATCCTTCGCACTTGCCAACTTTGCCAAAGCATCTGCATTGGAATTCTGGTCGTGAGGTACCTGCTGGAGACTGTATCTATCGAACTGGGCTAACAGATCCTTCGTTTTGTTCAGATAGGCAACCATCTGCAAACCTCGCACTTGGTACTCTCCCAGGACCTGATTCACCACCAGCTAAGAATCACTATAGATGTCAAGCACTTTTATGTTCATATCCTTGGCTAACCGCAATCCATCGAGTAATGCTTCATATTCGGCCTCATTGTTAGAAGCAGTGAAGTCAAATCTAATTGCATAGTGAAATCGATGCCCTTCCGGCGTTATCAATATCACTCCTGCTCCTGCGTGGGATTCGTTAGATGAACATTCTGTGAACAATTTCCACGAGGGTGCTTGGATTTGACACTCAGGCTCGCTAGGCTTTTCAGTTTGCTCGCCACCCACGAGCTCTGTGAATTCGGTGATGAAGTCAGCCAAGGCTTGTCCTTTTATCGCTGCTCGCGGCAAGTAAGATATGTCGAACTGCCCGAGTTCGACTAGCCACTTTAGCAATCTACCTGCAGCCTCTGGCTTTTGCAGGACTTGTCGAAGAGGCTGGTCGGTCAAGACCATAATTGGATGAGCTTGGAAGTAAGGTCGCAGCTTCCTAGAGGCCAAAACGAAACAATAGGCTAACCTTTCGATGGGGGGATACCTCAACTCTGCTCTGATCAGCCTTTTGCTTACATAATAGACAGCCTTCTGCACACCTTCTTCTTCTCTTACTAGAACAGCACTAGCAGCATAATCCGTGATTGCCAGGAAGGTGAACAAAGTCTCTTTATCGACCGGCTTTGACAGGATGGGTGGTTGCGCCATATGCATTTTTAGTGCTTGAAAGGCCTATTCACACTCATCTGCCCATTCAAATTTCTTATTTCCTCTTAAAAGATTGAAAAATGGGACGCACTTGTCTGTCAATTTCGAAATGAATCTATTGACAGCAACAATCCTCCCGGTCAGGCTTTGGACATCCTTAATCTTCACTGAAAACTTCATCTCGATCAGGGCTTTTATTTTCTCGGGATTAGCTTCAATTCCTCTCGAGTTAACTATAAATCCCAAGAACTTCCCTGATCCTACTCCGAAGGAGCATTTAAGGGGATTTAACTTCATCCGATATTTATTCAATACATTGAAGCATTCCTGCAAATCCCTTACATGCCCTTCTGCTTTCTTCGACTTAACCAACATGTTGTCGACGTAAACCTCCATGTTTGTACCGATCAGCTCCTTGAACATGTGGTTGACGAGTCTCTGGTAAGTCACACCAGCGTTTTTCAAATTGAAGGTCATCACCTTGTAACAGTAGAGCCCTGTATTAGTTCGAAAGCTAGTGTGATCCTCATCGAGGGTATGCATACTGAATGAGAGGATCTCATGCCCTGCAGTGGCATCGACCAGCTGGTCGATACTCGGGAGTGGGAAATAGTCTTTGGGGCAGACTTTATTTAGGTCTGTAAAATCCACGCACGTACGCCACTTGCCATTCGGCTTGGGCACTAGTACGGGATTAGAGACCCACGATGGATAAAATGCCACCCTGATGAACCCATTCTCCTTCAGCTTCTCGACTTCCTCTTTCAAGGCATTTGATCTATCTTTGTCGAGTAGCCTTCTTTTTTGTTGCACTGGTGGAAAGCTTTTGTCGATGTTTAGGACATGGCTGATAACTGCAGGATCTATCCTGACCATTTCTTTATGCGACCAGGCAAAGACCTCCTGGTTCCTCCTTAAGAACTCCACCAGTGCTTGTTTTATTGTTGTCTCTAAGTTTTTACCGACTTTCACAACTTTGGTCGGACTTTCCTCATCGAGTTGGACCTCTTCAAGGTCCTCGATGGGTCCCACTTCTTCTTCAAAATCCCCAAGCGAGGATCTAAGTCCCTATCCTCACTTTGGGCAACACCTTATTTGGTGAGATTATCACCCGAGCGGGCCTGAACATCAGTTGCCATTTGCAACTCCTTTTCGATGGCATCTCTCGATACACCCTTCTTTGCCTTGGTGATAGAGGCGTTGTAGCACTCCCTCGCTTCCCTCTGGTTTCCCAACACGCATCCTACCCCTACGTCTGTTGGAAATTTCATAGCGAGGTGCCATATAGAGGTGACGGCTCGCAGGTCAACCAAAATTGGTCTCCCTATCATAGCGTTGTATGCCGAAGGACAATCAACTACTATAAAAGTAATGAGTAATGTCCTGTTAGCAGGTGCAGTGCCTGCTGTGACAGGGAGTCTAATCGACTCTGTTGGGGCTAGCCCTTCTCTAGAAAAACCATAAATGGTTTGGTTGGGCTCCAGGTCTTTCATGGACAACGTCATCCTTTCCAGCGAAGACTTGTATAGGATGTTGACCGAGCTTCCTGTGTCGACCAACACCCTTTTCACCATCATTTTTGCAATTTGTACGTCCACGACCAGCAGATCGGAGTATGGGAATCGCACGTGTTGGGCGTCGTCGTCAGAGAAGGTGATCAGTTCCTCCTCTGTTCGTGTAACACCCCAATTTGCTAATAAGGTTTAGGACCTTGATTAGCATGCCTAGAGGGAAATAAATGAATTAACATGTTAATATATGAGTTTAAATGAATATGTGATTAGAATGCATGTTTAGGTGGAATAAATATGCATGTGGGCCCCGTTTGTTTGTTAAGGGTAAATTGGTAATTTTAGCCCATTGAGAGCATAGATGTAATAATTGTGTAATATGATTAATACCACGTGTGAGTGGTGATATTATTGTGATGCACGTGTCGAGATGGTCCTAGGGAGCTAATTAGTTTAAAAGTCACAACGGGATTAAATACCCGGCTCGGGAGGAGCCTAGGGGTATTTTGGGAATTTTATAATTTGAGTTTGTGAGTTAATGGTTAATGGAAATTGAGTAACTTGAGTGATCATTGGTAACTATTGAGAGTAACAATTTTAGATGAGAAAATGGTAGATTTGTAAGAAAGGTGAAATGTCAAAAATGCCCTTGAGGTTTAGTTAGGAAATGAATTACATGGAGGGGTAAAATGGTCTTTTGGCAGAATATAGAAACCTTCAGCTGAGGGAAATGAACATTCACGATACTTTATGCTAAGTGTGACTGAAGTTAAGCTTTGGATGGCTAGATGAACTAAGAAGGAAAAAGAAACCTAAGAACCTTGAAGGCAAAGTGGAAGAGGAAGTGAGCTGAGTTCTTTGAGGCTAGTGAAGAGCTTAAGGGTGTAAAATCAAACTCAGACCAAAGGTTATTCAGAGGTAATAATTTATTCCTTGTTTTATTTAAGTCTTAAGCTTGATTTTTATAAAGTGGGCATGGAAATTGAAAGGGAGTTGTGGCTAGTTTGCATGGGAATTCAGCTTGGTAATCAAGAGGGATTGACTTGAAGCTAGAATTGGAGAGAGTTCAAAGCTGAATTATTGATTAAGGTAAGAGTTCTAAGCATCTTTGAATTTTCATTTTCTGGTGTGGTTTAAGAATATTGAGGCATGGTTTACATTTTACAAGCCTTGGTTTAAGTTTTAAAAGCTATGGTTTAAGTTTCTGAAATTGCCTTGGTCACTTGGTCACTTGCCTTGACCATGGCCTGTACGAACATTACTGCTCGGTAGGAAATGTAACACTTATAATACAGCAAAATAACACACGTAATGAACAAATACTTGTAAAAATAAATTTACAAAGGTTGGCAAGAATGACTGGCTGCGCATAGTCCCTTATAATTCTGGTATTAAAAATGGACTAAACATGTCTTTACGAGTGATCTTAAAAAGATCTTACACTTATAAGCGATTAGCCTTATAACATGACTAACCCTTTTTCAAAACTTGTAAAAAGTAAAAATTTAATACAAGCCAGTCCTTTAAGAAGGACTGTTTATTGATAATACTTGCACAGGTGTTCTCCATTCCAATAGCGAAGAACGAGATCTCCATTTAAGCGTGCAAGTTTGTATGTGCCTGGATGAAGGACTTCTTCAATCTGGTAAGGTCCTTCCCAGTTTGGTCCGAGTACTCCAACAGTCGGGTCACGGGTATTTAAGAAAACCCGCCGAAGTACTAGGTCTCCAACGTTGAATTTTCTTTCTTTCACCTTTGAGTTAAAATACCGGGCGAATTTTTGCTGGTACGCAGCTACTCGGAGTTGGGCTTTTTCTCGTTTATCTTCAAGTGAGTCTAGGGACTCCATCATCAATTGGTTATTCTGGTCCTAGTCGTATGTAATTCGTCGGTGTGAGGGGGGATCTAACTCGACGGGCAACATAGCTTCATACCCGTACACTAAGGAAAACGGGGTATGACCTGTCACTGTTCGATGAGAAGTTCTATACGACCAGAGTACTTCAGGCAGCTATTCTGGCCATGCTCCTTTAGCGTCTTCAAGTCTTTTCTTCAGGGTATCTTTGAGTGTTTTGTTCACTGCTTCGACTTGCTCATTTTCTTGTGGGTGTGCGACTGAAGTAAAGCTTTTGATGATTCCATGCCTTTCGCAGAAGACCGTGAATAAGTCGCTGTCAAACTGGGTGCCGTTGTCTGAGATAATTTTTCGAGGCAAACTATATCGGCAAACAATGTTCTTGATGACAAAGTCAAGAACTTTCTTGGTCGTAATGGTAGCGAGCGGCTTAGCTTCGGCCCATTTGGTGAAGTAGTCAACTGCTATGACTGCATATTTTACTCCACCCTTCCCTGTTAGCAGGATCCAATCAAGTCTATACCCCATACTGCGAAAGGCCAAGGACTCTGCATCTGCTTTAACTCGTTGGGAGCTGCGCGTGGGATTTTGGAAAACCTTTGACACTTATCGCATTTTTGCACAAACTCCATTGAGTCTTCGTTCATAGTTGGCCGGAAGTAACCCTGCCTCAGAATCTTTTTGTACAAGCTCTGCCCCCCAGCGTGGCCCCCACAGAAGCCTTCATGTACTTCCTTCATCAGTTCTTTAGCTTTTTCCGCTGTAACACATCTGAGCAGTGGCATGGAGTATCCTCTTCGGTACAGAACACCATCGACTAGTATATACCTAGCAGCCTGTCTTTGAAGAGTTCTGGCTTTGTTATATCTGCTGGTAGTACTCCATTTGTGAGATACTCCAAATATGGTGCCATCCATGTATCCTCCATCTGGATTTCCATATTGGTTTTGTCTGCTCGTATGCTCGGCTCGCACAATCTTTCTACTGGCACTATATTCAAAGTGTCAGCGTCTTTCGCACTTGCGAGTTTGGCTAAAGCGTCTGTGTTTGAATTCTGATCTCGAGGAATTTGCTGGAGGGTATACTTCTCGAATTGGGCCAACATATCTCTAGTTTTGTTTAAGTAGGCCACCATTTTGAGGCCCCGTGCTTGATACTCCCCTAAGACTTGATTCACTACCAGCTGTGAATCACTACAGATATCAAGCACTTTTATATTCATGTCTTTGGCTAACCTTAGTCCTGCGAGGAGTGCTTCATATTCGGCCTCATTGTTCGATGCAATGAAATCGAACCTAATAGCGCAGTGAAATCGATGCCCTTTTGGCGTTATCAATATCACTCCTGCTCCTGCATGAGATTCATTGGACGATCCGTCCGTGAATAACCTCCACGAAGGAGCTTTGACTTGTGGCCCAGGCGCATTAGGCTCTTCGCACTGCTCGTCGTCTGGGAGCTCAGTGAATTCAGCGATGAGGTCAGCTAAGACTTGTCCTTTTACTGTTGCTCGCGATGAATATGTGATATCGAACTGCCCAATTTCGACTGCCCATTTTAATAAGCGTCCAGCCGCCTCTGGCTTTTGCAGAACTTGCCGAAGGGGCTGGTCAGTTAAGACTGTGATGGGATGGGCTTGGAAGTAAGGACGTAACTTCCTTAAGGCCAAAATCAAGCAATAGGCTAACCTTTCGATTGGAGGATACCTCAATTCAGCCTCGATTAACCTCTTGCTTACATAGTAAACCGCCTTTTGTATGCCTTCTTCCTCTCGCACTAGCACCGCACTGGCAGCAAATTTGGTGATCGCTGGGTAAATGAACAAAGTTTCTCTGTCCATGGGTTTTGATAAAACAGGAGGCTGTGCCATGTGGGCCTTTAAGGCCTGGAAAGCCTGCTCGCAGTCTCCTGTCCATTCGAATTTCTTGTTGCCTCTAAGTAGATTGAAGAAAGGGGCACATTTATCCGTCGACTTGGAAATGAATCTACTTAGTGCGGCAATTCTTCCAGTTAAACTTTGCACATCATTGATTTTCATTGGCGATTTCATGTCGATCAGGGCTTTTATCTTGTCGGGGTTGGCCTCGATTCCTCTCGAATTAACAATAAACCCCAAAAAATTCCCTGATCCTACTCCGAAGGAACATTTGAGAGGATTTAATTTCATCTGATATTTGTTCAGAATGTTGAAACACTCTTATAAATCCTTCACATGTCCTTCTGCTTTTTTTGACTTTACCAGCATGTCGTCCACGTACACCTCCATGTTTACTCCGATCAACTCCTTAAACATGTGGTTGACCAATCGTTTGTAAGTCGCACCAGCATTTTTCAGTCCGAAGGGCATTACTTTATAACAGTATAACCCTGTATCGGTCCGAAAGCTAGTGTGATCCTAGTCAGGGGGATGCATACTGATCTGATTGTACCATGAGTATGCATCCATGAAGGAGAGGATCTCATGTCCTGTAGTTGCATCGACCAGCTGGTCGATCCTTGGGAGCGGGAAGCAATCCTTTGGGCAGGCTTTATTGAGGTCTGTGAAATCCACACAGGTTCGCCATTTTCCGTTAGGCTTGGGAACCAATACTGGATTAGAGACCCACGATGGATAAAACGCCACCCTGATGAACCCATTCTCCTTCAGACTCTCGACTTCCTCTTTTAAGGCTTTCGATCTATCCTTATCGAGCAGCCTTCTTTTCTGTTGCACGGGTGGAAAACTCTTGTCAATGTTCAGGACATGGCTGATAACTACAGGATCTATCCCGGCCATGTCTTTGTGTGACCAGGCAAAAAATTCCTGGTTCTTTTGCAAGAATTCCACCAGTGCTTGCTTCGTTGTTGCTTCTAAATTTTTCCCTACCTTTACGACTCTGGTCGGGTCTTTTTCGTCAAGTTGGACCTCTTCCAGGTCCTCGACGGGTCCAACATCTTCCTCAAAATCTCAAAAGCGAGGATCTAAGTCCCTATCCTCACTTTGGGCAACACCCTATTTGGTGACTCCATCACCGAACTGGGCTTGCGTATCAATTGCCATCTGCAACCTATCTGGGGGAATGCTTTTTGACGTTCCCTTCTTCGCCTTTGTAACTGAGGCATTGTAGCACTCCCTTGCTTCTCTTTGATTTCCCAACATGCGTCCTACCCCTGTGTCTGTCCGGAATTTCATTGCCAAGTGCCATACTGAGGTGACGACCCGAAGATCAACTAGTATGGGCCTTCTAATAACAACATTGTACGCCGAAGGACCATCGACTGCTATAAAGTAGCGAGTAATGTCCTGGAGCAGGCGCTGTACCTGCTGTGACTGGAAGTCTGATTGACCCTGCTGGGGCGAGTCCCCCGCCGGAGAAGCCGTAAATTGTTTGGTTGCAGGGCTCCAAGTCCTTGACGGACAACTTCATGCGTTCCAGCGAAGATTTGTACAGGATGTTCACTGAACTTCCTGTATCCACTAGTACTCTTTTCACCATCATGTTGGCGATTTGAACATCCACGACCAGCGGATCGGAATGTGGGAACCGAACATGCTGGGCGTCGCTATCAGAGAAGGTTATCTCACCATCCTCTGACCAAGCCTTCTTCGATGCCCTGTCCTCCACAGTCATCATCTCGATGTCCTGGTCGTGGCGTAGGGTCCGAGCATATCGTTCCCTCGCCTTTCCACTGCTTCCTGCGAGGTGCGGGCCTCCGCAGATGGTGAGTAAAGTGCCAGCTACGGGGTTAGGCTGCAAAGGTGGCGAGCGTTGGCGTGTGGGCGCATGCTCGTTGCCACCTGGAGCGTTTCGTTGGGAATTTCCCGAGGCCCGTACATATCTTCTCAAGTGTCCTTGTCTAATAAGGAACTCGATTTCATCATTTAGCTGGTTGCATTCATTTATATCGTGTCCGTAGTCATTATGATAACGACATAACTTGGTATTGTCTCTCTTCGAAATATCTTTTCGAATGGGAGCAGGTTTTTTATAAGGCACACTAGAACTCGTGGCCTGATACACCTCTCCCCGAGACTCAATAAGGGCAGTGTAGTTAGTGAACCGAGGTTCATAACGATTACCCTTGGCTCGTTTATTGTCAGAGGTGGAAGGCTCATTATGTGGCCATTTCCCCCCATTCTTGCCATTGCCATTGCCGTTCCCGTTGCCTTTGCCGTTCCCGTTGGGTTTTGACCCATTGGCGGCTTTGGCGGGCTCGGCTGTCCCCTTATCCTTGCCTGGGGGCTTTCCTTCACTGACTATGGCATCTTCGAGCTTGATGTATCGATCAGCTCGATCCAAAAATTCCTGGGTAGTCCTGACCCCATGCTTTCTGAGGCTGTTCCAAAGAGGCGTGTGGCGCTTAACTCCTGCAGTTATGGCCATCATCTTGCCTTCGTCTCCCACTGTTTTGGCTCCAGCAGCTGCTCGCATAAAATGTTGGACGTAATCCTTCAGAGGTTCTCCGTCTTGCTGGCGTATTTCGACCAGCTTATTTGCCTCAGTTGGGTGCACACGACCCGCATACAATTGTCCGTAAAATTCCTTTACGAACATCTCCCAAGAAACAATACTTGCAGGAGGGAATTTGAAAAACCACTCCTGTGCAGCATCAGAAAGTGTTGAAAGGAAAGAACCTGCATTGAGCGTCTTCGGACACTTTCTGAATGTCCATTTGTATCTCAAACTTGTTGACATGAGATACTAGGTCACCATACCCTCAAAGTTTGGAAGCGTAGGCATTTTAAACTTTCTAGGTGTTTCTACCATAGCTATCCTTTGAACGAAAGGAGTGCCCTATCTCCTATAGTGATCGATATAAGACATTCTTCCCTCGACCAGCTGTTGCACTGCCTGGTTGAGGGCATCTATCTGGGCTTGCACGACGCTAGGAATCTTCGGGGCCTCTGCTGCTGGAGGAATGTACTCATCGTGTCGTTCCCTTTGATCGTTGAGTACATTTCTTAAATCCTCATCTCTTCGCCGCTGCTCGCTAGCTCCAAGACGGTTAAAGAAGTTATTTTGCCTGGGCTGCCCCCTAGCGTCACGTCTCTCGGGTTGGTCCCCTCTAGGTGGCGGGCTTCTGCCCCCACCTCTATCTTCATTTCTCCGACCGGCATTTCCTCTGCCTGAGTCGGCCTCATTATAATCATGGCCATCTCCGAATCATGATTGGCTATGATGGGATCGACTGTTTCCTCGATTGCCTCCTCGGGCTGGAACGTTCCGAGCGTTAGAGGGTGGCCTACGTTGGTCGATGGGTCCCCGTGTATTGTCATGCCGTGGGGGGCCCCGAACCGCAGAGCCTGTCTCTGAGTTCCTTCTGTTACCAGAAGGACGCTACCCCTCTACTCGGTGGGTTTGGGTCTTCGCCCCTATGGTGTCTAGGACTGCGGGGCTGCTGCCCGGCCCTATTCTGCCTTGACTACGGGGGATTGCCGCGACCAGCATGGGATGGAGGCTGCACTTTAGGGTCCCTTACAGGGACATCATCCTAAGGCATTGGTGGCTGCTCAGGCCTTTGGGGGCTCGAGGGCTAGATCGGCGGGCTTGGATTAGGGCCCCTTTGGGGTGGCCTATTTGAAGGTTGATCAGGCTGCGATGCAGGTGCAGTCTGACTCCTAGCCAGCTGTAGGGCTGCTTCGAGGGCTGCCATGGCTTCCCTCTGGCGACAATCCATCTCTGCCTGCCATTCACTCAGTTCCAGGCGCTATCGCTCAATCTCTTGTTGCTGGCGTGCCATAATCTCGGCAGCACTTTCCTAGCTGGCCCTCAGATTGGCCAGTTCGTCCTGCAATACTCCCAGGGTATTCTTCAGCATCTCAGAATCCAGTTCTTCCTCATCGAATTCCAGATGTGGCTCATCTTCAGTCACGTTTGGAGGAGGAGGCGGTTGAGATGGTGCAGCGCTAGCCGCCTGTCCAGTCTTCTTTGTTGTTTTCGCCATTGATATTTCAACAATATTATATCAAGCTCTCAATGAAAGCACCAGAATGTTGACTGTTTACCGAGTTTTTCGGAAACGAATACAAACAGAATAATAAAAAGATAAGAACTGTAGAAGTGCTGAAATGTAACTAAACAAACAGTGTTTTTACGTGGTTCAGGCGTTAACAAGCCCTAGTCCACGAGTCGATGTTATTATACTTGGAAAAGGTTACAGTAAGATGGCTGGTGTACAAGAACTTCACACACTCACAGTGTTTCTCTCGGGTTCTCTTGAAGAAGATGAAGCTAGAGAGATTTTGGTAGAGTTTTTGCTCTGTGATTTGTTGGTCGTCCCTCTTCTTGTAAAATGAAGGGGTCTTTATAGCTAGGGTTTCGGATTAGGGTTTTTCTCTACGTACATGAGTCTTAACTACACCAGCCATAAATAGGGGATACAATTACTGTCGTAGCATGGCTACAAGACTCTATGTGGGTATATTTATGTGAAAGTATGGGGAACACACAAAGTCAGCCGTCTTTTCCAAGTTGTCAGCGGAACAGTAGGCGAAAAGGTACCCTTAGGCGTGCTGGGATGTGTGCGGCTTTGACCTGACGGGCGTGTCAGGCGGGATTCTGTGTCAGGCGGATATCATTCCAAATATGCCTCCTCCAGGACTCGACCGTTTGGTTTTGTTCCGTGCGAGGCACGGAACTGTTTCCGCGGAGACCACTCGAAGAGCTTCTCCTGGAAGGGGCTTCCCCGAAGGATACCCCTTCGGGAGTCCGGGAGAGTTGACGAGTTTCCGTGTTGTGTTTGCTTGGAAGAGTAATCCGGACACTAAACGAGAGAGGCGAAGCCTTTCTGTCCATCCGCGAGCTCTGGTCACCTACCGTGAAAGACATCGATAATTCTGTTTCCCCGAGGACATCAATTTAAACGCTATCCGGAAATCTGGATAACATTTACCCCCCAAGGTCACGGAGCTTTGAGAGATCCGGGAGCTTGTATAGTCCTCCGAGTATTTCGGTCTCTTAGATTAGGCGAGGGGCCACCTTCTGTGTTCCCGGAAGGATTCCTTTTTCCCGCCTGAGTGTTAGTATGAAAAAGAAAGGGAATTTCTTCTGTTTGAACTCAAGTACTCAAGTGCGGCAAGGACCACGTGTCATGCTGGGAATGGTTCTGCGACCAAGACGTGTGCGTGAGGCGACTGGTTGAGTATGCGTGCGTCAGTCATCTGAGTAATGATTTGACGGATTTTAATGGTACTCCGGGCCCGAGGTGGTGTAATGATGGGAAATAAATACTTTATTCCCATCCGAGGACTCATAAATTGGATCGTCGCTTCATCTCCAGCCGTTGGATCTGATGCACACGGAATGGGAAGATCGGGACCGTCCATTTGAGGAATTCGAAACGACTTCCTCCCTGCTATAAAAACGAGGGAAAGGACCTATCTTCCTCTCTACGCTTTCAAATTCTCTATCTTTCGGATTTTCAGATTTCCAAACCTTTGAACTCTCAGGCTTCCCAGCTTCCGTTCCTCCGAACTTGCCATTTCTTTTGGTAAGGATCTGGAAACTTTTCTTTTGATTTGGCAGTGGGTTTATTCGCCGAAGTTCCTGGTTTGAATCGCCGCTCGTCTTTGCAGCTTTTACTTCTCGCGATCGTCCTGTGCAGTGATCCAGTTACTCCTTCAACCTCCAACTACCCGAATATCAGTAAGTATTTCTACTTTGCTCTTTCCTCCCAAACCTTAGGTTGTTGGTAGTTGTTAGAGTAGAGGTTTCTGCCATTATCGCTTATGTGCATGCGTGAATAGGGCTTTGGTAGGCATGTGATTGATGTGAGTCGATAAGTAGCCTTTTTTGCATGCTTTGGCGATTTGCGTTTGGAAAGTCGTTCCTTGTTTTGCTGTTTTAGGGCATAAGCATGAACGCCTTTAGGGTGTCTTTCTTTGGAAAAACACTTCTTTTGGTGGGCTTAGGCTCGGAGTCTGAGTCTGGTTCCTTGCTGCCCTTCGGGTGGCATGGTGCCAATCCCTCGGTAAGCTCGATGGGAGCCTCTCCAAGCAGTTTTCGGGGAGGGTCTCCCCGACGCCTTTGATACCACTAGGGTATGACAAGGGTGCAGACTTCTTAGAGTGTTTTCTTCTTTCTTTCTTTTGTCCAGTGACGAACATCTCAAAGGAACAACTCCTTGCTGTGGGGGAGGCTGATTCTGCCCAGGAGAAGGGCTCTCCTGTCGCTGGTGCAAAGGGGAAAGGAAAGGCGAAAGTGGTCGCGGCTAGCCCACCGACCTCCAATAGTTCCATCTGGGAGATGGACCAAAAGCCGAACCTTTTCAGGAATTATGGCATGCTGGAGCTGTATTCCTCCGAGGCAGGCCTGAAGAACATCCCAGGTCTGATGTGGCACCGTCTGTCGGTGCTGGGCGAGTCGGCTAGCCAGAGTCACGAGGGCTTTGGTGCCTGGAGCTGGGCACACATAGTGTGTGGGGCGCACTTGCCCCTAAGGAGTTACTTTGCCAATTTCTGTGTGAAGGCGGGGATTGCCCCCTTCCAGTTGATTCCTCCCAGCTACAAGCTCCTAGCGGGGTGGTTCATCTTTTGCAAGTCCCGGAAACTGGAAGCTCCTACCCCGGAGGAGGTGCTGTACTTCTACGGGTTGAAGTCTCAGCCTATGAGGGGTCATTCAGACAAGGTGGGGTTTTACAGGCTTGAAAGGCACCCGGACGTGATGTGCCCCACTTGTCATACCACGAGGGTTCCAGACCTCCGGGAATACTGGTTCCTGACGACTGGCTTCCCGCTGAAGAGGGTGCCAGCCCTATCTTTGGACTTCAAAATCCCTGGTAAGTGCTCCTTCCTCTCCTTTTCAACTTTGTTTCTTTGCGTTTGATTTGCCTTTTGGGAGGATCTCTAACGCTTGTATTTGAATTTTGCAGAAGTCGTTCCGCGGACACCTCGCTGCGCGGAGATGATAAGGAGGTCCAAGTTCTACGAAGGGCTTTCTGAGGAAGAGTTGAAAGTGGAGGGACTTGTGACCTCCGAATCGTTGAGGGAGTATGGGCTACTCGCCTCTTTCCAAAACATCGAGCCAGTGAGTGGCAGGGGCAAAGTCAGGTGTCAGCTGACATCCGGGAGCAGATTGCCCTGGAGCTGTCCAAGGTGATCACCCAAGCAGCCCGGGACGAAAATACTTTATCTCCTAGTTGGGCGGAGAGGTTCCCTGACCCCCAGCCGGAGGAAGAGGAGATCGAGGCTCGCCATGCCGCGGCTTACCCTAACGAAGGGGCTCCGGGGGCTAGTACCTCCGGGAGAGGTAAGACTAGTTTTCGATTGATCCACACCCCTAGCCTGTCTGAGGTTTCCCGGACCTCTCAGATGGGGTTTGATCCCCGTTTCCTTAGGCTAGACCCGCGTAGGATACCCTTCGACAGATATTGCGATAGGGTAGATGAGCTCCTCGGGTGTCTGAGTGACGGTAGTCTGCCAGAAGGTGTCATCATGGTTGACCCTTCTTCCCTCAGCATGTCATTCCCGGACTTCAAGGAGTACGGGAGCTTCCTGGAGCAGGAAGCGGTGTTTTGTTTTGCTTGGGGAAGGCCATCCACGTTTCTCATGCATGGTCGTCCCTTTCACACTTTTCTTTTTCTTGTTTCTTGTTCCCTGCGGGCGGGCTTGCTTGTGCTTTTATGTTGTTGATTGTCTTGTCTTCCGCTTATCTTCTTTCTCATTGCTTGTTGGTTCGTTAACCTTGCTTTGTACGTTTCTTGCAGAGTATCCAGAAGCCAAGATGTTGGGGAGGGTTACTTTGCTCATTAAGAAGGCTGCCACCAGCCAAGACCCGTCCACGGGGAAAGGACGGAAGACCAAGGCTGGTAGGGGAGGTAAAGCTGCCTCCCCCAAGAAGACAAGTGGCGAGGCGCAAGCGTCTCCGAGGGTAGAGAAGTCTCCTGCTGACGGGCCTTCCGAGACTATGATGGTCTCGAGTAGCAGCAGCGACGGGGAAGGGCTTGTGTTCCCCGTGAAGACAACTGGGGTGAGCAAGCGTCCCGGAGAAGATGCTGAGGGCGCTAAGAAGAAACGCCTTAGACACTCTTCTCCTGGTCGAAGGCAACAACAACAGCAACGACAGCAACCACAACTACAACAACAGCAGCAATAAGAACAACAGAGACAATCACCAACGTCACAGCAGCAGCAACAACAACATCCAAACCAGCAGCAGCAACAAGGGCAATTACTTCCGCTGCCGCAGCAGCAAAAGCAACAGACCGGGGCCTTAATACCCCGTCTGCCTCCTCCTCCAGCCCAAAGGGGGTCCACCCTTCCGGGGTCTCCTTCTTCTCAGACAACCAACCTTCCTCTGCCTGGCCTGAAGTTCCACTTCCCGCGGAAGCCAACCAGTTTCCCCGCTGCCCTCCTGGAGGGTGTAAGACGGGCCGATAGTTTTTTGAAGAGGCGGTTAGAGGCGGAGAAGGCTGTTACTCAGGGAAGGGCAGATAACTTGTCTGCCGTGAAGAGAGCTGAGCTGGCCGAGGGGGTGAGATCCCTTCCCCCGGCCGGAGCGTTTTTGGATGGTCCAGCCTTGGAGAAGAGGCTGGTGCCTAGGCTCGGACGTGCATTGGCACCGTTCGGAGCTGAGATGATGGAGGACATGGCCCTGAGCTTGTGCGAGCTCAATTCTGAGAAATGGGCCATCAGTAGCAGTAAGGATCCGCTGTTGCTGACACACGCTGTGAAGCAGCAACTGTCCGGGGTAAGCCGTCAGTTGTTGTTTTTTGGGATCATCTGTCTTTTGGTCCGGCTTTAGCTCATTCTGTTGTCTTTCCTTGCAGGCCTCTATGATCGCGGAACGCTCGTTCCGGGAGGTTGGTGCAGTTCTGGTTCAGCTGGAGGAGAGCCAGCTGGCTCGCCAGGCCTTGGAGGCGGAGAAGCAGAAACTGACCCAACAGACCTTGGAGGCTTCGGAGAAGATTGATCAGGCCCGGCGCACGGCTGAGGAAGAGGCGGACAAGAAATATCTTGCCAAATATCAAGAGTACCGGGCCAAGGCAGAGAATGAGTTTAGACAGCGGTCGGATGGGATGAAGGCCGAAAACTCCAAGCTCCGGGAAGAGCTGTCCCAAGCCAGGGTGGATAAGGATACCTTGGAAGCCCGCTTGCAAGCGAAAAACGATCTCGTCCTTAAGCAGTAAGGGGAATATTCCACTCTTCAGAATAAGCTGCACGAGGAGGAGCAACTTCACAAGAGGAGCAGGGATCTCGTGTCTATGCTGGAGTTGGGGATCGCCGAGAAGGATAAAGAGATCGGAGCCCTGCAATTTACTGCCAGGGGGCATGTGACCGAGAAGCGATCCGTGCTGAACCAAAACAAGGAGCAGCGCAAGGAGATTGATTCTCTTAAGGGAGAGCGGGATGCCTCCAAGGCCGAAATGGAAAATTTGAGGGCTCAACTAACTGTCGCGGAGGCACAGCTGGCAACCTCCGAGGCGGAGCGCTTGAAGGAAAAGGAGGATGCTGAGGTGATACTGAACAGGACGATTAATATATCGCATGTGGTCCTCATGCATCAACTCTGGAAAGTGAACCCGGAGGTATTAGGCTATCTGGGAGATGATGCCGAAGCCATGAGGGAGAAGTTACTCGTGTGGGATCAAGGCCCAGAGGCGTACGTCCAAACTTACAACATTGACGAACGTGCTGGAGCCCCTGAGGTGGGAGATCCCGGAGAGGCGGGGACCTCTGAACCTTCCCGTGACAAAGTTCCGCCTTCCAATGAGCCGACTCTGCCAGCCTCAGTTGAAGCCGATGCCCCTGAAGCCGCGGTCGTGGAAGCTGCAGTTACCCCCAATGCTTGAAGGGGTTTTATCTTTAATTATTTTTCATTTTGAGTTTTTCATTGCGGACATATTTTCCATAATTATAGCATTCTCCTTTCTTTTCTGCCGAGTTCTTTATTTATCTTTGCGCTTAGGGTAGACTTTTATACGGTAGAAACTGTTGTAGGGGCGTATGAGGTTTTGGTTCCAACGGCCAAAACCTATGCACTTCCCACTTGAAGCTCTAACGGATGATGTCTTTTCTCACGTAGTTTCTAGGTTACGAAGGTTTCCTGGTTCCAACGGCCAGGCTCCTTTCACCGTATTTTAGCTTTCCTAAGGCAAATAGCCAACCCCGGGACTTGTAGTTATACTGTTCGCTGGGATTGCTAAGGTGAGCCGTTCCATGGTTTGGAACGGGAGTTCTTTTGGTGAGCATCGCTAGACTTAAGGTTAGATCTTTGCGAAGCAAAACTAACTGTTGTTGCGAATCTCACGGGGCAAGGCTCGCTGCTGTCGGGGAAATCGCCATGCCCACCAGGTGTGATCCCGGAGCAGGGGCTTTGCGAAGCAAGGCCTGCTGTGAGTGGGGGATCGACCATGTCTGCTCCTGGAGCTGAAACTTGCAATGGTCGAGGAACTCGCCATGCATTATTTTGTGAGATCCGGAGCTGGAGCCTGCGAAGCAAGGCTTACAACGGTCGCGGATCTTGCCATCTTTCGCCTTGCGGGACCCGGAGCTGGAGCTTGCGAAGCAGAGCTCTACAGTGATCACGGATCTTGCCGTTTTTCGCCTTGCGGGACCCGGAGCTGGGGCTTGCGAAGCAAAGCCCTACAGCGATCGCGGAGTATTTTGCAAAGGACTTGTCAGGGAGTTGGGGGTGTTTTGGCGTAGCTCTATGAACGTGCCTCAACCCCCAGTCCTGTCCATTGCCGGGCTACACAGGAGATAATTTTCATGATACATAATGGCAGGCATTTCCATGGCAATTTTCACATAAGCACATAATGCACATATGACATGTAATGCAAGCATGTTCATGGCAACAAATAAACCTAAGCTTAACAATTTAAACATTTCAAACAATTTAAAAATTTCAAACACAATGCTAGCACATAAGTGGTGTTCTGTGTACGTTTTGTTCAAGGGGCGTATGGCTATGCCTTAGCCATGTATACCCCCCCAAGTGAGCGTGGGGTCCAGACGTCTCCGGACCGCGTGGTCACTTGTTAAAACGCAGCTTTGAACACAAGGATAAAAAGTGCAGTAAAAGCGGAGTGAATCTCTCCGTGTTTCATTAAATTAGCCTGCTAGGCGTGAGTTTTACAACAGGGAGGATTATTTCCACATTTTTCACTTTTGCTAATTTCACTAAGGACTTCCGACTAGATGGTCCGGGGCCTACTGGTAGTAACGGCGGAGGTGCTCCGCGTTCCAGGCGCGCGAGACTTTAGATCCGTCGAGTCTCTTTAAGTGATACGTCCCATGGCCCACTTTTTCTTGGACTTCGTAGGGGCCTTCCCAGTTGGGTCCGAGGACTCCCACTCCCGGATCCTGCATAGCAGGAAATACTCTCCATAGGACAAGATCCCCAACTTCGAATGTACGGCTCTTGACTCTCGTGTTAAAGTGTCGGGCTATCTTGCCTTGGTACATTTTTAGTTGGACCTGCGACTGCTCCCGGAGCTCTTCGATCATGTCCAAGGACTCCTGGAGAAGGGCATGGTTCCGGGTAGGGTCGTAGGTATCTTGCCTGTGAGAGGGGATCATAGTTTCTACTGGGATGACGGCCTCGCAACCGAAGGTCATGGAATAAGGCGTGTGCCCCGTCGAAGTTCTCTCTGTTGTGCGATAGGCCCAAAGTACTCGCAGAAGTTCTTCCGGCCAGTGAGCCTTGCAGGCTTGGAGTTTTTTCTTCAACGTGGTCTTTAATATTTTGTTTACAGCCTCCACTTGCCCATTAGCCTGGGGTCTGGCGACTGCGGAAAAGCTTTTGATAATTCCATGCGAAGCACAGAAGTTCGTGAAGTGTTCACTGTCAAATTGCTTTCCGTTGTCGGACACAATTTTTCGTGGAAGCCCAAAACGACACACTATATTCCTGATGACAAAGTCCAGTGCTTTTTTAGATGTGACCGTGTTCATAGGTTCAGCTTCAGCCCATTTGGTGAAGTAGTCTACCGCGATTATGGCATACTTCACTCCACCCTTTCCAGTTGGGAGGGAACCTACTAGGTCAATGCCCCAAACGGCGAACGGCCAGGGGCTGGTCATTAGGGCAATTTCTGTAGGCGGCGCTCGCGGAACCTTGGCATACCTCTGGCACTGCTCACATTTCCTGACATAATCCACACAATCCTTCTTCATGGTGGGCCAGAAGTATCCTTGTCGAAGGATCTTCTTGGAGAGGCTCAGCCCGGAGGTATGATCGCCACAGAAGCCTCCGTGAACCTCATGGATGATGGTGCTGACTTCGATTCCGGCAACACACCTAAGGAAGGGTATGGACAACCCCCTGCGGTAAAGCTTTCCATCCATCATCACGTATCGGGGAGCTTGATATTGGAGCTTCCTTGCGTCAGCTTTATCAGTGGGGAGCTCTCCGGTGGTGAGAAATCTGAGGATGGGTCCTATCCAGGAGTGGGAATGGTCGATGATGGCGTTTATCCTTCGTGTCTCAGTACTGGGGGCTTCTAAGTGCCCGATGGGGACTAAGCCATACTGTTCAATCTCCGGGTCCGTTGCAAGCTTGGCCAGCGTGTCCGCGAGTGAGTTCTGGTCCCGGGGGACCTGGCGGATTTGGTAGCCTTTGAAATGCTACAGTAGGTCGCGGGAGAGAGACACGTAGGCAGCCATTCTTTCGCCTTTCGTCTGGTATTCCCCGGATATTTGGTTTACCACAAGTAGGGAGTCGCTGTATACTTCGATTTTTTGGGCTCCGACTTCTCTGGCCAGTCGTAATCCAGCTAACATGGCTTCGTGTTCTGCCTCGTTGTTGGATGCTGGGAACGGGAAACGGATAGCGCTCTGGAGCTGATGCCCTTGGGGAGATATTAGGATGACCCCTGCTCCAGCTCCTTTTTCATTTGAGGCTCCGTCTACATAGACCTTCCATGTGGGAAGTTCCGGGACAGGATCTTCCGGGAGGTCATTCATTCCCGAGCATTCCACAATAAATTCCGCGAGAGCTTGACCTTTTATGGAAACACGTGGTTGGTAGTGGACGTCGAACTGGCTCAGTTCCATAGCCCACTTAAGCAATCTGCCAGAAGACTCGGGCTTCTGCAAGAATTGTCAGAGAGGGTGGTTGGTGAGTACTTTGATGGTGTGCGCCTGGAAATATGGCCTCAGCTTCCGTGAAGCAATTAGTAAGCAGAGGGAGAGTTTCTCGATCATTGAATATCTAGACTCGGCGTCCAATAACCTCTTGCTTACGTAATACACAGGGAGCTGGATACGGCCATCTTCCCGGACGAGAGCGGCACTCACTGCGTGCTCAGTCACAGCTAAGTATAAGAACAACACCTCTCCTTCGACAGGTTTGGATAGAATGGGAGCTCGGGTTAAATGTTCTTTGAGGTGTTGGAAGGCTGCTTCGCATTCGGGGGTCCACTCGAACTTCTTGTTTCCTCGCAACACATTGAAGAAGGGGATACACTTGTCAGTGGCCTTGGATACGAAGCGGCTGAGAGCAACTATCCTTCCGGTAACGCTCTGGACATCCTTATGTTTCTAGGGGGAAGGCATATCTATGAACGCCTTTATTTTCTCAGGGTTGGCCTCCACTCCACGGGAGCTGACAATGAAACCGAGGAACTTCCCAGACGAGACCCCGAAAGTGCATTTCTTTGGATTCAGTTTCATCCCGTACTTTCAGATCACGGCGAAAGCTTCCTCAAGGTCGTCACTGTGGTCCCCGGAGGTCTTGGACTTTACCAACATGTCGTCCACGTACACCTCCATGTTCCTCCCCAGTTGGTCCTTGAACATTCTGTTTACTAGACGCTGGTACGTCGCCCCAGCATTCTTCAAACCGAAAGGCATGACCACGTAACAGTAGACACCCTTGTCCGTGAGGAAGCTGGTGTGTTCCTGGTCCGCAACATGCATCTTGATCTGGTTGTATCCGGAGTACGCATCCATGAAGGATAAGAGTTCGTACCCGGAAGTAGCGTCTACCATCTGATCGATTCGCGGAAGAGGGAAACAATCTTTCGGGCAGGCCTTGTTTAGGTCCGTGAAGTCAATGCACATTCTCCAAGACCCATCGGGCTTCGGGACCAGAACTGGGTTGGCTAGCCACACGGGATAGTGCGACTCCTGGAGAAAGCCTATGGACATCAACTTGTCCACTTCAGCTTTGACGGCTTCGGCCCTCACTGGGTCTAACGGCCTCCTCTTTTGGCGAATTGGAATTGCAGATGGGTCTATGTTGAGTGCATGGCACGCAACATTAGGATTAATCCCCATCATATCAGCGTGGCACCATGCCAGGATATCCTGATTATCCTTCACAGTGGCCACGATCTTATCTCGAATGGCCGACGGCAGGTTTTTCCCCACCTGAATGACTTTGGTGGGTTCTCCCGGGTTGAGGATCACCTCTTCGACTTCCTCCATCGGCTCTATTGCTTTCTCGATTCCCACTCTTGGGTCGAGTTCGTCAAAGTATGCCTCCTGAGCACCCCCAGTTTCTGGTAATTCTTCCGCCAAAGGAATGGCAGCAAACGTCTCTTGGACCGTGTAGACGGATCGGACGGAGACGTTATAACAGCTCCGTGCACTTCGTTGGTCTCCTCGGAGGGTGCCAATACGCCCATCGTCGCATGGAAACTTCAAACATAAGTGGCGTATCGAGGTTATGGCCCCACAATCGATTAGGAGCGGTCGGCCTAAGATGGCATTATACGCCGTGGGGCAGTCGACCACCACGAATGTGCTATGCTTGAAGGCACAAGCGTCGCTTTCTCCTCTGAGGGTGACTGGAAGTTGAATTTTGCCTAATGGCATGAGTGCGTCCCCATTGAACCCTTGAAGCTGGATGGGGCATGGGGCCAGGTCTGTCTCGGTTAATCCGATCGCGTGGAAGGCCGCTTTGAAGAGGATGTTTACGGAGCTTCCGTTATCGACCAAGATCCGTGAGACCTTCTTATTGGCAATCTGGGCTTCCACCACGAGGGGATCGTTGTGGGGGAAGTGCACATGTCGAGCATCATCCTCCGTGAAGGTGATGGGAAGATCCATCATTCGGGGACGTTGAGCAGGTGATTGAACCAAGGCGCACATCTCCCCGGTGTGTTCTAACTCCCTCAAGTACCTCTTCTGGGAGTTGCGGGTGCTTCCGGCAAGGTGCGGTCCTCCGGAAATGGTGGCTACGTGTCCGTCAACGGGTGGCGGAGCAAGGCCGGGCGGGTATGGGTTGCCAGGCCCTGGAGCCAACAAGGCAATGGGTGCCGGAGCGGCTGGAGCAGGAAGCGCTGGGAACTGAGACCCGGGAGCTTGGGGGTGACCGGCTCCAGGAGCGCTAGCGGTCCCCCTCTGTCCCGGGGAATATGCAGCTCCGTGAACTACCCCCTGTCCGGGATAGATAATGGGTATCCTCACCCACTGACCGAGGTGTCCCGCTCTTTCCAGGGACTCGATCTCATCCTTCAGCTGAAGGCACTCGTTCGTGGTGTGCCCCACGTCTCCGTGGAACTCACACCTTTTATTGGAGTCTCGCGGACGCCTTCCTCCGTGAGACACTTTCGGGGGCTTCCTGTAGTTGACCATATTACAGGTCGCCCGATAGACATTCTCTCGCGAGTCTATCAAACTGGTATATTCCGTGAACTTGGGCTCATAGTCCTTCCGGGGCTTCTTTGAATGGTCTCCCCGGTTGGAGTTTCTTCCGCTTCGTTTGCTCCGCGATTGGCTCAAATTTCGTTCTGGGGCTTCCGCTTGCGGCTGCGGCATGCTAGGAGTGATACTACATCCGGTTTGTACAGCTCCGTACCCAGAGAAATGGGTTTGACTCGGCGTCTGAGCAGACGCGGAAGGCCCATACACACTTGGAGTGAATTGGGCTCCTGGAAGCGTGAGGACTGGTGCGGGAGCTTGCGAAGCAAAGCTCGGCGCAGTCACGGAAGGCGTTGGAGCTGGGGGAACTCCAAAGGCCTGCTGGTAGGCATCCTCGAGGTTGATGATTCCCTGAGCCTTTGACATGAATTCGGGCAGCGTTTCTGCCCGTCTCCTCTGCATTTCCCCCCATAGCAGGGAGCCGACAGTAAGGCCCGATTGAAGGGCGATCAGCTTCATGTCATCGCTGACCTTGGTCTTTGCAGCAGCTTCCATCATTCTCTGAATGAAAGCTTTGAGGTTCTCAGTGGGTTGCTGCTTGATGTTGGTTAAGGAACCAACCTCCATGTCGTGGTCGCGGGCAGCAATAAACTGCCTCTTGAATGCGGACTGTAGCTCCTTCCAACTGTGGATTGATCCGGGAGCTAATCTTTTCCACCAGTCCTCCGTGGACTTGGTAAGGGTGAGTGAGAAGCACATGCATTTGGCGTCCTCACTGACACGCACCACTTGCATCATTTTGTTGTATTTAGCTAGGTGGGTACGCGGGTCTGTCCTCCCATCATATAATTCTATGTGGGGCATTTTGAAGTTATCCGGGAGGGACGTTTCCGCGATCCTCCGAATACATGGTTCCGGGTCTTCCTCCTCAGAGTCTGACAGGGCCCCACTTTGCTTCCAGACCAGCTTGGTCAAGGCAGCAATCTGTTCCTCGAGCCTCTTCGTATCACTCTCCGGGAGGTCACGTCCCCAGAGCTTGTCATTAATATGATTTCGGAGGTCATCTCCGCGAGGCCGGGCCTTTTCTCCTTTGGCCTTTTCATACTTGGCCTCCAACCTTCTTCTTAGGTCCACCGTGGACCAGCTATCTTCGGAGTGTGAGTTCGCAGCCCGACCGTCCTGGTTGACGGAATCACTGGGGCGGTTGTTCCTTCCCCTAGGCCTGGGTGCCTTAGCACCGGGCCCTTTAGGCACGGAGTGCCCCCTTGGGGCTGAAGGACGTCTGGGCTTAGGAGCGCCAGAGACCTTCTGCGCGCGGGGGGGGGGGGGGGGGGGGGGGGGCAGTCGGCCTTGTGATTCACGCCTTTAGGAGGTGCAGGGGCGTCAGCGCGTACAGGCTCTCCAACTTTTTCTTTGCCCTTGTTAGGGGCGGCTTTGGATGGTCCAGCAGCGGCTGGATCCGGCATAGCGGCATCAGCACCACCTAAAACAGAGGCGTCCTTGTCCGAGTCGCCTAGGTTTCCGAACTTTCTTTGGAGGCGCTCCATCATGCGCTGCATTTTTTCGGAGAGGCGCTCCTGCTCAGCAAGCTTGGCTTTGGTGACCTCCAGTTCTTCGGCTACTTGGACCAGTTCTGGGTCCTTCTCATAGTAGCAGCCGTCCTTGTAATAACCGTCTTGGACATACTCTTCTTCGTCTTCTAAGTATGTTGTATCTTCGGTACTGACCCGATCCTGGCGGGATGTCGGGTCTTCACCTTGGTAGTCCAAGGGTTCGCTTTGCACCACATCTTCCATCGCAGTATCGGGGTTGACCGTAGCATTTTTGTCAACAGCGGATTTTCTCGTAGTCACCATCTCTTTAGCACGAAGTGAATACAAAAAACGTACACAGAAAAAGAGCTGACTAACAACTTCCTACAGCTCTCAATGAAAGCACCAAAATGTTTACCGAGTTTTTCGGAAACGAATACAAACAGAATAATAAAAAGATAAGAAGTGTAGAAGTGCTGAAATGTAACTAAACAAACAGTGTTTTTACGTGGTTCAGGCGTTAACAAGCCCTAGTCCACGAGTCGATGTTATTATACTTGGAAAAGGTTACAGTAAGATGGCTGGTGTACAAGAACTTCACACACTCACAGTGTTTCTCTCGGGTTCTCTTGAAGAAGATGAAGCTAGAGAGATTTTGGTAGAGTTTTTGCTCTGTGATTTGTTGGTCGTCCCTCTTCTTGTAAAATGAAGGGGTCTTTATAGCTAGGGTTTCGGATTAGGGTTTTTCTCTACGTACATGAGTCTTAACTACACCAGCCATAAATAGGGGATACAATTACTGTCGTAGCATGGCTACAAGACTCTATGTGGGTATATTTACGTGAAAGTATGGGGAACACACAAAGTCAGCCGTCTTTTCCAAGTTGTCAGCGAAACAGTAGGCGAAAAGGTACCCTTAGGCGTGCTGGGATGTGTGCGGCTTTGACCTGACGGGCGTGTCAGGCGGGATTCTGTGTCAGGCGGATATCATTCCAAATATGCCTCCTCCAGGACTCGACCGTTTGGTTTTGTTCCGTGCGAGGCACGGAACTGTTTCCGCGGAGACCACTCGAAGAGCTTCTCCTGGAAGGGGCTTCCCCGAAGGATACCCCTTCGGGAGTCCGGGAGAGTTGACGAGTTTCCGTGTTGTGTTTGCTTGGAAGAGTAATCCGGACACTAAACGAGAGAGGCGAAGCCTTTCTGTCCATCCGCGAGCTCTGGTCACCTACCGTGAAAGACATCGATAATTCTGTTTCCCCGAGGACATCAATTTAAACGCTATCCGGAAATCTGGATAACATTGACCCTGCTTTTGGTCAACTAACGCGGAGTCAAAAATGCTTGATGTAGATAGATATGTTGAAATGAGAATAATGACAAAAACAGTAAAGCACACAAGAATTTATAGTGGTTCGGCCCCAGAATCTGGTAATAACCTACGTCCACTTGAGTTGTTATTGATATAATATTTTAAAGGAGTGATCAAAGAACTAGGGTTCAATGAGTTTCACCAACCTCTGAAGAACAAAACAACATATCGAATGTGATAGCACTAGCTCACTCATAAATCTCTAATCTCCAGTAATTAGAAAGCCAAAAAGTCCTTTCCTTGAGCTATCTTCTCATTATTTATAGGCTCAAGGAAGATTACAAGAATTAGTTACATATATTATTTCCTAATTAATCGGATCATCAGGAATTATTGGAGACAATCTCGAGATTGACTAAGATCTTTATAAAATTATCTTGAAATATGCGGAGTGTACGACCAGGCTGGTCGTAGGAAAAACTCAACCGTTATACATGCAATATCTCACTGGTCGATAGTCGAACAGAATTCTGTCAGGTGTCAACCACGTGTTAGAAATCACTTGCCACATCATCCGTGTCTATTTTTTGGATAACAGAGTTATTTTGATCTAAAAATAATTATACATTATTTAATATACAAATTTAATTTCTCAACAAAAAAGTTAAAAAAAAAATAAAAATAAGGGTTTGCTAGAAGTGTTCTACTGCCAAGAATAATTATTTGTGTTGGCCCCACTATATTGTGCCAGTAATAATCATTTTCACCAGCACCTAAAAGTACCATCAAATGTCCAAAAAATGCATGGACAACATTCTATTGACGCCATCCCTGGTGCAAACATAAAATTCCACTACTACAAAAAGAGGCTTTAACTTCGATTTTTATACATATGATTATTGGGAAATACATAAAAAGTGAAGCTAAAGCTTTTATTGAACTTTTAACTTCGCTTTTTGGTTTGACAGTCATAGGAATTAAACTAATACTTTAGTTTAATTAAAGATAAGTAGAATGGAGGTTTTAACTTCTGTTTTTTTTTTTTTTTAAAAAAACCAAAAGTTAAAGGTCTTTAAAACTCTTTTCCACCTGCACGCCTCCTCATTCTAAAACGCAAAACAGACCCAAAAACTCCCATTACCACCATGAGAGAGGAAAGGGGTTCACCTATTTTCCATCATTTTTCTTGTTTTCTTCCAATTTCTTCAATCATTTTTGCTAAAAAGAACTCATCTAGATCATAGAAAAGTGGTTATATTTAGTTTGGAGAGGAAAAAGTTGTTCATTTGATAATGGGTATGGGTGGTGGTTGAAAATACCCATTGTTTTGGGTTTTTGAATGGATCTTCAACATCCAAACACGTTTTTTAGTTTTGAAATATGTATGGATCGTTTTGTTCATATGATTTTTTTATTGCTTATTATTTTGGATTTATTATATTTTTTATAATATATAGGTTTTAAGGTTGATAATCTTGATTTGGAGTTGCATTTAACTATTTAAAAAGGTATGAATCTTCCAAATATGTGTTTATGATAATTTTCTTTATTAATCCGAATTTAATATTATATACTAATAAATTTATAATTTTTTGTTATGTTATATAATAGTATGATTTATAATAATTATTTGGTGTATTAATCAAGTTAATATTTTATTGTTGAAAAAAAAAATTAATATGTTGTTGTTAAGAAAAAATCAAGCTAAAATTTTATTCAAATAGTCATTTGTATAAATATGTTGTAATGCTTATTTTGTATTAAATATTAAATATGTTTTGTACTAGTTATATATAAAGTCAATAAGTTTAATACTTTATTTTTGTTTAAACTTTTTAGGATGATTATTGTTTTGGCGGTATTTTAGTTTTATTTATTACTATTGCAAGTATTAATAGAATTATAGTTAAATCATATTGAATTTAGTGGAAATTAAGTTTGAAAATTAGTGAAGTAGGATCGGGAGAATTTGCGTATTGCTGTCATATAAGGATGGAATTATGTATGTTGATTGTTGTGTTTCTTTGTATTGAATCAATAGGTACTTATGAAAAATGAGATATGTTATAGAAACAGATGAAATCTGCCTATTTTTTTTTAGGATTCATTAATTGAACATGTTTTTTAATATGTAGTATTTATTTATAGAGTTATAATTTAAACTTTTTAGGTTTGGTCATAGGATTTTAATAGGATATCGAGAATTTGTGTTTAACGATGATAACCATAAGCCCCTAGTTTGATGTAACATTATCATGCCTCTTGACTTGATAATATTACTTCGAACTACACGGCTTATGGATACCATCAAAATTCAAGGCAAGCATTCATGATGGAAAATAGATTAACATGAGTTCTACTATAATTGGAGATTAACATGATTATGCTTATCTGCTTTGTAACTGGTGCAAATTTTAGTTGTAAATTGAATGTCAACAAGTTTGGGTTGTCCTATTTAAAGGGGAAATTCTGCTAAATTTTAAAAAATATTTAATATTTAAGAAATTTCAATATTTTAAATAATTAATTAGGTGAACTTTACATGTTTAGTTGTATGAAAACTTTAGATGTTTATGAGGTACTTAGGTTTTATTTATGTATGAATGTGTACATACATGTATATTAAATCTATATGGTTTTTGAATTTTATTTAATTTTAAGTTTATTGGAATGTTCAAATATATTTATTAATAGTGAATTAATTGCAAATTAGAATTAAAAAATAATTATTAAAATATTTTATAAAAAACTAAAATAATAATACAAATAAGGGTTTATACATTTTTGGACTTTGTGTTTTGTCTCATTACATGTTTGAGCCCTGTTTTTTGACAAATTACTTTTTGGACCCTGTGTTTTGTAAAATTGTTCAAATAGAACCCTAAATCCGATTTTGGTTTAAAGTTTTTTCAACTGAAATCTCAAATAATTCACCAAACTAACAATTCAGAACAAAAATAAAATCATTCTACTTAAAAACTGTACTGTTATAATCAATTTTTTCTTTATCAAAATTGAGTTTAAGGGTCTATTTGAAATTTTTTACAAAATATAGTGTCCAAAATGAATTTTTTAAAAGATAGGGTCCAAACATATAATCGAAAAAAATATAGGATCCAAAAATGTATAAACCCTACAAATAATACAAATATATCTTTTCAGAAAAAATATCTTTAACTTTAGCTATTGTGTAATAAGCGAAATTAAATGTCACCATTTAACTTCGGTTCTTATGTAACCCCCTTAACTTCGGTTTTTACATAAGAACCGAAGTTAAATGGGAAGTTAAAGGGAAATCTTTAACTTCAGTTTTTAAATATTTTTACTTCGTTTGGATTAAGTTTGGTTAATATTTTTGCGAAATCCGATAAATAACAAGTGAAAAAACCGAAATTAAAATCAATTTTTATAGCAGTGGTGGCAAGTAATATTACCTACAAATTATTATCAGCAACTTTTGCTATCAAAAAAAAAAGTGCCGCTAAAAGAATTTTGGCATCTACCCGTGCTAATTATGTGTTTTTCCCGATGCTTTTGGGGTTTTAAAAAATACCAATTTTTGTAGTGATAGCAACACTATTGGAAGCCTCCTAGAGAAACTTTTCCATCTAGCCATACAAACAATAATTTTAATTCATTTAATTATTATTTTAATATTTCATGTTAAGCTTTATTTTTTAAAATATAATTTTATGTTTTGAGTAAGATTTTTTTAAAAATATTTTCTCATTAGTATTTTAGTATTTTAATTTAAAATATATCAGAAAATTGAATAAAAAATTGTATGATTTTTTAAAAGAAAAAAAATTCGATTTATTTAGTGATTAAATTTTTTTTAGAAATAAATTAATTTTATGAAATTCCGCCCAATTAAGTGTTGATATGTTAGTTATGGGTGACATTATTTAATGACCAAAAAGCTAACTAATAAAAAAATTGTGGCAGAAGAGAGTATTACGTCTAACACTATCGTGGAAAAATGTTACAATATTATCACTCATCATCACATCTCTACACTTCAAGAGTTTGGTATTAAATACTATTAAGTATATTTTTTGAACGTTTATCAATTCGAATAGTAGAAGATTTGAATTTAACGTGTATTTTCATTATTGTAACAGAATAGTTACAGTATGTTCAGTACGCAGAAATATTCAAGTAGTTTTTAAAAGACGTACTGGTCAAATTAACTAGAGGGAGATGAGCTGTCCATGAAAGGAAGTTGGCCATGACAATAAAATTGGAGCCCCGCCCACTAATTATAGAGAAGTTAATGTACTTAAGTAGCACCTAAATCTTACTGCAAAAAATAAAATAAAAAAATAGCACTTAAATCTTTGTAATCAGATACGATGAAGAACATGATACTCGTATGCGCTTTTCCAAACAAATCATGAAACCGAATCATATGCCCGAAACAATTTCAATATATACTAACGCACTGATTTGATTTGTAAGTAGAATAAAATTAGACTAAAACATATAACGCGTGTTCTTTATTTTATTACGTAATATTAAACAACGATCGATTATTTATGATCATATATATGACCATGATACATTTTATTTATTACATATATATTACAAGACACATATATAATGTCAAAATATACAATTATAACTACGTAACTTATGAATTAATTAAAATAAACATAATCGACTTTTAGATATCCGATATCCATGTAAACACATATATAATTATATACTATATATAATAGTAGATACTTATTAGTAAGCATATTTAGCTTGTGATAATGTTGGTCCACTGTAAATGCCCATACAAGTAAGGGAAGACAACCATGCGACCCTAGACGCTCTCCGAGATAGTTTTCTGCATAAAGCAGGCACTGCTGATGTTGCTGATCTTCTTGAAGACCCTTTTCTTTTGAGGCCTGATGATTTACGAGTTACCGTCACCTTCTTCTCCATTAGATGCAGCACTATGGACTCCAACTCTGCCAATATTGAATATATTTTATATATACATGAATAAATTAATTTGTATAAGAAATATTGCAGATACATTAACTAAAATATATAGCATGAATTATTATAAATATAACTACCGATAACAAATATTCTGTTCTGAATTATAAACACATAATTCAACCACATAAGTAAATAGCATTAACTAGTACTAAAACGCACCATTATCATCTGAAACAATATCCTCTGACTTTTGCCAATAAGCACATCGTAGATCTGAAGCTGCTATACGATCGAGTTCTTGATCACGACCATCAACCTATATATTATTAATCTGTAAATGTCTCAATTATACATACATATACATAGGAAAACTGTAAGCATTTGGCAGAGAGAGAAAGAACCAGAGGCACAGATAATATATCATCAGAAGGCTGGAGATGAGTATTGATTCGCGGAAGAAGTAGCGGCACCGGCACAGATCTAGATTTTTTAAGTTTACGCCGACCAAGCTTCTTTTTCACCCATGAAACTGGAGACATGGTGATGAAGATGATCGCTAGCCGCTGTAGCTATTTTGTGAAAATTATTTTTCAAATTCGGCAAGATAACTAGGGTCTTATATAAAATAATATATAAACAATATATTGATCAGATTCTTTATGTGGTAGGTGCACCGTACACGTATGGAATAAAAGGTGTCAATTTATATATATAGGTGCCATTTTTCAACTTACGGTTTGGGCAACACAGGCATATCAATAAATTATATAACGCCGATATTGGAGTTACGGTACGAAGTAGTTACACGTGCATCTGTTTTTTTGTCCTCTTTTTTAAATTCTTAATTCAGCTGCGTAAATTATTTAAAATTTTCTGAAAATTCATGAAATGTTTGTTATAACTACAATATACATCTACATATATACAAAAAAAATTGAATTATAATTTTTCTAGATACCGAAAAGAAAGACATTGTACTGCCCCTAGATTAAAATCTCAAATTAATTTTCCAATATATATAAAATAGTGTGTATCTAATGAAAAAGTTTTAATATATATATATTTCACTTTCATTCAGTTTTGATAATTTTTCGTAAAATAGCCTCCAACACCACAAACATAACCCATCAAAATTTTCGAGACATGTAGTGTGGGGAATTTTAGACACCCAATCAGAAATTTTAAATAGTGAAAATCGAAAATTCCAAATGAGAAATTTCACACATTATTTGGTATTCACACAGAAGCTATTTTGTCAAGAATTATCAAAACAATACCAAATTATAAAATAAAGTGTATTTCCACCAATTACTTCAATGTGTAAATAGTGTGTGTTGTGCACACTATTTTCCAGAATGTTTTCATACTTTTATATTTAATCTTTTAACAAATTTTTCAAAATAAATTGACTAGATTCTTTTATGGGAATTTAATTTTGAAGTGTTCCGCTTGTGTTATTTATTTTTGACTACTTAAGTAGAATAGAGATTTAAAAAAAAATAGCAGAGTGACATCTTTCTAAAATAAAATTTTACAATTATCAGGTCAGTTTTAAAAACACTACAATAACAAAAAGGGTCTTTAGGGGCGGCAGATGTCACCCCTAATAATACTCAAAGTCGCCATTGATAGTTATTAGGGGCGACATGTCGCCGCTAACCAGTCGTCGCTAATATTTCGACACTAATATTGATTATTAGCGGTGACAAAAAAGTCATCCCTAATAATAAATATTAGCGGCGATAGTTTCGCCCCTAATAATCGTGATTCCAAGATCAAATTTCGTCTCTAATAATAAAAAGTTGCCCCTAATAATATAATATTAGCGGCGACCTTTATATTATTAGCGGCAACAAAAGTCGCCCCCAATAATTTTATATAATTAAAATATTAAAAATATTTTTAATTGATAATAAAAAAATAAAATATGAGCGGGTGTAAGGACGAAGGTCCAGTCATATGAGGAGGATAAGCCTGAGAGTACGAAGGCATCGGCCATTGATACATATATGGCTGGGGCGGAGGTTGAGACGACCAAGATGGGTAGGCATGTTGGGATGGGCTGGTGAAGGCTGAGAAGCAAAACCTTGAGACATGTGAGGTGTCTGAGGTTCTGAAGACAAATCTACATACTTCTGGTAAAACCGTTGACATATATTTTGCATCGCCACGTTTGTTGGTGGACATTTTTCAGGTGGAAGCTATTGATACACGTACTGAAGCTGCTCATTCATGGTCTTCATCATATCAACCAATTTATGTATATCCTCAGTCGACTGGTGAGGTGGTGCCTGAGATTGAGTGTTTTGAGAAGGACAGGTTGACGCTTTACCCTTTAATTTGTGGCCAACTCCTCACTTGTGGCTCCGCCTTTCACCAAGAACTTGACTTAGTGTCTTCATTTGATCAACCGAGAAAGAATCATCAGTACCCGATTCAACTGTCTGCTGAGTCTCTACTTGAAGATTTGACTTCAACTTTTCCTATTTTTAAAAAATATTAGAAACAGAAGAAAAATATAATTATTTGAATTTATAATAAACTTAAACTTACATAATTTCATTCAGCATCCCCGTTGACAAAATTCTTGTTCTTTTTTGTCCATTGATACTTCTTCCATTCCTCAATGAGATTCGAGTTCAACTAATAAAGAAAATGAAAATGTTAGAGAACTTATAAATTCATACAACTTAATTAATTTAATATTTTCACTTACTTTTTCGTGACAAGTGACTGCTAACGATTTCGTGTCTTGTGTTGTAGAGTACTTCATTTGGTCTCGGTCTATTTTGTTCTTCACTGAGCGCGCAATAAACTATGGACTCATGAAAAGCTCACAAATTTATCTCCACTCATCGGCTTTGACATCTTTGGGTGGATTCTTTAGGACCTCATCCCAATCATTTGGTCCTTTGTAAAACTTTTTGAAGTGGTTGTGTCGCTTAGTTTTCCTATATCGGTATCTCTCAGCCATCTCAGCATCGATACTGTCAATGAGGGTGGTATAATCTAGTTTCCCATCTATTTGATAGATGTCCTACAATCAAGAGAAAACATGTTAATCGTGCTGGATATAATACAATTATTATTATTAAATTAAATTCAAAAAAAATTACCTTCACTTTACTAATGACATTGTCCTTTTTGCCGTTTTTTGACACTTGTCCAATCCTTGTAATATCTGTTGATGTGACTTGGGTGCCCAAAAGGCGAAGAAAAGAAGCATGCTCCATTCCCACCACCTTGTACGTGATAGGGTCAACCACTATGGGGAGTGGATGTTTAGCTTCTCACCTTCTGTCATCTAAATATTTCCCAGCGGCAGGCCCACGACCTTTTCTCTTTGGTGGAGTTGCTGTATTGTTTTAAATAAGAGCATCATATAATTTAGTATGTTGTATAATAAGGTCTAATTAGAAATAAATAAATAATAAATTTAAAAATACCTGACTCACAACTGAATGGGATCGTAGTAGGATCTGGTGGATCTTGACTACCACCATTTTCTCCATGGTATGAAGCTACATCTGCTGACATATTTAAACTAAATATGACCAAATTTGTTTGTTAGTATGAATATCAAATATATATTATTTATGAATATATAGTTGTAATGAACACATAAAATTCTAAAACATCCACAACATAACAAATTCATAATTATTTAAAATTTCTAATATGTAATAATTTAAATATAATGCTTTTCTTACACGGATACAAGAACTAAGTACAATAGTCACTGTCATCATTTATCAAATTAATATCTATTGGTGAGACATGCTTGGTGTTATCATCATCACTAAGGTCAACAAGTAATTCATCATCATCATCTCCTTCTTCTACGTCTTCGACTTCTTCTTCATCGTCATTAATAAAATCATCGGTATCTTGAGTAGTCGAATAACGTCAAGCGACGGTTCCTATGAATGTTGTTGATTGATTAGATTGTTGAACAACCAACTCCCTAAGCTCAATAGTCAATACGAAATTTGATGAGTTTGCATCATGTACAACATCCATATCAACAATCTGATTAGGGCTGTGTTGAATATCCCAAACTTGCCTATGATTCACTTCTTCAAATGTGTCATGTACAACATCCATATCAACAATCTAATCAGGACTATGTTGAATATCCCAAACTTGCCTATGATTCACTTCTTCAACAACTTTCCAAGCTTGACCTCTAAGTAGATCATCAAGATAGAAAACTTGTTTAGCTGGGCTAGCAAGTATGTACAGTTCATCTTTATACCATTCACCGCTCACATTTATATTGGTGACATTATTTTCAATAATTGTTTTTCTTTCGGGTTCGTGTTGAACCATTTACATTGAAACAACACCACTGAATATACACCAGTATAAGATACCTCCAATATCGTTTCAAGTTGTCCATAATAGTTAAAACATTTTGTCCCAACAACACAAACTCCATTATTTTGTGTAATACAATTTTGATCTCGATTGTGTGTAACATATCGAACCCCATTCACTATACATGCTTGATAGGAGTACGACAAAAGATCAAACCTAGATGCTAAAGCTAGTAACTCATCCCCATTCTCTAATGACCGAGCTGGTGCAAGTCATATCTAAATATTGCAAAACATATTATAATAAGAAACTTATATTTCAATATAACAACAATGAATATCTTAGTTATAAATCACCTTCTCGTGAAACAAGGAACAAAACTCTTTTTTGTGCAAAGGTTATGATCACCCATTGGATCCCTATGTTTGATCTCACGAATGTTAGAGAATATATATTATTGCTCAATGAAATTATGGAAAAAAACCAAATACAACTCTATGCAAAAATACAATGGACAAGATAATATTGATTAAATAAGTATTACAACTCAATTGCTCAAAATACAAGTAAATAAAAAGATGTAGAAGAAGAAGATTACAAACTCAATACTATAACAATACAAGTAAATAAGAAGAACAAAAGAATGAAAACACAAACTAACTCTCACACAACCAAAGTGTAGAGTAGTGGGGATCACCAACTTGAACAAGGTTCAAGACCTTTGTCCAAAAGCTTATTTCCCCTAATTCTCTAAGCACTAAGGGATCTTTCTAGGAAATAGCTCTCTGGAATTATCAAGCCTTTGGGTGTATTTTTCAGCCAAGTGCTTTGTGGATGAAAAATAGTGTTGTCATACAAGTGAGCATTAGGCTACTATTTATAGAGTTTGAGATACCCCTTTGAATTTCAAATTCCACCAACCCCCATGGATGTTACCAATATTTAATTGGATGTTTATGGAATTAAAATGGAGATTTGGGAGTTATTTGGGATTTTAGAACCGTTCAATTTAGAAAAAACTGAAAATTCACATAGGCTGTCAGCCTCACTGGCCGCGGCCACGACTTTTCAGTGGCCGCGGCCACTAGCTTCTGTCCCCCAGGCTGCGGCCACTGAAAGTCAGTGGCCGCGGCCACAGGCCATTTTCAGCACAAAAAATTCATTTTTCCAAAACATTCAAAAACGTCCCAAATCCTTTCCCACATGATTTTGTAACCTCCAAACACCTATTGGGAGTTAAAAACATGTCTCCAACAGTCATATATCATCATGACTTTATGAAATCCAATCTCAAATGTGTAACATATAATATACACATTATTGGGTAATATTTGGGAGTTACAAATTTTTAACTGATTTTGTAACTCCGAAATATGTCACATTTGGGCACACACATTAGTCCAATTTTGTGACTCTAAATAATATGTTACAAGGTGTGACAAATCACATTTTGTCACATTATTTAATCTAATATTATATTATATGAAATAATATAACATTCCCCCACTAAATTAAATAATCACTTTTTGTAACACTTATTTAATCAATCAAACATTATATTAAAATATAATATTCCTCCACTTGGTTAAATAACCACTCTCTATAGAAACCTTTGCATTGGTGCATAAAATAAAATGTCTTTCGACTTGAATTTTACCTTAGTGTAATTATCACAAATTTTGTTGAAATTTTGGTTGCCGAAGCATTGAACCACTATCCCTTGATAACAAACCGGTGATAACACACACACCTTTGCTATGTTCACTTGAGACCTCAATGTCTCGCTTTTGCACCGTTAATGGCCATGTGCACATTCCATTCATAGAATTTTCTTGAGAATGACTCTCAATTCTCATGAGGGGCGGCACCACCCCTAGGTCTATATAGGTAGAACTCTTACAGTATTTTGTTACCCTAAAATACTTGTCTTTTCAAGACTGAGTTCTATTAAAAAACATTTCGGTTTTAACCC
This sequence comes from Humulus lupulus, assembly GCF_963169125.1. Taxonomy (NCBI): domain Eukaryota; kingdom Viridiplantae; phylum Streptophyta; class Magnoliopsida; order Rosales; family Cannabaceae; genus Humulus; species Humulus lupulus. Next base: position 148,393,592 of record NC_084796.1, read on the forward strand.
TCATTTTGGTAACACACTAGTACTCATATCTCAGATGGGACAAAATTTGAGTACTACTATCTATTCACTTGATTGACTTGTTATTACTTATTGAACCTAATACTAGTTTGGTGACTAGTATTAAGATAGGTTACCATCAACCGTGAATCTCTTTAGGGAGTCTAAGTCCCACCCCTTGAGATGTAGAAATGATTCCATTTGAATCATTTCTTTTCTCATGTATGCATACTTTAACACTCTCTTTATTTTATTCAAACTTTGTTGCTAGCTATAGTTTGATTAAAATAGTTATCTCTTTAAAATAGTGATTTTGATCATAGTCAACACCCCCACTATTTTATGGTTTAATATCCAAGAAAAACATTTGAATATTAATTCTAGAAACCTCTTTGTTTGTAAAATTCTCCTTTATGTTTTAAATTGTTTCCTTCTTGAATCAAAATATTACAAACAGTAACTTTAGACACCAAGCATGTCTAGATTTATCCATTCTATACACTTATAGCGAATGTGATTTAGAATGTGGAATTCCAAATCACCTATTTGATAGGATGACCAAATTAATCAATTGATTAACAACAAAATAAATTGATTAACTTTGGAGCATCATCCCCACATTTCTCACATAGTGATAATAAAATATCACTTTAAAATAGAAATCTCTTTATTTCTAATAAGTCATTTATCCTCCATGATAAATCTAGACCTATGATTCTCAAAGTTCATCATGAGTCCTTAAGCTTCATGATAAACACTCAAGAGATCAAAATAAAAAACCGCAATGTTTATCTTGATTCATTTACTTGCTAAAGCAAGACACACTTATTTGAAAGTAACTTTTACATGGTTGCTTTCTTTTATATATTTCACAAAATAAAATGTGAACACAAATGTAATGTGAAAATTTCTCAAACAAATAATCACAAATTTCATTTTTAGTTGTCTAAATAATCTATAAATCATTTAAACAACTTTTGTGTATTTCTTAAGAGTCTTTTTGAGATTCTTTTGAAAACATCAATTTGACATCCATTGATTTTCTCATCAAAATCAAAATGAAAATGTCAATTTTTTTTTAAACACTTTAAATCAAAGAAAATAAACCCTCATTGATTTATTTAAACACTTTGATTTCTTATGTTTTGTTTAAAATTATCTCCTCATTGAGATTAATTTCAACATATCACCATCTTTAACCAAAATGAATAAAGTTATCTTTTATTCACCATTGGTGTAAAGATTCAAAATTGCTTCTCCAATTTTGTAATGTCTCATAATTGAATATTTAAGAATTATTGTCACTAAATAATTCTCAAATATATTTTATTTGACCACACTCTAGACTATAAGTCTATTGAGTCAATATGTCATCCCACAATTTTTGAATCCACTTTGATCCATTTTTCTTGTAATGGCAAGACACAACCATTAAAAGATGTAACCCCCTTAGTTTCATCTTTTCTTATCTCATAAAGTGAGATGGTAAATACTTAAATGGGAAATTTCATTTCTCAAATAATTCTCTTTATTTACCAAATGAATGGTAACTCATCACATTGCAATAATAGAGGATAAAACATATTAATATTATTATCACCTTAATAATCATATTATATGGCATGCCACAATAATCATGATAATTCTCGTCAATATAGGATAAAACATATTAACATCTCACAAATGTTTACAAGATTATATTTCAATATAATTTCACATTGTTGTCAACTAATATGGCTCTTTATTAATATGAAATATGAATTAATAATATCATCTACATATGATTTCACATTTCTATTGATTCACAAAATCAATATATAGGCATGTCATATAAAACTCATATAGTTGTCATTCTAATAATTTCTCATTAACACAAAATAGGACAATTCTATGATATGGAAGCATATTACCCAATAATCTACTAGATTATTTACATATTAATCACATATCATAAAACTCAAGATGTTGAATTATCTTCTAATCTAACCACTATATTTGAAAAAACAAAAGATATTAGATAACAATGAACCTCATTTATAAAATTTTCTTCTTCTCATATCTATCACTATATGAAAACTACTAGATCTTCTAAGAAAACCAAAGAAGAACATTACCTTATCTTACCATCTTTTCAAGGTTGAATCCTCACAAGATCTCTATGGCTTCTCCTTCCATTGAAAATGAACATAAGCTTTTGATTGTTAGAGAATATATATTATTGCTCAATAGAATTATGGAAAAAACCAAATACAACTCTATGCAAAAATACAATGGACAAGATAATATTGATTAAATAAGTATTACAACTCAATTGCTCAAAATACAAGTAAATAAAAAGATGTAGAAGAAGAAGATTACAAACTCAATACTATAACAATACAAGTAAATAAGAAGAACAAAAGAATGAAAACACAAACTAACTCTCACACAACCAAAGTGTAGAGTAGTGGGGATCACCAACTTGAACAAGGTTCAAGACCTTTGTCCAAAAGCTTATTTCCCCTAATTCTCTAAGCACTAAGGGATCTCTCTAGGAAATAGCTCTCTGGAATTATCAAGCCTTTGGGTGTATTTTTCAGCCAAGTGCTTTGTGGATGAAAAATGGTGTTGTCATACAAGTGAGCATTAGGCTCCTATTTATAGAGTTTGAGATACCCCTTTGAATTTCAAATTCCACCAACCCCCATGGCTGTTACCAATGTTTAATTGGATGTTTATGGAATTAAAATGGAGATTTGGGAGTTATTTGGGATGTTAGAACCGTTCAATTTGGAAAAAACTAAAAATTCACATAGGCTGTCAGCCTCACTGGCCGCGGCCACGACTTTTAGTGGCCGCGGCCACTAGCTTCTATCCCCCAGACCGCGGCCACAGGCCATTTTCAGCACAAAAAATTCATTTTTCCAAAACATTCAAAAACGTCCCAAATCCTTTCCCACATGATTTTGTAACCTCCAAACACCTATTGGGAGTTAAAAACATGTCTCCAACAGTCATATATCATCATGACTTTATGAAATCCAATCTCAAATGTGTAACGTATAATATACACATTATTGGGTAATATTTGGGAGTTACAAATTTGTAACTGATTTTGTAACTCCAAAATATGTCACATTTGGGCACACACATGTGTATGTTTATATTATAAGGTTTAGATAGACCCAATAAGAAAGTAACACTTGTCATGTGTATGTTTAATGATAATTAAGTATTTTTGAGGAATAAGTTTATTAAGAGTAATATTTGAATATCCTAGGGTCTATCAGCAGCTTTGAAAACGTTAGGGGACTTAGTCAAGGCTGTTTACTCAATTCAAATTAAGCTAAAATTGTGTAATTTCGTGTTTAAATATTCAGCGTATGCTGATATATTGCAGCTATAGGGGGCGATATATCGCAGTACGGGGATACGAAAAACACGAAACTTCGCACGATTGCCTCAGGCATGCTGGCCCAGGCGATATATCGCCTACAGGGGGCGATATATTGCCTCCTTCAGTGCATTTTGAAAGTTTTTGAAAATGTTCTCAATTCAAATCTTTAACCTCTTGATAAGTCCAACATCTTTCTGAACGAGTCTTCAGCCTCTGCTGAACGATAATTCAAATATTTTTCACTTAAAAAGCCATTATTTTTATTCAAGTTAAATGAAGATCTTTTTATTCATAAACTCTATAAATAGGACCTAGTACCCAGCCATTTATTCATTCATCAAACTAAGTTCAGAGGTTGCAAGTTGCTAGGTTATTGAGAGAGTGTAAACACTTGGGTTGGGGATTATAAGCTTGATCATTATAAGTTTACCAAACACTTGGGAAGTAAGGTTTATAGCACATTTCAGTTCAAGGTTTAGATTGGTCATAGAAGCATTCAAGGTATTCCAAACTCTAGCTCATTTGGGATTATTTCTCTTTAAGTTCTTGTAGTTTTCTATTCAGCACCCTAACTTTATTCTTTATTCTTGGATAGGAAATCTAAGATCTTGAACATAAGGTTTTTGGTAAGTATATTCTTAATGGTATAGTTCTTCCATTCTTTTTATCTCATTCTCTTTAGTATACTCACCCTTCCATTTATGGTTTTTAGGAGTGTTCCAAAGTCCCAAAACTGTTCTCATATCCCGATATTTTTGGTAAGGAAAATAGGATAGGATTTATGTGTTATATGATTTATATGTTATGATAAATGTTATCTTATGATTATGTGTTATGTAATATGCTATAATATGTATAATTGTAGACTTGGGGGCATATGACCCGTACAACTAACAAGCCCCAATAAATTATGGGCATATGACTTGCTTAGCTAGCAAGCCCCACTAATCTAATGGGCATATGACTTGTTTAGTTTATGGGACCCCAAGTAATAATGGCCATTATAGTATGTATGTGACATATGTTTTATGTTACATTATGAAATTTATGTATATGGTTTATGTGTTAGATTTTCCTTGCTGGGCATTAGGCTGACTCCTTTTATGTTTATATGTGCAGGAAAATAACTTTGATGGCGAGAAAGGTTCTTGGTAGTTTGGGCATGTGTATTGAGGCGGAATGGAATCGAAGGGCTGAGAGTTTGATTCGAGGATGAAGTTTCTTTACTTATGGTTTTATGTGTATTTTTCCGCACTTTATTATGTAATCCCTTTTAATTACAATTATGTTATGTTTTGATTTTAAAACAATGGGATCCCATATCCTACTTTAAATTTTATGTAAGTTTAACATTTATTTTTACAAGTTTTTAATAAAGTTATGATCATTTCACTTGTAAGTTTTATTAAGGATTAGTGTCTATGGATAGTTTTCGTTAATGGTCCAAAGTCTAGAGTAGTTGGGTTATTACATTTTTTCATCGAGAGGCACTTGAAATCCCTTAATCAATGGAGGACATTGCGATTGAAACACTGAAATGTGGCGTGGGACATAAACTATATCTGCATTTCCTTCTGAACGATTAAATTTGGTTTCCACACCTTTGAAATACATGGAACAAAATGTTAAAGCCTCATGAGCTTTATTCCTAAGGTAGTTTTATAATTTTTTCATGTATCTTTCAAAAGGATACATCCATCTCATAAATATCGGTCCACCCAATAAAGCAAGTATCATTATGTCAAAAAAAGCTGGAGGAAAAATCAACTATATTTTGCATAAGATGTGAATGACCTCTCTTTGAGCTTTCTTCATATTATTTACATTCAAGGTCTGCAAACATAATTGTCTGAAGAAATTGTATAGTTCCATTATGGTGCCTGATATAGACTTTGGTAGAATACCCAGTGGAAGTAATCGCTGATGTTGACGCGGTTCTTCGCCAACAGGTAATTAAGAAAAGAAGAGAAAGGGATTAGTGCTTAGGTTGAATAGAAACAGATAAAGGATCTTAGAAATGAATTGGTGACTCAGAATACGTTTTTTAAGTGGTTCAAAGGTTAAAATTCTTCTACTCCACTAGTCAGTATTATTGCTATATACTGGGTATTTGATTATAGGGTATTTCTTACAATTGAGAATCCCACCTCTATTAACTCCCAAGGTCTCCATATTTACAAGAGAAGGCACCTGGGAGTTGGTAAGAAGGTCATCCCGTGACCTTCTTACCTATCATGTCAACTCTGTGACATTCATGATTAATTCCTAAACCTGACACATAAGTGTGGTCAAATCAATAGGTAAGGGGATAATGGGCCGCACGGCCCAACCCAATCGTGGGTGTCTGAATACGCACGTTCCTGCTGCGTGTCCGAGAAGTCAGGGGTATATCAGACACGTGATGTCTGATATATGCACATTTACCTTGCGTGGTTGACTTTATAAAAGGTCACAACCTCCAACTCTAGCTCGTACCACGAGCTGGATGCTTACCTCGATCTATGGCCTTCAGGGTCCAGACTCGGTCCTTGAGCAATCTTGGTGAACCCTTAGGTTACCTCGAGCTAAGGAGGTAGGACCTTACGATGGCAGCTCCGGTCTTGGTGATGTCCACGTGGTAGTCATGATTAGGTCGTATCCCAGCTCGCTAATCAGCTCGTGGGAAAATCAGAGCGTACAGCTGCATTATCACATGACAGCCGTGTGACTTCATCCCAATGATATTTGAGTCGTTATCAATCACTTTCTTCTTCATGTTAGAAAAAAACCATCTAGCAGTTTAACACCTTTTAGAAATTGAAGAAATTATCGCCTATCTTCAGGAGTTAACACGTAAGGAGCATGTAGTTTCATTAACTTTTTTATTATGATCTTCATAGATCCACAATGTGTCCCTAACTTTGATATTCTTCAGATCATGTCTTGCATTAGTAGTATCTTTAGACTTATTGTTATCCAAGATAGTACCACGGACACTGTCACATACATTCTTCTCAACATGCATAATATCTATGTTGTGTTTTAACTCGTTCATACTCCAGTGCTCAAGTTCATAAAAGATGCATTTTTTCCTCCAGTTACTATCCTCCACACCTATTTTTTGTTTCAAACCTCCAAGCCTCTCATGTTTCCCTGGGACTTGAGGTGGTAGGGCATTAACTTGATCTAAGATATCCTGACAAGTAAACTTTCTTGGAGGGCGACTTCTCTCAACTTTTCCATTAAATTGAGTATCATTTCTCCACCAATGATTACTGGCCAAGAATCGTCTATGACCAACATAAGATGTCTTACCAATTACTCGGATAGAGGATGTGTCTTCGTTGCATGTAGGATAAGCCTTGTAACCCTGACCACTCCATCCAGACAAACTACTTCGAGTAGGAAAATCATTCATCATCCACAAAAGGGTCGCATGCATCTTGAACATGTTGTTGTTTCTACCATCCATAGTTTCCACCCCTTAATCCACAACTCTTTCAACTCATCCACCAATGGGCTCAAAAATACATCCATGTCCTTACCTTGTGATTTTGGTCCAGGAATAAGAACAGTCGGCATGAAATAATGGTCCTTCATACAAAGCCATGATGGCAGATTATAGTTCGTCAACAGAACAGGCCATATGTTGTACGATAAACTCAGACATCCATTTATAGGATCTCTTGCAAAATCAGGATGTATGGCGTCAAAATACTTCCATGCTAACCCATCAACCGGATGACGCATCACCCCATCTTCTTTCGATCTCCCAATATGATGCCATAGCATCTCTTCTGTTGTACGCCTTGAATTGTACAATCTTTTTAATCGGGGCATCAAAGGAAAGTAATGCATCACCTTATGGGAAACCTTTTTCCCTTTCTTCTTCTCATTTATCCATCGACTACTCCTGCACAGCGGACATGAATCTTTAGATGTACGCTCATTATAAAATAAGTAACAATCATATTTACACACATGTATTGATTGGTATCCCAACCCTAATTTACTCAATATTTTTAGCCTCGTTGTGGGATGTAGGAATTTTGTTCTCCTTCGAAAATGCAAACTTTAATAACTTCAAAAATTCATAAAATGTGTTTTTCAGTATCTTCCCCCTCACTTTCAAGTGCATCAACTTAGCTAAAAAGTTAAGCGATGATATCTAATCACAACTTGGATACAACTCAACTTCAATCTCGTCGAATAACTCATCATAGTATTGACACATTCCACTGTTAGCTTCTTCAGCATTGTTCGGTAAAAGGAAATCATCAACGACATCTCGCATCTCATCTACAGGCGCATTCTCATCCACCCCGTCATCAACAACATCTTCATCGACGTCCCCATGGTAAATCCATTGTTCATAACTCTATTGTAAAGCTTGATCGAAAATATGTGCCTGAACGACATCCAATGTTTGCAGTCTAAGATTCATGCATCTAACGTATGGACATCTTATTCTCCCGTCACAATCTTTCTGTTGTGACACCATATTCGTGAAATTTTGGAGACCATTCCTATAAGCATCACTGGCACAATTTCTCAATTTCATCAAACTCTTATCAATCACCATCTATGGTAAATATAAGAGAATGAAATTTTAAAATATTAATTATGTCAATTGGTTCACTTGGTCAATGAGCATGTTTACCAATTTTATTTTCTTTTATAAAAAAAAGTGAAAATGAAATAAAATAAAATTATCATAAAAAATTATATCTAATACTCCTATCTCGACCTAGTGGATCTCTTGGAGATAGTAAACAGACATCTAGTACTCCCCACTTTTTCAAGATATTTGAAGAAATATCTTGAAAAAATGAGGAATACTAGATCAATACATTGACTAGGATTACTATCCCCAAGGCATCCACTAGGTCTATGTCTATGACTATTTGTCATTAGAAATAATAGCAATTATCACACAATTATCACTATGCGATAATAACCATCATATTCTAAAAAGATCCTATCCCGACCCCGACCCTATAAGACCATATCTCGACCATATAAAGACTCTATCCCGACCCCGACCCTATCTCGACCCTATAGAGACCCATCCTGACCCCTAACCTTATTAAAACTCTATCCCGACCTCGACCCCATTAAAACTCTATCCCGACCCTCGACCCTATAGAGAACCTATAGAGATCATATCCTAACCCCCGACACTATAGAGAACCTATAGAGACCCTATGCCCAACCCTGACCCTAAAAATAACCTATTCCGACCCTTGACCATATAAACACCCTATCCCGACCGCCGACCCTAAAAATACCCTATCTCGACCCCCAACCCTAAAAAGTCCCTATCTAGACCCCCGACCCTATAAACACTTTATCTCGACCCTCGAGCCTATTAAAACCTTATCCTAACCCCCGACCCTATTAAAACTCTATCCCGACGTTCGACCCTATAGAGACCCATCCCAACCCCCAACCATAAAAATACCCTATCTCAAACCTCAACCCTATAAACACCCTATCCCAACCCTCGACCCTATTAAACCTCTACCCCAACCCTCGACCCTATATAGAACCTATAGAGACCCTATCCCGACCCATGACCCTATTAAGACCCTATCCCGACACTATAAAGACCCTATCCTGACCCTCGAACCTATAAAGACCCTATCCCGACCCCTGACCCTATAAAGACCCTATCCCGACCCTTGACCCTATCCCGACCTCGACCATATCCCGACCCTATGAGCCCTATCCTGACCCTATAAATACCATATCCTGACCCGTGACCTTATAAAAGCCCTATCTTGACCCCTGACCCTATAAAAGACCGTATCCTGACCTCGACCCTATCTTGACCCTATAAATATACAAAAACTTGGGCAGCATTTCTCATGTACTAATGGCCTAGCCATCAGTAAACAGTTAAAAAAATTAATTCAAACAATACACAATAAGTTTCTTCTTTATATCTCCACAGCACACAAAAATTTCACATAACCTACTTCACTAATACATACAAGTTCATAACCTTCCGATATCACTGCAGCACACAATATGTATCTCAGAACTTACTTCACCATGGATAAATATTTAGGATATTCAAACTCTTCTAACAATAGTACGTAATAATAATAATAATAATAATAAAGCAAGAAGTAAGAGATATATACCAATTAATAAAAGGATCCATAAGAAAATGTTCCAAATGAAAAGAATCGAAAATTTACTCCTATTTATTTTCTCAAAAAAAGAAAACAAAGTTAGTAAAAAATATAACACATATAACATATACATATGTACACCTCACACACATATACATATACACCACACACACATATATATTTATATACTTATACTTAACAAATAAAAAATATAAAAATAAGAACAGAAAAATTTTAAAAAAACAGAAATATTATATATATACACACACATATACAAACACATATACAAACATACACAACCATATAAATAATTAAAAAAAAAACATATATATATATAATCCCAAACGTGGTGGTGGCTCTGGGGTGGCGCGACGACGGGATGGCTCCAGGTGGCGCGACAATAGGGTAGGCGGCTTGGAGGAGAGAGAAAGACTGCGAGAGAGAGATTGAGTGTGACCGCATGAGAGATAGAGAAGCGGGGGGGGGGGGGGGACGAGGCGGCTCCAAGATGGCTCTGGGAGGTAGGTGGCTAGGGAGGCGTGGGTTGGTGGCTCCGGGGAGGTGGGTGGCTAGGGAGGCGTGGGGATTTTGAAAAATGAAGAAGAAGGGTCAGCTGGGCAAGAGCTATTGTGGGGACTATTAGCAGCAACATGTGTCACTGCTAATAGTCGTTGCTGATGTTTGTTTTAAACATGTGGCGACTATTAGCAGCGACACGTGTCACCGCTAATAGTCCATTGAAAATATTTGTTGGGAAAATTCTTTAACGGCCTCCTAATCCAGGACCGTTACACTGTGTACTTTAAATAGTGCTAGACTGGCTAATCAAGTCCCTTGGTTATAAATGTGTAACTAAAGTTAATGTCAAGGGTTAGGTGTACGCCCTAATTTTCCACGGGCTATTAGTGAGCTGAGATATGGCATAATTATATCCGCCACGTGGCCGGAGCTGCTGTTGTCAGGTCCTACCTCTTTAGCTCGAGGTAACCAAAGGTTTACCAAGATTATTTAAGGGCCGAGTCAGGAATATGAAGACCGAAGGTCAAGAAGGCATCCAGCTCGAGGCACAAGCTGGAGGTGGAAGCTGTGACCCTTTATAAAGTCATCCACGCAATGTAAACGTGCATATATCAGACATCACGTGTCTGATATATCCCTGAATTCTTGGACATGCAGCATGAACGTGCGTGTTCAGGCACCCACGACTGGGTCGGGCCGTGCGGCCCATTATCCCCCTTACCTATTGATTAGACCACACTTCATTTGTCAGGATTTAGGAATTAATCATGAAGGTCACAGAAGTGACATGATGGGTAAGAAGGTCACGGGATGACCCCCCTTACCAACTCCCAGGTGCCCTCTCCTATAAATATGGAGAGCCTGGGAGTTGCAAGGGGTTGGATTCGATTGTATAACGAAATACCTTGTAAGAAATACCAAAAATATAGCAATAATATTGGCTGGTGGAGTAGAAGGATTTTAACCTTTGAACCACCTAAAAACGTATTCGTGTCATCAGTCCATTTTAAGATCATTCATCTGTTTCAGTTCATTATTCAGCACTAATCCCTTTCTCTTATTTTCTTAATTACCTGTTGGCGAAGAACCACGTCAACATTAGGGTTAAAAATTTTGGTCACAGGAAACATTGACTTTTAATTTAAAAGTTTAATACATATATGGGGTCCCAAAATGATACAAACAAATGTTTAAAAGGACATATACAAGTCAAAAGTTACAACTAGCTGGCCTAAGCGGCAAAATAAGGGATACAACCCTAGTTCCTTCGAGATATCCTCAGTCGTAGTGGACGAGCATCCACATATGTACACACTGCCATTGAAGCTCTCCAACTCATGGCTAGTCTAGCTTTCCTTTTCCCTTACCAGCACCACATAACACCCGTGAGCCAAGGCTCAGCAAGAAAACTTAAACATGTGCATAAACAGTGAATATAGATTCCAGATACATATTTAGCTTGCCTAGCAGTAATAACTTACTCATGCATGCATACAATTACAAATAAATGATCATTGGATCATTCTGGGGCCCGCTGCCATGAATGTATGACTATAGAGTCAATACAGAGCCCTATGCTCTAGCTATGTGACCATAGAGTCACATGGGGCCCTTGCCCTTAGCTATAAGTAACTAGCCATAGAGCTAGCCAAGCGCTTTGTTTTCCAATGACCATAGGGTCAGCCAACATAATAGTACGTCCTTGATTAGGCCTAAGCCTTTGGAGCAGTGTGTTATTGCCACCCTTGACTAATAAGTCAAGGCCTTAACCAAATATTCAAATAACCAGACAAACAGATACAAATGCAAACAAGCATACTCCAGACAATACAAGTATTCATACATATTAATCATATATCTTAGTCAATTAAATACAACCATAGTAATAACCATGTTACGTAATGTGGTCGAGCCCTAACTACGAAGACAATGCATACAATCATTAAACAACTAGCCAGCCAAAGAGCATTCAAGCATGTTTAATCAACAAGCACAAACATTACTTAATCATGTTCATTCTCAAAGTTTGAGCCCTATTCATAGTTATAATCAACAATCGGGCTAAGCCCTAATCACATATATCACGTATTGGGTGCAGTTTTCTTATCTTAAGTCCAAGTGCAATGTATATTAAGAACGACCATCGAGCACGATCCTGGTTTCAAGGTCCTAGCAATAACCTGTTCACAACCATACTATAGAATTACTTTAAAAACGAGTGAATAAAGGCTTCCGGACCGAGTCCTAGCCTCCGAGAAATCGAATTCTACTAATCCGAGTAGCAGAATCGATCCTGAGCCCTCAGATTTGAGTTCCCGCACTCAAAACCCTCCTAGGGATCAAAAACCCCTTTAAGCGTCGCAACTCAAAACAAAAGAGTCGCGGCACGCCCTAAGTCAGAGAGCCCAAGGTTCTCCTATAATGACTTAAAATCACTAATTTGGCTTGAGGGCCTTGATTAGTGTGCCGGGAGGGCATAACTGGTTTATGTGTGAATTTATTAAGTTAATGTGTGATTATATGATAAGCATGTTAGTATGGTCGTATGAATATAAATGTGGTTATATGCTTTAATTGTGAGAACCATATTATTATGTGGGTAAATCTGCAGCGTGCGACTTGAGGCGATCCTAGGGAGCTAGCTAGCGGGAAAGTCACAACGGGGCTTAATACTTGACTTGGGGCAAGTCAAGGGGTATTTAGGGTATTAGATGAATATTTGGGTTATTGGGTTAAGGGAATAAATAATTGGAGATATATTTGAGGTTAGGAAGCTTAGGCGGGAATATTGGGGAATTTTACCATTTTGTCCTCGGGGACGTTTCCGGTACCCCGAGCCTCGGGATTGACTTAATTAATCAAGGTTAGACTAAGTAAAATAGAAACCAGTAGAAAAAAAAAAAAACCAAACCGACCCTTTAATGTTCCTTTCTTCCTTCTCTTCTCTCTCTCTCAAGAAAGCCATTGAAACCTAAGGAGATTCAGCTGGAAGTCTGTGTTTTGAGCTGAAATTTTGAGGGACTAGCTTAGTTCTAGCTAAGGGAACTCAACCAGGACTAAGGTAAGAACTGAATTACACTCTTGATCATTAGAATTTTGTGGTTTGGCTGGGTGTTAAAGTGTTTATGGTTTTGGAATTTAAGGACTGAATTGAAGCTGGAAAGCTTGGGTTTTAGTTAAGAAATTGTTAAGGAAGTGGTTCATCAAAGAAGGTAAGCTTCAATTCATAATTTAGAGCTTAAATTCTGAGTTTGCATGACTGGTTTTAGAGTTCTTGAGCTACTGGGTTTCAGAAATCAAAATGGGATTTTAATGAGTTTTTAAGCAAGGTTTTTGTTGGATTGAGTCGCTAGAATCATGTTAGGAGTCTTGTGATCAATGGATTTTGGAATTAGGGTGCTTTGGGGTGGTTTTAAGCAAGGTTAGGGTGTTTGGAATGGTGGTTTCTCTGGGCACGAAGGGTTGGGCCGCGACTCAGTTCTAGAGTGTCGCAGCCCTGCGAAGCAAGGAAGAGCCAAGGCGGCTCTGCAGTGGGGAAGCGCTGTGGCGCCATAGGACAAATTCGTGATGCGTGTCTGTCTTCAGAGAGGCCTAGCCTCTATTTCAGGGGCGGTCTGCGGTATGGGTTTCAAGGGTCGCGGCCCTTAAGGGTATTTTTGGTCTTTTGGAGGTTTTAAGCGCGGGAACCTAACCTAGGGTGCTTGGGATCGATTCCACCATCGTGTTTGGTGGGATTCAATGTCTCGGAAGCTAGAACTCCATCCGAAAATATTAACACGATTATTAATGGTATTCCCTATCTTGGTTGTGACTAGGTATTAAGCTAGGGCTCGGGAAGCGGATCGTGCTCGAGAGGCATTACTTGTAATCAGTAAACTTGGAAATTAAAGGTAAGAAAAATGCACCTGGTTGTGGATTTATTATGGGACTAAGGGTTCCCCAATCTGTATGCTCTATAGAGGATGGTATTATGCCATGCAAATAGTAAACAAATGGCCTAAGAGTGGCGAGGTTTACATTAGCGCAAAGGGCGCGGCTCGGCCACTGGTAGCTGAGGACAGCTTATTATGCACTGAGCTCGGTTTAAGTGGGCCAGAGTTAGTGGGGTAAATCGTGGGTGCGACCTAAGGTGATTACCCTGAGTAATATTTGATTTATTGATTGGTGAATTAGTCGTACTGCATAGTTGAGTGTTGATTGGCTAAATCTTTGATTGTATCTATGTGCTATGTGATTAGTGAGATATATTAAGTATATGATCATGCTTAAAGGGTTATTCAACTGTTATCATTGATCGTTATTTGATGTTATGTTTTCTTGCTGGGCCTTGGCTCACGGGTGCTTCGTGATGCAGGTAAAGGCAAGGGCAAGCTTGGTCAGCCCTGCTATAGAGAGCTCTGGGAGCGGTATGTACATGAACAGCTGCTCATCCGCCACGGTTGAGGGGAGACAGGGACAGGAGAATCGTAAATATCCATTTGTCTGTACACTGGAAATATTTTAGACAGACTTTTAAACGCTATTTCTTTTGGGATCCCATGTGTAAAATGTTTAATTACATGGAAAATATATTTTTTGAGACCAAAACCTTTTAACCCTAGCACATTAATGACTTTAGCAAACACATTTTTAACTGGTTGGCTTGATTAGCAAGTTCTTCACTTTTATAAATACACATTGTAGCAGTATTGTCTATCCAAGGTGTTACAAATTAGTATCAGAGTGTCCTAGGTTTAAGGGTTCCTGAAGACCGGCTGGACATGTACATTCGCGGCCAAAGACAAGCTCGATTCAGGGTTTGGTAATGTGTATATGTGCTTATAAGATTGTATGACTGGAATAAATTATGAATGTTGTTATTTCTTGGATTAATAAGAAGCATGAGATACTGATAGGGCCTAGCCCTTGATTGCTGTGTGAAAAGCCGGCACTAGGTCAGGGACCAAGGGTGATGACCAAGGCCAGATTCCTCCACCATTCCCTGAGAACTGGCAGCAACTTATGGCAGATATGCAAGTGCGATTATAGAGTCAAGATGAGCAGATTCACTTGTTGCGATAGTAGGCTCCATTAGGGAGGTCCGCTCCTATTGTACCACCTGCAGTGGTACCAGTTGTACAGCTAGGGGAGGTTGGGAACAACTAGAAGCCATTATATGAGCGGTTCAGGAAGCAGCAGCCCCCAATCTTTGAGGGAGGACCTGATCCATTGAAGGTCGAGCAACGGATGACTATGATTACTATGATCCTGGACTTCATGAGGATAGAGGAACATGACAGAGTGGCTTGTGCCATGTATACGTTGAGAGAGGACGCCCGCATCTGGTGGGAAGTGGCCTCACAGACTAGGGATGTCACTGCTTTGAGTTAGGAAGGATTTAAAGACTTGTTCAGCCAGAAGCACTACAATGTTGCCATCAGGGCAACGAAGGTAAATGAGTTTGTAGGGTCGGTTCAGGGCAGCATGACAGTTAGAGAATATGCCCTGAAGTTTGATAGACTTGCGAAGTTCGCACCAGACCTTGTGCCTACAGATGCAGCCAGGCAAGACAGGTTTATTCAGGGGCTTAATGCTATGATAGCCCGGGATGTGAGGATCACAATGGTACTTGGAGGAACAACTTATGCCCAGGCCATTGAGAAGGCTCTTACCGCTGAGGAAGCGGAGAATAAGATCTGGAGGGAAAGTGCAGTAAGGCGGGAGGGCCGCAGAGTGGTGCCTCCTTATTCTGGGTCAGGGAGGGGCGAAGGCCCCAGTGATTTCAAGAGGAAGACTCCTGACACTTCGACCGTTGCTGGTCCTGATAGGAGGGGTCGGGGTGGTTAGGGTGGCCGTCAGGGCGGCAGTGAACCATGGAGGAGTTATCCGGAGTGCCCGAGGTGTAGAAGACGCCATCAGGGCGAATGTCAGGCCAAGGCTTGTTATGTGTGTGGGACAGTGGGACATCTCAAGAAGGATTGCCCAACAGTGAAGAAAGGGGAAGCAGGGAAGGTGGACAACTTGACTCCAGCTCGAGTGTTCACCTTGACGCAGGCAGAGGCCGAGGCTAGTCCCTCGATAATGAGAGGTCAGCTTTCTAGCGCTGGCACTCCTTTTTCTGTATTGGTTGATTCTGGTGCCACACATTCCTTTGTTTCTAGTAAAGTGATTGATAGACTGTGTAGACCTAGTGAGTATCAGACTGCGGGGTTTGGGACTTTATTGCCTACTGGGGAACTGGTAGTTTCTAGGAGATGGATTAGGGCACTGCCAGTGATGGTAGATAGTAGGGAGCTTTCAGTTGACTTGATTGAGCTAGATATGGAGGATTTTGATATGATCTTAGGGATGGATTGGTTGGTCAGGTATGAGGCTACTATTGACTGCAGGAAGAAGATGGTGACTTTTGAGCCTGAGGGAGAGGATCCTTTTGTCTTTGTGGGTGCGGTTTGTGGACCCCGCGTACCCATGATTTCTGCATTGAGAGCCAGTGACTTGTTACAGGGTGGATGTATAGGTTTTCTGGCTAGTGTTGTGGACACTACTAAGATGTTACCAGTGAGGCCGGGAGAGACCAGAGTGGTTTGTGAGTTTTTAGACGTATTTCCTGAGGAGCTACCGGGGTTGCCGCCACGCAAAGAGATTCAGTTTGTTATTGAGTTAGCACCGGGGACAGAGCTAGTATCAAGAGCGCCATACATGATGGCACCAGCAGAGTTGAAAGAGCTGAAGATACAGTTACAGGAACTTCTGGATTTGGGATTCATTAGACCTAGTTATTGGACATGGGGCGCTCCAGTTTTGTTTGTTAAGAAGAAGGACGGGACTCTAAGGATGTGTATAGATTACAGGGAATTGAACAAGTTGACCATTAAGAATAAGTACCCTCTACCAAGGATTGATGACTTGTTCGATCAACTGCAGGGAAAGACGGTGTTCTCAAAGATTGATCTTTGATCTGGTTATCACCAGCTAAGGATCAAGGACGAGGACATATCGAAGACGGCCTTCCGAACGCGATATGGGCACTACTAGTTCTTGGTCATGTCTTTTGGTTTGACCAACGCCCCAGCAGCTTTCATGGATCTAATGAACATGGTGTTTAAGGACTTCTTGGATCAATTCGTCATTGTCTTCATCGATGACATCTTAGTGTACTATAGTTCAGAGGCAGAGTACGAGGGATATCTTCGACAGGTTTTAAAAGGTTAAGAGAACACCAGTTATATGCTAAGTTTAAGAAATGTGAGTTTTGGTTGCCAGAGGTGACTTTTCTTGGGCATATAGTTGGTGCAGAGGGGATTAAGGTGGATCCATCCAAGGTAGAAGCGGTGAGAGATTGGCCAAGGCCAAGGAACGCCTCAGAGGTACGGAGTTTCCTTGGGTTAGCAGGTTACTACAGGCGGTTTGTAGAAGGATTCTCAAAAATTGCTTCACCAATGACAGAGTTGACACGAAAGAACCAGAAGTTCGTTTGGTCAGAAAAGTGCGAGCACAGTTTTCAAGAATTGAAGCAACGACTTGTTACCGCACCTATACTAAGTCTTCCTTCGGATGAAGGAATGTTTGTAGTATATTGTGATGCATCGAGGATGGGTTTAGGCTATGTGTTAATGCAGAATGAGAAAGTTATAGCTTATGCATCGCGACAACTGAAGGAATATGAGCGGCGATACCCTACCCATGATTTAGAGCTGGCGGCAGTGATATTCGCATTGAAGGTTTGGCGACATTACCTGTATGGGGAGAAGTGCGAGATATACGCTGACCATAAGAGTTTGAAGTACTTCTTCACCCAGAAGGATCTAAACATGACACAAAGGCATTGGTTGGAGTTGGTTAAGGACTATGATTGTGATATCCTTTATCACCCAGGGAAAGCCAATGTTGTGGCGGATGCATTGAGCCGGAGGGGTTCGGGGCAGTTATTTAGTTCTGTTCAGATCTCCAGAGAGTTAGCTGATGAGATGGCCAGGGCAAAGATAAAACTGGTGGTGGGCCGGTTGGCCAATATTACCTTGCAGTCGACCCTGCTAGAGCGAATCAAGGAGGGGTAGTTGGTAGATGCGCAGCTACAGGAAGTTAGGAAGAATGTCTTAGCAGGGATACCTAAAGACTATTCTATTTCTGGGGTGGTATGCATCGATATCAGGGACGGATTTATGTTCTGGCAGATGAGGGGATCAGACGAGAGATATTAAACGAGTCTCACACTATGCCATACTCGCTTCACCCGGGTACCAGGAAGATGTATCAAAATCTACGGACATTATATTGGTGGCCTGGGATGAAGAAGGATGTGGTAGAGTATGTGGTAAAATGTTTGACATGTCAGCAGGTGAAGGCTAAGTATCAGCAACCAGTAGGGTTGCTTCAGCCTTTGGGAATTCCTGAGTGGAAGTGGGAAGACGTTAAGATGGATTTTGTGGGAGGTCTACCCAGGACAGTGGGACTTTGTGACTTGGTGTGGGTAATAGTGGACAGATTCACCAAGTCAGCTCATTTTCTACCAGTAAAGTCAACTTATACAGCGGAACAGTATGCAGAGTTGTATGTGAGGGAGATAGTTCGTCTCCATGGGGTTCCTAAGTCCATTGTATCTGATCGAGACCTTATCTTTACCTCCAAGTTCTGGGGAGCTATGCAGAAAGCTATGGGGACATAGCTGAAGTTTAGCACAGCCTTTCATCCTCAGACTGATGGACAGTCTGAGAGGACGATTCAGGTGTTGGAAGACATGCTTAGGGAGTGTGTGATTGACTTCGAGGGATCTTGGAGTAAGTATCTCCCGTTGATTGAATTTTCTTATAACAACAGTTACCAGTCCACGATTGGAATGGCTCCTTATGAGTTACAGTATGGAAGGAAGTGTAGATCGCCCATTCATTGGGACGAGATGGGTGAGAGAAAGTATTTGGGGCCAGACATGGTTCAGAAGACAAGTGAAGCCATTGAGAAGATTCGAGCCAGGATGCTTGCTTCACAGAGTAGACAGAAAATCTATGCTGATCCTAAGCGTAGAGACGTGGAGTTCCAGGTTGGGGACCACGTGTTTCTGCGAGTTTCACCACTGCGAGGGGTGAGAAGATTTGGGGTGAAGGGCAAGCTGAGCCCTCGGTTTGTTGGACCTTTCGAGATTCTAGAAAGGATTGGACAGGTGGCTTACAGATTGGCCTTGCCACCATCACTATCGGAAGTTCATATCTCTATGTTGCGGAAGTATGTCTCAGATTCAACACACGTGCTGAAGTACGAGGACTTAGAGTTATAGGCAGATTTTTCCTATGAGGAGCGATCGATTCAGATTTGGGACCGGAAGGATAAAGTTTTATGGAACAAGACAATTCTGTTAGTTAGAGTGTTGTGGAGAAACAACGAGGTCGAGGAAGCGACCTGGGAGCTAGAGACAGTGATGCGGGATCAGTATCCCGAGCTATTCAGGTAAATTTCGAGGACAAAATTCTCAGTAGGAGGGGACAGTTGAAACGACCCAAAATCACTAATTTGGCTTGAGGGCCTTGATTAGTGTACCGGGAGGGCATAACTGGTTTATGTGTGAATTTATTAAGTTAACGTGTGATTATATGATAAGCATGTTAGTATGGTTATATGAATATAAATGTGGTTATATGCTTTAATTGTGAGAACCACATTATTATGTGGGTAAATCTGCAGCGTACGACTTGAGGCGATCCTAGGGAGCTAGCTAGCGGGAAAGTCACAACGGGGCTTAATACTTGACTTGGGGCAAGTCAAGGGGTATTTAGGGTATTAGATGAATATTTGGGTTATTGGGTTAAGGGAATAAATAATTGGAGATATATTTGAGGTTAGGAAGCTTAGGCGGGAATATTGGGGAATTTTACCATTTTGTCCTCGGGGACGTTTCCGGTACCCCGAGCCTCGGGATTGACTTAATTAATCAAGGTTAGACTAAGTAAAATAGAAACCAGTAGAAAAAAAAAAAACCAAACCGACCCTTTAATGTTCCTTTCTTCCTTCTCTTCTCTCTCTCTCAAGAAAGCCATTGAAACCTAAGGAGATTCAGCTGGAAGTCTGTGTTTTGAGCTGAAATTTTGAGGGACTAGCTCAGTTCTAGCTAAGGGAACTCAACCAGGACTAAGGTAAGAACTGAATTACACTCTTGATCATTAGAATTTTGTGGTTTGGCTGGGTTTTAAAGTGTTTATGGTTTTGGAATTTAAGGACTGAATTGAAGCTGGAAAGCTTGGGTTTTAGTTAAGAAATTGTTAAAGAAGTGGTTCATCAAAGAAGGTAAGCTTCAATTCATAATTTAGAGCTTAAATTCTGAGTTTGCATGACTGGTTTTAGAGTTCTTGAGCTACTGGGTTTCAGAAATCAAAAAGGGACTTTAATGAGTTTTTAACCTACGTTTTTGTTGGATTGAGTCGCTAGAATCATGTTAGGAGTCTTGTGATCAATGGGTTTTGGAATTAGGGTGCTTTGGGGTGGTTTTGAGAAAGGTTAGGATGTTAGGAATGGTGGTTTTTCTGGGCACAAAGGGCTGGGCCGCGGCTCTGTTCTAGAGTGTCGTGGCCCTGCGAAGCAAGGAAGAGCCAAGGAGGCTCTGCAGTGGGGAAGCGCCGCGGCGCCATAGGGCAAGGCCGCGATGTGTGTCTGTCTTCAGAGAGGCCTAGCCTCTGTTTCAAGGGCGGTCCGCGACATGGGTTTCAAGGGCCGCGACCCTTAAGGGTATTTTTGGTCTTTTGGAGGTTTTAAGCGCGAGAACCTAACCTAGGGTGCTTGGGATCGATTCCACCACCGTGTTTGGTGGAATTCGATGTCCCGAAAGCTAGAACTCCATCCGAAAATATTAACGTGATTATTAATGGTATTCCCTGTCTTGGTTGTGACTAGGTATTTAGCTTGGGCTCGGGAAGCGGATCGTGCTTGAGAGGCGTCGCTTGTAATCAGTAAACTTGGAAATTAAAGGTAAGAAAACTGCACCCGGTTGTGGATTTATTATGGGACTAAGGGTTCCCTGATCTGTATGCTCTATAGAGGATGGTATTATGCCATGCAAATAGTAAACAAACGACCTAAGAGTGTTGAGGTTTACATGAGCGCACAGAGCGCGGCTTGGCCACTGGTAGCTGAGGACAGCTTATTATGCACTGAGCTCAGTTTAAGCGGGCCGGAGTCAGTGGGGTAAATCGTCGGTGCGACCTAAGGTGTCGACCCTGAGTAATATTTGATTTAACTATTGTTATTGATTGGTGAATTAGTCGTACTGCATAGTTGAGTGTTGATTGGCTAAATCTTTGATTGTATCTACGTGCTATGTGATTAGTGAGATATATTAAGTATATGATCATGCTTAAAGGGTTATTCAACTGTTATCATTGCTCGTTATTTGAAGTTATGTTTTCTTGCTGGGCCTTGGCTCATGGGTGCTTCGTGATGCAGGTAAAGGCAAGGGCAAGCTTGATCAGCCCTGATTTAGAGAGCTCTGTGAGCGATATGTACATGAACAGCTACTCAGCCGTCACGGTTGAGGGGAGACAGGGACAGGAGAACTGTAAATATTCGTTTTGCCTTTAGAAAGGCTAGTGATTGTCTGTGCACTGGAAATTTTATAGACAGACTTTTAAACGCTATTTCTTTTGGGATCCCATGTGTAAAATGTTTAATTATATGGAAAATATTTTTTTTGAGACCAAAACCTTTTAACCCTAGCACATTAATGACTTTAGCAAACACGTTTTTAACTGGTTGGCTTGATTAGCAAGTCCTGCACCTTTATAAATATACAGTGTAGCGGTCTTGGCTATCCAGGGCATTACATCTCCTCTGTTTCCACACGCGCCACTACTAGTGCCGCGACTCAAATGGAGGTTCGACACCTCCTTCTCCTTCTCGTTGATGAGAGTCGCGACGCCCCAAGAACAGGGTCGCGCTCACCATGAAAACTCCTAAATTTCCCTGTTTTCTTCAAGCCAAAACCCACAAAAAACATATCCAAACATAGGTAAATCTGCAAGGTAAAGCTCCCAATCTACTCAGCACCTCAAAACACACAAAACCCAAGCCTAAACTTGGCCAAAACCCCATCCAATCCCAAAATTCAGAACTGAGTTTCTAAACTCTAGAAATTAGCTAAAAACCAAAGAAATAGAGAGATTCAAGGTTGGAAATTGTTACCTCTGTTGCCCCAAATGATACTAAGCTTCTCCCCAAGCAATCCCGAGCCTAAGCTAGCCTCAATTCCTCCTAAATCGCAAGAATTCCCAACAAATTGAGAGAGAGAGTGTGTGTGTGTGTGTGTGTGAGAGAGAGAGAGAGAGAGAGAGAGAGAGAGAGAGTTTGCATAGTGTTGAGTGAACGTGTTTTTTGTGTTTTGCTGTATTTGTGAGGTTAATTAGACTCTATGTAACTCTAAGTAAATTTCGAGGCTCGAGGTACCAAAAACGTCCCCGAGGGTAAAATGGTCAAAATCCTCAGAATTACCTCATAATCTCACTAACTCCAAATATATCCTCGAATATTTATTCCCGTTACCCTATAACCCGGTAATGTACTAGATACCCATAATACACCTTGACTCACCCCGAGTCGGGTATTAGATCCCGTTGTGACTTTCCCACTAACTTGCTCCCTAGGATCGCCTCGTGCCGAGTAACCCAAATATACCATAATAATAATGTGGTATCACACATATATCACACATATATCACACATATGCACATATACTCCAAATATACCCGTAACTGGCCAAATTACGAAAGTTGCCTTTCTAATAAGAAACAGGCCCACATGCATATTTGATACATCTAAATATGCATATCTAGTCATATTATAATATAACTCACATAATCATATAATGACACACATATATATCACATAAACACATAATTTTCTATAAATTGTCATCCTGAACCCCTAATCAAGGCCATAAGCCTTATTAAGTAATTTGGGACATTACAACTCCCACATTTTTTCTGAGTATTTTTGAATTTATTACGGGTGACAACGTCACCCCTAATATCAAAATTGTCCCCGCTAATAATATTGTAAATTTAAAAAATATCTGATATCATATCAACGGTGACCATGGGGTGTCGCCGCTAATATTGACATTATTAGCGACGATATGTGGTCGTCGCTAATAATGTCACCGTTGAGAATCATTTTTCTCATAGTTAAACACACACAACTTATGATTAAAGTTTCTTTAATTTTACATATTTCAATGCACGTGATACTTAATTATATAAATATTGGGTAATTTTATAGTAGGAGTGTCACTTTTATCTCTACCGATAGGGACATCTCAATTTTAAGGAAAGTTATAATCCAATTTTTTACATGACGGTGTACAATATAATTACAGTAGACATCCCACCAGTTTTTAGAGAATTCCAAATAATTTACAGTGCAGAAAATAAGTTTTATTTAGTCAATTGCACGTGCATGTTTAATTTTATACATATGCAACTAATTATTTTAAACTCTATTTTTAGTACTATAAATTATTTGAAATTTCTCGAAATCTGTTAGAATGTCTGCTATAACTACCTTGTACATCATTATATAAAAAAAAATGAGTTATTATTTTACTACGTTCCGAAAATAGAGACGCTCTTACCGATAAAACATACAACTTGATTAAGAACTATTTTGTTCTTTCTCTATTGCTAAGATACCACGTTTATTTTATATTTTATTTTTAGTAGTAGCTATGAATACATTAGGCCGTACGCAACTTACTCTTTAGTTTCATGAACTAATATTTTTCAATATGTGCATGAACATGATAAGTACTTCAAGGACTAGGACCGTTATCATCACTACGACGTGATCATATTATCTAACTTGTCATTCTCTTGCAAGATATAGTACTGTGTAAAGAATTAAATTAATTAAAACCGAATCAACTTAATTAAAGTAAATTTATATTTATAAATATATAGGTAATATTACACTGCAGCCAGTTAGTTGGTTATTTTCTACACCTCTATAATTTTTTTAATATAAAAATCTATATTATAATCATTTAAGATATTCTGCAAATTTTTAAGAAATTCTCATAAATAATTTACAATGTCAAAAAAAAATTCATATTATTGAATTTTACACTCGTATACAAAAAATAAGCAAACATACAACAAGTTGTTTGAACCTTATTTTTGATACTATAAATTATTCAAAAGTTTTTTAAAATGTACAAAATATTTTAAATGACTATAATATACACTATTTTATAAAAAAAAATAGAAAAAAATGATTGAGGTATAGAAAATACATACTAACTGCATCGGGGCAGTTATATATATATATGTATATATTTGTTGTAACTTTTAATTCAAGAACTAATCTGAATAGAAAATAATTCCAAAATAATACAGGGCAATTCTTGTATGGAAGCGAAGAAAACGCCTGTATCATGCTGTCGTTTTTTTTATACGTGGATGGCATATAGAGCATGACTTTTGTAAACAGTGCCAAATGTCAAGATTTCACCGATTTATTATTTAAAGTGTCATTTCTTTGTTTTCAATCACGTTCGCTTCTTAAAATAATTAAGTACAGAAAGACCACGTGATCCCACATCCCAAACAACTCGAAAATGAAATAAAGAAAAAGAGAAAGACAAAAACAAAAACAAATAATCTACCGCATCTTCAAAGTTCAAACTTGTCAAATTATAAAATTCGCTTTTTTTTTTTGTCTTAAATATATTTTATTATTTGTTATTTTCTAAATGGTATGCTGGGTAAATGCATTAATTGGTAATAAAAACTATTCAAGTGCATTTTATTCTTAGTTAAATTTTCTAATTTGTTTATGGTAACTTGTCTATTTAAAAAAAAAAAATTTATAGGATTATTCTCTGAATATTTTGATTGATTCTAGTCTATTTTAAAAGAAGAAATTTAGTCTGGTTGAGTTTTAAGACAAGGTTCGTCCATTTTCTGATACTATAGAATGTTTGTCTGTCACATCTGTAATTTTTTTTTTTTTTGAACAAGAGAAGAATTCTATTATTCAAAACAAACCAGATACAAAACAGAACAACAGCAACAGCTACCGAACAAAGAAAACAGCAGCTAAAGAAAACAGCCACTGCACTCAAAGAGAAACAGCTACCAACCCTCTACAACATTGATCAAATAACTGTCATTTTTGCTAGATCTAAGAAGACCCAAACCCAAGATTCTACATTTAACAACTTTCCTAATTTCAAAGCTAACACTGCTAGTAGAGTAGCAAGCTAATTCAAAAATGCAATTGTTCCTGTTTTTCCAAATGAAGTACAAAGTTGCTGCAAGAACAACATTGAGAATCTGGTACTTCAATCCTCCAATAGCTGAATGGCACCAATCCTGAAGCTCCACAAGAGAATTCGGCCACTTAAAGACCCCAAGCCAGCTGCTAACTTCTCCAAAAAGCCTTCGAGAAAAGATACATTCTAAAAATAGGTGACTGTGAGATTCTAAAACCAGGTCACAAACTGGGCAAAGAGAGGAGAGGATAGGTAAGAATCGGCTCAAGTGATCTCTGGTAAGCAATTGAAAGTTAAAAATCTGCCAGTAGATAAATCTATGCTTGGGCACTATGAGTTTGTTCCAAACCGTCTCTGCAAATATAACTCTTTGAGCAGAAATCAGAGAAGTATAAAATTTCTTAACTCTAAACTTACCTCCCTTTTCAGCAAGCTTCAACGAATTATAATCAGTAATCTGCCTTAGTTTGAGAAGCTTCTTAAAGTACCAACTCATATCTTGCTTAATAGGAATACTCCATATGTTATGATCTTTAAGGTAAATGGAGTTGATCCATCTAACCCAAAGACAGTCTTGCTTGCTAGAAGAGGCCCAAATATACTTAGCCATCAAGGCCATATTCCACTTCTTGCCTTCACGAAAGCCAATGCCACCCAACTTTTTCGGAAGACACACCTTTTCCCATGAAGGGAGATGAAGCTTACTCCTATTTCCTCTAGATCCCCAAAGGAAATCGCGACAACATTTATCAATAGCCGCTGTAACTTTAGAAGGCAGAATGAAAATACCCATCCAAAAGTTCCTAATACCAAGCAACACTGAATGAATAAGCTGAGCCCGCCCTGCAAAGGATAAGTTCCTAATACACATCTGGAAATTTCTGCAGTTAATAAAATGAGAAATTATTTTGAGTAACTTCTCAATTTGGTCTGATTTGTGACACAAATAAGATTGTTGACTTAAGGATTTCTAAACTCTATAAATACCAGAACTAAGCAACAACCATTCTCACATCTTCACCATTCTAATGTTTTATGCTTGTGTTGTTTATTCTTAAAAAGGTCATAAAACCTGTGAATGTGACATACAAATCTTCGGGAGAAGATTTTCACAAGACTTACTTTGGGATGAAGTAAGCATTCATCAACATCAGAAGGGATTTCGCGCTCTTGGTGTTTAACAAAATCAGATTATTAAAGTGGAGTACTTCGAGGTTGCAACAAAGATTTAGACGGAATCTAAACTTATATAAGAAAATTGCTTTTCGTATTCTTGTGACTTTACTAATATATTTTATCTCTTGACGTAACCCCGTAGACTAGGTTTTCTAAACCACGTAAAAAACGTCTTGTGTCATATTACTTTAAGTTTATATACCATATGTTCGTATATTATGGTCTATCAGTCCTAATATATCATCTGACTGATTAAATAAATTGTTTAATAATTCCGCATTAATTAAATTGTTTATTAAATTGAATTGATAATCTTAAACATGGAATTTCAAAACTAATCAAGTTTTTCCCTTTTGGCATTTTTGCTTCTTTTTTTTTTTTTTATCAAATGTACATTTTTGCTTTTAATTCTTTTTTTTTCTTCCTTATTTACTGCTCCTTTCCATCACTAAATTCATGAAGACTTTAACTTCCCAAATCTATAGACATAGATTAAGAAGAACATCCACTTGAGTCAGCTTGCAGCCTTGCAAAGTTGCACCATGCATCCATCAGCTCCTCCTTAGTGGCTTACTCATAATTTTGAAGAGAATACACAATTCTATCGATGGAAACAGAGTCAACTCTTCGAATTTCTCAAGGAGGAGGCTCGACACCCTGAAGATTCTGTCGTTGAAAGTATATCCATCAGCTCCTCCTACACATATATATATATATAAATCTACGTACATGTAACTTGCCTATATATATAAATATATATGTATATATATAAATATATATGTATATATATATGCCCAGATTTGAAATCGCCTTCTTCATCATCTCCGCAAGTAGGATCTATTTTCAGGCACGGAAGGTGAAGAGTAGATATAATCAAAATAATGGAGATTTCAATTTGGAAAAATATATATTTTTTATTTCAGTAAAAAAAAAATTCAAATAATATAAAAAAAACCTTGGATTTGGTTATATTTTTCACGTGTTTGAATACATCTAAAAACCATCCTATATTAAGTGCGTTTTCTTCGCAAGCATACAAGAATTCCCCAATAATAATATGAATGATATAGCAATAATATATTAATGGAGGTAGTTAAAAATTTAGTGGAATATCAATTTTATTATTAAATTATTGTAATTTATTTTAGATTGCTTGTCAACTTCGTTTTTTATTAGGGACTTTGTGGGATCAAATGTATTTATATAAATTTATGATTAATAAAAATAGAAAAATAATAAGAGCCAAAAGATTCTTTTAATCTGATGTGATGTTTATAATTAGGTTTGTAACGGGCTTGTGACAGACGACCAATCTTTTTAAAAACATGCATCTATCGTACGTTTGTATTTATGGATTGAAATCATTAGTGTGGGGGAAGATGTTAAACATTCACCCGAGCTAAAGACATTACAATAGTGATTTATCTTAAAAAATAGTAATTTTTTCATGTTTCATTACTATTTTATATTCTGTTTTTTCTTTAATTTCGGTATTAGATTATTCAAATAATTTGTAATATTTCTGTCCTTGTGTTTTGCTCGATAACTTGTTTAGACATTATGTTATGTTATGAAAATTTTATTACTTTTGGAATATGTTTTGTTAAAAGTTTAAAGAAGTCCCTTAAATTCAATTATGGTAGAAATATTCTTTAATATGAACAAATTACGCACACTTTTATAAATTAATTAATTAAAAATACAAATTAAAAATCAAATAAAAATTAACACTAAACCCTAGCATAAATCATATTTAAACCTAAATCCTAAATAAAAAACAAAAATTAAATAAACTAAATTTACCCAAAACCAAAACTCAAAATTTAAAGCTCTTTCTTCTTCTTCTTCCAGTAGAGAGGATCAAGTCATACGAGTCGCCAAACTGCGCAAAGCCGTCAAATCAGACGTTGGTGAAGCTTGGTAGGGGTAGACAGAGTTGACATTGGGAGAAGGCAAATTTGGGCATGCGTAATTGAATTGGCACGAGACACTAGATTTGGATGTGGGGCTCAACGGAAAAGGGTGTAAGGCTCATTGGACCTAGCCTCGAGGCTCGAGATCACAAGACTAGACAAAGAGAGAAGAAGAAAATGAAGACAAGAGAAAAAAAAATATTTTTGATTAAGGTTAGACATGTTTTACTTTTTGTTTTTATTTTTTTTATCTTATTTAAATTCAGGTTTTAAGGTCAAGGTTTAGAGATAATTTTTATTTTTGTTTATTAAATTTATTTTTAAGTTTTAATTAATTTAATTATATTTTAATGACTAAAACTATTTAATTTTGTTAGAGTTTTGATTTGTCTTTTTAATGAACTAATAATTAAAGTTTGGGTATTTTAGTCACATTGAAAACATTTTGACCAGAGTTGGATTTCGAGAACTAGTTGAACCTTTTTACGAAAGACGCGTGTTGTACCCAAATTACGAGCACTCTAATTGGCTCGAAAACCATGTTTGAAGAGCAAATTTCAAGAAATGTGAGTTCTGGTTATCTCAGGTATATTTTCTTGGGCACATTGTCAGTAAGGAGGGGATTAAGGTAGATCCAGCCAAGATTGAGGTAGTTAGAGATTGGCCAAGGCCAAAGAATGCTTCAGAGTTTAGAAGTTTCCTTGGAATGGCAGGTTATTACAGATGTTTCGTGGAAGAGTTCTCAAAGATTGCTACTTCATTGACTGAACTGACACGCAAGAACCAGAAGTTTGTGTGGTCAGATAGGTGTGAGAACAACTTTCAGGAACTGGAACAAATGTTGATTACAGCTCCAGTTCTAAGTCTTCCAACAGATCAACAGAAGTTTGTGAAATACTGTGATGCCTCACATCAGGGTTTGGGTTGTGATTTTATGCAGTCAGGAAAGGGGATTGTTTATGCCTCACATCAGCTGAAGGAGTATGAACAGAGATATCCCACTCATGATCTAGAGTTGGTGGCTGTGGTCTTTACATTAAAGGTATGGAGGCATTACGTTTATGGGGAGAAGTGTGAGAATTATACTGACCACAAGAGCCTGAAGTACTTCTTTACACAAAAAGACATGAATATGAGACAAAGGCATTGGATGGAGTTAGTAAAAGATTATGATTGTGAGATCTTGTATCATCCAGGAAAGGCCAACGTGGTAGCTGATGCTTTAAGCCGGAAGGGTCTGGGACAGATTTATAGTGCGAGGCTAATAGCCAGAGAGTTAGCATAAGATATGACCAGAGCTGGTATAGAGTTGCTGGTGGGCCAGTTGGCCAATATTACGCTACAATCTACACTGTTGGAAAGAATCAAGGAGGGTCAGTTGGGTGATCCACAACTGATCAAGATTAGAGAGGATGTTTTGGCTAGAGTATCGAGAGATTATACAATGTCTGAGATAGACTTGTTGAGATACAAGGGTCGAATATGTGTTCCATTAGACACTGCTATGAGACGGGAGATTCTGGATGAATCTCATACTACTCCTTACTCTTTGCATCCAAGCACCACAAAGATGTACCAGGATGTGAGATCACTGTATTGGTGGCCTGGGATGAAGAGAGATGTAATGGAATATGTGGCTAAGTGCTTGACATGTCAACAGGTCAAGGCTGAGCACCAGAGGCTAGCAGGGTTATTGCAACCTCTAGACATCCCAGAGTGGAAATGGGAAGACATCATGATGGATTTCATGGTGGGGTTACCTAGGAATGTTGGCTAACATGATTCAGTTTGGGTTATTGTGGATCACTATACCAAGTCAACTCACTTCTTATCAGTGAGGACTACTTATACAGTTGACCAGTACGCAGATCTCTATGTGAGAGAGATCATGTGCCTCCATGGAGCACTGAGGTCGATCGTGTTAGATCGGGATCCCACTTTTACTTCCAAGTTTTGGGAAAGTGTACAGAAGGCCATGGGAACACAGTTGAAGTTCAATACTGCTTATCATCCTCAGATAGATGGACAATCTGAGAGGACGATCCAGATATTAGAGGGCATGCTGCGAGCATGTGTGCTGGACTTTGGTGGATCCTGGAGTAAGTATCTACCTTTGATACCATTGGGGTGGCACCTTATGAGATGTTGTATGGTAGGAAACGCAGATCTCCCATTCATTGGGATGAGACAGGAGAAAGGAGATACTTGGGTCTTGAGGCAGTTCAGAGGACCAGTGAGGCCATTGAGAAGATTAGAGCTTGGATGCTTGCTTCTCAAAGTAGATAGAAAAGTTATGCAGATCCCAAGTGCAGGAACGTGGAGTTCCAAGTAGGAGACTATGTTTTCCTTAGAGTCTCGCCATGGAAAGGGGTGAGAAGATTTGGGAAGAAGGGAAAGCTGAGCCTTAGATTTGTAGGTCCATTTGAGATCCTGGAGATGATTAGTCAAGTGACTTACAGGCTAACCTTACCACCGGCATTGTCAGCTGTGCATAACGTATTTCATGTTTCAGCTCTTCGGAGGTATGTATCTGATGTGACTCATGTTTTGAGTTACGAAGATCTGGAGCTTGAGGCAGTTCAGAGGACCAGTGAGGCCATTGAGAAGATTAGAGCTCCAATGCTTGCTTCTCAAAGTAGACAAAGAAGTTATGCAAATCCTAAGCGCAGGAATGTGGAGTTCCAAGTAGGATACTATGTTTTCCTTAGAGTCTCAACATGGAAAGGGGTGAGAAGATTTGGGAAGAACGGCAAGCTGAGCCCTACATTTGTAGGTCCATTTGAGATCCTGGAGAGGATTGGTCAAGTGGCTTACAGGTTGGCCTTACCACCGACATTGTCAGCCATGCATAACGTATTTCATGTTTTAGCTCTTCAGAGGTATGTATCTGATGTGACTCATGTTTTGAGTAACGAAGAAATTGAACTTGAGGCAGATCTCTCCTATGAGGAACAGCTAGTCCAGATACTAGACAGAAAGAACAAGGTCCTCGAGAATAAAAATGATACCTTTGGTTAAGGTATTATGGAGGAACAACAAGGTCAAGGAAGCGACCTAGGAGCTGGAGTCAAATATGAAGGATTAGTATCCCGAGCTGTTCAGGTAAATTTCGAGGACGAAATTTCTGTAAGGAGGGGATAGTTGTAATGCTCCAAAATCCCTAATGAGGTTTAATGGTCGGATTAGAAGGGCGGGAGGGCCATGACTGATTTATTATGCCAGTAATTGATTATATGCATGTTTATGTGAATTATATTATTATATGATGATAAATGCATGCATGTGGGTCCACTTTTTATTATAAGGGTATTTTGGTAATTTGGCCCGTTGATGGCATATTAGTATATTTTCGTGCATGCTGGTGAATTATTGATGAGGCCACATTATAATGTGGATTTGTTCGAGCTATTTAGCATGAGAAGATCTTCGAATAAAAGTTAGCGGTTTGGTCATAATGGGGTTAATTTCGGGGGTCGGGGTGAGTCTCGGGGTAATTTGATGATTAGTACATTTTCGGGAATTAAAGAGTAATGGGTTTTGATATATTAGCATTTGAGAACATTGGGAATAATAGGAATTGGAGGACATTAATTATAATTAACGAGATAGATGGGAAAGGACGATTTTGCCCTTGGGGCTGTTAAGGAAATAAATATGACCTAGGGGCATTTTTGTCATTTGACCAAGGGATATATTCAACCATAGAAGGTTGTAGAAGGTCCTAAGCTGAAGTAAAACAGAGTACTCTCCCTCTTCCTCATAATCATCATTATCCTCTTTTCTTCCTTTGGATTTTGAAGCTTCAATTGAGGATTCAAGCTAGGGAATCAAGCCTTGAGGGTCTAGGATTATCATCAGCCATTGAAGGGGATTCAATCTTGAATTTGGGGTAAGAAGTCAGCCATGGTTTTGCTGGTTTTTGCTCTATTTTTGTGTTAGTTTTGAGCTTGAAGTTTTGATTATAGAAGTGGGAATTTGATGAGGTTTTAAATGTTTTAAAGCTTGGGTTTTGTGGTTAAACTAGTGGACATGATGTGTCGGTGATTGGTTGTGATTTCTAGGTTGATTTGATAAGAGTTTGATGAGGTTTTGATGGGAGAAAACAGGGGTTTTTGGCTGATGGGCAGGTAGGGCCACGACGCTAGGGTTGTATGCCACGGCACAAGGTCCAGACACTGAAGAGGCTGGCGCCTCTGTTTGGGAGGTGGGACGCGGCATGGTGGAGTAGGGTCACGGCTCTTAAGGGCCTATTTGGCCAGAAATGTGTTTTTGTCTTGGGAACTCAAACCCTTAGGCCTCGGGATCGTTCCTACTACCTAGATTAGTAGGATTCGATGTCCCGGAGGCTAGGTCTTGGTCCGGGAACCTTTTATTACTCATGTTATTGATGGGAGTTTATATTTTGTTATGACTAGGTGACCGCTAAAGGACTTAAGGATTGATCGTTCTCAAGGGTCGTTCTTTTATTATTCCACGCTTGAACCATAGGTAAGAAAACTGCACACCAATATGTGACATACATGGTTATTAATGAGGGATGTTGAGTGATCTATATGTGGACATTGATTGCATATTTAGTGCTTAGAAATCTTTCTTATTTGTGAATCGTACTGACTTATTAGTCAGAATCAGCAATGGTGTCAGTATTGACTGTGAAGCTGTGACTCATTAGTCAAGTTCGACAATAGTACGTAGGCTGGTCGTATGATATTGGCTTATGAGTCAAGAATGGTATTAGCGTGTTTAACGCAAGCCGAAAAGATTAGATCTAATCGACATAAGCATTATCATCATGAGCATGAAATGCTTGACCAAACTTAAGTCACTTATCTGATTAGGGTTCAGAGTCCTAGACATAGACTTATTAGTCATCTATTC
The DNA here is from genome assembly GCF_963169125.1 of Humulus lupulus. Taxonomy (NCBI): domain Eukaryota; kingdom Viridiplantae; phylum Streptophyta; class Magnoliopsida; order Rosales; family Cannabaceae; genus Humulus; species Humulus lupulus. The sequence continues at coordinate 148,426,790 of NC_084796.1, forward strand.
AGAGTATGACTTAATAGTCACTTATCTGATTGGGATGCAAGTCCCAGCATGATTACCAGAATCTCAATATTGTCTAATTAGGGTTACACGCCCCAGCATGATTATTAGAATCTCAATATTATTTGATTAGGGCTACAAGCCTAGTATGATTATCAGAATCATCAATTAATATTGTATACATGCAGTAATGAGTTTTCTTGCCGAGCCTTGGCTCACGGGTGCTATTTAGTGCAGGTAAAGGAAAAGAAAAGCTCACCCAACCTTGAGTGGAGAGCTTAGGTGGCGATGTGTACATATGCGGCCGCTTGATCACCACAGCCAAGGTGTTTCTCAGAGGAGCTAGGGGTTAACCTTATTTTTGCTGCTTAGGTAGGCGGGTTGTAATTTTTACACTGTAATGACCATTTTGGATTGCAAATAATTTGTAAACACTTTTATGGGCCCATGTAAAGTTTTATGTTTTAAATAAAATATATCCTTTCCTTTTGATGAAGATTTTTCACCTTAGCCTATTAATAACACCTAGATCCACGTTTATAACCAAATGAATCGTTTAGCGAGTTAAGCACGGTTTAAAGTTCACAGTAATGGTCTTGGAGTAATTAGGGCATTATAATATGGGATCCCAAAGTTTTTAAATCAATGATACAATTTTATCATAATTACAGAATTAGTAGACCTAAGCGGCAAAATCGAGTTAATATTCCACGTTACTCAAAATTATCTCGACTGCGGTGGCCAAGCAGGCTGAGTATGTACGTGCCACCCCTAGAGCTCTCTAACTCATGGATGGTGAGTTATCCTTTGCCGTTACCTACACCACAAAGCACCCGTGAGTCAAGGCCTAGCAACAAAACTTAATCAAGTAAGACAGATATTCATATAAGCATCCCTATCAAATACATGCTTTATAAATCGTAACCATATATACGTGGATAATTCAACAAGTATAATGTCTCATTCCAAATAGATGCACATCGAATCCATGTAATGGTCCCACCACTATGGCCTGGCCCTGCTACAATGGCCTACATTACGCATGTAGTGCCGATAACGACCTCAAGGCCGATAATAGTCTTCCGGCCGATCAATCATTACTCACATTCATAACAACAAATGTTAGTATAGAGCAAACATTTACTCTAAACAAATTCAAAACATATCATATCCGTGTTCAATAATCAAGGGCTCAAGCCCTACACTCGGTGCATGTGCCAATTTCGTTACCTCAAGTCCTGAGCGACAAGGTAAAGTGGCAGCAAGTACGATCCTTTTCTCCTGAGACTTGTGGTACTACTAGTCACAACATATTAATGGATATCCATCAAGAACTAAACCAATTAAGAGCTTCAAGATTGATTCCTAGCCTCTGGGACCTCGAATTCTACTAAACCAAGTAGTTGAATCCTTCCCCAGCCCTTAGGTTTGAGTCCCTGTAACTCAAAACCACAGTTGGCCACCTTCCTCAATTAGAGTCGCAGCTTGCCCCTGAAGGTCCGCGGCATGTCTCTAGTCAAAGAGCCCCAAACCATAAAGGCACAGGACACACACTGTGATGCCAAGGCGGTTCAGAGGAACCCCCCAACGCCTTTGAGTTCACGCGAGCTACGATGCTCCAAGAACAATGCTGCAGTGCATCCCTGCGAACCTAGAAATTCTGCGATTCTAGAAATCGTAAGCCGATCCAAAATCCAAAGCAAACCCACTCTCAAACCAATTTTGACCATCAGAACAACACCATCAACATAGGAACACAAAATACAACCATCAAAACCCCTTTAAAACATAACCAAACCCAAACACCTAGGATTTCATCAAAACACCAAAAATAAAAACTAAAAACATTGAAAGCTGAGATTACTTCCTATAATTCGAGCTCCCCCACTGGATTCCCAAAACTTGGTAGCTTCTAATCCTCAAGAATAGACTTCCAATTCCATCCAAAGATCACTTCTAGTCTTTAGCCTTCACCCCTTTGAGAAAGACTTTCCAAGAGAGAGAGAGAGAGAGAGAGAGAGAGAGAATGTATTGGTTTGAGCTAATCAGCTCAACACTTGGCCTATTCCCAGCCTAATGGTCCCAAAAGACCATAATACCCCTTGCCCAAACAACATTCACAACTAAATCCCAAGGGCGTTTTAGTCATTTGACACAACAATCCTGCTACACCTCAAATTTCACTTAAATTTCCCAATTCGTCCCACTAATCTTACAATTACAAATATTTCCCCTCTATTATAATTCATACTCCAATACCCCCGATAATCCACCAAATTACTAAAATACCCCTAGGCTCACCCCGAGCCGGGTATTAATTCCCGATGTGACTTTTCCACCAAATTGCTCACGAGGATCGCATCATGCCAGACATCTCAAATATATCCACATAATAATGCATTCCCATTCAAAAAGCATATATAATTACAGATATACCCTCAGCGGGTCAAAATTATAAAAATACCATTTTTAACATAAACAGGCCTATAAGAACATTTAATACACTTAACACATGCGTAAATAGTCATATCATGATATAACTCATAAAATTCACATAATCACATATAAATTTAATTAATTACCATGTAATCATCCCACGTGCCCTCTTGACACTCTAATTAAGGTACTAAGCCTTAATAGAAATTTTAGAACGTCACAACTACTGTCCATCAACCGAATCCTCCCTTTGCTGCTGCTTCTATCACCTCCTAGATGGATGGACTTAAGCTGGCTGACGTGATGGAGTAGTATACACTAGTGCCCCCTATTCATTGCATTCCTCCTATAAAGCATTGCCGCGCTCATTCTCCTCCTCTTAAGACAGTGGCTTATAGCAAGTTTAAATTCGGGTCGGTAAGGGCTCTCTTGTTGCATCCCTTTTCGTCGACGTGCTAGACTACTTTGGCGTCGCTCCTTTCTAGTTGGCTCCTAATGCTTGGATCATTTTGTGCTGTTTGTACATCTTGTATCGAATGAAGTATAAGCGGGCGCCCTCGCCCAAGGAGATACACCACATGTACAACTTCAAGAAGGTTCCCAACATTCCTGGTTTTTATTATCTCGAGGAAGACTTTGAGGAGAAGGATTTCGTGGTTGGGTCCATCTCCATTCCTGGGAGTTGGAAGTAGAGCTTCTTATTCAGAAAATGCATCTCTACCATTCGTAGAGATTTTCATATGTAAGGAATTTTTGTTTCTATGCTTAAGTTATTTGTGTTGATGATGAATTTCTCTTTTCTTTGGGAAACATTATCACATATGAATTTTCACCCCATCTCTCCCTTTTCTTTTACATGTGATGGGAATTTCCCCAAGATAGATGAAGACGCTCTCAATCGTGTCATGGACATTTACCAAATGGCTGATTTAAACAAGTGGGCTAAGACTCTCTTCACCGAGGCTAACCTTCGCAAGTATGGTCTACTTTCAACCAACCAACCTACTTTTCTTCTATCGCTTCCTGATGGGAAAGATTTTTAGGTTGAATCTGGTAATCTTGAGGTTGTCCTAAAAGACAGCGACAGTCCTTCTTCACCCTGCATTATTCATATTCCAGCTTCAACCTCTGTCAGGAATGTGTCTCATGTTGCGCTTCTTAGGTAGCCACCCTCCACTCATTTGAAGAGGCATTTTTCCATGCTTTCTCCTTCCCGTACCGGTCCTCTCCTGTCTTCATCACAGGATCTGGCATTTCTTGGCTGTTTCAAGCCCAATGAGGCTAGTCGTTTGCCTCCTACCGGGCTTCACTCCCGGGTCCGCTCTTTCCTTGAAGTGAGAGAGTTTAGAGCTACTCCTCAATCGCGCTTGATGAACGACCCTGATCACTCTTCCAAGTCGGCTGATCAAAGGAGATCTTCTACGTGGATACACTATGTGGCTACCCAACATGTGGAGGCTTTCATTTTTAAGGCAAAGGGACTTTCCGAGTTCGAGTTGAAGGGCATCTTGGATTAGACAAATGATTACCTGAGCGAGGCTCTCTTGAAATCTGCTACCCATGTGAGTTTTTTAGTACTTGCACATTTGGATACTGGGTCATTTCTTTTTCATTTGTACTAACCCATTCCTTACGCTCACGTGTGTCTGTTTTTTTTTTGTAGAGTTTCACTGCTGCTCACCACCTAGCTTCTATTGATATTAAAGTCTCTTGCCTGATATCAAATCGCAAGGCTTCGAGTAGTAATTTCACGTGGGCCAAAGCAAATAAGTGTTAGGGTTGTTGTCCTAAAAGCATGTGAACATATTTTTTTATTGATTTAAATAAAAGTACAATTTTATTATATTTAATTATTGAAATAATTGGTTGAATAATTTATATATAAATATTAGAATATTCCATATTTATTTTATGAGAATATGATCTTGTATGCATATGAGAGAATTAAGATCATATATAATGAATATAATAGTTGGCAACATATTAAAGTTTGAAATAATCTTTAATCAATGGTTGCTAATATGATTTACTAAGCATATGGTTGGATGCAAGTAACCTAGACTCGGATTAGTGATGTGGGTAGAGATCTTGGTAAAGGTACTTTATATAATCGTGATTATATATGATTGGACCGATGTGAATTAATTTCCTTATAAACTTATCGTTTGCCATAGAGATTTAATTCATATCTTAAAAGATGATCATTTGTAGATTAGTCTAAACATGAGTAGTCATGAAATCCTGTTCATGTTTATTGGATATTTTGATTCATTCATTAAGGTCTCTTAATATAATGAGGCTAGTGACTTTTGTTTTAGAGATTCGATTTCATGAATGGCTGGGACCATGATTTTACAATATTGGAATCCATGCTTTCCTAAAAGATCGAATAGTGGTTTTGTTATGGGTTAATTTTGGGACTGAATAGTTATTGATCTCAATTATATAATATGATTACAGATTAATTATTCACTGGTGAATTAATGGTACTTAAGAAACAATATGTAATTAGACGGGTAAAACAATAATTCTTGACTAGCTCTAATTAATGAACCAATAAATGGGGGGCAGAACTACATATATTGATTATATCAGTGGACTACAAGAGACACTACAAAAAAAATACTTTCAATAAGACTGAAAAAGTATTATCAAATATATACCATAACACTCTTTGATGTGTTAAGGAAGGCGGTGTTATAGTAGGTCGGAGCACTTTACATAACACTTTTCCATAGTTATAGACATGTGTTATGGTATAGCCTAGGATAAACTTTTGTTGTGTTATTTTACTAGTTAGATAAGTATTTCATTATGCTATTTATAAATAGATTATATAACACTTTTTTGCACTTATAAAGTAGTGTTATGATACACTTTATAATAACACACTTTCTACATTATAGAAAATAGATTGTATAACATAATTTTATGCTTATAAACCAGTGTTATTGTAAAAGATACAATAACACATTTTTTAAATTATTCTAATATTTGGATAAGCTTGAATTATTATTATATAAACCTGTACATTATAATTATTTTTTATTGCTTTAATTCAAACCCGCTTCATTTAATATACTTAAGACACCCTTAACATTGTACAAATATATTTATGTACCAATTATATGGTTCATAACACATATAACCAAATAATTGTGTCAAAATACATTCAAGATTATCTAAAAAACAATCCAAAAGTCTTAAGATATTCAACACTGCCTAATTAACATAAACAAAACATTCTCACAATAGTCAACAAAATAGTCTTAAACAGTTGCATATTCAAAAGTAAAGGTAGGAATTCATGATATTCCAAATGTCAGCACACCAAAGCCCTCCAAATCAGATTTTCTTTTACACTTCACTTGTTGAATCTGGTAAATAAAACATAAAAGAAAAACTAATGAGGTCATGAAATATCATATCATTCATCTAAAATAGTCAATAATATCATGACACATCCAAATTTACAATGGTGAACAAGCATTTATATAATCAAATAACCAAAGAAATACCTATTGGAATAACCTTTTGAGAAGGCCATGCAACTGTTGAACCAACAACTTCTCGTATAGTAAGCATCGCATAGTTAGGAAGAAATAAATAAGCACCAGGCACAACAGAAACATCAACCCATACACACATAAAATCTGGTCCAAGAGGAATTCCGTGCACCTCTAAGTCTGGATCATTAGAATCCCAACGACCTTTAGCAATAATTGCATCTAACCAATCGAGCAAGTAGCAAGCGTTCCTTGCTTCTGTAAAGTTATGGCCCCTTTTAACTCCAACACTCTACAAAATTAATTTTGAAGACATTATATTAATTTTTGTATTTGTTTCCTTAAAATGAAAGAAAACAATTTGAAGATTTACCTTAGGAGAAGGAATATTGTTGGATTGTGGAATATTGCGGGACTGCCCCTCACTTGTTGTTGCTCTACCGCCCTAAATATAAACAACAAGATAAGTTTCAATTCAAAAATACAAATTTTGAGTTATATAAGTGCGAGAAAGAATTGTTACCAAGTGTCCTTTAAGTAGATTCAACATTTCAACAATTTGAATCTTCATATTCAGCTGCTCTTCTTCCAACAATGTCATCTTGTCTATTGTTAAGTGTTTGTGGTTGTATACTGGTTTAAAGATATTTAGCTTTCTAATCTATTTATGTTAAAATACTCATGAATATTCTCTTCTTCTATATGATTGTTCTAGCATTGGAATATCTAATGGCAGCCATAAAACAAAGGTTTTTATTTTAAAGAAACGGAAAAACATGTAGTAATTTTATTTTCTATTGCTTACCTCTCAACTTGTGAATTAACATTCTTATTGTGTCAATAAAAGAGTTTCTAATTGTTGTTTATTCTGTAGTGGGCATGTGGAAGCAACTGTTAAGAGCTATTGACAGGTTCTGGTTCTTCGATCTTACTTTCTGGAGACAACTTGTAACCTGCTCCATATATTATAGATTAGTGGTTTTTATTTTATTTATCATTTGAGAGTGCATAATTCCTGAGATTTTAGTTCGGGGTTTCTTGGGCAACAGTTCAAGAAATTCAACCCATAATTGATTTCCATAATAGTGTATTTTTTCCCTTCTATGTTGCAACATTTGCTTGTCTTCAATGATTCATGTTTTAGGAGATAAATTTCTATATTCAGATGTTCAGAGCCATTGTAATTTGATATATTAAACATGTTAACAACATCATTAGATTATATGAATGAACATAAATTTAGTAGTTTTTCTTGTTTCTTATAATTTAAACAATTTTTTTTGGTTATTAAATCCATGGTTGCCTTGTCTCATTATATCATTCCTCTCTAAAAATGCAAAGAGCAAGAAACAAATTTTTTTGCCATGTAGCATGCACTGATTCAGGTTTCATGTATGGGTTTTCCAAGGACAACAAGTGTTAGTTACATCCATTACTTGGTAACTGATGAGGTATAATATGATCAAATTCTAATAATTGATACTTGATTTATCATTTTGGGATCTTGGTTTTTAATAAGGCTCTCTGTTTGTTTTTAGTTTGTCTCACCTTTACTATTGTTAGATTTATTAGGATTCTATATTTGTGCTCAGTTCACGGATGTGGGAAATTAAAAAACAATTGGACTATAATTGAGACCAACTGTGAGGCATCATTTGTTACTACAACCCTAAAATTTGTCCAATTACTTGGTTCAATACCTCAGCATTGTAAGTTTTTTTTTTTGCTGATTTCTCAACATTGAATGGCACAAACCATTATTTATGTTTGTGTCAAGCATTCATCCTCAAGTTTATCAGTTTTTGTTAAAAAAAATTCATATAGGTATTTCTCCTCTAATAATTGACTGTTATTTTCACAGTAGATTAGAACACAACAATATATCAGGTGTCATTGCTCAACTACCTCAGCCTTACTGTAATGTGAGTTCACTACTCATAAACTTTTGTTTCTTTCATTTCCTATAATGTAGTCTTCATGATAGAAAAACTCACACAAACTCTTTTATACAAATTTGAATTGACCAAATCTATGCAGAAATGTATCTTACAACAACTTAGCATGTCTCCTGTATATTATCAAGATTTCACAAATTTTTCTTACCATTAATTGATATTACTTGTACTCGTTTTTTTTATTTAACTCATCTTTACAAAATGAGATTGCAGATTATGTAGTTGGGCAAGCCAAAGCCATAATAGAAAGAAAAGAATAATGAATCGTGGTATAGATAAGCGCTATCTTCAAACCATTATGTGTTTTCCAATGTTATAAAAACTGTTTTTTCTTGTAGTGATTCTAGATAAAATCTGACATCATTTCCAATATAAAGGTTACCTAACCATCTATCAATACCGAGTAAAAAAAATTCAAACAACACACAATAAGTTTTCTTCCTTATATCACTGCAACACACAAACAAATTTTCCATAACCTACTTCTCTAAGACACACAAGTTTTCAACCTTTCGTTATCACCGCAGCACACAATTTTAATCTCAGAACCTACTTCTCTACGAATGAATATTTAAGATATTCAAACTCCTCTAACATTTGTATGATATCAATAAAAGAGTTAAGAGAACATATTTCGGTACCTCTTGCAATTAATAATCAAGTTAATTAACTTTGTAATGCTCCTTGTCAATTCGATCCACAACCTAAATAATATAATCAATACCTAAAAGATTAATACAAAATTAAAATTAAATGATACAATAAGTAAAAAAATTCTTTATATATTAAATTTTGGGTATATATTGTAACGCCCTACTTCCTTAGAGCCGTTACTAAGTGAGTTTAAAAACGTGCTTTCAACTCGCTAATCGAGGTTTTAGATCAAACAGTGTGATTAAGCTATAAACAAAAGAAAAACTTTAGAAAATAATAATTTCCATAGAAAATCATAAAAGCTTTACACTTGGGATCCCAAAATACAATTTAGTAATATTTACAACATATAAACTGTACCAAGTCGACTAAACGACAAAATCTAGGTTTATTTACAAGCATCACCCAAAACTCTCTCGCCGTGGCAACCAGGCTGGCCAAACATGTACACGCCGCCTCGTGCCTGCTGTACTCATGGTTGGTTGACCTTCTCTTTACCCTTACCTACACCACAGAGCATCTCTGAGCCGAAGCCCAGTAAGAAAACCCACAAATAGACAACATATGCAACACATACAACATGCTTATAAACAGGCCACCAATGGGCTAAACACATACGGCCTAGCTGTCCCAGGCATTTACCAAGCCCTGGGTTCGCGGACCACGCCGTGAGGATATCCCAAGTATCCTTTTAGGGACCCACCCTGGCAACTCGCACTCCACGTGCTCAACGCTGCTCCCAGCCCTTTGCCGTTCTCGACCTTGTACTCAATGTGCCGAACGCCGTTCCCGGCCCCTCGCCGTTCTTGGTCCACACCGTTCTCGGCTCTAGCCAATCATTCACAACATATTATACATAGCATAGCAAGCAAGTACAGAATTCTAGCATATTCAATTAAAGGGCTACGCCCCGCAGTTCTAACATATATGGGCTCAGCCCTGCATACCAATTCTATTCAAACACATTGGGCTCAGCCCTGCACACAAGCTTTATGGGAACAAGGGTTTTCTTACCTGAGTTCTGAGCTTTCTGAGCACCAAAACCCCGAGCACAGTCCTCTAGATTGAGCCTCTCCAAATCCCTAGTCACAACATGTTAACAATATCCATTCATCAAATTCTAATCCAATAAATATCCCCAAGCCATAACCCTAGCCTCCGGGACCTTGAATTCTATCAATCCGGGTGATAAAATCCATCCCGAGCCTTACCCATTGGGTTCCCAAGCCTAAACACCCCTAAAAGCAAAATTTGGCACTAAGAGCCGCGGCCCCACCCACAGGCACCGCGGCTAGCTTCAAAACAGAGGCTAGCACCTCACTGACCCCCACACGGGCCGCGGCGCGCCCACCAAGCACCGCGGCGCGCATGAGCCTCTCGGCCTCCCATGGTCGCGCGCGCACACGGGCCGCGACACGCCCCTCCTAGGGCCGCGGCCCTCACCACCGAACCCAGAATTCCCATCACTTTCCTTGCATTTTCCTCAAGCTTACCCACTTACAACTTATCTAACAAACCCAGATGATTACCACACACATTACAACTTAGTATTCACATCAAAACTCCATCAAAATCTGCTCCAAAACCCAACTAAAACACTCAAGATCACATCAAACTTAACTAGCATGCAACTCTTACAAACCAGCAACAATTCCCAACATAATCTTAGTAATTAGAGTTTACCTTGCAGAGCTTAGTCCCTGTGTTTGTTCCTCAATCCTCAAGCTTTAAGCTCCTGAATTTACTCAGCCCAATACCTTGCTTAGGCTAGCTTACACAAGAATTTCCCATGGGTTTTTTCTTAGAGAATGAAAGAGAGAGAGAGGGATAAGAGCTAACTTCAATTGGGAGGAATAAGCTAATGTCGGTTTCTTAAGTTTCTAAATTATTCCTCTATTTTGTTTTACTTGACTTAAGTCTAAAGGGTTACCTCAAGGCTCGGGGTACCAAAACGTCCCCGAGGGCTATATGGTAAATTTCCCCAATATTCCCGCCTAGACATTCTATCGTCAAATATATCTCCAAATATTTATTTCCATGTCCCGATAACCCCATAACTCATCTAATACCCGAATTACCCCTCGACTCGCCCCGAGTCCAAATCTCAGCCCTATTGTGACTTTCAGGCTAACCACTCCCCGGGACTGTCTCGGATCATGCTGCACAGACATATCACATATATAACATTTATCACACTTATGCCCCTAATATCCAGACGGGGCTCACATGCACATTTAACTCAATTAAGCATGCATAATAATCATATATTCACATAAATCCACGTATAAGCATATTAAATCATTTATGGCCCTCCAGGCACACTAATCAAGACCCTAAGTCCGATTAGCAGTTACAACTATCCCCTCCTTACAGAAATTTCTTCCTCGAAATTACCTGAACAACTTGGGGTATCGCTCCCTGATCTCTGACTCAAGTTCCCACGTCGCCTCCTCAACCTTGCTGTCTCTCCACAGCACTTTCACCAAGGCGATGGTCTTGCTCCTCAAGACCTTATCTTTTTGGTCAAGAATCTGAACCGGCTTCTCCTCATAGGATAAATCCTAATCAAGCTCCAAATTCTCAAAACTTAAAACATGCGTTGAATCTGACATATACTTCTGGAGCATGGATACATGGAATACATCATGAACCCCTGATAAAGCTGGAGGCATCGCTAATATGTAGGCTACCTCTCCAACCCGTTCCAGAATCTCGAAGGGGCCAACAAACCTGGGGCTCAACTTACCCCGAACACCAAACCATTTCACACCCCTCATGGGTGAAACCCTAACGAACACATGATCACCAACCTGAAACTCCACGCTCCTGCGTCTAAGGTCTGAGTAACTTTTCTGTCGACTCTAGGAGGCGAGCATACGCGCTATAATCTTTTCAACCGCCTCATTGGTCCTCTGAACCATTTCTGGACCCAAATACCTCCTCTAACCTGTCTCATCCCAATGAATAGGTGATCTATACTTCCTTCCATAAAGCATCTCGTACGGAGCCACACCAATGGTCGCCTGAAAATTGTTGTTGTACGAGAACTCGATCAAAGGGAGATACTTACTCCACGATCCCCCAAAGTCAAGCACACAGGCTCGCAGCAGATCCTCCAATATCTGAATCATCCTCTCACACTGCCCATTCGTTTGAGGATGATAAGCAGTACTAAACCATAACTGCATGCCCATAGCCTTCTGCAGTCTCTCCCAAAACTTGGAGGTGAAGGTGGGGTCTCTCTCCGACACTATTGACCTCGGAGCCCCATGAAGTCGAACAATCTCCTTCACATACAACTCAGCGTACTGCTCCACAGTATAAATTGTCCAAACAGGCAAAAAGTGGGCGGACTTGGTATACCTATCCACAATCACCCACACTGAGTCATGCTGTCCCACAGTTCTCGGTAAACCAACTACGAAATCCATAGTAATATCTTCCCACTTCCACTATGGGATCCCCAAAGGCTGCAACAACCCCGCTGGCCTCTGTTGCTCAGCCTTAACCTACTGACAAGTTAAGCACTTAGCCACATAATCCACCACATCCCTCTTCATGCCCGACCACCAATACAGAGCTCTCAAGTCCTGGTACATCTTCGTCGAACCTGGGTGCAAAGAATAGGGAGTGGTATGTGATTCATCCAAGATCTCTCGCCGAATATCAGAATCCATTGGAACACAAATCCGACCCTTGTACTTTAGTAACCCCTTCTCTGAAATGGAAAAGTCCTTTGTCGCTCCGACTAAGGCACTCTCCCTATGACCTCGCAACTGAGAATCCTTCCCCTGCGCTTCCTTGATCCTCTCAAGGAGTGTAGATTGAAGAGTGATGTTGGCCAACTAACCAACCACCAACTCTATACCTGCTCTGGTCATCTCCTCAGCTAACTTATCAGATATCTGCCTCGATCTAAACAACTGCCTTGGGCCCTTCCGACTCAATGCATCAGCCACTACATTAGCCTTCCCAGGATGGTAAAGGATATCACAATCATAATCCTTAACCAACTCCAGCCACCGCCTCTGGCGCATATTCAAGTCCTTCTATGTAAAGAAATACTTTAGGCTCTTATGGTTGGTGTATATCTCGCACTTCTCACCATAAAGATAATGCCTCCAAATCTTAAGTGCAAACACCATCGCTGCCAATCCCAGGTCATGCGTAGGATATCTCTGCTCATATTCCTTCAACTATCTCGATGCATAGGCTATCACGTTGCCAGCTTGCATCAACACGCACCCCAAACCCTGCCTAGACGCATCACACTAGACTACAAACTTTTCATTCTCTGTCAGCAAGCTTAACACTGGCGCAGTAATCAGTCGCCACTTCAGTTCCTTAAAACTGTTCTCACACCGGTCCGTCTAGACATACCTTGTCTTCTTCTTTGTCAGTTCTATCAATGGCGTAGCTATTTTGGAGAACTCCTCAACAAACCGCCGATAATACCCTGCTAGACCCATGAAGCTTCTCACTTTAGTAACATTGCTCGGTCTAGGCCAATCTCTGACCGCCTCAATCTTACTTGGGTCAACCAGAATCCCCTCCTTACTGACAATATGGCCCAGAAATGTAACTTGCGGCAACCAAAACTCACATTTACTAAACTTAGCATATAACTTATGCTCTCTTAACTGCTGCAGTACCAAACGCAGATGCTGCTCGTGCTCCGCCTCTGACTGGGAGTACACTAGAATGTCGTCGATGAATACTATCACAAACTTGTCCAAATAATCCCTGAAAACCCTATTCATCATGTCCATGAAAGCTGCTCGGGCATTGCTTAGTCCAAAGGACATAACAAGAAATTCATAGTGCCCATACCTCGTTCGGAAAGCGGTCTTTGGTATGTCCTCTTCTTTAATCCTTAGCTGATGGTAACCTGACCGGAGATCTATCTTGGAAAACACTGTTCTTCCCTGTAGCTGATCAAATAAATCATCAATCCTAGGCAGTGGATACTTGTTCTTAATGGTTAACTTGTTCAACTCCCTGTAATCAATACACATCCTAAGGGATCCATCCTTCTTCTTAACGAACAACACTGGTGCACCCCATGGCGAGAAACTCGGTCTGATGAACACCAAATCAAGTAACTCCTGCAACTGAATCTTCAACTCCTTTAGCTCCGCCGGAGCCATTCTATAAGGTGTCCTAGATACTGGCTCCGCTCCTGGTACCAATTCTATAACAAAGTCAATCTCCCGCTGTGGCGGCAACCCTGGCAGATCTGCTGGAAACAAATCCGGGAACTCACACACCAATCTAGTCTCGCCCGGTCCAACCGACACCACCCTAGAAGTATCCACAACGCTTGCCAACAATCCTATGCAACCTTCCTGCATCAGGTCCCTAGCCCTTAAGGCTGAAATCATTGGTACATGCAGTCCATTAACTGACCCCACAAACACAAAGGGTACCTCCCCTTCTGGATCAAAAGTCACCATTCTGTGCCTGCCATCAATCGTTGCCCCATACTTGGATAACCAATCCATTCCTAGAATCATGTCAAAGTCATCCATCTCCAGCTCAATCAAATCAACAGATAGCTCCCTACCATCTACCTCTACTGGTAATGCTCTCATCCACTTCCTAGAGACTACCAATTCTCCTGTTGGCAACAAAGTCTGGAATCCCCTAGCATACACACCACTAGGTCTACAAAGCTGATCTATCACCCTAGCAGATACAAATGAATGGGTAGCCCCTGAATCAAACAATGCAGTATACAAAGAACCACCACTAGAGATCTGACCTGTCACAACTGAAGGGCTAGCCTCCGCCTCAGTCTGTGTCAAAGTGAATACCCTGGCAGGAGCAAGACTGTCATTCTGCTTCTGCTCCTCCTTCTTAACTTGTGGGCAATCCCTCTTCAGATGGCTGGCACTTCCACAAACAAAGCAAGCCCTAATCCCGTACTCACCCTGGTGTCGACGCCTGCATCGCAGACACATAGGAAAACTCCTCCAGTTATCACTGCCACCTTGACGGCCAGTAGAAGCACCCCGTACCCTCCTATCTGAGCTGGGAGGAACAAAGGAATATGGGGCCTTCCTCTTCCGCTCACTGGAACCACCACCACGACTGAACCCAACAAAAGGAGGCACTGTCCTCCTGGCTTCGCGCCTAACAGCGCTGTCCTTCCAAATTTGATCTTCGACCCTCTCAACAGTAAGGGCCTTGTCCACAGCTTGTAGTAGTCTCTGGATCCAAGGTAATATTCACATCGCGGGCGATCATGACATTCAACCCCCGCACGAATCTATCCCTCCTTGCCGCATCAGACAGCACTAGATCTGGCGCAAACTTCGCCAACCTATCAAACTTAATAGCATACTCTGTCACTGTCGATCGATTCTGAGTCAGGTTGATAAACTCATCAACCTTCGCAGCTCGTACTGCCACACTATATTACTTCTCATTAAACAAGTTCTTGAATTCTTCCCAGGTCATCACTAATACATCTCTTCTCTGAACTACCACGTCCCACCAGATGCGGGCATCCTCTCTGAACATGTAGCTAGCACAGGCTACCCTCTCGTTCCACTGAACTCTCATAAAATACAAAATTGAGGCAATCATATTCATCCACTGCTCTGCCCGCAGTGGGTCTGATCCACCCTCTAAGGTGGGAGGATGCTGCTTCCTGAACCTTTCATATAAATGTTCCCACTTATTCTCCATAGTAGACTGCACTGGCACTGGCGCTGCAACCTGCTGCACTGGCAACCCAATAACCTGAGGCGGGGCCTCTTGCCTCATCTATTGCAACTCTTCCTCTGTTTGCTGCAGTCTTGCTTCCATCTCCGCAAACATCTCTTGCCAGTTCTGTGGGGCAGGTGGAGGGTCCTGACCCTGGTTGTCATCCTCAACCCTACTGCCGCGGAGTCTAGCTGATTGTAGAGGCATCTCAAAAAAGATCCCTGCAACCAACGACGCCGCTCATCAGGCATGATAACAACATCCAATAACCACCTCCCAAACACATCAGTCATCCATAAATAACAACTCATATAACATATAACACACAGCGGGCCATGCCCTAGCATCATGCATATGTTAATTCATTCATCATGCTCTAAACAAGATAAGCAAGTAAACAGGGCATTCAAACACTTATTCAAACATGTTAGCTAATCTTACCAACCAACCCTGAGTTAAGCATGTCTCTGACAGTGTGTGTACATGTTCGGTCAATCTCCAGAACCAATAACCTTGGCTTGCTTTGATACCAAGTTGTAACGCCCTACTTCCTTAGAGTCGTTACTAAGTGAGTTTAAAAACGTGCTTTCAACTCGCTAATCGAGGTTTTAGATCAAACAGTGCGATTAAGCTATAAACAAAAGATAAACTTTAGAAAATAATAATTTCCATAGAAAATCATAAAAGCTTTACAATTAGGATCCCAAAATATAGTTTAGTAATATTTACAACATATAAACTATACCAAGTCGACTAAACGACAAAATCTAGGTTTATTTACAAGCATCTCCCAAAACTCTCTCGCTGTGGCAACCAGGCTGGTCAAACATGTACACGCCGCCTCGTGCCTGCTGTACTCATGGTTGGTTGACCTTCTCTTTACCCTCACCTGCACCACAGAGCATCTGTGAGCCGAAGCCCAGCAAGAAAACCCACAAACAGACAACATATGCAGCACATATAACATGCTTACAAACAGACAACCAATGGGCTAAACACATACGACCTAGCCGTCCCAGGCGTTTACCAAGCCCTGGGTTTACGGACCACGCCGTGAGGATATCCCAGGTATCCTTTTAGGGACCTGCCCTGGCAACTCGCACTCCACGTGCTCAACGCTGCTCCTAGCCCTTTGCCGTTCTCGGCCTTGCACTCAACGTGCCGAAGGCCGTTCCCAGCCCCTCACCGTTCTCGGTCCACACCGTTCTCGGCTCTAGCCAATCATTCACAACATAATATACATAGCATAGCAAGAAAGTATAGAATTCTAGCATATTCAATTAAAGGGCTACGCCCCGCAGTTCTAACATATATGGGCTCAGCCCTGCATACCAATTCTATTCAAACACATTGGGCTCAGCCCTGCACACAAGCTCTATGGGAACAAGGGTTTTCTTACCTGAGTTCTGAGCTTTCTGAGCACCGAAACCCCGAGCACAGTCCTCTAGCTTGAGCCTCTCCGAATCCCTAGTCACAACATGTTAACAATATCCATTCATCAAATTCTAATCCAATAAATATCCCCAAGCCATAACCCTAACCTCTGGAACCTTGAATTCTATCAATCCGGGTGATAAAATACATCCTGAGCCTTACCCATTGGGTTCCCAAGCCTAAACACTCCTAAAAGCACAATTTGGCACTAAGAGCCGCGACCCCACCCACAGGCGCCATGGCTAGCCTCAAAACAGAGGCTAGCACCTCACTGACCCCCACACGGGCTGCGGCGCGCCCACCAAGCACCGCGGTGCGCATGAACCTCTCGGCCTCCCATGGCCGCGCGCGCACACGGACCGTGACCCTCACCACCGAACCCAGAATTTCCATCACTTTCCTTGCATTTTCCTCAAGCTAACCCACTTAAAACTTATCTAAAAAACCCAGATGATTACCACACACATTACAGCTCAGTATCCACATCAAAACTCCATCAAAATCTGCTCCAAAACCCAACTAAAACACTCAAGATCACATCAAACTTACCTAGCATGCAACTCTTACAAACCAGCAACAATTCCCAACATAATCTTAGTAATTAGAGCTTACCTTGTAGAGCTTAGTCCCTGTGTTTGTTCCTCAATCCTCAAGCTTTAAGCTCCTGAATTTACTGAGCCCAATACCTTGCTTAGGCTAGCTTACACCAGAATTTCCCTTGGGTTTTTTCTTAGAGAATGAAAGAGAGAGAGAGGGATAAGAGCTAACTTCAGTTGGGAGGAATAAGCTAATGTTGGTTTCTTAAGTTTCTAAACTATTCCTCTATTTTGTTTTACTTGACTTAAGTCTAAAGGGTTACCTCAAGGCTCGGGGTACCAAAACGTCCCCAAGGGCTAATTGGTAAATTTCCCCAATATTCCCCCCTAGACATTCTATCCTCAAATATATCTCCAACTATTTATTTCCATGTCCCGATAACCCGATAACTCATCTAATACCCGAATTACCCCTCGACTCGCCCCGAGTCCAAATCTCAGCCCTGTTGTGATTTTCAGGCTAACCGCTCCCCAGGACTGTCTCGGATCGTGCTGCACAGACATATCACATATATAACATTTATCACATTTATCACACTTATGCCCCTAATATCCAGACGGGGCCCACATGCACATTTAACTCAATTAAACATGCATCATAATCATATATTCACATAAATCCACGTATAAGCATATTAAATCATTTATGGCCCTCCAGGCACACTAATCAAAGCCCTAAGCCCGATTAGTAAATTCGGGTCGTTACATATATGGTCAAGATTGAAGGTGGAAAAATAGATCAAACATTCTAGTTGGCTCACAAACTTTCTAATGATTAATTGCATACATATCTAGGGAAAGAATAGTCAAAACTAACAATGTTGAATAACGTTTTCCAATTGGGCTAGCCTATGTATGTATATGTGTATGTATAGTCTTTTGATAACATATCTAAGTGTGTATACCTCTTGCATGTCACATGGTAGGGTATGTAGTAGATTTTGGAACAAGGAGTTTTATTTATTTATTTATTTTTACATTTAATTTATTTATTAAATATGTTTATTTTTTATTTTTGGGTATGGATAATAAAATAGAGATAGTGATGTCCAAAAAATATGGTTGTGTCCTATAAATGTTTGAAAAGAGCATTCAACTACACTTTGTCAAAACTGATGTGCTTAATGGTTGCTGCATGGAACTAATTATGAACTAATATATCTATATATGCTTCTATCTGAAAAAAAAGTTCCAGGTGGCCAAGCATATAAATATATACTTTAAATTTTTAGACATAATTAATCACCATGCTAATTGTTTCTTTTTAATACAATTTATTACAGTATATATGTAGCAAATTATTTTATTAAATTTAATTTATTACTCTTACCAACACAATACCTCAGAGGAGGTATACCAGTCGTGATAGATTTTCTTGAGAAGGCTGTGAAATTTAAGGGTGCAGCAAAACTTATTCTTGCTTATGTTCTTTCGAACTCACTTTGGTCATCTGGTAAAATAAGCAGCAAAACATAAAAATAGGCACAAAACATTACACAAAACACAATAAACTCTTCATCTGAGGCAATTACACATAATTAGCAGTAAATATTTTGAATACATTTTATCTTTATGATATTTAGAATGCATGGATTATATAATGCTAGTAGAAAGAATTTTGCAGTTTATCAGCATACAAGCAGGGTTATCTAAATGTGAATACAACAAATATATCATCACACAAAATCCTAAATCTAATATCAATATTAGAAATATATACAACAAACATGCCATAGATAAGCAAACAGAACATGCTTTGGAAAAACAGGGGACAAAATCAGGCATATGCTAAAATTTGATGAACCAAGATATTCAACGAAATCATTAGATAATAATTATAAATATATAAAAAGGCACATATATTTCATCAGTAGCAGCAAATAGAAGCATAAATAGATATATTACAATATCTTTCTCATTATTTTTTCTTTGTTGTGTGTGATGAGCCATTTATGAAAAGTAAGAGGATTGGATTGGAAACATTTATCATATGATTGAGGAAGATGATTAGAGAGTAAATTGACAAAAAATTAATTTAACAATTTAATTATATAGGACAACTTATCCTATTGAAAAGCATGGAATAATATTACCCGATCCAACTCCAAATCGTTAAGAATTTTTTTGTAATAACTTTGCATCTAACCTTTTCTTTTGCATTGTTTATTACTGGCAAATGATTAACAAACTAATTACTTTTTTTCTTTTTCTTTTAATCCAATAATATCTTACATTCTAAACAGGACAATCATTTTTACCACATGACTAAGGAATTATGACTTCATATACGGTTCTTATCTGACATGATATGACATATTTCCATGCTTTCAATATCTAAATTGGAAACAGAAGCCTTCATTAGCTTTCCTCCTCATCTTATATATTGCAGGACTCTAACCATCCAATAAATGCCATAACAAGAGATTCATAAAATATGGAAACCAACCTCAAGGAACAGTGCACCTAATTGGTAACGTGACACAAATTTCAAATGGAAAGATGTGGATAAAAACTTGCCAATTACAGTATATATCATGAAAATTGTACACTTGACCCAGTGGACACCACATTGAAATAACCAAATTCAGTAAGCACTACCCAGAAGAGATAAAATAATTTAGAATATGTTGTATCAAATCATGTTAAATTACAAAATCAACAAATACTTTAGTCCTTCTGATCGATTTGTAACAGGAATAGTCCATGCATTATAGACTAATTGTTCCCTTTTTAAAAGTTTACCGAATTGGACTAGTATGCATTTTTTGTAATAAAACAAATGGAAAACTAACTGTAAAACTTTCAAAATTCTGGTATGTATAAAGCAACTTTAGAAACACAAAAATAGAACTTCGGAACATATTATTAATAACTAGATTCTGACATGAGATTAATCATCAGAGCAGAAGAGTAAACACGAACTAAGTCTCTATGATCAAGAAATGACTCAAGTAAGAAAAAGCACTATCAATAAGGGCCTACACTTGGCAACACCCTCCCCACAAAATGTTGAAACTTACTTCATAATAAAAAGAGTAGAAGATCAGTGATGGCTTTCTTTAAAATGTGAGAGAAGAAGTGACTACCCATGCTCTAGTTCTTAATTTCTCAAGAGCTTCGTTCATGTGTTCTTGATAGATGCCACCACCCCTTGTGATAGGTATGCACTTCCCTGTCAAAAACATCTTTAAAGATTTTAGAAAGACTTAATAATGTAAACATTTATAGAAAAATTTTGAGTGTGAAAAACACTAGGTCGGCAGTGTTCAGAAATACAAATAATCAAGCACAAGCACACAATATATTATCTAGATCTTATCAATGGAGCTTGTAACAATTTACAAAACTAAGAATATAATAAATATCTTGAGAACTTCTAGGACTCCAATGTAACCAAATTTTCATAATTTACAATAGGATGAGCTAGATTATGGTGATGTTGCAGAACCATTATAGTAAAATATAAAAAGAAAAAAGATTTAATATAAGCAATCATTGAACAATCTGTATCCATATCCAATCAAGGTCTTCTAAAGATAACTATGGAGAAGTAATAAAGAATCAATAAAGATAACTATGGAGAAGCAATCAATAAAGATAAACCATTTCATAAATATCAACTAATGATAACTATGGAGAAGCAATAAAGAATCAACACAGTCATAATCAAACCAAAATTTTCCTCTACAGAATCTTCACGAAAAAAGATGAGAAATAGACATACCAATTCAAAACTTTAATATTATTATGGTTGTGGCCCTTTTGAGTGGCAAATCAGTGGCTCCGTGAAGATCTGTCCCACAACTTCACGCCACCGAAGATGTTAAGAAGGGCTCCGTGAAGGTGGTGACCGAAGACTATGTAATGAGTGAGAGACGAGAAGCGAGCGAGTCGAACCGATGAAAGAGAATGACAGAGAGAGAGTCGAACTGGTTGGTCGAGGCTTCCAGACTAGCTGAGCGATGACGATGGAGGAAGAGAGTCATCGGGTCTTCCCCAATTTCTGACGACTTGAACCGTTTGGTGGCGAATGCTAGAACAATCTAGGACCTAGAGTCGTTGGGTCTTCCCCAATTTCTTTTTTAATATACAGGCTGATGAGCAGTTCTTTGTAGCAGATTCAGGAGATGACCTAGTTGAGTTAATGGGAAGAGGTGAGAAAGATGGAAAGGGTTGACCTCTGTTGTAAAGTTAGAAATAAAAAAAAAAGGAAAAACAGTGTCTTTCCCAGAAATACTTAGCGGGCTTTTATTCTATTTGTCGCCCATATTTTTAAGTCAATTATAATACTTTTTCATTAGGGTTGTATTCATGTATTATAAAAAGGGGTTATTGGTGTAGTGAGAATACTTTATAAATATAATTTTGTAATTATTAAGAGTGCAATTCCATACTTATAGTGGAGTAATAATGGAATTAATAAATAAGATTATTTAATTAAAGATTTTAATTAATAGTTGGTTTATTGGAGCTTAGATTATAGGTCCATGGTCCCCGAGTCACTTCTGTTCTACACTTTCAAGGGTAAAGATGTCAGAGGCAAGATTAGTGGAGAAAATGACTAAATTGCAAATGAATTAATTTTCTCTGGCTAAGTGATAATTATGTGCTATTAATTAATTATTTGACTTATTAGTTTTATTTGAAAAACTTTATATTAGTTGAAATTAAAATTAATTAGTTTTGGACTAATATTAAAGAGAGTTAAATATTATCTTAGTGTAAGATAATTATTCAAACTGATAAATTAAGATCAAGTTAATTTTGAATTAAATGATATTTATTTTGACATAAAATTTCTATTATTTTTTTGGAATAAATATATTGTCTTAAATTTAATTTAACAAATAAATGAGAAAAATTAGGGACACAGATAAGTGCTACATGACACTCTCAATGCCACGTGTCCCTAGGATTTGAATTTTAAATATTTTTTGTTCATTTAATTATGTAATTATTGTTTTAATTTTCTTAAAATAAATAATTAAAATAATGATGTAATAGATCTGTTATGAATTGATTAAATTTATAAAAATAAAATAATTTTATTATCATTATAAGTTTAAAAAGAAATGATTTTTTTAATCTGCTGAATAAGACGTATCAGTCAGATAAGACGATAGAAAATAATCTAAGCCTTAAAAATTTCTAAAACTCTCTACAACCTCATTTCTTCTCACAAATATCTAGATCTCATGTGAGAACATCTAGATAGCCTAAATAACCAACCAGTGATTCTTACGTTCCCATACACATTTTTGTGTGTTCGAGGAACGACTTGGAATACTGCGGTGTGAGTCTTCACTGGACCATTTGATTATACACAAAGACTCAAGGACTTTTGATAGGCTACAAGAGATATTATTATTCTATTTTTGTGTGTAGCTTTAATTATTAATCCTAGCTTTAACTATTTTTGTGTGTAGCTTTAATCCTAGCTCGGTATTAATTATTTTTAAAACCACCACCCCCTTACAATGGTTCCCTGATTGTATTGAAATTAATACCAACAATAAGGATAGGCTTGAACTCCAAGTTTAGTACCACGAGGGTGAGCTTGCCTAGGTAGTTCATGAGAAGGACATTGTTGAGGCTAAGCTCTCTTCTATTATAGAGGAGGAAAACTTCTTACCGCCAAACTAGCTACCCTAGAAGTTAGTTCTCAAGCTCTGGGTGTGGAGGTCAGCTCTTTGAAGATAACAATTCCTTCATTGGAAGCAAAAGTTGGCTCGCTAGAGGCAGCTCAGAATAAGGTCGAGGATGAGGCCATGGAGAATCTTCTCTTCATAGTGTGGAACATTACCCCAACTTTGATTTCTTACTTTGGAGAATATGCAGTTCAGCTTGTTGCTGAATGGTCTGTTAACATGAAGCCATTCCCTCTGAGGCCCAGTGGCCCAATAGTGGATAGATTTCTCTTGCATGTTTTGAGGGTTCAGACTTTTATTTTTCCTTTCAATCTCATTGTATTGTTGTTTATCTTATTTTGTTTGGGATGTTTCTCTCGGTCTTTTTAATTTTTGTGAGGAACTTCCGTGAGCCCTTTTTTCTCGTGAGAACTTTTATAAGCTCTTCTTTTGTAAGGAACTTTCATGATTTCTCTTGTTTTAATTAATTTCCTTGGGCTTTGGCCACTTCATTTTATTTTTCTGCGCACACTTTCAATTTTTGTTTGAGAAGCGTCCTTCCCGTTATTAGGTATAGTACTATTTTTACAAGCGTCTCTTCTAAGACCTATTTTGGCTAGATGACTTGGTGGCCGCTCTAGGCATATTAGTGGGGGTCCTTCCTAAGGTCTCACTCCACGTGGAGGGATTTTGTTTTGAGGTAGGAGCCTTTATGAGAAGGTTACCCCTGTTGAACCTTTTAATTTTGTCGATATCCATAAGGGTAGCTAATCCTCGTTGATTCAAGATATGCTTTACAAGGTTTTTTTATCTTTCTAATACGTTGGGAGGCTGACTGAGTAACCTCTTTGATTCAATAAATAAATTGCAAACAACTACTTACTGCTATGCTGGAAGGCCAACAAAGGTTACCTCTTTGATTTGTTACTGTAGATTGGAAAATCTTTCCATAGGAACTCCATGAGTTTCAATGTTTTGAGCACATGTGACAAGGAGGGCATAGGCACACAAAGGGTAAGGCATCGCACATAAAGGGGTCAGAAGGCCTTCGTCGCGTGAGTGTTCTCCCACTATGCAAGGGGGTCCTCGTTGTGCAGAGGACTCTTTGTTGGCATTCTCGTGTGGCCAACTCCTCCTTGAGGCCTCCTTGAGAACTTCTCACTGTCTTCACTTTCTCCAGTGGCTCTGGGATCTAGTTCTAGTGAGTGTTACTTCTCTGCCACACATCTAAGTATTTTCATTGCGATGGGCTCCCACAACTTTGCAGATATGCGTAGGGACATGTTGTAACATTCCATGGCTTCTTTCGATTCTCCTTTTACGCCAGTGACACCTCATGGGGTCGGGAACTTCATTGTCTGGTGGTGAGTTGATGTTACTGCTCTCACCTCTCTCAGTGAGGGCCTTCCCAATATCGTGTTGAAGGTGGAAGTGTAATCTACTACCACAAAGTTGGACATTATTGTTGTTTGTCATGGTTGTTCATCCATGGTAAGGGCCAATTCGATAATTCTTTATGGTTGAATTAAATCACCAGTAAATCCGTATAGGGAGGTAACACTGGTTTTAGGCTTTTCACTCCTAGACCCATCTTTTCCAAAGAATGGCAATAGAGGATGTCTACTGTAACACCCTGGATAACCAAGGCCGTTACACTGTGTGTTTATAAAGGTGGAAGACTTGCTAAACAAGTCATTTAGTTAGAAGCATGTTACTGAAACTATAATTGAACTAGGGTTAAAAGATTTTGGTCATAAAAGATACATTTCATTTAAATAAACATTCCATACATGGGATCCCAAAAGAAATAGAGTTTAAGGATAGTTTACAAAATTCCAGGATATATAAAACTACTGGCCACTCTAAGGGCAAAATAGACATTTTAGGTTCTCCTGTCCCTGTACCATCCCTCGGCCGTGGCGACTGATCAACTGACTATGTACATTCATCCCCAGAGCTCTCCAACTCAGGACTGGTCCACCTTGCCCTTGCCTTTACCTGCACCACGTAGCACCCGTGAGCCAAGGCCCATCAAGAAAGCAATAATACAGAGCATAAACGATAATCAACAGTCAGATATTTCACAAATCATCATTCAGATATACAACAGGTCATATTGCTCACATAATAAAAAATATCAATTTACAAGCCAATAATCAATCATCAAGACAACAAACTTGTCACAATCATCAATTAAAAAACAATAAACATATCACAAAATTTCCAGGGTCAACGCCCTTAGGCCGCACCCTTAGATTATCCCACTGACTCCGGCTCATTTTGGCCGAGCTCAGTGATTATGTACTTAACCTTAGCTACCAGTGGCCGAGCCGCGTCCTGTGCGCAAATATTGATTCCGGCACTCTTAGGCCGTTTATCATTTGTCCCCGCAGCATAATACCATCTTATGTCATCACATACAAGCATAGGGAACTCTTAGTCCCAACATAATCACATAACCGGGTGCAGTTTCTTACCTTTTATTCTGAGTGCTCTGATTAATGAAAATGACCTTTGAGCACGATCTCGTCCGAGCCCTAGCGTACACCTACTCACAACCATAAAATAGAACTATCATTAAATCTCAATTTCGTAACCCAACTTCGGGATCAATCCCAAGCCCTCGGGAAGCCCAATTCCACCAAACGGTGTGGTGGAATCGACCCCCGAGCCCCCAAGCGAAAAGCCTAAGAAAATACCCAAAACCTACTTCTGGAGGCAGGGTTGCACTGTAGCGCCACAAGGTGGGTGCTACAGTGTAAAAAGTAGAGGAAAACGCCCCCCAGGAAACCAGGCATAGCGTTGTAGCGCTCTAATGCTAGCGCTACAACGCTACAAGCAGCACCAGCAAACCTCTGAGTTTTTCCTTCGAATTTTCCCGAGCCAAAGCTCCATAAATCCTCTCTAAACCTCAATCACACTTCAAATTAAGCCTACCATCCACTACATCTAATCCAACATGGCCTAACAACATCAAACTTGGCAACATGCTCCATCAAACACAAAAAATCAAGATTGACCTTGAAGCTCAAGAACTTAACCAGAAAACCCATAAATTCAAAACTTCAAAGCCAGAAATTATTACCTTTAATGGGAGAATTCGACTTTAGGTTGTTTCTATTCCCTTCCAGCTTTTAGTTCATCAAATCCCCAAGCTCAAGCCCCTTGATTCCCAGCCAAAACTCAAATTCAAAAACAACTTCATCAAAGTTAGAAAATTCATATCAAACTCTATAAAATTTACCTTAATTGGACACTAAATCCAACTGAACTTCTAGCCACTCCAAGGATCAAAGTCCCAAGACTTTGCCTAGACCTTCCCTGAGTTTCCAGCTCCAAAATCCACAAGAAATGATGAGGATTAGGGAAAACCGTGTGGAAGAGAAAGAGGTGAGTTAAATGTTCTGTTTTGTCTTCTTTCTTTCTTTATTTCAGCTTCTAACCTTTTCTATGGCTTCCACTAACTCTAAAAAGCAGATTAATAGTTATCCCTATTTAAACACCAAAAGACCATTTTGCCCTCCCAAATATAACCAAGTCTTTAAACATTCTAAGGGCATTTTGGTCATTTATTCCCAATTCCCGCTAATTCCTCAAGTGTTCCTAATATTTACCACTTATATCCTGTCATCTAATTAATCACCATTTATTTTCCCCGATGCTTAATTATCTCCAATATACTTTCCCAAGTTCTCAGAAATACCCCCAGGCTCCCCCGAGATGGGTATAAATCCCCACCGTGACTTTTTCGCTAAACCACTCACTAGGATCGCCTCGAGCCACTAGCTGCAAATATATCCACATAATAATGTGGGCTCAATAATTTATCACAAATAATTACATTAATGCCCTCAACGAGCCAAAAATTATAATCTAAATAGGGCCTACATGCATACTAATACTCATAATCATGCATCTCATATATCCATATAATCATATAAGCATGCTTATCACATAATCATGCATTTAATCAATTAAATCATACTTAAACCAATTATGCACTCCAGGCACACTAATCAAGGCCCTTAAGCCTTATTAGTAATTTTTGGGTCCTAACATCTACTATGCTGCCATTGTCAACTAGGACTCAATGGATTCTTATGTTTGCCAATTGAACAGTTAGCACTAAGGGGTCATTGTTAGGAAAGTGTGTTCTTCTTTCGCCCTCCTCAGTGACGCCTCTTGCTTTGCTCACTGTCGCCTGTGCACCAGGCACCTAGCCCCACGGCTGCCCAATGCCTCTGGTGCTCCTCTCGCATCCCCTGGTATGTGTGCCCATATGTCTCGGTGCCTCTATCATGCCCAACTGAGCCTCTTGGCTTCCATCGCAGCCCAGCATGCCCAGCCGCGCCACTTCTGTCTAGCTTTTGCGTGTTGGTGGTTGGTGCCTCTTTGAGTTGCCCCACCAACCCGAGCCCTAAAATTGTAAACCTAATTATCACTTTGCTCCTAACCCGAGCCCAAATTGTTAATTTGGAATTTTAAAATTCTAATTAAATTTTTAATTAAGTGGCCCAAGTTCAAAATGGACCCAAATGACCTATTTGGCTTTGATTAGCCACGTTCAATATTTTAAAAGATTGTTTAAAATTGTTGAAGCCATTTATAATTCAAAATGGGCTAGATGACATAAAAATAATACAAGGCCCAAAAGATGGAGATGGAGAATATACATGATGTCTTGGTTTTATTTTTATTTATTTTTTGAATTATTGCGAGTGTTGTAATTTTTCTAGAAGTACCCAAAACACCCGACCGCATTTATTTACTTATTTATTATTTTTATTTTATTTATTAAAATGTTTGAATGTATTAAAAGTGTTTAATTACATTGTCATGCATTATAACATGACATTCATATTACCCACACAATATTTCTTATTCAAGCATACATCTCATATCGAGTAGAAACATGTTTAAATTAGGAATGCCCTTTTTTATTATATGCATTAAATGAATCATATAATTAACCTAGAACAAAGCGGTAAATTAATTTTAAATGTTAATATCAAGACCTATTTGATAGTTGATTTTATTAGATAGGAAAATGATATTCTTAATAATTAGAGCATTTATTGACTCGATAGTTTAATGGCCTATTTAGTAAGATGATTAAATCTTGTTTAATGATTTAAATGCTTAAAGAGATTAGTAATTATTAGAATATAACTTGGTAAATTAATTTGATTAATTTACTTAATTATTTAAAAAGCATAAGATGTTTTGAGAAAACACATATTCTAAAATAGGGAGTGGAAGAAGGGGTAATAACAATAACTCCTATGGTCTCCATTATTAGTTAACATTTATGTATCATGGACTGGGCCTCGTGGCACCTTTGTTTGTGTCCCACTAAGGAAGGTTTCTGACTATGTTATTATTCATGGTTAACTTCTATATAGAATATGATTGATGATATATTTCAGGTTTGACTGACTCTAAGGCACACTTTTGAGTTAAGTCATTAATCTTAAATAATGGGTTACACTCACAAAGCTTAACTAGGCTTTCGAGCGGACTAGTTAATCTTGACCAAACTAATGTTTGTTCATAAGTCAAAAGAGAAAATAGTTGATTTTAAATTTTCACTTATGAATTTGATAAATGTCTCAAAATTAATTTAAGATTAGTCTGACCTACCCTAAGGTTGGTCCATTAATTTTTTAAATAATTTATCAAGGAATTAGTAATAATTGTTTTTATGTGTTATTTAAATTTGTTGTATTCATGCATCATATTTACTATTCTAAAATTATTGATATTCATAATATATGCTAAATTCATTTTGTTTTAATTATTTATTTTCAACAATCATGTCTGATTATCTCTCTCAACAAAGTGACTATACTCTAGAAAATGCTGATTTTGATCCCAAAAAAATTCATATTTGGCACGTCTGTATGTTGTACATTCTAAGTAAAATTGAGATTTCCTATATTGTATGTCAACCACAGCTTGAAGAGCCACCTATAGATCATATCTATAATATGCATGAAAAATATACCAAATGATTAAAGGATAATCACATGAGGCAGTTTTGTTTACTCAAAAGCCTTCCAAAAGAGTACAAAGACAAGTACGAACATATCAAGACATCGTGTGAGTTGTGGCATATGATTCATAAAGATGTTGGATCTCCAAATATCATAGAGTTAGTGAAAAAGGACACAACAGGTGAATTCGAATTTGCCTTTGCTTGTACACTTATGTGATTGGAGTTTTATTAACATTATGAATATTATAATGCACGATTCTAAAATTATTTTTCTATTCCTTGTTGAAATGATGACTCTTCCTCCAAAAGATTCAACTTCTAAAGGGAAGACATTGGAATTAAAGAACAAGCGAAAGACCCATCATTAGTTTTATTTGAAATTTTAATTTTGTTATGAACAATTTAAAATGTTTAAGTTTTTTTTTATAGAAATTTTAGATTTCTATTTAGAACAAGAAAACAAATGTCTTACAAATTTTTAGTTTATGATTAGTAATGCGATTATTAATTGAGAACTTTATTATTTCTATATTGCACAAACAAGGTTTCAATATTTCTTTCAATAATAATTCGATGTTATCTCAAGATCTAGTAATGAAATATGCCATGCAAAATCCAATGATGGGATGTATAAACTTAAGGAAAAAGAGCGATCTATATACAACTCTAAAATGTTTAAAGTTGCAAACCAAAGATCTATTAAACATCTAAAAACTGATTCCGACAGTGAAACATATCTATGGAATTTGAGATTGGGGCATATTGGTTTGGATAGAATTAACAGACTAGGAAAGGAAGGGCCTTTAAGAGAATTAATTGTTGGTTCTCTACCAGTCTGTGAATCATGTCTGGAAGGCAAGATGGCCAATAGACCTTTCTCTGCAAAGTGTTCAAGAGCCATAAAACCGCTCCAACTAGTACAAACTAATGTGTGTGGAACACTTAATGTGCAAGCTAGAGGAGGGTTCGAATATTTTGTCACCTTTATTGTCCATTATTCTAAATATGGTTACCTATATTTGATGTAAAACAGATCTGAATCTTTTGGAAAGTTTAAAGAATTCCAAGCTAAAGATGAAAAGAAATTAGGTAAATCATTGAAAGTTCTTTGATCTGAACGAGGAGGAGAGTACAAGGATTATAAATTCGAGGACCACTTGTATGAGCATGGAATTCAATCCCAACTCACTGCACCAGAAACGCCACAACATAATTGTTTTTCTGAAAGAAGGAACATGCTATTGTTGGAAATGGTTAGATCAATGATGAGTTACTCATCATTGTCATTGTAATTCTGGGGCTATGCCATTCAATGTGCAATGTACATATTGAATGTTGTTCTTTCCAAGCCTATCAAAGAGAACCATTGGAATTATGGAATGGTACTAAACATAGTTTACACCATTTTTCGTATTTGGGGTGTACATCACACGTGCTGAAAGCAAAGTGTAGAGTCCCAGAATGTTTACTTAATTAGCTAGTTAGTAGTAGTTTAAATTTCGTGGATTTTGGTTCAAACTAGGACTTAGTTGGAAACTCCTAGCAATAGTTATGGATTTTATAAGTTTAACCTATAGTTTAAGAATATTAATTATAACATAAGGTTTGATTAATATTGCTGGTCACAAATATGATATTTATTATAACCTAAGGTTTAGATAGAGCCAATAGGATTATGACACTTGTCATAAGCATGATTATTAAGGAATTAAGTATTTTAATGATAAAATAAAGAAATAGCAGCCTTAACACCTACCAGAAACTGTTAGGGTCATACTTTGACTCAGTCAAAGCAGTTATCCCACCTTAATTATGCTGAAAAAGTGCAATTACGTGTTTAAAATATTCATGTAAGCCGATATATCGCAGCTTGGAGTCGATATATCGCCTGACGAAGGATACGGAAAACACATTGACGTTGCACGATCGTACGAACGGAGGCTCGGGATTAGGGCAGAGCAGATATATTTCCACATAGGGGTGATATATCGCCCTTAGTAATTATTTTTTTTATTTTTGTTTTTAATTTTAAAAATCAAGCCTTGACTGCTTAGACCTACCTCTGAACGTTTTGACTGAGTCTTCAGCCTTTGATTGTCGAAAATTCAATTCTTTTTCATTTTAAAATAATTATTTATTCAAATCAAAATGAGGTTAGTTTCACTCCTTACCTCTATAAATAGGACTCCAAGGTGCTAGTGATTCCATAGAGTGATAAACACTTGGGTTGGGAAAAAGCTTTGCCATTCTTAAGCTTTATAAAATACTTGGGAAGTGAGGATTAGTGTATTTCGGTATTGAAGTTAGACCAATCAATTAGGTTAACTAAGTTATTTCTATTCTCCAAGTCAAGTTCTTTAAACTACTTTAGTTTTTCTTTAGTTCCTTTTATTCAGATCGTAACTTTTGATATTGATTTTTGACTAGGTTTTTGAAACTTAAGGATCTTTCTTGGTAAGTTTCTTTTTGAAAGTTTAGTTCCCACATTTATTCTTTACTCTTTAGAAATTCTCACCATTCTTATTGTTGGTTTTAGGAGTGTTTGAAGTCCCACATTTGTTCTCAAATATCCTGGTTTTGGTAAGGAAAATAGGATAGATCTTGTATGTATGTTTGTATGATATGTTATGTTATATGTTATGTTTTCTTATGTTGTATGTTAACATTATGTATAGTATGTTTATAGACCTTGGGCATATGACTTGTCTAGCTAGCAAGCCCCAATAATTTATGGGCATATGACTTGCTTAGCTAGCAAGCCCCACAAATCTATTGGGCATATGACTTGCCTAGTTAACAAGCCCCAAGTAGTATAATGGCCATTGTAGTAGTATATGACATATGTTTATAGTATATGTGTTTATGATATATGTTTTATGTTGTTAGTAGATTTTCCTTGCTGGGCATTAGGCTCATTCCTTTATTTTTAGTTTGATGCAGCAAAATAGATACAAAGGCGGAAGGATTCTTGGAAGCTTGGCATGTGTGTTGAGGTGAATGGAGTGGATGGGCTGCGTGTCGATTCGAGGACGACGTTATTTTCTTTAGTCTCTTTAAATTACGTTTTTATGTATTTTCCACATTTAGCTTTGTAAACAATTTCATTTAAAGTTATGTTTTATTTTAAAACAATGAGCCAATTTATGTATTACAAATATTATTTTAAAGTTTTCAATAAAGTTATAAAATTTTCTCATGTATGTTCTCTTCAAAGTAGTAGTTATGTTTAGTAAGTTTAATGATCTAAGTCTTATAAATAGTTGGGTCATTACACAAAGACTAAAAAACTAGAATCTCACACTGAACTGTGCATGTTTGTGGGATATTCTAAAGAGGCTAGAGGTGGTATATTTTATAGTCCTAAAGAAAATAAAACATTTGTATCAACAAATGCTACTTTTCTTGAATATGACTATATTAACAATCACAAAGCTCACAGTATGGTTGTACTGGAGGATATAGTCTTAAATCAAGTAATAAGATCACCAAATGTTTCCAATGAACAACGACAAGAGGAAACAACAAGTTCTAGTCAGAACAATAGAGAGCTTCGTCGTAGTGGGAGGGTTGTTAGGCAGCCAACAAGCTAAGAACATGAAATTCAGATGCTTGTGTCTAACACAAACAAAGATGCTCCATTGACATATAGAGATGCAATGGAAGATTCTAACAAAGAAAAATGGAAAGATGTAACGACCCAAATTCGCTAATAAGGCTTAAGGGCCTTGATTAGTGTGCCAGGAGGGCATTAATGGAATAATTGTGATTCAATGAGTAATCATATGTTTAATAAAGTTTATATGATAATTGATTATATTATGTGGTAATGTGATATGAAATAAATATGTGATATATGTGAGAACCACATTATTATGTGGACAGGTTCGCAGAGCACGACTCAAGACAATTCTAGGGTCAAATAGTGGGGAAAGTCACAACGGGGCTTAAGATATGACTTTGGATAAGTCGGGAGTATTTTTAGATAGCGGGTAGTGATCTGGACTATCGGGTCATGAAAATAAATATATGGAGATATATTTGAGGTTAGGATGTCTAGGCAGGAATATTGGGGGATTTTACCATTTTGGCCTCAGGGACGGTTCCGGCACCCCGAGCCTCGGGATTAACTTAACAGATAAGTTAGACATAAAGAAGCTTTTAGAAGAAAAACACAAACTGACTAAACACTCTTGTCTCAGCTCTCTTTCACGCCCAAGGGAAAACAAAGGAAAGAAAACACAGAAAATAGGGGAAACAAGCTGGAATTTCTGGGATTTGTGGTGAGGATTGGGAGGTTTAGCTCAGGAGTAAATCAAGAACTAAAATAGGGATTAAGGTAAGCATCTAATTCTATTTTCTGTGGTTGAATTCTGAGTTCTAGCTGGGTTTTGGTTAAGTGTTGAAACAAATATGGTTTTGATGTTTTAAGGCAGAATTAAGAAGGGAATTTGGGAACTTAGCTTGCCTATGGCTTGGTGAAGTGATTCAACAGCTAAGGTAAGTTTCAACTCCTGGTTTAGAGGCTTTAAATTGGGTTTGAATGGCTGGTTTGAGTGTTTATAGCTCTTGGGTTTCATAAATGGAAAAGAGAGGGTTAGAGTGTGCTAGGCTGTGTCTTCTCAGGAATTATGTTGTTTAGATCATGCTAAAGGAGTTGAGAATTAATTGGTTAGGAGTTGGGAAGTTTTGGGATGGTTTAAGGTGAGGTTTCAGGCTTAGAAATGGTGTAAATTTTGGGTTCAAAAGGGAGGGTCGCGGCTCTGTTCTAGAGCGCTGCGGCCCTAACATGAAAAAGTGCCAAGAAGGCTCGGCCAAAGGAGAGCGCCGCGGTGACCAAGGCAAGGGCCGCGGCGCGTGTGTAGTTCAGCGTGGGTGTTGGTTCTATTTTGGGGAAGGGTCGCGGCTAGGCTTCAGGGGCCGCAGCCCTTGGTTGCACACATGAGTTTTTGAGGGTTTTAGGCTCGGGAAGGTGGTCTAGTGTGTTCGGGATTTGTTTCACCACCGTGCTTGGTGGAATTCGGATTCCCGGGAGTTAGTTTAATAATCGGAAACCTATATTTGAGTATTTATGAAACCCTATACTTTGGTTGTGGCTAGGTGATAAAAGCAAAGGCTCGGGAACGGATCGTGCTTGAGGGGCATTGCTCGTAATTCAATAACCGCATAGACTAAAGGTAAGAAAACTACACCTGGTTGAATATATGTGATGGGACTAAGGGCTCCCTATTGTAAATGCTTGAAAAGATGGTATTATGCCATGCACGCCATTTGGTGAACCAACGACCTAAGGGTGCTAAGGGTTACACTAGCGCACAGGGCGCGGCTCGGCCACTGGTAGCCGAGGACAGCTTATTATGCACTGAGCTCGGTTTAAGCGGGCCGGAGTCAGTGGGTTAAATAGAGGGTGCGGCCTAAGTCGTCGGCCCTGAATATTATGTGATATGAGTATTATATGTGGTAGAATGTATCTTGAATTGGATTGTATATGCTGAATACCTGTTAAGGAATATCTGATGGGAATACATGCATATTGAACTATTTGTCTGTTATTATTGTTTAAGTTGTTTATGATGTTTTCTTGCTGGGCCTTGGCTCACGGGTGCAACGTGGTGCAGGTAAAGGCAATGGCAAATTAGATCAGCCCTAATTGGAGAGCTCAGCGAGCAGAATGTACATAGCCAGGTGCTCGACCGCCACAGTTGAGATCTAAGCAAGGACATGGAACCTAAAGACTGTTTGTTTTGCCTTAGTATGGCTAGAGGATATTCATGTATTTTTGGGAGTCTGTAAACTTGTTCTAACTTTGTTTTCATATGGGATCCCATGTTTACTACAGTTTAAATATATGAAATGAGTCTTTTGAGACCAAAACCTTTTTAACCTTAGCTTTTACATGCTTAGTGACATGTTTTCAAATTAATGACTTGATTAGCAAGTCCTGCACCTTTATAAGTACACAGTGTAACGGTCTTGGCTATCCAGGGCGTTACAAAAGATGCCATGAACTTGGAAATGGAATCGATGTATTCCAATTGCATCTAGATTCTTGAATATCTTCCTAAAAATGTTAAACCTATTGGTTTCAAATGGATATTCAAGAGAGAAAGAGGAGCAGATTGGAAAGTGGAAACTTTCAAAGCTAGGCTTGTTGCCAAGGGTTACACTCAGAGAGAGGGAGTATATTATGAAGAAACTTTTTCTCTTGTCGCCATGCTTAAATCCATCTGCATACTCTTGTCCATAGCTGCTTTCATGGATTATGAGATATGGCAAATGGGTATTAAGACAACTTTTCTGAATGGCTATCTTGACAAAACCATTTATTATCTCAATCAAAAG
The DNA here is from genome assembly GCF_963169125.1 of Humulus lupulus. NCBI lineage: Eukaryota > Viridiplantae > Streptophyta > Magnoliopsida > Rosales > Cannabaceae > Humulus > Humulus lupulus. The sequence continues at coordinate 148,462,037 of NC_084796.1, forward strand.
GCTTCATAGTAAAAGGTCAAGTGCAAAAAATTTGCAAGCTTCTTAGGTCCATTTATGGAATCAAACAAGCTTTGACATCTTGAAATCTGAGATTTGATGACATAATAAAAAAGTATGGTTTTGAACAAATCGTTGATGAGCCTTGTGTCTACAAACAAATCAAAGGTAGCATCATGGTATTCCTTGTTCTTTACATTGATGATATCTTACTGATTGGGAATGACATGGGAACATTTGAAAAAAGTAAAGAAATGGCTAGCTGAGCAATTCCAAATGAAAGATTTGGGAGATGCAAACTATGTTCTAGGCATTAAGTTCCTTCGGGATCGTCAGAACCAAGTTTTGGCTCTGTGTCAAACTACTTATATAGATAAGATACTAGAGAGATTCGGTATGCAAAATTCCTAGAAGATTGATATGAAAACACATCATGGAAGTATCCTTTCTAAAGAGTAGTGTCCTAAAACACCTCAACAAGAAGAGGATATAGGACAATATCCGTACGCCTCTGTGGTAGGCAGTCTAATGTATGCCATGCTGTGTACATAACCTGACATTTGTTATCTAGTAGGGATAGTCAGTCGTTATCAATCCAATCCTGGATTGAGTCATTGGATTCCAGTAAAGAATATTCTCAAGTATCTTTGGAAAACTAGAAAATATATGCTTGTATATTTAGGTGGTGACCTGAACCCCACTAAATACATTGATTCTGATTTTGAATCAGACAGAGATAGTCAGAAATTGACTTTTGGATCAGTGTTCACTCTTGGTGGAGGAATTGTGGTCTGGCGTAGTATCAAACAAACCAGTATCGCAGATTGTACCATGGAAGCCAAGTACATAGCGACTTGTGAAGTAGCTAAGTAGGTTGTGTAGCTAAAGAATTTCTATTCATATCTAGAAATTGTTCAAGATATGAATAAACCACTTGTCCTATATTGTGACAACAGTGGGGCAGTAGCTAACTCGAAAGAACCGAGAAGTCACAAGAGGGGAAAGGATATTGAAAGGAAATATCACTTGATTAGGGATATTGTTCATAGAGGAGATGTAGCAGTTATGAAGATAGCTTCAAAACATAACCTTGGCGATCCTTTTACTAAGACTTTGTTCACCAAGTCTTTTAATGTCCGTGTTAGCAATATTAGTTTGAGAGAGATGCCTCATTTTCTTTTGGAAAGTGAGAGATTGTTAGGATTAGTACCCTTTAAAACATATGTTTTGAACAAAGTTATATGAAATAAATGATTGAAATGAATTTTTGCATATATTGTTTGTTTATTATTATTATTCGAATATTATATGAATATCAGAAAATTCCCAAATTCATTATTGAACGAGACCTAATATGTTATTAATATTGTTTACTTTATAAGTATTAATTAAACATATCAATGTAACGACCCAAAATTTACTAATAAGGCTTAAGGGCCTTGATTAGTGTGCTGGGAGGGCATAATTGGTATATGTCTGATTTTAATGATTAAATGCATGATTATATGATTATGTGGATATGTGAAATGCATGTGGGCCCTATTTAGTTTATAAGGACATATTTGTAATTTTGGCTCGTTGAGGGCATAAATGTGATTGTATGTGATAAATGTGGATATATTTGCAGTATATTGCTTGAGACGGTCCTAGTGAGCAGATTGGCGAAATAGTCATGGCGGGGATTTATACCCAGCTCGGGGGGAGCCTGAGGGTATTTTTGGGAATTTAGAAAATATATCAAGGATTATTAGACTTTGGGTAAATAATTGGTAATTAATTGGATGACGAGATTAATTGGTAGATATTAGGAACACTCAAGGATTTAGTTGGAAATTGGGAGCAAAATGACCATTCTATCCTCAAGGGCTAATTGAGGATTAGTAAACCTTGGAGGGGCATAAAGGTCTTTTGTTTAAGTGATATACTAAGAATTATTAGAACAAAATAGAAAGTGGTAGAATAACTCAAGGAAAGAAAGAAAAGCTCTTAGCTCACCATCTCTCATCTCTCTCACGTACTCCCTCTCTCTTATTCTCCCTTAATGAATTTTGATGCTAAAGACCCAATGGGTGCATAAGTTAGGCTTGGGTTGAAGATTTTTGAAGGAAAATAGAAGTAATTGGAGAGGAATCAAGCTGAGAATTGGAGCTGGAAATCAGAGGAGAAGTCAGTTATATTTGAGGTAAGAGCTCTAGTTTTCATCCTTGTATTTTGCTGGGTTTCTAGGTATAAATTAGTTGATGACTTTAGTTTAATGGAATAGAAAGGAGCTGAGTATCCTAGAGCTTAAGAATAGGTTCAATTTTGGGTTCTTGGGTGATGAATTCTGGTTGACTTAAGATAGTAATTGAGGAGTAAATTCTGAGGCTTTGGTGTCTAAAATGGGTAGTTTAATCTTGAATTTATGGCTGGTTCAGTGTTGAATTGAGGGGAGTTGATAGGGGAAATTCTGGGTAGAGTCTTGGTGTTCTTGGCTGGAAAGAAGAAGAGAAAACCAAGATTTTCTAGGTTCGAAGGGGGGGCACCGCGACCCAGCCTGGGGGCGCCACAGCGGGTGTGGCCATTATTGCCTTTGTGTGGACTCTGGCTGTGGGGCATGCCGCGACCCACTAGGTCAAGTCGCGGCCCGCCTCCCCCTTTTTTCTTGGGTGCTTGCTCTCTGACTTGGTGGCAAGTCGTGACCCACTAAGCCAAGTCGTGACCCGCCTAGGGGTTTTAGCCTTAGAATTGTTTCAAGAATTGGTCAAGCACGGGGATTCGAACCTAGGCCCTCGGGATAATTTCTACTACCCAGTTTAATAGAAATTGAGGTCCTGGAGGCTAGTTTCTGTATCTTAGGTATTTTATTTTGGTTGGATGTTGATGGATACCATTGGCCCTTGTGACTAGGTTTATCGCCAAGGCTCGGGGCTAAGGATCGTGCTCAGAATCATTTCCTTCACTCCACTCGAACTTAAAGGTAAGAAAATTGCACCCTTGTGTGATTGTGTTGGGACTAAGGTTCCCTATATTTGAATACATATGTTGTATGATTATGATATGCCAAGTGAGCATGAAATAAATGACCTAAGAGTGTCGCGGCTGATATTTGTGCACAGGACGCGGCTCGGCCACTTAGAGCTAGGATAAGCTAAGATGAACACTGAGGTCGGCCTAAGTGAGCTGGAGTCAGTGGGTTAAATAGTGGATGCGACCTAAGGGCCTCGACCATGAGTAATGTATGATGATTATGATAAACTGTTGAGTAATAATATGTTTACTATTGCGAATTTGATGTTTATGGCTTGTTAAATACTAGGATGAATGGCTTGTGATATGTTGATTGCCATCACCGATTATGGGTCTGTCATAACATGCTGAATACCTGGTTGACTGCTTTATGGATCATTTGATTGTCAGTATTGTTTATGCTATGCTATATTGGTTTTCTGGCTGGGCCTCGGCTCACGGGTGCTACGTGGTGCAGGTAAAGGCAAGGGTAAGATGGATTAACCATGAGTTGGAGAGCTCTGGGGGTGAGGTGTACATTGTCGGCTACTTGTCCGCCACGAGCGAGGGATTGTACAAGGACAGAAAACCTAAAATGTGTATTTTTCCATTAGAGTGGCCTTTGCTTGTTTCTGACTTTTGGGAATTTGTAAATTTGTTCTTTTAACCATGTTTTTGGGATCCCATGTACTAAATGTTTATTTAAATGAAAAAATTATCTATTTATGACAAAAATCTTTTAACCCTAACTCGATTATGACTTTAGGGTCACATTTTCAACTAAACAACTTGATTAGCAAGTCTTGCACAATTATAAACACACAGTGTAATAGTCTTGGTTATCCAGGCGTTACAATCAATAAGACTATCATATACAAATTAATCTTAATCCTGAAGTTATTATGAACTCTTGTTTTTGTCATATGAGTTCTTTGATTGACTAGTTCTGGTTTGTTAGAGTGATCAGGCTGAAAACTTTTGTTTTGAGAACTCATTATTTAAATGGCTGGGGACATAATATACATATATGGAATCTATATATTTCAAAGAGGAATTGAATAATGGTTTTCTTAAGGGTTGGCTTTTTGAACTTAAAGGTTATTGAGCTCAAATTCATAAATTAGTTTATGAATTAACCTTCACTAGTAAAGTTAATGGTACATAAGGAAAAAAGATATAATTAAAGAGGTTAAACGGTAATTAATTCCTACTTTGATTATAAACTATTAATAGATGATTGAATTGTATGTAATGATTAAATTGACGGTTACTTTTATTATTTAAAAGTACTCAATAAATAAATTTCTATAATTACAAGAGTGCAATCTCATATTTTTAGTGGAATAATAGTGAGATTAATAAAAAAAGGTTATTATATTAAGCAGTTTTCATTAATAATCTAAATTTATTGGAGCTTAAAATTATAGGTCCATAGGTCCCCGAGATAACACTAGGGATGTAAATGGGGCGGGTCTGCCCCGTCCCGCCCCGCGAAAATTTTGCCCCGCCCCGCCCCGATTAGTTTCTTGGAGCGGGGCGGGTCTGCCCCGCCCCATTTAACTTTTTTTTTTTTTAAGAAACATTAAATTATAATTTTAGAATTTTCCCTACGCCTAAATATTATTTTTTATTGTAATCTTTATATTTTACACTTGGTATCAACTACACCATCAAATATTATATTTTGTTTTTTTATTTTAACATTTACAAAATAAATACAAGAATAAGGATGAATTATATAAAACATATTTTTCAATATTTATAATTCTTTATAGTCTATATAGAATTAAAAATATTCTAAACCACATATAAAATGTCAATTTTACGTACTATGTATATAAATAGCATGAGAGAATTAAATTAGAGTATAAAAAAAAAAAAAATTGAGGCGGGGCGGCCCCGCCCCGTTTAAATTCCTAGCGGGTCGGGGCTGCCCCGCCCCGCTTAAATTCATAGCGGGGCGGGGAGGGGCGGGGCGGCGCCCCGCCCCGAATTCTGCCCCATTTTTACCGGGGCAAAGATGCCCCGTCGGGTTGGGGCCCCGCCCCGCCGCCCCATTTTGCCATCCTTAGATAACACTATCAACACTATTCAAGGTAAGAGTTGAAATTGAGAAAAATCAGGAAAATAACATATTTGGAAGAAATTTGTTCTTCACGGTCAAACATATAATTGAAACAAATTAATTAATTAATATATTAATTTTCAAAATTAAAAAATTAATTAAATATATTTTTCAAAAATTAATTTTTAATCAAAATAGCATTATAAAAAATGAAATTTAAATAATTAAGATAATTAATTAGCTTTATTTATTTAAATAAAGTGAAAAAAATATTTATGATAATTCAAATTGGATTTGAATTTGAAATGATATTTATTCTTTAATTAATTTGATAAATAAGTTATTAGGTTTAGATATTTTTGAATAAATAATTATTAAATAATAATTAAAAGAAAATGGTTGGAACACATCCCTGAAATCATGGATGTGTTACACGCCAACTATAGTGCATGCAGTGTAGTAGGCGGGTGACAGAGTCCAAGAATGGGTCTTGGGTATTTCTTTTATTTATTTAATACTTGATTTATAATTTGAATTGTGAATTTTTTTTAATTTTGAATTTAAAAAATTTAATGAATTCTTTTATAAATTTATCAAATGTAACTATTTTTTAACATAAGACTTTTGACAGAAATAAAAGATCGTATTATTTTCTCTATCTCTGAAAACTATCTCAGACCTAATATTCCAAGATCTCATGTGTTGTGAATATCTTGAGAATCAGAAATATTTTCCTACCATTAATCTACGTGCCCACACACGTCTTTAGGTGTAGGGATACATCTTGGAAGATCTTGGTATGAGTATATTGAAGAACTACTTTGGATTGAATGTTCGTTGGAGATACAAAAATATAGCGAGGATTCCAGATAGTTCTTCAAGTGGTAAATCCTCATCTTTTATTTATCTAAGATTAATGTATTGCTTAATGGATCTGATTATTCAAAGAATATTTAAATATTTTTTAAAAATTTCTGGGCCCAACAACTTGTGCTTTTCGCTGTGCACATGATAAATCAGTTACCAACAAAATGATTATTTATAAATGCCTATGTCGAAAGTCAACACTCACTTGTTGACTTTCGTGAAATCATTATGGTCTTTGCACCACTTTGTGCCTAACCAATTTATCCATGTATTTAACCAATCATAACATTCCATCATTTGGTTAAACACATCCTCGGTTCTCTAGCCAAACATTATTAGTGTATAAAATAAAGTACCTTTTGAATTTAAACTTTATCTTAGTGAAAACACTACAATGCTTCTATCGAAATGCTAAAGTATTCATAAAAGATTGAACCCAACATTCTGTTGGGATTAGTGTCCTTTTAAAGCATTTGTTTTAAGTAATTTTTTATGAAATAAATAATTGAAATTAATTTTTTCATATATTGTTTGTTTATTATTATTAGAATAATATTCTATGAATATAAGAAAATTCCCAAATTCGTTATTGTGACTACAATCTTGTATTTGTTTGAGAGGATTAGGATGGTAGGGAATGAATTTAAAAAATTCACAGTAAAACAAAGTTATGTGGAATCTTTGGATTGAATAATGTAAGTAAGGTTCACTAATATTATGAATACATGTAATCTAGATTCAGATTATTGATTTAGTAGGACATCTTAGTGGAGGTACTTTGTATAAAGTGGTTATATATGAACGAGATCTGATCTGTTGTTAATACTTATTAATATTGTTTACTTTATAAGTATTAACAACATATCAGATCCTAAAGATATTATGAACTCTTATTTATGTCATATAAGTTCTTTGATTGAATCGTTATGGTTTGTCAGAATAATCAGGCTGAAAACTTTTGTTTTGGGAACTCATTGATGTAAATTTCTGGGGACATAATATATAGATGTGGAATCTATATCTTTCTGAAAGGAATTGAATAATGGTTATCTTAAAGGTTGGCTTTTGGAACTTAAAGGTTATTGAGATCAAATTTATAAATAAGATTATGAATTAATCTTCACTAGTAAAGTTAATGGTACTTAAGGAAACAAGATATAATTAAAGAGGTTAAATGGTGATTAATTCTTACTTTGACTATGAACCATTAATAGAGGATTGAATTGTATGTAGTTGTAATGCCCTGTATAACCAAGACCGTTACACCGTGTGTTTAAAAATAGGGCTTAACCTACTAAGCAAGTCGTTTGAACTTAAATGTGTAATTAAAGGATAAATCAAGTTTAAGTAATAAAAGATTTGGTCAACAAACAGTTATTTTTCATTAAAATATTAAATTCGTACACGGGATCCCAAAAATCAGTTTACATATTGATAAAAGATAAAAAGATACAATTTAGCCGCCCTAAGCGGAAAAAATAGGGTTTAACCCTAGTTCCTCCCAAGCTACCCCAACTGGGGTGATCGAGCAGGTCGCATATGCACACACCGCCCTTGAAGCTCTCCAACTCATGGCTGGTCCAGCAATCAACTCCCTTACCTGCACCATGTAGCACTTATGAGCCAAAGCCCAGTAAGAAAACTAAAACAACATACACAACTAGACAACAATATAAAGATAGTAGATATAATTCACCAAATTCAACTGACAATTGATTATAGGTAACATTCCCAATAAAAGTACAACAGTAGCATCCAATCAATCATAATACAGTTAAACTGAAATCCAACAAATTATAAGCATCAAGCTAACAACGATTAACATGTACTTCCTAGAACATATCTAAACAGTAACACAAGAGCTCAGGGTCGACGCTCTTAGGCCGAGCCCTCTGTTTACTCAGCGGACTCTAGCTCCCGTAGGCCAAGTCCATTGTTTATTTAGCTGACCCCAGCTCACAGTGGCCGAGCCGCGTCCTGTGTGAAAGTCATCAGCCCTAACTCTCTTAGGCCACTCATTTCATATTTCGCATAACAATATCATAATTACACAACACATGTATCTAGAAACAAGGAATCTCAGTCCCAACACAACCACACAAGGGTGCAGGCACGATCCTTAATACCTAAGCCCTTGCAGTAAAAACATAGTCACAGAGCGACAATGGATAACCATGAGAATCTAAACCATTTAAAAAGTTCGGATTAAAATACTAGCCTCCGAGACCTTAATTTGTACTAAATAGGGTAGTAAAAATCATCCTGAGCGATTAAGTTTAGATCCCCGAGCCTCACTAAGCCTCGAGACATCCCTAGATCAAAACTTCCTAGGCAGGCCGTGACCTGACTCTGAGGGTCGCGGGGCGCCTCAAGTTTGAGGCGCAGCCTCTAAATCTGGAGGGATGCGGGCCGCGACTTGCCCCTAAAGCTTACGACGCCCCCTCATGGCAACAGCCCTCCCAGGGCCTTCTCAGCACGCGGGCCGCGACATCCATGAACTGGGTCGCGGTGCGCTCCCGTGAACCCAGAAACCCCTGGGTTTTTTCAACGTTTTCCTTAGTCTAAAGTCAACCAAAACTTCCAAAATAACTCCTAAAACTACAATTCATTCCCCAGCATAACACCAATATGATTCTAGCAACAAAACTCAACTTTGACACACTCAAACTTCCATCCAAATTCAAATTCACAATCTTAAACTTTAAAACTAAAAACAACTATAAAACCAAAACAAAACACCATTGAAACAACAATCAAAACTCACCTTGGCTGTGAACTACTCCCCCTAGCTGTAACTAACCAACTTCTAAGCCTCAAATCTTCACTTCCCAAAGCTTTCAACCATCAATTCCCTTAAGCTTCTTCAAGGTTCCACCAAGTTGAGAGAGAAGTAGGAGAGGGTCGGTTGGGAGTGGTGACCAAAACAGAGTGTTCTAATTTCTAAAAGTTTCTAAGTTACTAAGCCTATCCTCTAGCCAATTGACTAATTTGCCCATGCTTAACAATTTTCCATCAAAGTCCCCTCAAGGGTAATACAGTCTTTATTTCCCATTTTCCACTAATTCTCCAACAATCCTATGAATTCCAAGTTATCCCTGACATGCCCCAATTAATTACCAAACACTTATTCATTACTCAATAAATCCCAAATTTACATTAACTTCCTAAAATACCCCTAGGCTCGCCCCAAGCCAGGTATTAAACCTCGTTGTGACTACCCCGCTAAAAATCGCTCACTAGGATTGCCTTAAGCCGTATACTACAAATATATCCACATAATAATGTGGTCTTAATCATTTACTCACATAAACAACATTGATGCCCGCACCGGACCAATATTATAAATATGCCCCAATTATCAAGAATGGGCCTGAATGCATATTGAATACTCATAAACATGCATTTAAATATAATCATACTCACATATCACATATATATCATGCATGCCATAAGTCATACATTAAATAAGTTAATCACACATATAGCCAATTATGTCCTCCCAGCACGTTAATAAAGGCAATAAACCCTATTAGCATTTTTTGGACATTACAACTATCCTCTCCTTATTGAAATTTCATCCTCGAAGTTTATTCAAACACTTCGGAACACAAATATCGCAAAACTGACTGTAATCACAGAGTCCAGTCTTTTACCCTTTTATCCTTCAGTAAGACCCTTATTAGAGTAACAATCTTAATCCATAAAACCTTATCTCATTTACCATAATTCTGTTAACTTTTCTTTGCGTAGTAACTTCCACTAGCGTCCTAGGGTCTTCTTACCTCATCAGCAGTGGTATCATACATTTGTTTCTTTGATATTGGCACCAGTAACATTCATAAGCCACCACCTATACTAGGGTAAGGCTAACCTACAGGCCCCCAGCCCCGTCCTTAGTATAAACTCAGAATCCTTATTAAATCAGGAGTCAAAACTCCTCTTTCTTACCAAAATATCATATTCTTTCTTGTCTGCAATTTTTGGAAGAATACTAGTCTTCCCAGACTTGAAACTTATGAACTCTTATGTCCTTTTAGATAGGTAGACACTTTCTCCATAATAATCTTAATAACTTCATTGGTTTCCCCGAACCAATACTGAACCACAATACTCTCTGTCTTTCATTTCATTACATAGAACAAGTACTTCTTGCTCTCTACCTTACTATATCTTATGCCGTGTCACCCTAGCTGTTGACCGATATTCATCACTATGACTATTTCATCAAGGGACCATGCTTTTCTTGCTGTCCCAAATTCCCGCACATTCGATGCATAATTCTTAAAAATTTGAATCACTTCCCTAGATTTCCAGTCTATCTGAAGGTAACCAATAATTCTAGGTCTCAATCTTATACTCTCTTTTTTCTACATCCTTTTCCAAACACGTGGAAAATAGAGGGTCTCAACCCGACACTATAAACTTTAGAGTGCCACAGAAACATACATTCTCCCTTAACCTATAACCATTATTATGATACAAGTTCACACGAATCAAGGTCTGTTAGCTCGACCTGTCAAGTCACAACCTTCCATGTCCAACCAACTTACTTACAGTCTAATGTGGTCCACCCTTACGGTCCACTACTATACGTTTTTACCTTCCACTATACAGATTTTAGATTTCAACATCCACTTAAACTTTCTGGTCACAATATTCATTTAGAACCTCCACCTCATATTCCATCGAATCACTCATCCGATCTTCATATCTTAATTCATTCATATTAAAATAGTAGGATTCTGAACCATTCCTGCAAGATCTTTTCTTTGAATTTCATTGTCCATGGAGATACATCTGTCCGTTGTCCTCTGCCGATATTATATCAACCTTAATTGTTACTTCGCCTGACTTTATTGTAATATGTGGCGTCCTATCTAACTGGCATAGGTCATACCAACTTAGGAGGTCAACTTCCATATCAATTCCTCCCCTATGCAACCAAAGGTTTCCTATATGATTCACTCATTAATTTCCACTAGGTCCTGGTCTTAAGGTTGTTACTCTACAAATGACCAAAAGCTCAAATCATGTATGCTAACACATTCACTTCCATTTCGTGGATGCCTACACTGTACCTTAGCTGTGGCTATCTAGAATTACCATCAACTTAATGTTTCCTATATACCAGTCATGTTCTCATTCTTTCATCTACCCCGAGGTACGAACAATCATCCTTTCAGTCTATACCCGGGCGCGTCTTAATCTTTGATGCACCGCCTTATAGTTTCATCTCTTAAACAAAGACAATATCCTTCATGTTATCCTCCCACATTCACCCATTACTTATGGATTCCAATACCATAGGGTGCTAACTAATCCTTATTCTGTCTTCTGAAAATCTGATAAAAAACCATCCATTCAGTCCAACTTTAGGTTCTTGTGTTATCCCTATCTTGGGTGTAATTTTTCTCAAAGATGCTTCAAACAGTAACTGACGTGTCTTACTGATCTCCCTGTACTTCTCATCCCTCAAACGTTCTTCAGTAATTTCTTTGTGACTTTTGATTGAGTTCCTTCATACATGATCCCTCCACTTCCTATAACATGACCTTTAATACCTTTGGAGAAATCGAAGCTTACACTTTCTTAAGTCTTACCTGAAACCCTGTTTTACCAATCTTAGTATTATCAATGTGGTAGTTGCTTACGTTCTGCCTCTGACTGGGAGTAGACCAACACATTCCTAACTAATCTACATGTGGCCCATCCATGACATTCTTGTACACTTCGCTTGTCAAACTTACCTGTGTTGTCAAAGCATTATTCAGTTAAGAACCTTCACTGATAATCCATCATATCCTACCTGGTGCAAGGAGTGATTCCTAAAATGTTTCTTTCCTCGATCCTCAGCTCGTAATAACTAGAGTAAAAAAATCAATTCCAGAGAACATTGTCCTACCTTGCAACTAGGCGATTGAACCCTGCATCCTTAACAAGTGATGCCCACGTGTTCCACGATACGATGCTCTGTCTGATTCATCATTAAATAAATTACTTTCTTCAAGTGAACAATTAATTATTCACAATGTCCATATACCAAGTCTTTCCATACCCAAACTCGTAGTGTATCCAACGTTTCTTTGTGCACACATCTGAAACCTTACTGGCTACTCCAGCTTCCATTCAGTCTAACTGATACTTTCCCAACGTTACCTACCCCAACGTCCAGGCATCTCGTAGATGCAACCGGGTCTTTCCCTTCCAAATCTATACATTATTACTATCTCCTATAATCCATGGTTATCCCTTATTCAACAGATTAGCTCCTACTCAGGCTCATATCGAAACTCTGATATGACAAGCTCAATCACTTTTATTATAAACCTTTTACCACTTGTATTCCAATTCTTCTCTTGGAAGTTTCCCCACTTTTCCCCAGCTTGCACCAATATCCCAAGCCCCACTGTATAACAACCTTGAGACATGTACCTCATATTTGAATCTTTCCTGGGAGATATGAAATACTGAACTCTTCCAGCTCATTATATAATAAAGAATGAGGACTCACAAGTCAACCGGTCACCTATGAGGAACTAGCCTCAGGCTCTGAATGTAACAAGGCAGCCTAGTCCTCCCTTCTCTAATCTTGGGCAATTCGCCGTAACGTGCCTAACCATTCCATGTAGAAAACATGCCTTTACCTGGCATCTTCCCAGATGGCATCTCTCGCTTCTGGCGCACACTAAATAACTTCACTAGGCCTCACTGCCACCCTGGCGGCTATCATGTAAACTATAATCCTTCCTGTCTAAACCAGGAGAAGTAGCACTATCAAGGGTCCTTTTTTTTTATTTCTGGGCATCTGCCCCTTACTTAATCCCGCTAATGGGAACACTATTGCCCGCGCTTCTTGCCTTACAGCATTCTCGCTTCGTACCACATCTCTTATGTCTTTAATATTAAGGCCCTCTCCACTACTGAAGCACAAATGAAAATCACATGCATTGGAACGACCTTAACGCTCTGGGCCATCCAAGAGTTCAGTCCTTTAATAAATCGTTCTTCCTGGCCTAAACCTGCTTGTATCAAATCAGAAACGAGTTGTCCAACCCATCAAATTTATTGGCATATTCTACCATCGTCTTACCATTCGAAACTGAGTTCATAACCTCTTTAGTCTTTGCAGTTCAAACTGCGTCATAGTAGTCTCTTTTTAAAGTCAAGTCACTGCCTGAATTCCTCCTAACCCATCATGACACCAATCCGGGTCTGGGGTACTATTTCCCACCACATCTAGGCATCCTCCCGCCAGTTATGCATGGTGGACCTACTCCATCATGACTAACCATTCTCATATCATCAAGGACGAAATTCATCACACCCATTCATTGATCAGTTCTTGAGCAAACCAAACCTTCCTAAAAAACTAGAGGATAATATTTCTAATGTTGTTCATGCGATAACTCTTGTCGGTTTCCATCCTCAGATTGAACCAACACTGGTGCCCTTACTGTCAAGGCATACGATATAGCGTTTTCCCAATGGAACCTGCTGTCTCAACCATCTAATCTCCTTATCCTGGTCTAGTAGCCTTACTCGCATACCAGCGAACGTTTGTTGCGAACTCCAGAGATAGATGGAGGGTTCCGACCCTAACCAACATCTGCAACCCCCATCCTAACAATACCAAGTCCAAAAAACCACAATAATCATACACACATTAAGCATATCAACGAACCAATATACATTACTCATGCATTAATTATCAAATCCCATCACTACTAAATATATTCATACACATCATGCTTTGTATATTATCATGTAGATAAGACACATAAGTTCAATCTAAACAATTAACCACATAATCAAGCCATTAAATACCTAACCATGAATCGAGCTTATCTTTAGTGGTGAATGTACACACCCAGCTAGTCTTCAGGAACCCTTAAACCTAGACCGCTCTGATACCAAGTTGTAACGCCCTGAATAAGCAAGACTGTTACACTATGTGTTTAAAAATAGTGCTTAACCTACTAAGCAAGTCATTTGAACTTAAATGTGTAATTAAAGGCTAAGTCAAGGTTAAGTAATAAAAGATTTGGTTAGCAAATGGTTATTTTTCATTAAAATATTAAATTTGTACACGGGATCCCAAAATCAGTTTACAGATTGATACAAGATAAACAGATAAAATTTAGCCGTCCTAAGTAGTAAAAATATGTTTTAATCCTAGTTCCTCCCAAGCTACCCCGACTGCGGTGATCGAGCAAGCCGCATATGTACACACTTCCCCTGAAGCTCTCCAACTCATGGCTGGTCCAGCAATCAACTCCCTTACCCGCACCACGTAGTACTCGTGAGCCAAAGCCCAGCAAGAAAACCAAAACAACATGCACAACTAGGAAACAATATAAAGACAGTAGATATAATTCACCAAATTCAACAGACAATAGATTATAGGCAACAATCCCAATAAGAGTGCAATAGTAGAATCCAATTAATCTTAAGACAGCTAAGCAGAAATCCAATGAATTATAAGCATCAAGCTAACAACGATTAACATGTACTTCATAGAACATATCTAAACCAGTAACACAAGTTGTAGAGTCATATAATATTTACTTAGTTAGCTAGATAGTAGTAGTAGCAGAAGTTAGTAGTATGTTAGCTACCGTGGATTTTGGTTCAAGTTGGGGACTTAGTTGGATACTCATAGAAACAGTTATGGATTGAATAAGTTTAACCTATAGTTTAAGAATATTAATTATAACATAAGGTTTGATTAATATTGCTGGTTATAAAATATATATTTATTATAACCTAAGGTTTAGATAGAACCATGAAGAGCATGAAACTTTTCGTAATCATGATTATTAAGGAATTAAATATTTTTTATGGATAGTTTTAATAAAAGAAAGATCTAGAAGCTCTAGAACCTTCCAGCAGCTGTTAGGATCATATTATGACTCAGTCAAAGCTGTTTATCCAATTCAAAATGCTGAAAAAGTACAAATAAGTGTTTAATATATCAACATATGTCGATATATCGCAGCATAGGGGCCGATATATCGCCTATGGAAGATACGGAAAACACATCGACTTTGCTCGAATGATCGAAAAAGCCTTGGGAATACAGGGGGAGGCGATATATCTCCTATGGGGGGCGATATATTGGCTTCATGTGAGTTTTTTTAAAAGTTTGGTTTTTTCAATTTTAAAAATAGCCTTAACCACCTAGACCTACCTTTGAACGATTTTGATCGAGTTCTGGGCGTCAGTTGAACGTAAATGCAAATATTTTTCATTTTATAATCATTTATTTATTCAAATTAAAAGGGGTTAGTTTCACTCCTTGAACTCTATAAATAGGACCTAGTGCTTAGCCATTTTCTTCATTCTTTAAGCATTTGATCAGAGCCTCCAAGGTGCTAGTGTTACTATAGAGAGATACACTTGGGTTTTGGGTTAAAGCTTTATCAGTTTAAGCGTTTATAAACACTTGGGAAGTGAGAAATAGTGTGATTTCGATATTGAGGATTAGACCAATCCATAAGGTCATTCAAGGTAATTCTATTCCTAAGTTCAGTTCTATATGGTTCTTTAGTTTTCTTTATTCAGATCCTAACTCTTGTATATGATTCTTGATTAGGTATTTAAGTTCTTGAAACTTAAGGTTTTCTTGGTAAGTTTCTTCTTGATGGTTTAGTTCTCATTTCATCTTTATTCTTTAGAGATTCTCACCATTTTACTGTTTGTTTATAGGAGTTTCTAATCCCGTTCTTGTTCCCAAATATCCCGGCCTTTGGTAAGGAAAATAGGATAGATTTTATATGTTTATGTTATGATATGTTTATGTTATTATATGCTTTACGTTATGATATGTATATGTATATATAAATATGCCTTGTAGTCATTTGGGGCTTATAGTTGCTTAGATAGCAAACACCAATCTTTTATGTCGGTTGGGGCTTATAGCTGCTTAGATAGCAAACCCCAAGATTTATTTATCATTTCATGGGTTAGAGTTATGATTTACCCTACCTTGACTAGTAGAGGACCTAGATGGGTTATCATATACTACTATGTGATCTACCTACCTTGATTAGTAGACAGAGGACCTAGATGGCTTATTACATGTAATGTTAATGAGTTAATGGCCATTAATATTGTAGTCCTATATGATATATGTTTTTAAAGTCATATGTTTTATAGTGCATGTTTATATCATGATTTTATGTTTATGATTTATGATGTATGTTGTTAATAGATTTTCCTTGCTGGGCATTAGGCTCATTCCTTTATTTTTAGTGTGATGCAGGAAAATGATATGGAAGGCGGAAGGATTCTTGGTAGCTTGGCTTGTGTGTCAAGGATGAATGGATTCAATGGACTGCGTGTCGATCGAGGATGATGTTTATTTTAGTCTTTTGAATTATGTTTCTTTTGTAATTCTGCATTTAGTTTTTGAACAATTGATTTAAAGTTATGTTTTATGATTTATTAAACAATGGGTACCCATACCAAATTTTACATCTTATTTTGTAACTTGCACAATATTTAATTTGGGGTTTTAATAAAGTTATGATTATTTTCTTATGTATGTTTTCTAGAAAATAGTAGCTATGTCTAGTAGTTTTAATGGTCCAAAGTCTTAGAAATAGTTGGATCATTACATAAGTGCTCAGAGTCGGTGCTCTTAGGCCGAGCCCTCTGTTTACTCGGCCGACTCCGGCTAGGTTAGGCCGAGTCCATTATTTATTTTGCTGACCCCGACCCACAGTGGTCGAGCCGCGTCCTGTGCGCAAGTCATCAGCCCCGGCTATCTTAGGCCGCTCATTTCATATTTCGCATAACAATATCACAATTACACAACACATATATCCAAACACAAGGAATCTCAGTCCCAATACAACCACACAAGGGTGCAGTTTTCTTACATCGGATCCCGAGCAGCAAGCGTATAGCGGCCCCGAGCACGATCTTTAATTCCTGAGCCCTTGCAGTTAGAACCTAGTCACAGAGTGACAATGGATAACCATGAGATTCTAAACCATTTAAAAACTACGGACTAAATTACTAGCCTCCGAGACCATGATTTCTACTAAACTGAGTAGTAGAAATTGTCCCGAGCGCAAAAGTTTAGATCCCTGAGCCTCACTAAGCCTCAAGACATCCCTAGATCAACACTTCCTAGGTGGGCCGTGACCTGGTCCTGAGGGTCGCGACGCGCCTCAAGTCAGAGGCGTAGCCTCTGCATTTGGAGGGAGGTAGGCCGCGACTTGCCCCTAAGGGTTACGACGTGCCCTCAAGGCAGTAGCCCTCCTAGGGCCTTCTGGGGCACGTGGGCCATGGCGCAATACCATGAACCCAGAAACCCCTGGGTTTTTTCAACATTTTCCTTTGCCTAAAGTCCACCAAAACTTCCAAAATAACTCCTAAAACTATAATTCATTTCCCAGCATAACACCAATATGATTCTAGTGACAAAACTCAAGTTTGACACCCTCAAACTTCCATCCAAATTCAGATTCACAATCTTAAAATTTAAAAATAAAAACAACTATAAAACCAAAATAAAACACCATTGAAACAACAATAAAAACTCTCCTTGGCTGTGAACTACTCCTCCTAGCAGTAGCTAACCAACTTCTAAGCCTCAAATCTTCACTTCGCAAAGCTTTTAGCCATCAATTCTCTTAAGCTTCTTCAAGGTTCCACCAAGTCGAGAGAGAAGGAGGAGGGGGTCAGTTGGGAGTGGTGACAAAAATAGAGCGTTGTAATTTCTAAAACTTTCTATGTTACTAAGCCTATCCTCTAGCCAATTGACCAATTTGCCTCTGCATAACAATTTTCCATCAAAGTCCCCTCAAGGGTAAAACAGTCTTTATTTCCCGTTTTCCACTAATTCTCCAACAATCCTTTAAATTCCTAGTTAACCCCGACATGCCCCAATTAACCACCAAACACTTATTCATTACTCATTAAATCCCAATTTTACATTAACTTCCCAAAATACCCCTAGGCTCGCCTCGAGCCGGGTATTAAACCCCGCTGTGACTACCCCGCTAAACCGCTCACTAGGATCGCCTCGAGCCGTATACGTCAAATATATCCACATAATAATGTGGTCTTAATCATTTACTCACATAAACAACATTTATGCCCACACTGGGCCAATATTACAAATATGTCCCAATTATCAAGAATGGGCCCGCATGCATATTTTTTACTCATAAACATGCATCTAAATATAATCATACTCACATATCACATATATATCATGCATGCTACATAGTCACGCATTAAATCAGTTAATCACACATATATCCAGTTATGCTCTCCCGGCACGCTAATGAAGGTACTAAACCCTGTTAGCATTTTTGGGACATTACGGTAGTGATTAAATCGATGGACACTTTATATATCTATAAAAGTACTCAATAAATAAATGTCTATAATTACAAGAGTTCAATCTCATATCTCATATTAATAAATAAGGTTATTATATTAAAGAGTTTTATTAATAATCTAAATTTATTGTAACTTGAAATTATAGGTCCATAGGTCCTCGAGATAGCTCTATCAACACTATTAAAGGTAAGAGTTGAAATTGGGAAAAATAAGGATAATGAATTATTTGGAAGAAATTTGTTCTTCAAGGTCAAATATGTGATTGGAGACAAATTAATTAATTAATAAATTAGTTTTTCAAAATTAATAAATAAATTAATTATATTTTTCTAAAATTATTTTAGTATTTTCAAAAATAGCATTTAGATAATTAATTTTGAATTAATTAGCTTTATTTATTTAAATATTGTGAAAAAGATAATTCTGATAATTCAAATTGGATTTGAATTTGAAATGATATTTGTTCTTTAATTAATTTGATAAATAATTTATGAGGTTTAAATATTTTTGAATAAATAATTATTAATTAATAATTAAAAGAGAATGGTTGGAACACATCCCTGAAATCAGGGATGTGTTACACGCCAACTACAATGCATGCACTGTAGTTGGCGTTTATTAGAGTCAAAGAATGAGTCTTGGATATTTATTTTGAATTTTGAATTTTAAAATTTAATGAATTCTTTTATATATTTATCAGATGGAAATAGTTTTTAACTTAAGACTTTTGACAGAAAGAAAAGATCGTATTATTTTCTCTATGCCAGAAAAGTGTCTCAGAGCTAATATTCCAAGATCTCATGTGTTGAGAATATCTTTAGATTCAGAATATTTCCCTACCATTACTATACGTGTCCACACATGTCTTGAGGTGTAGAGATACATCTTCGAAGATCTTGGTCTTAGTATATTGAAGAACTACTTTTGATTGGATGTTCGTTGGAGATACAAAAAGATAGCGATGATTCTAAATGGTTCTTCAACTGGTAAATCCTCATCTTATATTTCTCTATGATTAATGTATTGCATGTTAATGGGTCCGATTATTTAAATTATGTTTAAATAATTTGTTTTTGAAATTTCAGAGCCCAACAACCTGTGCTTTCTGCTGCGCACATGGTAAACCAGTTACCAACACATTCCTAAAGATAAATACTTGTAATGTCTCACACACCTTTATCTGATTACTCTTGTGTTTTCCACTTTTTCGTACTTAGCACTTTTATGGCCTTGTGCTTGATCCATTCATGAACCATCCGGAGTGAAAACTCCTATTCTCTTGAGAGGCGGCACCACCTCTAGGTTCACATAGGTGAAATTCTTACGTCATCTTTGATACCTTTAGAGATGCTTGTTACTCATCAACTAGATTTCATTGAAAGCCTATGGCTTAACCCTCATGTCCAATAGTAACCAACATTAACTCATCCTTGTAGGGACCTTTAACATGTTAATGTTGAAACTATTCCCGTATCAATGACTTGTTCTTACCCATTGAACTCTACATTTGATGTATACAAATTTTAGTTGAGTTGCCATCATTGAGGAATCTATTGGTTAATGAGTTTTAGTCCCATCCCTCTATTTGTGGAACTCACCAAATCTCTCCCAAGAGGATTGTTAAACGGATCCACTAAGTTCTCAAAAGATTTCATATATAAAATTGATATGATACTCTTATCAATTAATTCCCTCACATAATCATGTCATAGACTTATATGTCTAGACTTTCTATTGTATATTGTTGACCCTCAAATTGGTCAACGACACGGAGTCAGATACACGATAGAAAATGAGAGGAAAACAAGAAGAAATTCAAATGGAAAGCAAACGACACAAAATGATTTATAGTGGTTCGACCCCAATTGGATGGTAATGATCTACGTCCACTTAGTATTCGTATTGATGTTGAATCCCAACACTGTGATCAATGAAATAGGGTTCACGAGTTTCACAAGCCTTGGGAAGATTACAACTTTAGTGAATAATCACACTATATTCTTCCCTCATAGTACAAAGATCCAAAGTTCAAAAGTCCCTTCCTTGAGCCCTTTGATTCTTATTTATAGGCTCAAGACGAGTACATGGGCTGATGGGCCTTAATTATCATTAAGACTTGCGTATCTAGGCAATACAAGAAATTACAATTAATGCAAATATCATAAGATTGCACATCCAAAAGATTCTTATTTATAGGCTCAAGAAGAGTACATGGGCTGATGGGCCTTAATTATCATTAAGACTTGCGTCTCTAGGCAATAAAAGAAATTACAATTAATGCAAATATCATAAGATTGCACATCCAAAAGGAAGCAAATGAACATATGCGACCAGGCTGGTCGCACCTAAGCGTGATGCTTGATAAATCAATGACTTTTTGGTCTATGGTCGAAGATGATTCATTCACTTAAAGTCATCACGTGCTCGCCACATGTAGGTCAATCATGCCACATCATCAGGAGCCGTTTTTGGGTAAACATTTGCCCCCAAGTTTATTTTACTGCGACCAGCATAAAGTAAACTTAAACAACCAACCTTTCGTATGCCCCATCAAATCTGTCAGAGTCGTCCATGCCTTCTCAAAAAAGGCACCTAATCATGTAACTGCAGTTTCCCAAAAGGTGTTGGATGGCTTTCACGTTTTCTCATGCCTCGAAAAATATCCTCTCATCATTACCTTGGTAACCGCACTACGACCAATATAAAAAACCCCTCAAAATCATTTTTTACTTTTTACTTTCTATCTCTTTCTCAAGAACACCGAAGAACAGAGCATAAAAAACCCAGAAATTATGACGATCTTGACTACTCACAGAATTCTGCCCAGCGACATAGCGTTTCAGAAATTTGCTCTAATCTTTATCCAAGTAAGTTTATCGACCTTTTTAGTCGTTGAGATGCCATGCAATATCTGTGTTTATATCTTTGAGTTCTTTCTTGTTCTTGGGAGAAATTGTTTTGGGGTAAATAGGTACGTAGGTCTGAGCATGATGGGATAAGGAAATAACACTTCATGATGCTTAGGAATCAGTTTGGGAGTGAGGATCATTAATTTAGGGGGAAAAATCGAAGTAAAAATTTGACTTTTAAGCATGTAGAAAAAACTGGGTTTTTCCCGCACCAACTCAAAGTCGAAAAGTTTTTTCAGAAAAACTTTTCACTTCTTCTTTTTAATCTGTTTTCCAAACTATTTGCATACAATTTAGTGTTCACATTTGAATGTTACTGGTCATATAAAAGCATAACTTTTTTACCCGAGCAACGTTATTCCAACTTTACCACCTTCTGGGTCTTTTGGCCGCAGATTCTCATCTCCCTTCTCTGTTCGCAGATTTTCATGCATGACCCGTGGGGAGGTGAAAGGCCGATCGACGACGACTTGCTCGTCCAGCTGCTCGAAGATCAAGAACAGCCGTCGTTACTAATCTCGAAACTTCCTTTTTCTCATAACCCTTCTAATAGACCTTCAACTAGTCCATGGAACATGGGTCGAGTAAAATCCACTGCTCAAAAGAAAAGGAAACCAACCTCTCCTCCTACCAAACAGCCTGCTCCTCGAGCTAAAAATCCTTCGACTAGCCCACAAGCTGAAGACATTCCTCAGCCAGAAATCCAAACAAAGGCCCAACCTCGAGATGTCCTTTGATCAGAAGTCGAATGGTACGTGGTACCTCCTAGTAACATCACAAATAGGATGGTAGGGAATTATCTCAAGAAGTTCGGACTTCCTGGGATAACCCTAATCCAACCTACTATCGACCAGCGGGCAAGCCTGCCTGGGGGTGCCTTCAGCACCTGGTCGAGATATCACATTGAGGTAGGGGCAACCTTGCCTATTCATCCATTTTTCCAGGGGGTGGCCCACTATTTCGAGGTTGCCCCCCTTCCAAATCACCCCAAACAGATATAGAGTGCTCTCTGCTCTCTATATCCCATACAACCATAAGAAGTGTCCCATCCCGATGCCACACGAGATCAACTATCTATTTGATCTCAAGTCCAACCCCAATCACAACAACACGGAGGTCTTCCATATTTACCACCAGGAATCTACTTGCACCTTCCTGAGTGAGATCACCCACAAGTCCAACGTGGGAAGGTACTTCCAGGAGTACTTTTTAACACCAGACCTGGTTGCCAACAATCTGGCCTTCACTGAAGGAGGTAAATTATTTATTCTCTGTTCGTTCAATTTCCTTTAGCTTTTCTACACATTCCTTAAAACTTTTATGCCATTCAGGTCCATGGCATCGACTAGCTCCTACTCTAGAGATGGAGATATGAGCAACATCTTTGCCAGCATGCCCAATATAGAAAAAAATGTCAAAGAGTTGGTCACAGAGGCTAATCTAAGGCTGGTCGGCCTTCTGGCACCTCACCAGGATGTGAGGGAATTAATAGCAGGGAGTGCCACTGGTGGAGAAATCCCCGAGAAACACCAAGATGTGTCACAACCCTCGAAGAGGAGGGCAATGGGAGTGACCATCAGGGAACCCTCCAGCGCCCCGCGAACAGCTGCTGCTCTGACTCCTTCAGGAAAGGGAAAAAAGAAGGTTTCTGAAAATCCCGAGCCTATTCTTGAGTCATCAGATGAGAACGGTACTACTTCTCACTCTTAAAAAGCTTGCCCATTCCCTGTCATTTATTTGATGGGGATGGCAACTTTAAATACACGCCTAATTTAAATTCAGATTTCTTCAAGCAAGAGAGTGACTGTAGCACTAGTACAGTAAATAATGTATCAATCAATAGTTGTAGCTTGGGTATTTTACTTATAATTTCTTTGCTCTTATTTCTTTGATTTAGTAAGAACCTCTAATTATATTGCCTGATTGTTCATATGTTTCCTTCCTTGTAGTTATGCCTGCCAAGAGAGCCTTTGACCTATACACCAATCCTATCACCGCCACTCCTGCGAGTAGGAAGAAATCGAATAGGCGCCAGCCAAGAGAAGGCTACAGTGACCCATCTGCAAAGAGGGCTCGAATGGAAGACCCTCCTGCACCAACTCCTACCAAAGAAACAACTCCCCCTCTAGGCCCTACTGACCAGACTCCTCCAGCGACCATTGACCAGAATCCTTCAGCTTCTGCCAACCCAAGTCCTACTACTCAGCCAGAGAAAACTCTGGTCGAGGCGATCTTAAACTCCGCTTGCACTTTGGCCAGTGACATGCTGAAAAAACTGTCCAGACACCGGCGTAGTTTGGAATCCTTCAGCAACGCTCCTACCATGTCGGTCAACCAGCTCCTTAGCCGTGGGCTGAACGACCTACTCACTGTAAGCTGCTGCTTCTATTATGGTTTGATTGTTCATCTCTCTGATAGATACTAACAACTTTTTACCTTTAATTTTTGATCGCAGGGGATTCTGACCGTGAGTACCAGTTGGCACTGCTCGGAGGAGGTGGTCGCCAAGTTGGCTGAAGAGAACAAGGTGGCTGAGGAGAGGCTGGTCGAGCAGCACAAGGTGGTTGAGGCCAAGCATGCTGAAGAGTTGCGAGCAGCTGAGGCTAAGATCGCCAAGCTTGAGGAGTAATTGAAGATGAAGGATGATTCTGTTGCCAAAATTACTGCCTCCAAAGATAATTACAAGGAAGCCTCACTCATAAACTACTGAGAAGCCCGCAAACTTCAATCGAAGTTGGAAATTAGCTGCAAGGAGGTTGCTGACCTTGAGGAGACCAATGCGTGCAACTTGGAGAAGTACGAGGGAGCCGCGTTCCAGTGCTTCTACATGTTCTGGAAGAGTAAGCCCAAGGCTAACTTTACTTATCTACCTGACCGTATAAGGGAGGCTGAGTTGGCGAAGTGTGCTTCTTGCCTGGAAGAGGAGGAGAGAGCAAAAGTTCCAGCATTCCCCGAAATCTCCTTGGCTACGGGCATCGATGGCGTAGAAGAGGAAATTGGGGCCTCCGTCGACCGGCAAACTCCACAAGACCCTCCTGCTTCATAATTTTTCTATTTTTTTTATTTAACTTTGTAATTTAAGACACAGGAACTACAGTTTGTGATGTCAAGACAACTTATATTTTTATTGTTGCACTCGCAATTTTTCCTTTTAATAGACAATTACATCCGAGTAGTAACTGCTTGCGGTGTAAAGGATTTCTCTTGGCATTATCATATTTTTATTTTATTATAACATCTGTTCGCATGACCGAACTTAGCATAGCACTTTGGTTTGATTTAACAAAATTTAAACAAAATTTTGAAAAATACTCTAAGTACCGTAGCATGCTTTCACTTATTTTGCTCGTGTGTTTACATATACCTGATGATATGCTTTGCTTACTTGATACCTTATATGCTCCCAAGTGATTGAGGAGCTTTAGGTCCTCGGTCACTTGCCTTGACCAAGACCTATTCGAACATTTCTTCATGTATTAGGAATTAAAAATGATAATACAACTAAACAACACACATAATGAGCAAATACTTGTAAAAAATACAATAATGGGCAAGATTGACTGGCTGCGCACAGTCACTTTTATTTCTCGTAATAAATGGACAATCGTGTTTGTACGAGTGATCAAAGTATGATCTTACACTTATAAGCGATCAGTCACATGATTGACTAACCCTTGTTCATAAACTTGTAAAAATTAAATTTAATACAAGCCAATTCTTTGAAAAGAATTGTTTATTGATAGTACTTGTGCATGTGTTCTCTATTCAAATAGTGAGGAATGAGATCTCCATTTAAGTGAGCAAGTTTATAAGTGCCTGGATGAAGGACTTCTTTGATTTGGTACTGTCCTTCCCAGTTAGGTCTGAGTACTCCAACAGCTTGATTGCAGGTGGTTAGGAAAAATCTTCTAAGTACCAGATCTCCTACATTAAATTTTCTTTCATATACTTTAGATTTGAAATACCAAAATGCAGCGCCAGAAGTCTGCCCCGTCTTCTTGGATGTCTTAACCATTTGATCTTCTTGAGTTCAACTCTCAATGAAAGCACCAAAATGTTGACCCTCAAATTGGTCAACGACACAGAGTCAGATAAACGATAGAAAATGAGAGGAAAACAAGAAGAAATTCAAATGGAAAGCAAACAACACAAAACAATTTATAGTGGTTTGGCCCCAATTGGATGGTAATGACCTACGTCCACTTAGTGTTCTTATTGATGTTGAATCCCAACACTGTGATCAATGAACTAGGGTTCACGAGTTTCACAAGCCTTGGGAAGATTACAACTTCGCTGAATAATCACACTATATTATTCTCTCAAAGTACAAAGATTCAAAGTTCAAAAGTCCTTTCCTTGAGCCCTTTGATTCTTATTTATAGGCTCAAGAAGAGTACATGGGTCGCTGGGCCTTAATTATCATTAAGACTTGTGTATCTAGGCAATAAAAGAAAGTACAATTAATGCAAATATTATAAGATTGCACATCGAAAAGGAAGTAAATGAAAATATTCGACTAGGCTGGTCACACCTAAGCCTGGTGCTTGATAAATCAATGACTTTCTGGTCGATGGTCGAATAGGATTCATTCACTTAAAGTCATCATGTGCCCGCCACGTGTAGGTCAATCCTGCCACATCATCAGGAGTCGTTTTTGGGTAAACATATATTTTGTTGTAAACTCTAATCAAAGTGTCTTGATCTTGATTATCACAATGTAACCAAATAATTGATACATCAACTGCGGTTTTCGGTCTCTCCAACATGAGAAATCTTAGCCACTTAGCCTCTTTGTCGGTTGCTGCTAGAGCTACGGACTCGGACTCCCAATTTCACTTGCATGCTCTAGTTGAGCCACTGCTCTCCCTTCATTTTTTCAAGTTTCAGACTTGAATCGAAGGGTGTGTTTGCCTGTTTGATATTAGAATGACCAAACTTGTCAAGCATTTCCTCAATATCCATCCACATTTCTTGTAACTTTCATACCTAATATGATATCAATCTCTCCAAGGTCCTTCATTTTGAAGTTAAAAGATAGAAACCTCTTCATTTATGTGGATGCCAAAAATCCACCAAGAAAAAAAATGGAGGTATACCCTCGCTAGCCACAGGCAAACCAAGTGTGGATGCTAAAAATCTGGTACTTGTAGGAGACCCAAAACAAGTGCCAAGAGCCCCTCACATGCCACCAAAGACCCGCGCGCACTGACCGCGCGACGCCCCTGCTCCGCGCGTGCGTTGGCTGCGCGACGCCCCTGCTCCGCGCGCGCTAAATGCGCGACACCACCTGATCCGCGCGCAGGGTGGCCTCAGCCTCAAGGGCCTCGCCCAAGGATCATGCATGCAAAGGGTGGCCTCGCCCTCAAGGGCCTCGCCCAAGGATCATGCATGCAAAGGGTGGCCTCGCCCCCAAGGGCCTCACCCAAGGGCCACGCGTGCCTAGTGGCCTCGCCCCAAGGGCCTCGCCCAAGGACTACGCATGCCTAGTGGCCTCGCCCAAGGGCCACGCACGTCTAATGGCCTTGCCCCAAAGGGCCTCGCCCAAGGGCCGCGCGTGCCTAGTTGCCTCGGACCAAAGGGCCTCGCCCAAGGACTACGCATGCCTAGTTGCCTCACCTAAGGGCCACACACGTCTAATGGCCTCGCCCCAAAGGACCTCGCCCAAGGGCCACGCGTGCCTAGTGACCTCGCACCAAAGGGCCTCGCCCAAGGACTACGCATGCCTAGTGGCCTCGCCCCAAAGGGCCTTGCCCAAGGACTAAGCACGCCTAGTGGCCTCGCCACAAAGGGCCTCGTCCAAAGGGTCACACGTATATGGCGGCCTTGCCCCAGTGGGTCTCGTCCAAAGGCCTCATGTCCATGATGCCAGTGTTCAAGGTGGCCCACAAGAGACAAAAATAGTACGAACAAGGTACCTCTAAAGGGGTACGTACATGCCTGCAAGGATCAAGGGACAGGCCTGACACCTGTACCCGACAAATAGTGGCGGTTGGGAATAGTACGGGGAATGGCAACACCGCCACCACGTCTCTGACACCCGTACAAGGAAAGTAGTGGAGTCATGACCGGGTACAAAAGTTGAGGTGCACCCACGAACTCTGACCATGTACTAGAGCTGACACCACTACCCCAGGGACCACTCTCCTGCAAGTGTACTCATCTACCATCTGGTCCCCTGGACCACCATGTACCCAGGACCATTAAAGCCTACTATAAAATGAACTCTAACTCCACCTGAAAGGCGGTTGGAAAATTGATTGTATGCTAAGGCTGTTAAGTAATATACAATTTCGACTCCATTGCATTTCGACATTTTTGCTCATTTAAGTTTTCTCCATCTTCTTCTGAGATACCTTTGGCAATATAGTCTTAGTTTTCTAACCTTATATCATTGACGAGATTTCACCGTCAACAGTTTGGCGCCGTCTGTGGGAAGAACAAGCGTCAAGCCAGTGTTCTTCCATCACTTCCAACAAAGAAAGATGCTAAGACGTTCAAAACGCCTACGGCAACTACAAGAGGTTGAGGTTCGCCGAGACAATGTAGGGCGGAGGGCTTCCAAGAAAGACCCCCCTCCGCCCAAGCATGGAGGTGGACTGGAAGAACCTCTTCCCCCAGGGGAGGAGAGGGAAGCATCGTCCCCAGCTATCCAGCCCGACGGAGGTCATTCAAAGCCACTAGTGTATCCACTTAACCGACCCCCGCTGACCCCACGCTCAGGCCACCAAGACCCCGGTCCCTCGACGCACTGGCCAGGCAAGGGTCCCGGGGTACGCTTGGTAAGTTCCAGCTCAAGGACGCGCTTCTACAAGGATGAGATTCACGAGTTGCATAAAAAGACTCGAAGGCTGGAAACCACGATAAAAAAATGCAGGAGGTTTTAAACGACCTACTGCAAGGGAAGTCAAGCATACCCCTCCCTTAGCGTAAAGGGAAGGAGCATAAAAAAGGGGAAAGCACTGTCCCCCTAGACGATGGGGGAACCCAACTTTCCACCAGTAAAACCCCCCAGACAAAGTACCAGGGGGACCTAGGCCAACGAAATGTCCCGAGGAGCAAAGGCGGAGGGAAGGTGATGGTCGTAAGAACAAGGCCGAAGTCCCCTCAAAAGAGGCACCCCCTAGCCTAAGAAAAGAGCTCCATGGGGAGAGGTTAGAAGTAAGAGACGTACCCCTTGCGGTTCCTCCGAGGGACACAACAAAGGAAAGGGATCACCCCGAGAACCCGCAAAACTCCTTATGCAAAAAGAGGAGGGGGATAGACACCAAAATGCGAAGCCCTCGAGGAAAGATCACCACTACACTTGGGGGCCACATGGATGACAAAGAATTGAACTGTGATTCACCCTTCACAAGGGAGATTCAGGCTGAGCAAATGCCCACTGGCTTTAGAGAGCCTCGCATGACTCCGTACGAGGGTACTACAGACCCAAAATATCACTTAGACTCCTTCAATAACTTGATGAGGTTAGGAGGGGTCAACAACAGGGCAAAGTCTCATTGCTTCATCGTTACGCTTAAAGGAGTGGCGCACAAGTGGTTCAAGAGGTTAAGGCCAGGAACAATTGAGTCATGGCAACAATTCTCTGATGAATTTCTTCAGCAACACCATGCAGCGTGTGATTACGTCATGCCAACTACCAGCCTCGCTAACATAAAACAAGGCGAGAATGAAAGTCTAAAGGACTACATCCATAGGTTCAGTATAGAAGCAACAAAGGTGGGAGGTTTAACCAAAGCGGAGCACAAGATGGCTATTACAGCAGGAGTTCGTCCAGGAAGCAAGTTGTGGGGGAACATGCTCAAAAGAGAAGTTACGAATTTGGATGACTTCGAGAGAGAGCCCAGAAGTACATACGTGTGGAAGAGGGCCATAAGAACTTCTATGTGGAAGAAAGTGAACCTTCCTCCTGTTGCCCTACTGTAACGCCCTACGACCTTAGAGCTGTTACTAAGTGAGTTTAAAATAGAAATTGTGCATTTAGTTGACTCTAAGTGGTTTCTAAAACCAAAAGTGTGAATAAATCAGAGTTTAAGGCTGTACTCTTCGAAAATGATTAGTTTCATTGAAAACGTTAAATGTAAAACATCTGGGATCCCAAAATGAGGTTTACAAAATATTTACAACTCAAAAATAGATTTACACTTGATCAGTTATCAAAAGAATGATTTAATACAGCCATATACAAAATGCCCCCAACCAAAGCAGTTGGGCAGGCCGAACATGTACGCGCCGCCCCCACGCTCTCCATACTCATGGCCGGTTGACTGACTCCTTGCTTTTACCTGCCACACGGAGCACCCGTGAGCCGAAGCCCAGCAAGAAAACCCAAATAGTACATAACATATGCAAATCATATAGCTGGCATAATTCACTGATAAATAGGAAAACCATCATAATAAACAAGTACGGCCATGCCGCCCCTGAGGCCTTACCAAAGCCTGGGGTTTCGGTTCTCACCACGAGGATAACTCATGTATCCCTTGGGTCCCACCCTGAATATAAGCATCCCATGTGCTGTGTGTTACTTTCGGCCCCACGACCGTACCCAGCCTACGCCGCACTCGGCCCTTGCCGTTCATTTCATTATAATCACACATATAGTACATTCGAAATAATCATTCATACACATTATGATTCATTTAAGGTTAAACATTTGCACATAATACAGTCTGGGGCCATGCCCTGCAATCACACAGTGGGGCCATGCCCTATTCTCGGGTGTTACGGTTTTCTTACCTTTAGATTCAGTAGCCTTGATCAACCTGACTCCTTGAGCACGATCTTACCCGAGCCCTAGCGCTTACCTAAGAAAAATCCACAAGTCAAAGTCATCACCAATCCTCAAGTCCGAAACCTAGCCTCAGGACTAATCCCGAGCCCCCGGGAAGTCCTAGATCCCCAAAACAACGTGGCGAAATCGAGCCCCGAACCCTAGGTCAAAATCCCTTTACAAAAGCCCAAAAATCCCCTCTGTGAACAGTGCAGCGCTACAGCGCTCAAAAGAGGGCGTTGTAGCGCTACAAGCAGAACCACCCTCACCAGACAGGGGCTAGCGCTACAGCGCCCCCTACCTAGCGCTGTAGCGCTAGTTGCAGCAGGCCAAAACCAAAAATCGCACCCATTTCGACCCCAAACTTGCCCAACTCTTTCTCAAGCCCAAAAACAAACTTACACACACCACACACTCATCCCAAGCACCCCATGAACTCAATCCCAAGCTCAAGCAACCCACAATTCAAAATCTAACCCAATGAACCCAAAAACCAGAAAATCACTCAAACAACAAGGATAGGGTCTAAGAAATCATGCCGTGGGTGGAATTTCGACCTTGAATTGAACCCTAGACCTCCTTGGCTTGCACCTTCACAACCTTGACCTGTTTCCCCCAAAAACCCCATCCATTTAGCTCAAAAACACAGCTCAAAACCAGCAAAACCCTAAAACCGAAAACCTCAAGAACTTACCTCAAATCTCTGATGTGGTCTTGCTAATCCCTTGCCAATCCTCAAT
Organism: Humulus lupulus; assembly: GCF_963169125.1. Lineage (NCBI taxonomy): Eukaryota > Viridiplantae > Streptophyta > Magnoliopsida > Rosales > Cannabaceae > Humulus > Humulus lupulus. Next base: position 148,492,730 of record NC_084796.1, read on the forward strand.
CCTAGCTTAGGATCCTTGATGCTCAGCTAACCCTAGCTTTCCACTGAGCTTAACCTCAAGAAAAATCAAGTGAAATGGTTGGGAGAGCCACAAACCGAATCTTCAAAGCCAAACCCTTCAGTTTTCCCTCTCTTCCTTCTCTTCCTTCTTTCTCTCTTTTCAGCCTATGCTTTTCTCTACAAAATCCACTAAGTATAAAGACCTTCTTTATTTTATCTCTTACAAGCCTAATGACCAAAATGCCCTCCCTTACTAATTCTAAACCTTTATGTCCATAAAGGGGCATTTTAGTCATATTACCCAAATTCCCACTAATTCCTCAAGTGTTCCTAATAATTCCCGCTCGCTACCCAATACCGGATTAATCATCAAATATATTCCCAGATTCTCAATTAAACTCCCCAGGCTTAACCCAAGCCTGGCACAGGTTCCCGCTTTGACTTTCCGCTAACCCGCTCATTCTAAGATCGTCTCGAGTCATAGATCACAGGTATCAACATAGTCATGCCCAACATGGCCAAATTACAAATATGCTCAATCAGGTCTACATGCATACTAATTCACGTAGTCATGCATCACAATTAATCACATAATCATATAACGTGCATTAAATCATAATCATGCAAAAAAACTCATTAAAGACACACACAGAATTCCTTTATGCCCTCCGGGCACACTATCCCAGGCCCTAAGCCTTAATACCGAATTTGGGGTCGTTACACCTACTACCAATACGTCTGAAGATTCCATATAGAAGGGGGCGTCGTGCTAGAGGGGTCGCTGGCCAAGTTTGAGATTGAACGAAGACCATCTAGCCATGAAAGTCCCGACTCGAGGGGAGATCACCTCAAAAATAGACGCTTGGGAAAAGGGTCTCCAAAGTAGACGCTTGAGAAAAGGGTCTCAAAAGTAGACGCTTGAGAAAAGGGTCTCCAAAAATAGACGCTTGAGAAAAGGGTCTCCAAAGTAGACGCTTGAGAAAAGGGTCTAAAAAGTAGACGCTTGAGAAAAGGGTCTCCAAAAATAGATGCTTGAGAAAAGGGTCTCCAAAGTAGACGCTAGTAAAAAGGGTCTCAAAGTAGACGCTTCCAAAAAGGGTCTCAAAGAAGACGCTTGCAAAAAGGGTCTCAAAGAAGACGCTTGCAAAAATAGTACTATGCCTAATGACGAGAAGGACTTTTCTCGCAAGATATAATAAGCGCGTGCAAAAATAGATAAAAGGATAGCTAGAACCCAAAGGGTCAACATATCCTTACAGATACAACCAAGGTGCACCAAAGAGAGACCTATCGAACCCCCATTCGCGTGGGCTCCAAAGGACCTCGAGCATGAAAAATATAGAAAATATATATATATACAATAAAAAATAAAAAGGAAGAGAAGAGTCTACAAGAACGCCTAAAGGCCTCCCTATAGACTGGGGGGCAAGTGTGGATGCCAAAAGTCCACCAAGAAAAAAATGGAGGTTTACCCTCGCTAGCCACGGGCAAACCAAGTGTGGATGCTAAAATTCTGGAACTTGTAGGAGACCCAAACCAAGTGCCAAGAGCCCCTTGCGTGCCACCAAAGACCCGCGCGCGCTGATTGCGCGACGCCCCTGCTCCACGCGTGCGTTGGCCGCAAGACGCCCCTGCTTCGCGCGCGCTGACCGCGCGACACAATCAGGATCCGAGCGCGCTGGCCGCACGACACCACCTGATCTGCGCGCAGGGTGGCCTCGCCCTCAAGGGCCTCGCCCAAGGATCATGCATGCATTGGGTGGCCTCGCCCTCAAGGGCCTCGCCAAAGGATCATGCATGCATAGGGTGGCCTCGCCCCCAAGGGCCTCGCCTAAGGGCCACGCGTGCCTAGTGGCCTCGCCCCCAAGGGCCTCGCCCAAGGACTACGCATGCCTAGTGGCCTCACCCAAGGGCCACGCACGTCTAATGGCCTCGCCCCAAAGGGCCTCACCCAAGGTCCGCGCGTGCCTAGTGGCCTCGCACCAAAGGGCCTCGCCCAAGGACTACGCATGCCTAGTGGCCTCGCCCAAGGGCCACGCACGTCTAATGGCCTTGCCCCAAAGGACCTCACCCAAGGGCCACGCATGCCTAGTGGCCTCGCACCAAAGGGCCTCGCCCAAGGACTACGCATGCCTAGTGGCCTCGCCCCAAAGGGCCTCGTCCAAAGGGTCACGTGTATATGGCAGCCTCGCCCTAGTGGGCCTCGTCCGAAGGCCTCGCGCGCATGATGCCAGTGTTCAAGGTGGCCCACAAGAGACAAAAAGAATACGAACAAGGTACCTATAAAGGGGTACGTACATGCCTGCAAAGATCAAGGGATAGGCCTGACACCTGTACCCGAAAAATAGTGGCGGTTGGGAACAGTACGGGGAATGGCAACACCACCACCACGTCTCTGACACCCGTACAAGGCAAGTAGTGGAGTCATGACCGGGTAAAAAAGCTGAGGTGCACCCATGAACTCTGACCATGTACCAGAGTTGACACCACTACCCCAGGGACCACTCTCCTGCTAGTGTACTCACGTACCATCTGGTCCCTTGGACCACCATGTACCCAGGGCCATTAGAGCCTACTATAAAATGAACTCTAACTCCACTGGAAAGGGGGTTGGAAAATTGATTGTATGCTAAGGCTGTTAAGTAATATACAATTTCGACTCCATTGCAGTTCGACATTTTTGCTCATTTAAGTTTTCTCCATCTTCTTCTGAGATACCTTTGGCAATATAGTCTTAGTTTTCTAACCTTATATCATTGACGAGATTTCACCATCAACAATTTATATTATGCATTTCATCCCATTACTTAATATAAACATATCATCAACATGTAGACACACTAAGGTGACATAGTCATCACAAGTCTTAGGGTATAAGCACTTGTCTGCACTATTGTGTCTAAACCCATTCGAAACATAGGCTTCATTAAACTTTTGATACCATTGTTTTGGTGCTTCTTTGAAACTGTATAATGATTTACCAACCTTACACACCTTATGTTCATTTCCCTTTTGAACAAACCCTTCCAGTTGTTCCATGTACACCCCCTCATCGAGGTTACCATTTAGGAATGTCGTTTTGACATCCATTTGATGAACATATAGGTTCTGTATTGATGATAAGGCAAACAAAAATCTTATAGATGTTGTCCTTGCTACTAGTGCATAGGTTTCAAAATAATCTATGCCCTCCTTTTTTCTAAACCATTTGGCCACCAATCTTGACTTATAGGCTTGAATGATCCCAGTAGTGTTGTATTTTCTTTTAAATACCCACTTGCAACTATTGGATTTAATCTTTGTAGAAGATCAACAATCTCCCAAGTATGGTTAAACATAATTGAATCCATTTAATCATTTATTGCATCTTTCCAAAAGTTAGAGTCCCTTGAGAACATAGCTTATTGGAAAGTTTTAGGATCATCCTCCACTTGAAGTACCATAGGATACTTCCAAGTCTCTCCCTTGTGGTTTTCTTCTACTAGTTAAAGAGTCTCCACTTGAGAGGTTTTATTTTGTGATCCACCCTCTATAAGCCTTTGGCTTCTTCTTGGCAATATCAAGTTCTCTACAGCCCTTGAAGGTAACAAATCTTGAGTTCCTTCTAATGATTTAAGTTCATGAGGCTTATTGTTACTATACAATAAATTCTCAAAGAACTCAAGTTCTCTTGATTCAATTATCACATTAGACTCCAAGTCTAATAGCCTATAGGTTTTTCTATTTGAGGCATAGCCTACAAATACACATTTGATGGCCTTCAAACCCAACTTGGTCATTTTAGTCTCTATGCTCTTGCCATAAGAAAGCCACCCCCACACTTTGAGATACCCTAGGTTGGGTCTATTTCCTTTCCATATCTCATATGGTGAAATTGATTCCTTTTTTGAAGAATCTAGTTTAGAATATGACAATCGTTAAGTAAGGCGTCTCCCCAAAATGCAAAACTCAAATTTTCAGGTAATATCATAACATTAATCATTTCAACATATGTTGTATTCTTTCTTTCTACTATGCCATTTTTTTGGGGTGTATAAGGGGTTGTACATTCATGTATTATCCTATGCATCTCACAAAACACATTAAATTCATTGGAAAAATAATCTCTGTCCCCATCACTTCTAGTCACTTTTATTTTCTTTTCCAATTGATTATTAACTTAGACTCTATAGATTTTAAACATGCTAAAGGCCTCATCCTTATTCTTAAGCAAGTACACATATGTGAATATAGAATAATCATCAATAAAGATAATAAAATATCTATGTCCACCTCTAGTAATTATTCCATTCAATTCACATAAATCACTATGAATCAAATCTAACAAGTTAATTTTAATTTCCTTTCAACACTTGGAAAAGATTTCTTTACCATCTTAGATTTAACACATAATTCACATTTATCATGCTCAACATAATTGCATATAATTAAACAACATTTGATATGTCTTTTAATTGTACTCTGTCCTATATGAGCAAGTCTATTATGCTGTAAAGTAATTGTTTTACCTGAAGCTGGTCATGGTGACGTGGAGTTCAAAGAGGACACGTAGTAGTACACAACATTGAAACTTCAAAGAGCTGGTAGAGATGACTCAACTGCTTGAGTAGACTTCATCAGTATGAAGAAAGTAGTCTGCCTTGTAGAGGTTGAAGGCCCACGAAGCATGCAGCTCGAAGGGAAGGAAGTTGGTCGAAGGCACAACTACTTTATGAAGCTGCTTGAAGGGAGACTTGCTTATAGACAAGTCATTCAACCACAATGATCTGAATTTTGCTAGATATTTATGTAACTGATATTTGAATGTATCTTTTGTATTATTTTGAATATGTAATCAGTTGTAAAAATCCCACACTACACGTGTAACCTAGATCATTTTGCAGGGTCCATAGCCCACTAAGAGACTCTATAAATAGGGATCTCTCACAGTCATTATCTCCAAGTTGAATGCACACTTTACATACAAAACCCTATGAAATTGTTTATTCTCTCTTAGGCTTTGGAAACATCAGTTGAACTTTGTTCTTCTTGATCTTGAGTCTAAGACTTTCTTGATAAATAAAAGTGCAAGTGGATCTAGGTTATTACCAACTCTTGGGGCTGAACCACTATAAATCACTGATGTCGTTTTAGTTGATTTTAGTTCTTTAAATTATTTACTATCGTTCATATTTGACCCAGTGTCATTAACCGAAATGCTGGTCAACATTTTAGTGCTTTCGTTGAGAGTTGAACTCAAGATCACAATCTACGAATTCGTCTGAATCAATGGCTATCACTATTAGAAGGCAAAGCTAGGATCCACAAGGGGGGAACCCTAGCATTGGAAAATATGACCGCCCTTCGAGTAGTTAGATTCCTACTCTGCACCCTAGTAATCAGGTTCATCCACTTGGAGACCTGCCTCCACAAAGAGAGTTTTGGCATGATGAGCCCCACGTGGACATAAGGGAAGATCTCAAACCCAATATAGAACAAGTAAAAGAAGTCATGGGGCAAATGCAAGAGCAGTTTGTTGCCATGCATGAAAATCAGGGAGAAGCTATAGAAGCTGTATCTGAAGCCCTGAACAAGCAGAGACAAGACTTTTAGTCTTGGATGGATCAATGGTAGCGAGCCCTTGAAGCTCTTCAAGAAGAAGCTGACCGTCGTAATATTGAAGTAGCAAGGTTGCTAGAAGCTATCTTGCTACAAACTTAAGCATCAAGACCTCGATTAATGAACCCTCAACAATAGAATATTGGCCAAGCCAATGCTACAGAAAAAGGCCAGCTATTCGAGCCCCAGAGTCTGCTCAACCAACAAGGTCTCGAGACCAAGTGGTTCCCCCTGGGCAAACTCGAAGTGATCACTCAAATAAGGGAGCTCAACCAGGGGTATAGTGTCAACTCCAAAAGATGACCAAGTGCCACCCAGTCATTACCAAAGTTAACGTTGGGGTAGAAAAGTTTCTGTAGTTGGAAGGCCCAGTGAAGGGCAAACAAGGTGAGCAGCCTCAAGAGGAGGGCAACCTCCTAATCCAGAGAATCTCAGAACAAATGACCTGCCAATCAAAATCAAGGCCAGCAACCTAGAGGTAATCATTCAGCTAGGTACAATCTTGGTCACCCTTCACGAAGAATTAAGCGAAGAAATGACCAAGAAGCAAGTAGCAGCTATCAAACATCCTATCAGGATGGTTATGATGATGATGAGGATAGTCGATACTACCAACCCCAAGAGGACAATTTATTTTGCCAAGGCCACTTGCTAGGGATAATGTGCATCCTGAAGGACTGTTTCTCCCACCAAGGCAGCACAAGCCAGCAAATTGTCCCCTAGGCCTCCTCCTGGTGCTCCTTGAGTAGATAGCCAAAATGTTGGGGCAGCCTAGAGGAGGTAATGTCTTTAACTGACTTGGAAACCAGGGACGTGACTTGTGAGATGTCCTTGATCAACTTTGGGAAGGCAATGGGTCTAATGTTGTGGGATCCATCATACCAGTAATCCCTCTAGCACCACGAAATGAAGCTACAACACTCTCAATCACCCCTAGTAGTTGTACCATTGGTCGCTCAAGCTATTCAAGCACTACTTGATGCCCTTACTCATACAGTTCGGGAATTAACAACCCCAAAACTATTTGACATCAATTTAAAGATGAGGAAAGTCTCTCATTTCTCTAATCAAATCAATGAACTTACCATTCCACCCAAGTTCTAGATGCCAACATGGAAGATGTACATCGGCAAGGAAGATGCAATGTCTCACGTGAATAATTTCAAAATGCAAACAGATATCCAAGAGGTCCAGATGATGTTCATTACAGGATCTTTCCTGCTACCCTTGTTGACTCTGCACAATAATGGTTCTTTAAACTAGAGCTTGAAACCATTAATTTTTGGGATGCATTTATGAGACTCTTCAACTCATAGTTCTTCGCTGCTCGAACTCTACCAGCCGAGCTCAATGACCTCGTTCACATTAAGCAAGGACCCAACGAGCCCCTCAAATAATATGTGCAACATTTTATGCAAGAAGCTCCTCATTCCAATGCAGTCAGTGATAATGGAAAGTTGATGGCCATCATGGCTGTGATCCGAGTCAAAGGTCCACTTTGGACCGACCTTAGAAGAGAATCCGTTTACACAACTAGAGAGTTCCTAGATCAAGCAGACAAGTTTATAAAACTGGAATAAGCTATTTAGAAAGCTAACCAAACTGGAACAAGTACTGAACCAGCCAAAAGCTATTGTGCAAATAACCAGAACTAGACAACCAATGGTAATGGTAACAAGAATAACCAGAACAGTGGTAAACGAAACAACAGTTCTAGCACTGGAAATAATAATGACAACAAATGAGAAAATATCAATGATAAGCCACGAGAATATATGCCTCGTTTCACCACCTACTCTACGCTATTAGGGTCACGGGCAGAAGTCTTTCAAGCTACACAAGCTGAAGTGCCTTATAGAAAGCCAAATTCAATAAGGAAAAATATAAGTAAGAGTGACACCAAAAAATTATGTCATTTCCATAACGACTATGGACATGATACCAATGAGTGTAATAAGCTTAATGATGAAATTGAATTTCTCACCCATCAAAATCATCAGGGCATGAGAAGACACATTTGTTGTCCCTTCCAACAGAATCAAACTATTGCAGGAACTCCTGATGCACCAGCCCAACCACTACAACCTGCCCCTGTAGCTGGTCGACTTGATAAGATTTGTGGATGACCGCACATGGCTGGCGAAAGCAATAAGGCCCTAGAACGATATGCCTAAACACTACACCATGAACAAGGAGAAGAAGTGTTGGTCGTCGAGGAACGTACTCCTAAAACACCTTAGTACGAACGAAAGACTATTACATTCACCAAGGTCGATGCCACATATGTCAGGTTCCCACACAATGATCCTTTGGTAATAGAAGCACAATTTGCCAACATGATCATTCACGAACCATGGTGGATCATGGTTCTTTAACATTCATTTGAACACCACTCTTGAAAGGATGAAACTCTCAGTTTGAGACCTTGAGCCCTGCACACATACCTTATATGGTTTTATTGGAGAATGAATGACTCCAGCAGGGACAATCAAACTAGTAGTAATCGCTGGACCTGCACCAAAAAACATCACAGTTATGGCCATTTTCGTTGTGTTTGACCTTCCTTCAGCTTTCAACGCCTTGCTTAGAAGGACGATACTCATTGATTGGAGTGTTGTCACATCCATATTCCACTTAACAATGAAATTCCCAACAAATGCTTGAATTGGATGTGTTAAAGAGAATCAACCAAAAGCTCGAGAATGTTACAATTCTTCCATTACAACTTTTATGAAAGGCTTGGCAATGACAAGCATGATTTTCACTGGGCCAGCATAAAACAAGCCAACAATAGTAATGGAGATGAGTACATCAGAAGCACGAAAATAGGCTTCCCCAAATGAGCAACACACCTCCAAATAGAGTGTTGCCTAAGGCAATGAATTGTACTTTGATCCTCTCTCTGGGAATTATGATACTGGAGTGGGACCAATTCAAGACCTTGAAGAGATTCCACTCGACCAAGATGAACCGAATAGAGGGTCATTACTACAAAAAAAAAAAGGCCATTTGAGTCAGTTCCCAACTGCCATAATTGAATTTTTGCATTAGTTTTGAAAGTGACGCAAACTACCATGACAAAAACTAACCTTTCATTAGCGTCAGTGGAGAACTAATGCAAACCTAGCATTTGAATCCGAGGGGCGCTGTCGCAAATGCTAGACATTTGAGTCAGTGTAGCACTGACACAAATGCCAGGATTGCATCAATGCTCCACTAACACTAATGCCAGGCATTTGAGTTAGTGTAGCGTTGACACAAATGCCAGGTTTCCATCAGTGTCCCTGTAACGACCCAAATTTGCTAATAGGGCTTACGTTCTTGATTAGCGTGCCTGGAGGGCAATAAATGATTTAATGTGTTAATATGTGAATTTATGTGAGTATGTGATAGAGATGCATGTTTAGTTGAGTTAAATGTGGATGTGGGTCCCGTTTGGATATTAGGGGTATGCTTGTGATGTTAGCCCGTTGAGGGCATAAATGTGATAAATATGATATGCATGTGATATATTTCTATGTAGCACGATCTGAGACAGTCCTGGGGAGCGGTTAGCCCGAAAGTCACAACGGGGTTGAGAATCCGGCTCAAGCCGAGTCGAGGGGTATTTTGGGTGTTAGATGTATTATTGGGTTATCGAGGTATGAAAGTAAATATTCGGAGATATAATTGAGGTTAGAGTGTATAGGAAAGAATATTTGGGAAATTAATCTTTTGGACCTCGAGGACTTAGCGGGATTAGGTAAATGACTAAATTTCCCTTGGGTAAGTTAAGGATATTGGCTAAGTTTAAGGGGCAGCTTGGTCATTTTGTGAGAATAAAGTTATATATAGTTAAGTAAAAGAAACTGCTGGAACCAAAGGGAAGGGTCAATTTTTAGCTTAATCCTCTCAAAGTCGGTTTATTATCTTGGACTGTGATGTGTAAGCTTGGGAGATCTTCAGCAGAAATCCAAGGCTTGAGGCTTGTGTGAGAGAGCTTTGAAGTTGGAGGAGCAAAGAAGACTAGGAATTACCAGCTGAGGTAAGGACTTTAACCTTCAAATTTCTTGAGTTTCAGTAGAATTGTAGTTTAAACAATGAGCTGCATGTGAATTAGGATGATGATGTTAAGTTTGATTGTGAGCTGAGTTTCATGGCTGTGTGAACTTATAGCAAAGTTTAGATGCTGTGGTTGAGGGACTTAAGCTTAATTTCTAGGTTAAATTGCTGGGTTGAGGTGATTTTGGGTGAGATGGTTTGAAGAAAACGCAGGAAAAGGATGGAGATTTCTGGGTTTGGATGCGAGGGTCGCGGCCCGTATGCGCACGTGGCCATGGGAGGCCAAGGAGTTGGATGTGCGCCGCGATGCTTGACCAAGCGCGCCGCGGCCCGTGTGTGCTTTAGTGAAGTGCTAGCCTCTGTTTCGAGGCTAGCCGCGACGCTTGTAGATAGGGCCGCATCTCTTAGTGCCAATTTGTGTATTAATGTGTGTTTAGGCTTCGAAACTCAAAGGTTAAGGCTCAGGATGGATTTTATCACCCGGATTGATAGAATCCAAGGCCCCGGAGATTATAATTATGGTTCAAAGTTATCTAATGGGTTAGAACTTGATGGATGAATATTGTTATGTGTTGTGACTAGGGTTTCGGCGAGGCTCAAGTTAGAGGACTGTGCTTGGGATATCGGTGCTCAGAGAGCTCGGGACGCAGGTAAGAAAACCCATGTTCCCATAGAGCTCGTATGCAGGGCTGAGCCCAATATGTCTGAATTGCAGGGTGTAGCCCTTTGATTGAATTTGTTAGTGTTCAGTATTTGTTTATTATGCTATGAATGCTATTGTGTAAATGTTTGGTAAGAGCCGGGAACGGCGCAGGCCGAGGATGGTAGGGAACTGCAAAGGGCCGGGAACGGCAAAGGGCCAGAAACGGTGTTGGGCACGTTGAGTGCAAGGCCGAGTACGGCAAGGGGCCGGGAGCAGCGTTGAGCACGTGGAGTGCGAGTTGCCAGGGCGAGACCCTAAAGGATACCTGGGATATCCTCACGGTGTGGACCGTAAACCCAGGGCCAGGTAAAGCGCTTGGGACGGCTTGGCCGTATGTGCCTATTGATGGCCCGTTTACGTGCTATGTGTCGGTTTTGCATATGTTATATGTTTGTGGGTTTTCTTGCTGGGCTTCGGCTTATGGGTGCTCTGTGGTGCAGGTAAGGGCAAGGAGAAAGCCAACCAACCTTGAGTATAGCAGGCATGAAGCGGCGTGTACATGTTTGGCCTGCCTGGCTTCCACAGCCAGTGGAATTTTGGGAGATGAATGTAATAAAACCTAGATTTTATCATTTAGCCGACTTGGTTGTATTTATTTGTTATAAATATTTCTAAACAGTATTTTGGGTTCCCAAGTGTTAAACTTTTTGTAAATAGCCGACTCTATTTATGTTTTAGTTACACTTTTGCTTTTAAAGCCTCGATTAGCGAGTGATTGCACGTTTTTTTAAACTCACTTAGTAACGGCTCTAAGGTAGTAGGGTGTTACAACTTGGTATCAGAGCGAGCTAAGGTTATTGGTTCTGGAGATTGGCCGAACATGTACGCTCCCTGTCAGAGACAAGCTTGACTCAGGGTTGGTTGGTATGATTGACTAATATGCTTGAATATGTGCTTGAATGCCCTGTTTGCCTGCTTATCTTGTATAGAGCATGATGAATGAGTTAACATATGCATGATGCGAGGGCATGGCCCGTTGTGTGTTATATGCGATCTGTATGCTATGTGAGTTACTGTTTGTGGATGGTTGATGTGTTTGGGAGGTGGGTTTGGATGTTGTTATCATGCCTGATGAGCGGCATCATTGGTTCCAGGCATCATTGGTTCCAGGCATATTTGTTGAGATGCCTTGACAATCATCTAGACTCCGCGACAGTAGGGCCGAGGATGACAACCAAGGTCAGGACCCTCCACCTGCCCCACAGAATTGGCAAGCGATGTTTACCAAGATGGAAATGAGACTGTAGCGAACAGAGGAAGAGCTGCGACAGTTGAGGCAGTAGGCCTCTCCTCAGGTCACTGGGCTGCCAGTTCAGCAGGTTGCGACGCCAGTGCCGATTCAATCTGCTATGGAGAATAAGTGGGAACCTTTGTATGAGAGGTTCAGGAAACAACATCCTCCCACCTTCGAGGGTGGACCAGACCCACTGCGGGCAGAGCAATGGATGAATATAATCTCCTCAATTCTGGATTTTATGAGGGTTCAAGAAAATGAAAGGGTAACTTGTGCTAGCTACATGTTTAGAGAGGATGCCCACATCTGGTGGGATGTGGTGGTTCAAAGAAGGAATGTATCAGTTATGACTTGGGAAGAGTTCAGAAACTTATTTAATGAGAAGTATTACAGTGTGGCAGTTCGAGCTGCGAAGGTTGATGAGTTTATCAAACTGACTTAGAACTGATTGACAGTGACAGAGTATGCTTTGAAGTTTGACAGATTGGCGAAGTTTGTGCCAGATTTAGTGCCAACTGATGCGACAAGAAGGGACAGGTTTGTTCGGAGGTTGAACGTTATGATTGCCTGCAATGTGAATATTACTTTGGATCCAGAGACTACTACTTATGCCTAGGTAGTGGATAAGGCCCTTACAGCTGGGAGGGCCGAAGATCAGATCTGGAAGGAAAGCGCTGTTAGGCGCGATGCTAGGAGGACAGTACCTCCTTTTGTTTGATCCAGTCGAGGTGGTGGTTCTAGTGAGTAGAAGAGGAAGGCCACAGATTCCTTTGTTCCTCCCAGTTTAGATAGGAGGGCACGGGGTGCTTCTACTGGCCGTCAGGGTGGAAGTGACAACTGGAGGAGCTTTCCAGTGTATCCGTGGTGCAGGCGACGACACCAGGGTAAGTGCAGGATCAGGGCCTGCTTTGTTTGTTGGAGTGCCAGTCATTTGAAGAGGGATTGCCCTCAAGTCAAGAAGGAGGAGCAGAAGCAGAGTGACAGTCTTGCTCCTGCCAGGGTATTTATTTTGACTCAGACCGAGGCGGAGGCTAGCCCATCAGTTGTCACAGGTTAGATCTCTAGTGCTGGTTCTCTATATACTGCATTATTTGATTCAGGGGCTACCCATTCATTTGTATATGCTAGAGTGATAGATCAGCTTTGTAAACCTAGTGGTGTGTATGCTAGGGGATTTCAGACTTTGTTACCAACAGGAGAACTGGTAGTCTATAGGAAATGGATTAGAGCATTGCCAGTAGAGGTAGATGGCAGGGAGCTGTCTGTTGATTTAGTTAAAGATGGATGACTTTGATATGATTCTAGGGATGGATTGGTTATTTAAGTATGGGGCAACCATTGACTGCAAGCACAGAATGGTGACTTTTGAACTGGAAGGGGAGGTACCCTTTGTGTTTGTGGGGACGGTTGGTGGACCGCGAGTACCAATGATTTCAGCATTGAAGGCTAGAGATCTGATGCAGGAAGGTTGCATGGGATTTCTAGCGAGCGTTGTGGATACCTCTGGGGTGGTGTCGGTTGGATCGAGTAAGACTAGACTGGTGTGTGAGTTTCCGGATTTGTTTCCGGCAGATTTGCTGGGGTTGCTGCCGCAGCTGGATATTGACTTTGTTATAGAGTTGGTACCAAGAGCAGAGCTAGTATCTAGGACACCTTACAGAATGGCTCCAGTGGAATTGAAGGAGTTGAAGATTCAGTTGCAGGAGTTACTTGATTTGGGGTTCATTAGACCAAGTTTCTCTCCATGGGGTGCTCCAGTATTGTTCGTTAAGAAGAAGGATGGATCTCTTACGACGTGTGTTGATTACAGGGAGCTAAACAAGTTAACTATTAAGAACAAGTATCCACTGCCTAGGATCAATGATTTGTTTGACCAATTACAGGGAAGAACAGTGTTTTCCAAGATAGACCTCCGATCAGGTTACCATCAGTTAAGGATTAAGGAGGAGGACATACCAAAGACCGCTTTCCAAACGAGGTATGGACACTATGAATTCCTAGTTATGTCCTTTGGATTAACCAATGCCCCAGCAACCTTTATGGACATGATGAATGGGGTTTTCAGGGATTATCTGGATAAGTTTGTGATTGTGTTCATTGACGACATCTTGGTGTATTCTCAGTCGGAGGCAGAGCACGAGCAGCATCTCCGGTTGGTCCTACAGAGGTTGAGGGAGCATAAGTTATATGCTAAGTTCAGTAAGTGTGAGTTCTGGTTACCACAAGTTACATTTTTGGGTCATATCGTCAGTAAGGAGGGGATTCGGGTTGACCTAAGTAAGATTAAGGCGATCAGAGATTGGCCTAGACCGAGCAATGTTCCCGAAGTGAGATGCCTTTTGGGCTTAGCAGGGTACTATCGGCAGTTCGTTGAGGGGTTCTCTAGAATAGCTACACCATTGAAAAAATTGACAAAGAAGAAGACAAGGTATGTTTGGACGGACAGATGTGAGAACAGTTTCAAGGAGTTGAAGCGACGATTGATCACCGCGCTAGTATTAAGCTTGCTGACAGATAATGAAAAGCTTGTGGTTTATTGTGATGCATCCAGATAGGGTTTGGGGTGCATGTTGATGCAAGTTGGTAAGGTGATAGCCTATGCATCGCGACAGTTAAAGGAGTACGAGCAGACATATCCCACACATGATTTGGAATTGGCTACGGTGGTGTTCGCACTTAAGATTTGGAGACATTATCTCTATGGTGAGAAGTGCGAGATATACACCGACCATAAGAGCCTAAAGTATTTCATTACTCAGAAGGACCTGAATATGCGCAAGAGGCGGTGGCTGGAATTGGTTAAGGATTATGATTGTGATATCCTATACCATCCTGGGAAGGCTAATGTTGTGGCTGATGCATTGAGTCGGAAAGGCCTAGGACAGTTGTTTAGTTCGAGGTAGATATTTGATGAGCTGGCCGAGGGGAAGACTAGAGTAGGTATAGAGTTTGTGGTTGGTCAGTTGGCCAACATCACTCTTCAGTCTACACTCCTTGAGAGGATCAAGGAGGTGCAGGGGAAAAATTCCTAGTTGAGAGGTCACAAAGAGAATGTCTTAGTCGGAGCGACTAAGGACTTTTCTATTTCAGAGATGGGATTACTGAAGTACAAGGGTCGGATCTGCATTCTGATGGATTCTGATATCCGGCGGGAGAACTTAGATGAATCGTATACCACTCCCTATTCCTTGTACCCAGGTACGATGAAGATGTAACAGGATTCAAGAGCTTTGTATTGGTGGTTCGGCATGAAGAGGGATGTGGTAGATTATGTGGCCATGTGCTTAACTTGTCAGCAGGTTAAGGCTGAGCATCAGAGGCTAGCGGGGCTCCTGCAGCCTCTGGGGATCCCAGAATGGAAGTGGGAAGATATCACCATGGATTTTGTGCTTTTTTTGCCGAGGACCGTGGGACAGCATGACTCGGTGTAGGTGATTGTGAATAGGTATACCAAGTCCGCCCACTTTTTGCCTATTAGGACAGCTTATACTGTGGGGCAGTATGTTGAGTTATATGTGAAGGAGATAGTTTTACTTCATGGGGCTCCGAGGTCGATAGTATCCGACAGAGACCCCACCTTCACTTCTACGTTTTGGGAGAGCCTGCAGAAGGCTATGGGCACGCAGTTACGGTTTAGTACCGCTTATCATCCTCAGACAGATGGACAGACTGAGAGGATGATTCAGATATTGGAGGACATGTTGCGAGCCTGTGTGATAGATTTTGGGGAATCGTGGAGTAAGTATCTCCCTTTGATCGAGTTCTCGTACATTAACAGTTATCAGGCGACCATTGGAGTGGCTCCGTATGAGATGCTTTATGGAAGGAAGTGTAGATCTCCTATCCCTTGGGATGAGACAGGTGAGAGGAGATATCTGGGTCCAGAGATGGTTCAGAGGACCAATGAGGCGATTGAGAAGATTAGAGCGCGAATGCTCGCCTCCCAGATTCGTCAGAAGAGCTACTCAGACCTGATATGCAAGGGCATCGAATTTCAGGTTGGTGATCATGTGTTCCTTAGGGTTTCACCTTTTAAGGGAGTGAAACAGTTTGGTGTTGCGGTCAAGCTGAGCCCTAGGTTTGTTGGCCCCTTCGAGATTCTGGAACGGGTTGGAGAGGTAGCTTATAGACTAGCGATGCCTCCAGCTTTATCAGGGGTTCATAATGTTTGACATGTATCCATGCTCCAGAAGTATGTGTCAGATTTGACGCATGTTCTAAGCTATGAGAATCTGGAGCTTGATCAGGATTTATCCTACGAGGAGAAATCGATTCAGGTTCTTGACCGAAAAGATAAAGTTTTGCAGAGCAAGACCATCGCCTTAGTGAAAGTGCTATGGAGGAACAACAAGGTTGAGGAGGCGACGTGGGAACTGGAGTCAGAGATGAGGGAGCGGTATCCCGAGTTGTTCAGGTAATTTTGAGGATGAAATTTCTGTCAGGAGGGGATAGTTGTAACGACCCAAATTTGGTAATTGGGCTTAGGGTCTTGATTAGCGTGCCTGGAGGGCAATAAATGATTTAATGTGTTAATATGTGAATTTATGTGAGTATGTGATAGAGATGCATGTGTTAGTTGAGTTAAATGTGCATGTGGGAACCGTTTGGATATTAGGGGTATGTTTGTGATGTTAGACCGTTGAGGGCATAAATGTGATAAATATAATATGCATGTGATATATTTCTGTGTAGCACGATCCGAGACAGTCCTGGGGAGCGGTTAGCCCGAAAGTCACAACGGGGTTGAGAATCTGGCTCAGGGCGAGTCGAGGGGTATTTTGGGTGTTAGATGTATTATTGGGTCATCAGGGTATGAAAGAAAATATTCAGAGATATATTTGAAGTTAGAGTGTATAGGAAAGAATATTGGGGAAATTAATATTTTGGATCTCGAGGACTTAACGGGATTAGGTAAATGACTAAATTTCCCTTGGGTCAATTAAGGATAGAGGCTAAGCTTAAGGGGCATCTTGGTCATTTTGTCAGAATAAAGTTAGATATAGTTATGTAAAAGAAATTACTGGAACCAAAGGGAAGGGTCAGTTTTTAGCTTAATCCTCTCAAAGTCGGTTTATTATCTTGGACTGTGGTGTGTAAGCTTGGGAGATCTTCAGCAGAAATCCAAGGCTTGAGGCTTGTGTGAGAGAGCTTTGAAGTTGGAGGAGCAAAGAAGGCCAGGAATTACCAGCTGAGGTAAGGACTTTATCCTTCAAATTTCTTGAGTTTCAGTAGAATTGTAGTTTAAACCATGAGCTGCATGTGAATTATGATTATGATGTTTAGTTTGATTGTGAGCTGAGTTTCATGGCTGTGTGAACTTATATGCAGTTTAGATGGTGTGGTTGAGGGACTTAAGCTTAATTTCTGGGTTAAATTGCTGGGTTGAGGTGATTTATGGTGAGATGGTTTGAAGAAAACGCAGGAAAAGGATGGAAATTTCTGGGTAGGCGAGGGCCGCGGGCCGTGTGCGCGTGCGGCCATGGGAGGCTAAGGAGTTGGATGCCCATCGCGGTGCTTGGCCAAGCGCGCCGCGACCCGTGTGTGCTTTAGTGAAGTGCTAGCCTCTGTTTTGAGGCTAGCCGCGACACTTGTGTGTAGGGCCGCGACTCTTAGTGCCAGTTTGTGTATTAATGTGTGTTTAGGCTTGGGAACTCAAAGGTTAAGGCTCAGGATGGATTTTATCACCCGGATTGATAGAATCAAAGGTCCCGGAGATTATAATTATGGTTCAAAGTTATCTAATGGGTTAGAACTTTATGGATGAATATTGTTATGTGTTTTGACTAGGGTTTCGGCGAGGCTCAAGTTAGAGGACTGTGCTCAGGATATCGGTGCTCAGAGAGCTCGGGACGTAGGTAAGAAAACCCCTGTTCCCATAGAGCTTGTATGCAGGGCTGAGCCCAATATGTCTGAATTGCAGGGCGTAGCCCTTTGATTGAATTTGTTAGTGTTCAGTATTTGTTTATTATGCTATGAATGATATTGTGTAAATGTTCAGAAAAAGCCAGGAACAGCGCAGGCTGAGGTCGGCAGGGGCCGGGAATGGCAAAGGGCCAAGAACAGAAAAGGGCCAGAAACGGCGTTGGGCACGTTGAGTGCAAGGCCGAGTACGGCAAGGGGCCGGGAGCAGCGTTGAGCACATGGAGTGCGATTTGCCAGGAAAAGACCCTAAAGAATACCTGGGATATCCTAACGGTGTGGACTGCAAACCCAGGGCCTGGTAAAGCCGCTAGGACAGCTTGGCCGTATGTGTTTGGCCTATTGATGGCCCGTTTATATGCTATGTGTCGGTTTTGCATGTTATCTGTTTGTGGGTTTTCTTGCTAGGCTTCAACTCACGGGTGCTCTGTAGTGCAGGTAAGGGCAAGGAGAAAGCCAACCAACCATGAGTATAGTAGGCATGAAGCGGCGTGTACATGTTTGGCCTACCTGACTGCCACAGCCTGTAATAACCCGAATTTTTTTATTATTTATTGTGTTTTATGTAAACATTATTCTGTGAATTAATTTTTTTTTAAGAGTATGAATAATAATTAAAATAATATTTGATGAATATTATTTTAATTAAATAAATGTGAGTTGATCGCTTTAGACCATAGTGTGGGGAGTTAGATGTGAAATAAATCTAAGATGGACATCTTGTTCAAAGAGTTTTAGTATATGATTTTATGTATTTGGAATCCACATAAAATCATAGAATCATTTTAGACTATGATTTTGTGACTTATTCACTAAGAGTCTATGAATAATTCAAGAGGAATTTTATAGGATTAAAATCATGATTTTATGTTGAAAGGACTCACATAAAATCATAGACATAAGTTAAACCAAAGTTGCATTTTTGGTGTTTAGACTACAGTTTATATTTACCATTCTTAAGCTATAGTTTTAATGTTTTATTTTGAGAAGCGTATGGTGGTGTGTTTGGCTGCACACATACTTATTGGAGGGAAACACAATTTAAACAGCTATGGAAGTTTTTAGAGGTTACCAGGCAGGGAATTAGAACCGTTGTCTTTCTTCATTAGTGTTAGCCATTTTTGAACGTTAAAGGATAACTGTGAGAGATTAGAGACAGAAAACACATTGTGTTCTTGTTTTGTACGTTCACTTTGGGTCCAAGAAGGAGGAATCAAAGGTGAGTTTTCCTTGGTTTTTCTTTGGGTTACAGTCCTTAGACACGTCCTTAGAGCATATGTTTTGATTGTAGAAGAAAGCAAGAGGAAGAAGGGAGAGTTATTGGGAATTCGGTACATGAATAGTCAGAAGAAAAACGTAAGTCCGAGCATACATTTGTGTTGATTTTCTCTTAGATTATGAGTACCAAATTTATGTCAAATAGTTTTGTTGTGTTCATAGTGTTGTCTACTAAGTTGAGGAGAAGAAGAAATCACCAAGAACCGGCCACATTAAGAGGTATATATTCATAAATTTCCTTAGTAGTTTACGGTACCGATTGTTCTTCATTTATGTTCTTAGGTTGGCTATGGATTTGTGGGCTATTTTGTATGGATCTAATTGGTGTTTTGGGTCTAGAAACATACATTAAGGGGTTGGAGATAGTTTAATATATGTGGTCTTGAAGTTTGAGATGATTTGGTGGTGGTTGAAGAATGGTGGAAATGGGTGGCCGTGCATGGGGAATACCACTTTGGGTGGTCACGCGTGGAGGCCGGTGGTGGGGCTAGTGGTGGTCGAAGTGATGAGCATGGTGGTCTATGGAGTGAGGTCGTGGCTGCCATGGTGAGAAACCTTGGTTAGGATGGCCATGGCTGAATGTGTATAAGGATGAAGATGATGGGGGTAGTCACGTGCATGTAAGAGCATGTGTCCAAGTAGTTACTAATGGTTACTGATTAGTAACCAAAAGGACCAAAAATGGTAGTTGGTCCCAAACCTTTAGAATTTTATCGCTAGGCTCGGGATTAGGTACCCCAAAGTCTACAAACTGATATTTGAGGATCGAGGTTTAGAAAATTTATCTAAGTAATATCTAAGATTAATAATTTACGAACTAGGTTCGGGAATTATTATTTAAGCTTCATGAAAAGTTCTAGGTTCGGGAATTAGTTTCAAAGTTTAGATTTGATGACTTAGAACTTATGAAATATTTTCAAGGACTTAGAAAATATTTGAGGAAGTACAATATTGCCAATTTTAAGTCTCAAGATCAAGAAGTGGGCTCGGGGCTCGTGAATTGGACTCGAGCATCAGAAAATGGAATTTTAAGAAATAATTGGAGTTTTGACTTGCAATTTCGAACATGGCCTAGGATAAAATTATTATTGGAAATAATAATTTTCTAATTTGAGTTTGGGATTCTGAGAGGGGTATTATGGTCATTTTACCCCAAGGGCTCGAGTTTGGGCCAGGGTCGGGAATTTTAGTTTTTTTTTTTTTTTTAAATTCCCTTATATATTTTAGAATCTTAGTAAGAATAAACTAAGACATATTGTCCCAATATTATTATAAGGTCTAAACGCGATCGGAAAATACTCACAAAGATATAATTCACGAAAGCTAAGGACAAGAGGTAAGGAAGTATACACCAAGAGTAACTTAGCTTGTTGTGATCTTAGTGAATTGTTTGCATGTTTGTATACTGCTGGTTAAATTCTAGATGCTATATATATGTGTGATTATATGGCTGGATGCGCATGATAGTACCCATCTATCAGGTTTGAATGTGCTTAGTGCAGTAAAGTTATCATGAATGCATGTGCAATGTTTATGACTGTCAAGGGAAACCTTGTGAGGGTGGATCCCATGCAGCCGTGTAGTGGGGTTTGTCGTCTAGTCCGTAAAGTCATCGGGTTTTAGCGGAGTATACCCCTTTGGCACGGGAGGTGAGTATTCTCTGGGCCGCGGAGGCCACCCGGGGATCATGACCCCACAGATAACTCGATGGCTCAGTACAAGGCCTTGTGAGGGCGGATTCCCCATGCAGCCGTACAGTGGGGTTATCCGCCAAGTCAGTAGAGTCATCGTGTTTTAGCGGAGTATACCCCTTTGGTACGGGAGGTGAGTATTCTCTAGGCCGTGGAGGCCACACTGGGATTAAAACCCCACAGATAACACGATGGCTCAGTTATATGTTTTCAGTATGTTACGCAACACTTTGACTTATGTGAATATGCTAGACGTGTTGCTCAGTTTGCAGTTTCTAGATATGCATTTCTATTATGAAAAGTTTGTTTTGAATAGTAGAATCATGAGTTGTAGCTAGCTTCCTTACTGAGCGTTATAGCTCATCAGTTACTGTGTGTGTGTAGGTAAGGGCAAAGCTTAAGGAGCAGTGCAATGAGCTGGAGGGGATTCTGTATGAAGTATGCATACTGTGAAACAACCGACCTGTAGGGTTGTCAGGGTTCTCTTAAGTTTTCCGCTAAGTCTAGTAATAGTTTTATCAATTTCATGTTTACTAGTTTTACTTAAAGAAGGCCCTATGGCCACAGACTATTTCTTAAGTCACGTTTAAACTACATTTTGTTTTTAAAACTATGGGATCCCATCCAAATACTATTTTATTTCAAAGTACTCCAATGTAAAATTTTCTAAAGTTTATTTAGTTTTTAATGTTCGATTTTTACCAAAGTTGACCGTAAGGGTCCAGTTGACCCCGGATAGTCATAGTCGTGTTCGGTGGGTCTAGTTAAGAAAAGTCAGGTCGTTACATTTTAAGCGTGCTTGGCCTGGAGTAATCTAGGGATGGGTGACCTCTGGGAAGTTTTCTCAGGAAGTGTGCGAGTGAGGACAAAGCAAGCTGGAAAGACTTGTCTTGGTTTGTAGGGCTAGTCGTCATTCCAGAAAGCAGCCATAGCGATGTGGGGCGTCACATAATGGTATCAGAGCCTTGACCCAGCTGGAAGTGTGGCCGACGGGGACGTCGGGCCCGTAAGGAGGGGTGATTGTGACAGTCAAAATCCCGTGATCCGTAAGGGGAAAGACCGGGTAAGCTGTGCAATCCCACACCGCCTGGGGAAGGTCAAGTGTAATGATTCTAAGACTGTGTAGGTATGGGACTACACAGTTGAAGAGGGCTTAAATGGATTGATTGGTACTACCTATATCAGGAAGGTGCATCTTCTTTTCAGTAGCCCATCACTTGAGAACTCCATGGTTAAGCGTGCTTGGCCTGGAGTAATCTAGGGATGGGTGACCTCCTGGGAAGTTTTCCCAGGAAGTGTGCGAGTGAGGACAAAGCACACTGGAAAGACTTGTCTTCGTTTGTAGGGCTAGTCGTCATTCCAGAAAGCAGCCATAGTGATGTGGGGCGTCACATAATGGTATCAGAGCCCTACAAACGAAGACAAGTATTTCCAGCGTGCTTTGTCCTCACTCGCACACTTCCTGGGAATACTTACCAGGAGGTCACCCATCCCTAGATTACTCCAGGCCAAGCACGCTTAACCATGAAGTTCTCAAGTGATGGGCTACCGAAAAGAAGATGCACCTTCCTGATATAGGTAGTACCAATCAATCCATTTAAGCCCTCTTCAACTGTGTAGTCCTATACCTACACAGTCTTAGAATCATTACACTTGACCTTCCCCAAACGGTGTGGGATTGCACAGCTTACCCGGTCTTTCCCCTTACGGATCACGGGATTCTGACTGTCACACAGCCAGTGGAATTTTGGGAGATGAATGTAATAAAACCTAGATTTTTCCCTTTAGCCGACTTGGTTGTATTTATATGTTTTAAATATTTCTAAACAATATTTTGGGTTCCCAAGTGTTAAACTTTTATGATTTTCAATGAAATAGAATTATTTCTAAAGTTTCTACTCTGTTTATGTTTTAGTTACACTTTTGCTTTAAAAGCCTCGATTAGCGAGTGATTGCATTTTTTTTTAAACTCACTTAGTAACGGCTCTAAGGTAGTAAGGCGTTACAGTCCCACTGACGCGAATGTCAGGTTTGTTTGCATCAGTGCTCCATTGACACAAAAGCTAAAAAACTGCAATTTTTTGTGTCAGTTAGGAAATGCCACATAATGTTTTAACTAGGAAAATTGCAAATGTTTATGCCAATTCCCCTAGTCTATTTGATAAAAAAAAACAACAAAAATAGAAAAAAAAACAGCAGGAATAGAAAAACAGTAGCAAAAATAGTAAAACACCAGTGTAAACATAAATAAAAAGCACCATAAATAAATAAAACATTTGTATATTTAACATTTGTGATTAAAATCTACAAAAATAATTCAGATTTCAAAGATAATCATTGTATGTAGTTAAAACTATTGCATTCTAAAATTCTAATCATTAAACACTTAAACTAAAGTTTCCTCACCAAACTTGCTAATTTGCTAACTGAGATACGCCAAAATTGATTCAGTCCACTCATCCTGAATCTCGTTGATTTCATCAGTCATATATGGTGTTGTACTCTTAAACTATTTAAGAAATATTTAAAATAATAAGTTAGAATTAATTCATCAAAATAAAATCATAAGCGATACTTTAAATAAGATTCAATGAGTAAAATAATACCTCATTTTTCAAGTAAGTCTTCGATCTAGGCTGTTAAATCACATCACTAGCAAACTTCATAATTTAATAGCCACACTCGGTAGGCCCAGTTTGATTTTTCCACTATTACAACATAGTTATACAAATCTAAGTATCATATTTGGAAAAATATGTCCAAAACATTAATAAGATAAATAATAATTTATTTACTTTACGAACACAAACTTTTAGTTTAATACTCTTTTTGTCTTCGGTGTGTATCATATTGATCAAATGCCTTCACAAATTATTAATATTTATCCAGATGTGAGTCCAGATGAATTTGTAAATTTATTAAGTAATATGTATAACGTACATGATAATTATTTCCTTGATTTCCGGAAGAAAATGAGAATTTACAGGATCCAAAAATGTCACTGAATGACTATGTGGCTGAATCAATACTAACATCTAGTGAAAGCTACAACCAAAAATACTTTTGTGTAAGATATTTTTCAATTTAAAAAATATATGGATACAAAATTAATATGACTTACTTGTTATTCCATGGACAAATAAAAAAATTGTGTCTCTAGTTCCATATGCAGAAATCGTTCGAAGAGATTTTTAGCTCATGCTTCATTGGTTCCTCCAAGAGTGAACATTAAAGCATGATGCATGAAAGTGTACATGTGGTTCAACACCTTCATTTGCATTAAATCATCGAACACCCTACATATAAAAAAGTCAATAAACTAATAAATTTCAAGTTACACTAATTAAACTATAAATTGATAAACACCATTGTACCTCATATATAAAGTCTGCTTAGTCTGTCCAATAATCTCATAGTTGCAAAAGTGGATGATATCCTCTTTCAATTACCGAGCATCATTTGAGAATCCAAATACCCCTTCTACAATCGAAATTGCTACCATGTGGTCACTTTTCCACCAATCAATAAACTTCAACAAACATTTCAACATTTTTGTCATAGACACTTCTATAGGCTCATGTGTCAATGCCTCTATTCTTTGCCTTGACATATATATCGAGTAAGTGCCTATACATATATATGGCTAGTCTTATTTTGTTCTTTCATTATATTGCTAATTAATGTAGTTCATTGATATAAAATGGTTTTTCTTGAAGAGAACATTTCGATTGGATAAAAACTACTTATCCTAATAAGTCTCGGAATAAAAAATGGGTACAAGATGAACATTATCGAAATTTCAGTACTTAGTTAGAGAATGAGGTAAAATATTTGTGTTGTTCTTGTTTGAGTTTTATTGTATTTCTTCTTGTTACATTTTGATAGACTTGATTTTACGTTGTATGAACTATGTTTTGAATAACACCACAAACAAAGTGTCTAAAACACTAAAATGGATAGCACGAGGTCCTTCAATAAGTGTAATTAAGTATAAATGTTACTGTTTACCGAGTTTTTCGGAAACGAATATAAACAGAATAATAAAAAAGATAAGAACTGTAGAAATGCTGAAATGTAACTAAACAAACAGTGTTTTTACGTGGTTCAGGCGTTAACAAGCCCTAGTCCACGAGTCGATGTTATTATACTTGGAAAAGGTTACAGTAAGATGGCTGGTGCACAATAACTTCACACACTCACAGTGTTTCTCTCTGGTTCTCTTGAAGAAGATGAAGCTAGAGAGATTTTAGTAGAGTTTTTGCTATGTGATTTTTTCGTCGTCCCTCTTCTTGTAAAATGAAGGGGTCTTTATAGCTAGGGTTTCGGATTAGGGTTTTTCTCTACGTACATGAGTCTTAATTACACCAGCCATAAATAGGGGATACAATTCCTGTAGTAGCATGGCTACAAGACTCTATGTGGGTATATTTACGTGAAAGTATGGGGAACACACAAAGTCAGCCGTCTTTTCCAAGTTGTCAGCGGAACAGTAGGCGAAAAGGTACCCTTAGGCGTGCTGGGATGTGTGCGGCTTTGACCTGACGGGCGTGTCAGGCGGGATCCTGTGTCAGACGGATATCATTCCAAATATGCCTTCTCCCGGACTCGACCGTTCAGTTTTGTTCTGTGCGAGGCACGGAACTGTTTCCGCGGAGACCACTCGAAGAGCCTCTCCTGGAAGGGGCCTCCCCGAGGGGTATCCTTCGGGAGTCCGGGAGAGTCGACGAGTTTCCATGTTGTGCTTGCTTGGAAGAGTAATCTGGATACTAAACAGGAGAGGCGAAGCCTTTCTGTCTATCCGCGAGCTCTGGTCACCTACCGTGAAAGACATCGATAATTCTGCTTCCCCGAGGACATCAATCTAAACGCTATCCGGAAAGGCGGGCAGAAACGCTGTCAGTGGGTGAGGATACCCATTATCTATCCCGGACAGGGGGTAGGTCACGGAGCTGCATATTCCCCGGGACAGAGGGGGGCCGCTAGCGCTCCTGGAGCCGGTCACCCCCAAGCTCCCGGGTCTCAGTTCCCAGCACTTCCTGCTCCACCCGCTCCGGCGCCCATTGCCTTGTTGGCTCCAGGACCAGGCAACCCATATCCACCCGGCCTTGCTCCGCCACCCGTTGATGGACACGTAGCCACCATTTCCGGAGGACCGCACCTTGCCGGAAGTACCCGCAACTCCCAGAAGAGGTACTTGAGGGAGTTAGAACACACCGAGGAGATGTGCGCCTTGGTTCAATCACCTGCTCAACGTCCCCGAATGATGGATCTTCCCATCACCTTCACAAAGGACGATGCTCGACATGTGCACTTCCCCCACAACGATCCCCTCGTGGTGGAAGCCCAGATTGCCAATAAGAAGGTCTCGCGGATCTTGGTCGATAACGGAAGCTCCGTAAACATCCTCTTCAAAGCGACCTTCCACGCGATCGGATTGACCGAGACAGACCTGGCCCCATGCCCCATCCAGCTTCAAGGGTTCAATGGGGACGCACTCATGCCATTAGGCAAAATTCAACTTCCAGTCCCCCTCAGAGAAGAAAGCGACGCTTGTACCTTCAAGCATAGCACATTCGTGGTGGTCGACTGCCCCACGGCGTATAATGCCATCTTAGGCCGACCGGTCCTGATCGATTGTGGGGCCATAACCTCGATACGCCACTTATGTTTAAAGTTTCCATGCGACGATGGGCGTATTGGCACCCTCCGAGGAGACCAAAGAAGTGCACGGAGCTGTTATAACGTCTCCGTCCGATCCGTCTACACGGTCCAAGAGACGTTTGCTGCCATTCCTTTGGCGGAAGAATTACCAGAAACTGGGGGTGCTCAGGAGGCATACTTTGACGAACTCGACCCAAGAGTGGGAATCGAGAAAGCAATAGAGCCGATGGAGGAAGTCGAAGAGGTGATCCTCAACCCGGGAGAACCCACCAAAGTCATTCAGGTGGGGAAAAACCTACCGTCGGCCATTCGAGATACGATCGTGGCCACTGTGAAGGATAATCAGGATATCCTGGCATGGTGCCACGCTGATATGACGGGGATTAATCCCAATGTTGCGTGCCATGCACTCAACATAGACCCGTCTGCAACTCCAATTCGCCAAAAGAGGAGGCCGCTGGACCCAGTGAGAGCCGAAGCCGTCAAAGCGGAAGTGGACAAATTGATGTCCATAGGCTTTCTCCAGGAGTCGCACTATCCCGTGTGGTTGGCCAACCCAGTTCTGGTCCCGAAACACGATGGGTCCTGGAGAATGTGCATTGACTTCACGGACCTAAACAAGGCCTGCCCAAAAGATTGTTTCCCTCTTCCACGAATTGATCAGATGGTAGACGCTACTTCCGGGTACGAACTCTTATCCTTCATGGATGCGTACTCCGGATACAACCAGATCAAGATGCATGTCGCGGACCAGGAACACACCAGCTTCCTCACGGACAAGGGTGTCTACTGTTACGTGGTCATGCCTTTCGGTTTGAAGAATGCTGGAGCGACGTACCAGCGTCTGGTAAACAGAATGTTCAAGGACCAACTGGGGAGGAACATGGAGGTGTACGTGGACGACATGTTGGTAAAGTCCAAGACCTCCGGGGACCACAGTGACGACCTTGAGGAAGCTTTCGCCGTGATCCGAAAGTACGGGATGAAACTAAATCCAAAGAAATGTACTTTCGGGGTCTCGTCTGGGAAGTTCCTCGGTTTCATTGTCAGCTCCCGCGGAGTGGAAGCCAACCCTGAGAAAATAAAGGCGTTCATAGATATGCCTTCCCCCCGGAAACATAAGGATGTCCAGAGCGTTACCGGAAGGATAGCTGCTCTCAGCCGCTTCGTATCCAAGGCCACCGACAAGTGTATCCCCTTCTTCAATGTGTTGCGAGGAAACAAGAAGTTTGAGTGGACCCCCGAATGCGAAGCAGCCTTCCAACACCTCAAAGAACATTTAACCCGAGCTCCCATTCTGTCCAAACCTGTCGAAGGAGAGGCGTTGTTCTTATACTTAGCTGTGACTGAGCACGCAGTGAGTGCCGCTCTCGTCCGGGAAGATGGCCGTATCCAGCTCCCTGTGTATTACGTAAGCAAGAGGTTATTGGACGCCGAGTCTAGATATTCAATGATCGAGAAACTCTCCCTCTGCTTGCTAATAGCTTCACGGAAGTTGAGGCCATATTTCCAGGCGCACACCATCAAAGTACTCACCAACCACCCTCTCCGACAAGTCCTGCAGAAGCCCGAGTCTTCTGGCAGATTGCTTAAGTGGGCCATGGAACTGAGCCAGTTCGACGTCCACTACCAACCACGTGTTTCCATAAAAGGTCAAGCTCTCGCGGACTTTATTGTGGAATGCTCGGGAATGAATGACCTCCCGGAAGATCCTGTCCCGGAACTTCCCACCTGGAAGGTCTATGTAGACGGAGCCTCAAATGAAAAAGGAGCTGGGGCGGGGGTCATCCTACTATCTCCCCAAGGGCATCAGCTCCATAGTGCCATCCGTTTCGCGTTCCCAGCATCCAACAACGAGGCAGAACACGAAGCCATGATAGCTGGGTTACGACTGGGCAGAGAAGTTGGAGCCCAAAAAATTGAAGTATACAGCGACTCCCTACTTGTGGTAAACCAAATATCCGGGGAATACCAGACGAAAGGCGAAAGGATGGCTGCCTACGTGTCTCTCTCCCGCGACCTACTGCAGCATTTCAAAGGCTACCAAATCCGCCAGGTCCCCCGGGACCAGAACTCACTCGCGGACACGCTGGCCAAGCTTGCAACGGACCCGGAGATTGAACAGTATGGCTTAGTCCCCATCGGGCACTTAGAAGCCCCCAGTACTAAGACACGAAGGGTAAACGCCATCATCGACCATTCCCACTCCTGGATAGGACCCATCCTCAGATTTCTCACCACCGGAGAGCTCCCCACTGATAAAGCTGACGCAAGGAAGCTCCAATATCAAGCTCCCCGATACGTGGTTATGGATGGAAAGCTTTACCGCAGGGGGTTGTCCATACCCTTCCTTAGGTGTGTTGCCGGAACCGAAGTCAGCACCATCATCCATGAGATTCACGGAGGCTTCTGTGGCGATCATACCTCCGGATTGAGCCTCTCCAAAAAGATCCTTCGACAAGGATACTTCTGGCCCACCATGAAGAAGGATTGTGTGGATTATGTCAGGAAATGTGAGCAGTGCCAGAGGTACGCCAAGGTTCCGCGAGCGCCGCCTACAGAAATTACCCTAATGACCAGCCCCTGGCCGTTCGCCGTTTGGGGCATTGACCTAGTAGGTTCCCTCCCAACTGGGAAGGGTGGAGTGAAGTACGCCATAGTCGCGGTAGACTACTTCACCAAATGGGCTGAAGCTGAACCTATGAACACGGTCACATCTAAAAAAGCACTGGACTTTGTCATCAGGAATATAGTGTGTCGTTTTGGGCTTCCACGAAAAATTGTGTCCGACAACGGAAAGCAGTTTGACAGTGAACACTTCACGAACTTCTGTGCTTCGCATGGAATTATCAAAAGCTTTTCCGCAGTCGCCAGACCCCAGGCTAATTGGCAAGTGGAAGCTGTAAACAAAATATTAAAGACCACGTTGAAGAAAAAACTCCAAGCCTGCAAGGCTCACGGGCCGGAAGAACTTCCGCGAGTACTTTGGGCCTATCGCACAACAGAGAGAACTTCGACGGGGCACACGCCTTATTCCATGACTTTCGGTTGCGAGGCCGTCATCCCAGTAGAAACTATGATCCCCTCTCACAGGCAAGACACCTACGATCCTACCCGGAACCATGCCCTCCTCCAGGATTCCTTGGACATGATCGAAGAGCTCCGGGAGCAGTCGCAGGTCCAACTAAAAATGTACCAAGGCAAGATAGCCCGACACTTTAACACGAGAGTCCAGAGCCGTACATTCGAAGTTGGGGATCTTGTCCTACGGAGAGTATTTCCTGCTACGCAGGATCCGGGAGTAGGAGTCCTCGGACCCAACTGGGAAGGCCCCTACGAAGTCCAAGAAAAAGTGGGCCATGGGACGTATCACTTAAAGAGACTCGACGGATCTAAAGTCCCGCGCGCCTGGAACGCGGAGCACCTCCGCCGTTACTACCAGTAGGCCCCGGACCATCCAGTCGGAAGTCCTTAGTGAAAATAGCAAAAGTGAAAAATGTGGAAATAATCCTACTTGTTGTAAAACTCACGCCTAGCAGGCTAATTTAATGAAACACGGAGAGATTCACTCCGCTTTTACTGCACTTTTTATCCCTGTGTTCAAAGCTGCGTTTTAACAAGTGACCACGCGGTCCGGAGACGTCCGGACCCCACGCTCACTTGGGGGGTATACATGGCTAAGGCATAGCCATACGCCCCTTGAACAAAACGTACACAGAACACCACTTATGTGCTAGCATTGTGTTTGAAATTTTTAAATTGTTTGAAATGTTTAAATTGCTAAGCTTAGGTTTATTTGTTGCCATGAACATGCTTGCATTACGTGTCATATGTGCATTATGTGAAAATTTCCATGGAAATGCCTGCCATTATGTATCATGAGAATTATCTCCTGTGTAGCCCAGCGATGGACGGGACTAGGGGTTGAGGCACGTTCATAGAGCTACGCCAAAACACCCCCAACTCCCTGACAAGTCCTTTGCAGAATTCTCCGCGATCGCTGTAGAGCTTTGCTTCGCAAGCTCCAGCTCCGGGTCCCGCAAGGCGAAAGATGGCAAGATCCGCGAGCGCTGTAGAGCTTTGCTTCGCAAGCTCCAGCTCCGGGTCCCGCAAGGCGAAAGATGGCAAGATCCGCGAGCGCTGTAGAGCTTTGCTTCGCAAGCTCCAGCTCCGGGTCCCGCAAGGCGAAAGATGGCAAGACCCGTGATCGCTGTAAAGCTCTGCATCGCAAGCTCCAGCTCCGGGTCCCGCGAGGCGAAAGATGGCAAGATCCGCGACCGTTGTAAGCCTTGCTTCGCAGGCTCCAACTCCGGATCTCACAAAATAATGCATGGCAAGCTCCACGGCCATTGCAAGTTTCAGCTCCAGAAGCAGACATGCTCGATCCCCCACTCACAGCCGGCCTTGCTTCGCAAAGCCCCTGCTCCAGGATCGCACCTGGTAGGCGTGGCGATTTCCCCGACAGCAATGAGCCTTGCCTCGCAGGGCTCCATGCCAGGTCCCTGAAGTCAGCCACCATGAGGTTCGCAACAACAGTTAGTTTTGCTTTGCAAAGATCTAACCTTCAGTCTAGCGACGCTCACCAAAAGAACTCCCATTCCAAACAATGGAACGACTCACCTTAGCAATCCCAGCGAACAGTATAACTACAAGTCCCGGGATTGGCTATTTGCCTCAGGAAAGCTAAAATACGGTGAAAGGAGCCTGGCCGTTGGAACCAGGAAACCTTCGTAACCTAGAAACTACGTGGGAAAAGACATCATCCGTTAAAGCTTCAAGTGGGAAGTGCATAGGTTTTGGCCGTTGGAACCAAAACCCCATACGCCCCTACAACAGTTTCTACCGTATAAATGTCTACCCTAAGCGCAAAGATAAATAAAGAACTCGGCAGAAAAGAAAGGAGAATGCTATGATTATGGCAAAAATGTCCGCAATGAAAAACTCAAAATAAAAAATAATTAAAGATAAAACCCCTTCAAGCATTGGGGGTAACTACAGCTTCCACGACCGCAGCTTCGGGTGCATCGGTTTCAACTGAGGCTGGCGGAGTCGGCTCATTGGAAGGCGGAACTTTGTCATGAGAAGGTTCAGAGGTCCCCGCTTCTCCGGGATCTCCCACCTCAGGAGCTCCAGCACGTTCGTCAATGTTGTAAGTTTGGACGTACGCCTCTGGGCCCTGATCCCACACGAGTAGCTTCTCCCTCATGGCTTCGGCATCATCTCCCAGATAGCCTAATACCTCCGGGTTCACTTTCCAGAGTTGATGCATGAGGACCACATGCGATATATTAATCGTCCTGTTCAGTATCACCTCAGCATCCTCCTTCTCCTTCAAGCGCTCCGCCTCGGAGGTTGCCAGCTGTGCCTCCGCGACAGTTAGTTGAGCCCTCAATTTCTCCATTTCGGCCTTGGAGGCATCACGCTCCCCCTTAAGAGAATCAATCTCCTTGCGCTGTTCCCTATTTTGGCTCAGCACGGATTGCTTCTCGGTCACATGCCCCCTGGCAGTGAATTGTAAGGCCCCGATCTCTTTATCCTTCTCGGCGAGCCCCAACTACAGCATAGACACGAGATCCCTGCTCCTCTGATGGAGTTGCCCCTCCCCGTGCAGCTTACTCTGAAGAGTGGAATATTCCTCTTGCTGCTTAAGGAGGAGATCATTTTTTGATTGTAAGCGAGCTTCCAGGGTATCCTTCTCCACCTTAGCTTGGGACAGCTCTTCCCGGAGCTTAGAGTTTTCGGCCTTCATCCCATCCGACCGCTGTCTAAACTCATTCTCTGCCTTGGCCCGGTACTCTTGATACTTGGCAAGATATTTCTTGTCCGCCTCTTCCTCAGTCGTGCGCCGGGCCTGATCAATCTTCTCCGAGGCCTCCAAGGCCTGTTGGGTCAGTTTCTGCTTCTCCGCCTCCAAGGCCTGGCGAGCCAGCTGGCTCTCCTCCAGTTGAACCAGAACTGCACCAACCTCCCGGAACGAGCGTTCCGCGATCATAGAGGCCTGCAAGGAAAGACAACAGAATGAGCTAAAGCCGGACAAAAAGACAGATGATCCCAAAAAATAACAACTGACGGCTTACCCCGGATAGTTGCTGCTTCACAGCGTGTGTCAGTAACAGCGGATCCTTACTGCTACTGATGGCCCATTTCTCAGAGTTGAGCTCACATAAGCTCAGGGCCATGTCCTCCATCATCTCAGCTCCGAACGGCGCCAATGCACGTCCGAGCCTAGGCACCAGCCTCTTCTCCAAGGCTGGACCATCCAAAACCGCTCCGGCCGGGTGAAGGGATCTCACCCCTTCGGCCAGCTCAGCTCTCTTCACGGCAGACAAGTTATCTGCCCTTCCCTGAGTAACAACCTTCTCCGCCTCTAACCGCCTCTTCAAAAAACTATCGGCCCGTCTTACACCCTCCAGGAGAGCAGCGGGGAAACTGGTTGGCTTCCGCGGAAAGTGGAACTTCAGGCCAGGCAGGGGAAGATTGGTTGCCTGAGAAGAAGGAGACCCCGGAAGGGTGGACCCCCTTTGGGCTGGAGGAGGAGGCAGACGGGGTATTAAGGCCCCGGTCTGTTGCTTTTGCTGCTGCGGCAGCAGAAGTAATTGCCCTTGTTGCTGCTGCTGGTTTGGATGTTGTTGTTGCTGCTGCTGCGGCGTTGGTGATTGTCTCTCTTGTTCTTGTTGCTGCTGTTGTTGTAGTTGTGGTTGCTGTCGTTGCTGTTGTTGTTGCCTTCGACCGGGAGAAGAGTGTCTAAGGCGTTTGTGCTTAGCGCCCTCAGCATCTTCTCCGGGACGCTTGCTCACCCCAGTTGTCCTCACGGGGAATACAAGCCCTTCCCCGTCGCTGCTACTACTCGAGACCATCATAGTCTCGGAAGGCCCGTCAGCAGGAGACTTCTCTACCCTCGGAGACGCTTGCGCCTCGCCACTTGCCTTCTTGGGGGAGGCAGCTTTACCTCCCCTACCAGCCTTGGTCTTCCGTCCTTTCCCCGTGGACGGGTCTTGGCTGGTGGCAGCCTTCTTAATGAGTAAAGTAACCCTCCCCAGCATCTTGGCTTCTGGATACTCTGCAAGAAACGTTCAAAGCAAGGTTAACGAACCAACAAGCAATGAGAAAGAAGATAAGCGGAAGACAAGACAATCAACAACATAAAAGCGCAAGCAAGCCCGCCAGCAGGGAACAAGAAACAAGAAAAAGAAAAGTTTGAAAGGGACGACCATGCACGAGAAACGTGGATGGCCTTCCCCGAGCAAAACAAAACATCGCTTCCTGCTCCAGGAAGCTCCCGTACTCCTTGAAGTCCGGGAATGACATGCTGAGAGAAGAAGGGTCAACCATGATGACACCTTCTGGCAGACTACCGTCACTCAGACACCAGAGGAGCTCATCTACCCTATCGCAATACCTGTCGAAGGGTATCCTACGCGGATCTAGCCTAAGGAAACGGGGATCAAACCCCATCTGAGAGGTCCGGGAAACCTCAGACAGGCTGGGGGTGTGGATCAATCGAAAACTAGTCTTACCTCTCCCGGAAGTACTAGCCCCCGGAGCCCCTTCGTTAGGGTAAGCCGCGGCGTGGCGAGCCTCGATCTCCTCTTCCTCCGGCTGGGGGTCGGGGAACCTCTCCGCTAAACTAGGAGATAAAGTATTTTCGTCTCGAGCTGCTTGGGTGATCACCTTAGACAGCTCCAGGGCAATCTGCTCCCGGATGTCAGCTGACACCTGAGTTTGCCCCCTGCCACTCACTGGCTCGATGTTTTGGAAGGAGGCAAGTTACCCATACTCCCTCAACGATTTGGAGGTCACAAGTCCCTCCACTTTCAACTCTTCCTCAGAAAGCCCTTCGTAGAACTTGGACCTCCTTATCATCTCCGCGCAGCGAGGTGTTCGCGGAACGACTTCTGCAAAAATCAAATACAAGCGTTAGAGATCCCCCCAAAAGGCAAATCAAACGCAAAGAAACAAAGTTGAAAAGAAGAGGAAGGAGCACTTACCAGGGATTTTGAAGTCCAAAGATAGGGCTGGCACCCTCTTCAGCGGGAAGCCAGTCGTCAGGAACCAGTATTCCCGGAGGTCCGGAACCCTCACGGTATGACAAGTGGGGCACATCACGTCCGGGTGCCTTTCTAGCCTGTAAAACCCCACCTTGTCTGAATGACCCCTCATAGGCTGAGACTTCAACCCGTAAAAGTACAGCACCTCCTCCGGGGTAGGAGCTTCCAGTCTCCGGGACTTGCAAAAGATGAACCACCCCGCTAGGAGCTTGTAGCTGGGAGGAATCAGCTGGAAGGGGGCAATCCCCGCCTTCACACAAAAATTGGCGAAGTAACTCCTTAGGGGCAAGTGCGCCCCACACACTATGTGTGCCCAACTCCAAGCACCAAAGCCCTCGTGACTCTGGCTAGCTGACTCGCCCAGCACCGACAGACGGTGCCACATCAGACCTGGGATGTTCTTCAAGCCTGCCTGTGAGGAATACAGCTCCAGCATGCCATAATTCCTGAAAAGGTTCGGCT
Source organism: Humulus lupulus (assembly GCF_963169125.1). Classification (NCBI taxonomy): domain Eukaryota; kingdom Viridiplantae; phylum Streptophyta; class Magnoliopsida; order Rosales; family Cannabaceae; genus Humulus; species Humulus lupulus. Next base: position 148,527,364 of record NC_084796.1, read on the forward strand.
TTTGGTCCATCTCCCAGATAGAACTATTGGAGGTCGGTGGGCTAGCCGCGACCACTTTCGCCTTTCCTTTCCCCTTTCCACCAGTGACAGGAGAGCCCTTCTCTTGGGCAGAATCAGCCTCCCCCACAGCAAGGAGTTGTTCCTTTGAGATGTTCGTCACTGGACAAAAGAAAGAAAGAAGAAAACACTCTAAGCAGTTAGCACCCTTGTCATACCCTAGTGGTATCAAAGGCGTCGGGGAGACCCTCCCCGAAAACTGCTTGGACAGGCTCCCACCGAGCTTACCGAGGGATTGGCACCATGCCACCCGAAGGGCAGCAAGGAACCAGACTCAGACTCCGAGCCTAAGCCCACCAAAAGAAGTGCTTTTCCAGAGAAAGACACCCTAAAGGCGTTCATGCTTATGCCCTAAAACAGCAAAACAAGGGACGACTTTCCAAACGCAAGTCGCCAAAGCATGCAGAAAAGGCTACTTATCGATTCACATCAATCACATGCCTACCAAAGCCCTATTCACGCATGCACATAAGCGATAATGGCAGAAACCTCTACTCTAACAACTACCAACAACCTAAGATCTGGGAGGAAAGAGCAAAGTAGAAATACTTACTGATATTCGGGTAGTTGGAGGTTGAAGGAGTAACTGGATCACTGCCCAGCACGATCGCGAGAAGTAAAAGCTGCAAAAACGAACGACGATTCAAACCAGGAACTTCGGCGAATAAACCCACTGCCAAATCAAAAGAAAAAGTTTCCAGATCCTTACCAAAAGAAGTGGCAAGTTCGGAGGAACGGAAGCTGGGAAGCCTGAGAGTTCGAAGGTTTGGAAATCTGAAAATCCGAAAGATAGAAAATTTGAAAGCGTAAAGAGGAAAAAAGGTCCTTTCCCTCATTTTTATAGCAGGGAAGAAGTCGTTTCGAGTTCCTCAAATGGACGGTCCCGATCTTCCCATTCCGTGTGCATCGGATCCAACGGCTGGAGATGATGCGACGATCCTATTTATGACTCCTCGGATGGGAATAAAGTATTTATTTCCCATCATTACACCACCTCGGGCCTGGAGTACCATTAAAAACCGTCAAATCATTACTCAGATGACTGACGCACGCATACTCAACCAGTCGCCTCACGCACACGTCTTGGTCGCAGAACCATTCCCAGAATGACACGTGGTCCTCGCCGTACTTGAGTACTTGAGTTCAAACAGAAGAAATTCCCTTTCTTTTTCATACTAACACTCAGGCGGGAAAAAGGAACTCTTCCGGGAACACAGAAGGCGGCCCCTCGCCTAATCTAAAAGACCGAAATACCCGGAGGACTGTACAAGCTCCCAGATCTCTCAAAGCTCCGTGACCTTGGGGGGTAAATGTTATCCAGATTTCCGGATAGCGTTTAGATTGATGTCCTCGGGGAAGCAGAATTATCGATGTCTTTCACGGTAGGTGACCAGAGCTCGCGGATAGACAGAAAGGCTTCGCCTCTCCTGTTTAGTATCCGGATTACTCTTCCAAGCAAGCACAACACGGAAACTCGTCGACTCTCCCGGACTCCCGAAGGATACCCCTCGGGGAGGCCCCTTCCAGGAGAGGCTCTTCGAGTGGTCTCCGCGGAAACAGTTCCGTGCCTCGCACAGAACAAAACCGAACGGTCGAGTCCGGGAGAAGGCATATTTGGAATGATATCCGTCTGACATAGGATCCCGCCTGACACGCCCGTCAGGTCAAAGCCGCACACATCCCAGCACGCCTAAGGGTACCTTTTCGCCTACTGTTCCGCTGACAACTTGGAAAAGACGGCTGACTTTGTGTGTTCCCCATACTTTCACGTAAATATACCCACATAGAGTCTTGTAGCCATGCTACTACAGGAATTGTATCCCCTATTTATGGCTGGTGTAATTAAGACTCATGTACGTAGAGAAAAACCCTAATCCGAAACCCTAGCTATAAAGACCCCTTCATTTTACAAGAAGAGGGACGACGAAAAAATCACATAGCAAAAACTCTACTAAAATCTCTCTAGCTTCATCTTCTTCAAGAGAACCAGAGAGAAACACTGTGAGTGTGTGAAGTTCTTGTGCACCAGCCATCTTACTGTAACCTTTTCCAAGTATAATAACATCGACTCGTGGACTAGGGCTTGTTAACGCCTGAACCACGTAAAAACACTGTTTGTTTAGTTACATTTCAGCATTTCTACAGTTCTTATCTTTTTTATTATTCTGTTTATATTCGTTTCCGAAAAACTCGGTAAACAATAACATTTATACTTAATTACACTTATTGAAGGACCTCGTGCTATCCATTTTAGTGTTTTAGACACTTTGTTTGTGGTGTTATTCAAAACATAGTTCATACAACGTAAAATCAAGTCTATCAAAATGTAACAAGAAGAAATACAATAAAACTCAAACAAGAACAACACAAATATTTTACCTCATTCTCTAACTAAGTACTGAAATTTCGATAATGTTCATCTTGTACCCATTTTTTATTCCGAGACTTATTAGGATAAGTAGTTTTTATCCAATCGAAATGTTCTCTTCAAGAAAAACCATTTTATATCAATGAACTACATTAATTAGCAATATAATGAAAGAACAAAATAAGACTAGCCATATATATGTATAGGCACTTACTCGATATATGGTTGAGCGTCATCAATATTTTGTAAGACTAGGCGATTTTAGGAGAACACAATCCAATGCTCACAACACCTGATACGTATTCTGAGAAGAATTCCATTGCTTCTTCAATGATGTATGATTCAACTATGCAACCCTCATGTCTACTTCTATTTCTAACATAACTTTTTAAAATCTTCATATACCGTTCAAATGGTTACATCCATCTCAAGTACACTGGTCCACACAATTTTACATCTCTCACCAAATGAACTATTAAATGAATCATTATGTCAAAAAATGAAGGTGGGAAATATTATTCCAACTCACACAAAGTTATTATGAGATTTGTTTGGGGATCGTCCAACTTTGATACATCTACCACTTTACAACAAATAGATTTAAAGAAGAAACATAATTTAGTAATACATAGCAAATAGCTACTAGTAGAAGATGTTCAAGTAGTGTATGGTGATCATGAGACTTCATTCTAACTAAATTCAAAGTTTTCATATCTACCAATGCAGAAATATTTGAAGAATAACCTTTTGGTACTTTCACATTCGACAAAGAATGACATACCATTTGTTTCTCTTCTTTAGACATGGTATAACACGCAGGTGGTAAATAGGTTCGTCTTTCACCATACTCTAGTTGTAACATTTTGCGTATACCCATTACTTTTAAATCCAACCGAGCTTTAATTCCATCTTTACTCCGACTAGGAATATTCAACAATGTATTAATTAAGCTATTCGACATGTTTTTCTCAATGTACATCACATCCAAGTTATGCAGCAAAACCATATGCTCCCAATATTCAAGCGAAAAAAAAATAGATTTCTTCTTCCAACAACCTGTCGCACCATCTACAACCTCCTTTGTTTTTTCACGTCTAACATTTTTTCTCTTATTTATAAAATCTCTAGGCTTACCGAACTTGCATTTGACTTTGTTAAACTTTATTAAAAATTGTCCTTAAAGTAAAGGTGGTGCAGCCTTTCCAAATTCAAGTTTACCATTGAAGGTATTTGTCAAACTTCTAAATTCATGTTCTTCAGGAAAGAGCTTTCGGTGTCCCATATAACAAATCTTTCGAGAGTTTTTTAAATATTCAGAATGAGTCCCCTCTTCACAAATGGGACATGTCTTATTTACCTAAGACTGGAAAATCATTAATGGTCCACAACAACACTGCTTTAAGATTGAAATTTTATTTCTTATAAGCTTCGTAAGCATTAACCCTATAATACCACCATGTGCTTAAATCATCAATTGAAGGAGCTAGGTATACATCAATATCAATTTCAGGTTGTTTTGGACCTGATATCAACAAGGTCAACATGGTAAACTTCCCCTTCATACACAACCATGGCGGTAAATTATAGATTGCTAACATTATAGGCCAACAACTATATTTACTACTAAGGGAAGTGTGTGGATTAATTCCGTCAGCAGAAAGACTCAAACGAATATTCCTCGGTTCATTGCCAAATTCAGGCCATTTCACATCCTCTATTTTCCAAGCTGGAGAGTCAGCTGGATGTCTCAGCTTACTATCCTTTACTCTATCTTTGACATGCCAAATTAAATTTTTAGCATGATCATCATTTCGGTACAACCGAACCAAACGAGGTATCGATGATAGATACCATAAAACCTTTGTAGGGACACATTTTCTAACCACATCATAATTTTTTTTCTTTTGCCATCTAGACTCGCCACATGTCGAACATGCAATTGCATCAACAAATCTTTGTCGATATAAGATACAGTCGTTAGGATAAGCATGTATTTTTTCTTATTGCATGCTTAACGAACGCAACGTCTTCTTTGCCTCATAAAATGAAGACAACATTTCATTACCTTCTAGTAATAAATCTCCTAAAAATGATAACAACTATGTCATTCCCTTATCACTCCACCCATGTTTGGCTTTTATGTTATACAACCTAAGTAGTGTTGATAATTTTGTGAACCTTTTACAATTAGGGAAAATGAGTTTTCTAGCATCTTATAAGATGGAATGAAATTTAACTGGATCCACATAAGATTCATATTGTGCATCATTAGTCAATTCTGATATATCATCAACTTCATAATCCACGTCAAAATACTTATTATTCTTGGATGGTCCCTCATCAGTGACTTTTATTCTTTCTCCATACAAAAATCACACTTTATAACTTTTGTGTATTCCGTTCCAGAATAAGTGATCTTTTATTTTAACAATTTTCATATTAACAATGTTACAACACTTAAAACGAGGACAAGGAATACTATTAGAAGATTGAGTATTCCTTGCACAAAATTGCAAGAAAAACTCAACTTCATTCCTATATTTCACTGATAACCTATCGGCTGACACCCAGTCTCTATCCATTATCAAACTTCACACAAACAAAACAAACCAAACAAACAAAGCAATAAACATTAACAATTAGGTTAATGAATTACCTAATTGACAAGTAAACAAAGGAAACAATATGTTTAAAAAAAATTGGGCAGCATTTCCCCTATTTCTAACACATTTCCCAAATTTTAAAACATACATGTATATAACACATAATATACACAAAAATATTCAACATATCAATCAAATATGCATAATTCTCATATTACTAAATCTAAAAGAAATTGGGCAGCATTTTCCCTATTTCTATTACATTTCCCAAATTTAAACAAACCTATATTCATCACATAAACACAACAAATAAATTAATCAATCAAACATGCATAATTCCAGCCTTATATCATCGCAGCACACAGTCCCAGAACCTGTATCCACTAATTTATAATTTCTACATTCCACTAAGTTCAATATCCTAATTATATATTAAGTTCTAAAATATTATTGCCTCCAATATAAAATCCTCCAAAGCTTGATCTCACCAACAAATTCGTCAACAAAAAACCTATTCAAATGTACCAATAAACAAAAAATAAATGAAAATCTTATCAATATATATATACATATTCAAAAATAAAAAAAAAATTAAAAAGTTAACAAAATATAAAGAAAATTGTAATAAAAATATTAAAACTAAATTATTCATAAAGTAGAACTTGTAGAAAATATATAAGCTTATCTATATACTCATTTACATAATAAAATTCAAAATTAAATATTATAAAAAATTGAAAATGTTAACAAAAAATAAAGAAATTATAATAAATAATTTCTAAAGAAATAAAATATTAAAATGCAAAGTTTAAACCTAAAATAATTACAAAATCTCAATATAAAACTAACCAAAAATTTAAAAATCTGAAATATAGCTATTTCATAAAAAATGTTACAAAAATAAAATTTATTTTATAAAAAATAATAAAATTGCACTTACATGTGGTAATTGAGTAATGTGGGCTTTTGATGTAACAAACCCCACCAAGGAAGTTTTTGGGTTTTTAAACAATAATCTTCAAAAAAAAAAATATACACAAAAATTAAAAGAAAAATCAATGTATAAGGTTCATAAACATATATAAATCATCATTTTAACCTTAAAATTGAAAAAAAAATGAAGAAATCTTACCAAAATGTGAGAATTTGTTCGAAAGTGCCGTTTGTTTTAGAGAGAAAACACTTTTTTTTTCTTCTGAAAGTTTAGGGTAAATGAGCTCTTTGGAGAAGACGAAAAGGTTGTAAATTGCGTAGGGGCGTTAGCGTCAGTGTCCCACAGATGCTAACAAGACGTTTGAGTCAGTGGGGCACTGACGCTAACGCCCAAGTTAACAACATCATTGTTCTAACTGACACAAATACCCTTTCATTTGTGGTAGTGGCCAACTGTCACAAATGCTAATTCTCGGTCAATGGTGTCAGTCAACTGCATTGACTGACTCGTTTGATTGACACAAAAAGGGTATTTTGGTGTAGTTGGTGAAAATTGGAAAAAGCTTACCTAAGGAAGTCAAATCTGAACTTATAAGTTTTTTTAAGAAACAACCAAGATGTCTTTGGCTCGTCACACAAGGACATGGTGGATATTATCCCTACTGTAATTAGCCATGCCTTAAATATTTACAAGGACAATTTCAAGCCGTACAACAGAAGAGTAGGCTGCTCGACAAACAAAGGTCTAAGGCCTTAAAAGAAGAAGTTGAAGGCCTGAAGGAAAATTGGTTCATAAGAGAAGCCTTCTACCCTGAGTGGGTTGGAAACCCTAATCTATTGCAATAGCCCAATGGAAAATGGAGGACCTATGTTGATTTCATAGATTTGGCCAAAACATGCCCAAAAGACTATTTCCCTTTACCAATGATCGACCTGCTAGTTGATGCTACTGCAGGGTAGTAGCTCCTTACATATATGGATGCCTATTTAGGGTACAATCAGATCAACATGCACCCTCCCAATGGGGATCATACCAACTTCAGAACCGACATAAGCTTATACTGTTACAAAGTAATGCCTTTTGGACTCAAAAATGTTGGCGCGATGTACCAGTGACTGGTTAACATGATGCTCAAGCATCAGGTAGGCAATAGCATGGACGTTTATGTCGATGATATATTGGTCAAGTCAAAAAAGAGTGGGGGGCACTTTCAAGATCTACCAAAATGCTTCACTATTTTCAAGCATTACAATATGAAGCTTAACCCCTTAAAGTACTCGTTTGGAGTAAGCTCGGACAAATTTCTTGGTTTCATTGTAAATTCAGCATGCATAGAGGGTAATCCAGAGAAAATCAAAGATTTAATTGACATGAAGTCCCAAACCAAGATAAAGGATGTACAAAGCCTCACCATACGAATCCCATCTCTTAAAAGATTTGTCTCAAAGTCAACAGATAAATGTGTTCCATTCTTCAACCTACTAAGAGAAAATAACGAGTTTGAATGGACGGAAGAATGTGAGAAAGATTTCCAAACACTTAAGGAACACCTGGCGCAACCAACAGTCTTGTCAACACTCGTTGATGGTGAAACCCTTTATTTATATCTAGTAGTCACTAAACATGCTGTTAGTGCAACACTTATCAGAGAAGTAGACAAAATACAACATCTAGTGTACTTTCACTACAAGAAAAACTACTTTCCATAAGACTGAAAAGTATTATCTAATATATAGCACAACATTTTTGATGTTTTAAAGAAAGCAATGTTGTTGTAGGTCGAACCACTTTGCATAACACTTTTTCATAGTTATTGTACAATCTACGATAACATGTTTCTTGTGTTATTTTAATCCTATTTATAATAATTTATATAACATTTTTTGCCACTAATAAGGTAGTATTATTTTAAATTTAACAATAAAACATCATTTGTATTATACACGATATTTTGCATAAAACAATTGTATACTTATGAGAGTGTATGATTACATTACTACAAAAATTTATACAAATTTTTATGGTAATGCCATACATATAAGCTTATATATCACTATTTTTTCTTACTGAAGAAAAAAAAACTTAAAGTTGAACAAGATAACATAAATAAGTTTTTATTAATTTCTTGAATGGAAGTAAAATAACTAGCCTTGTTTGGGCTTCCAATTTATAATACAAAATAAATTCTACTTAGTGACAATTCTAACATTAGTGAATATGTAGCAAGAAGTGGACAAAGTTAGGGAATAAATTATTTGATTCTAAAGACGTCAACAAATATTGCTTTTCTCTGCTTAGATGAAAGACAATCCCATTTCCTGCAGATTGCAAAATAGAACATTAAAGTACGAGCAAAGAAAAAAATAAATTGTTATATAAGAATCAAAACTTATATGAACAAAAGCATAATAATTAAGTTATCCAATCATGGTTTGTCCACAACCTTAATAATTTGATTCAACTTAATGTTCAAAATCTGATTGAATTGTAAATCACTTACTCCATCCTTAGAAAGAAAGTGTTATAAAGAATGTTTTTAGCAATTACAAGAAAAACACGTAGCAATTCAAATGAGGAAAAATAAAATAAATTAGACATAATATTTCAAGCAATAATGGAAGCAAACATGTAACTAACAAACTAAAACTCAAGCATATTAAAATGGGCAAGACCATAGATTTCTAAACAAGAATAATACAGTCAAAATATTAAAATGTTGCTATAATACTACTCATAACGAATATTCACATCGATGATAATGAAGTACCATAAAAGTCCAAATATATCATAATAGATCTAATATCATGATGTGGCATTACACTCGGTGTACATGTACTAAGATTAATGATATATTATGATTAATAATACACTATTAGTAGTTTTTAAGTGTCAATACTATGTATTTGAAAACTTTATAAATGCTATACATATACAATTAATGAAATTCCTTCGTGAAGAGAAATACTGCACCTTTAAAAAAAAGCACTATTGGCATTGAAAAATTAAATCTAAATGCATGATTTTTTCCAAACTAGGGTAAATCTAATGTATATTTTTCTTACACTTAATATAAATAATTTTGCATTAGCGAATTCAATAATTGAAAACCTATATATGTAAAAGATCACCAAACCAGGTCTATTGGATAAACCAAGAAAGGTTAATTTATACACATGAATAATAAGCATTGTTTCATGAGAACCATTATAACTATACTTTTATCAATCAATTCTTTAAGATCAGAAACAAATACAAAAAAATAAGACATTAATTATAAAGAAACAATTAATATTGTCCTGCTCATTATATCATTCATCTACCTTGAAATGTCATCATTCTGTTTCTGAATTTAACTTTTGATTTCCATTTTTTTTTAAACGAGACATATTAAGCAAGTAAAAACAAGTGGTAGTCACATGGTTTTGTTGGTTTTATGATTATTATATTAAGAATGGGAAGTGGTTTTGTGTTAAAATATGTGGTTTTGTTGGTTTCATGATTTTTTTTCAAAAAACTATAATGCTATACATTCTATGGTTGGAAAAAGTTTTTTTTTATTTTAGTAGTGCCACATTTTTATATTTTATTGATTTATTGGACTGACCATTAGAATAAAAAAGTTCACAATGTGTTGAAATACAAATCACAACCTTAATAAAAGCAACAAAACCATATAATCTAATCAGTATGTGTAATCTTTATGAATTAGAAAATTATATTAAAACTTATATATTCTTTTTACAATATTTCAATAAATTAATGATCATTCTTTACATAGTTATTCCCTTGCTAATTAAAGCAACAAGAATAGTATCATAACATGGATCGAATAAAAACATGATGATGATCATATACCAATGATCTTGATGGGATGAACATTTTATTCATAGAAATATGTAAACATCATGTTATAGATAAAATATAACACTCTCGTAGAACATGCATTTAAGCATTTAATCCAATATAACAACATAACACTACAAAATTTAGAGCATAACTTTAGTGAAAAAAGAAAGAGTGGAAAAAAAAATGATACTATAAACAAAAGCACAGGAACAAAGTATGCATAAAGAAGCAGAGATTTATGACAGAGAAACTTTCTTAGTTATATTGATCAAAATCTACAAAACTATAGAAAGAGAATATGCATAAAGAAGTAGAGTTTTATGTGCTCAAACTAGACAGAAAAACATGTTGGCTCATCCAAGACCTGGTCTATGAGAAACAAACAAACCCATAGAAGAAAAATGAAAGAAAGTAGAACTCAAATCGAATGAGGATCCTCTATGAGCATAGGAAGGTTTTCACAACTAAAGGTACTTCATATCCCATTGCAATACCCACAAAACCCTAAGCAAATTAGAGAACACATCCATATATAAAGATATATATATATTGAGAGTAAACATACCTATGACAATAAGGATTGTAGAAGCACTTCTGTCTTCATAAGAAATCCTAAATCAATACCTATAAAACCCACAAAAATTAGAAAGAACACACATGTTTATATATATATATACATAAAGATTCAGAAAATAACTCCAAATTCTAAAGACTAGTAATCTAGGTGACTAAAACTTTGAGAATTAAAATGTATTCGAAGGAAGAGGAAAATTGAGGATGAAATTTTTTAGATAGACAGAGTTTTCTCCATTTAGTTTTGTCATTAAGTTCTATTTGCTAAGTCATGAGAATAATCAAGAATGGGGAAACGGGAGATGGATAGACTAGAGGAAATGAAATGAAAGCTCTAGGTTTAGGTTGAATATTGTTTGGAAAATAAAAGGCAAATTCTAAGAGAGAATAGAACGGGAAGAGGGAAAAGAGAAGACAAAACAAGACTAGGGAAAGTATAATCCTAAATTTTCATTTTAGTTTGCCGCTTAAACAATTTCAAAGCCCGCCTTTATTTTAACTTTCATTATTATTTACCACTTTTATTTGGGAAATTTTAAACTATATGCCCTGTAACATAGCTAATTTTTTTAAAATGCCAACATAACTTATTCTCCCAAACATATGCCATTTCTAATTTTTTTTGGACAAAAACAACCCTAACATTAAACACTCCCATCCTAGCCGAACTCTCTCATTTTTCTCTCAATGGAATTTTCTCTCAACCTCTCAAACCCCTCACATTCTCACTATCTTCTCAGGTGAAGCTCTCTCTCTCTCTCCTCGTCACAGCCGCCGTTGCCACCATCTTCTCCATCGCCAACAACGGTAAGGTCATTTTTTATGTTTTTTTTAAAATTTGAATTGTAATGTATAAAATTGATGAAATGGGTTTGATTTTAATCCTAATAAAGGATTTTAATCTCTGTTTTGTAAAAATATAGCTTTAAATGGGTTTGATTCTATGTGCATCGTTTTGGAAGATTGAGTTTAAGTTTTGCAAAATTTTGGTCGGTCGATGTTCATTCAATGCCACATTGATGCTTCATAGATTGTAATTCGATGATTTTCAGTGGATGTGTATATTTTTAAATAATTGAAATGTTGTGTCATCGATGCTTAATCAATGCTTCATTGATGGTATTTTGATGGAGCATTAAATGAAGGCAATAGTCAATTGATGCTCAATCGATGGTATGTCGATGCTTGCATGGTTTTCAGTTTTCTTTTTGTATAAAATAGATGAGATTTCGATGCTGATTTTGATGGTTTTTTTAGTATTAGTTGTTATTTGTTAAATGTCCATCGATGGAATTTTGATTCTAGTTCGATTATATTTTGATGCTTTCTTGGTTTTAGTTATCTTTTGATAAATCTCTTAATTTTGATGCTATGTCGATGCTATTTCGATGTCATTTCGATGGTTGTTGTAGCACATTAAATTAATGGTGATGCATCGACGTTAAATCGATGCTATGTCGATGCAATGTCGATGGCTTTTACATGTTATCTGCTTGAAAGATATTCAATACATAATCGATGATATTTCGATGGCATATCGATACATTGTTTGTTGATTTTATTTTGTATATAATCGATGCAATTTTGTTGTTGATTCGAGGGTGGCTTAGTTAGTTGTTATTTGTTAAATGTATTTTGATGCCATTTCGATGGCATATCGATAGTTTGTTTGTTGATTTGTAAAATCAGTTTTGATGGAATATCGATAGTATTTTGATGTTGTTTTGATGCATGCTTGTGTATGTTGATTTTTTCTTTTTGCTTCGATGTCAAATTGATGGTAATGCGATGACATTTCGATGACAACAGCAGAATGGGTTTTTTTTTTTTTGTAAATTTATCTAACTAATTCTCTTTTTTTGTTGGATATTTTTTAGATGCCACCGAAACGTATCCCATCGCTTGAGATCCCCATAGAGGATCATTATGTTGGTCATATGACCTATAGGGGTTATGGGAGGTTAACTAAATTTAAGAATAGGTTTAAGGAGAATGGATTGTTGGGGAGGTGAATAAATCTATTTTTGGACCATTCTTCACAGCCCCTACCTTTTCGTTCTCTGGGGCAATGGTGCACTATAACGACCCGAATTTGCTAATTAGGCTTAGGGCCCTGGTTAGTGTGCCTGGAGGGTAATAAATGATTTAATATGCTAATGTGTGGAATTATGTGTATATATGATTATGATGCATGTTTAGCTAAGTTAGATAAGCATGTGGACCCCATTTGGATATTAGGGGCATAAATGTGAAAAATGTTATATATATGTGATATGTCTATGCAGCGCGATCTGAGACAGTTCTTGGGAGCGCTTAGCCAGAGAGTCACAATGGGGTTGAGATTCGAACTCAGGGTGAGTGGAGGGGTAATTTGGGTACTAGGTGTGTTATGGGATTATCAAGACATGAAAATAAATATTTGGAGATATATTTGAGGATAGAATGTCTAGGCGGGAATATTTGGGAAATTTACCATTTTGCCCTCGGGGACGTTTTGGTACCCCGAGCCTTAAGGTAACCACATAGACTTAAGTGAATAAAACAAAAAGGGGGAATTTTTTAGAAGCCTTAGAAACCGACTCATACTTCCTCCCAACTGAAGATAGCTCTTACTTCTCTTTCTCTTTCACTCTCTAAGACAAAACTCAAAGGAATTGGTTAGGAACTAAAGGGAATTCAGCTGTGATATCTTAGGAGCTTGAAGCTTAAGGATTAAGGATCAACCCAGGGATTGAGTTCAGCAAGGTAAGCTCTAATTATTGGGATTATGTTGAGAATTGTTGCTGGTTTGCAAAAGCATGCATGTTAGTCAAGCTTAATCTGTTTTTGGGTTTTCTAGAAGGATTTTGGAGAAGATTTCTGATGGGTTTTAGTGTTGATATTGAGCTGGTATACATGTGTTATTTATCTGGGATTGTTAAGTAGGCTTTGAATGAGTTAGCTTGAGGAAAAGATAGGGAAGAAGATGGAAAAATTCTTGGTTTGGAGGTGAGAGCCGTGGCCCTAGGAGGGGTGCGCCGTGGCCCGTGTGGGCGCGCGGCCATGGGAGGCCGAGAAGCTCATGCACGCCGCGGCTCTTGTGGGTGGGGCCGCGACCCTTAGTCCCAATTTGAGTTTTTATGGTTATTTAGGCTTGGGAGCTCAATGGGTAAGGCTCGGGATGGATTTTATCGCCCGGATTGATAGAATTCAAGGTCCTGGAGGTTAGGGTTATGGCTCGAAGTTATTTATTGGATTAGAATTTGATGGATGGACATTGTTAATGTGTTGTGACTAGGGTTTCGGGCAGGCTCATGTTAGAGGACTGTGCTCGGGGAATCGGTGCTCAGAAAGCTCGAAACTCAGGTAAGAAAACCCTTGTTCCCATAGAGCTTGTGCGCAGGGCTGAGCCCAATGTATTTGAATGGAATTGATATGCAGGGCTGAGCCCATTATGTTAGAACTGCGGGGGGTAACCCTTTAGCTGAATATGCTAGAATTCTATACTTTCTTGTTATGCTATCTATATTATGATGTGAATGATCGGCTTGAGCCGGGAATGGTGTAGACCGAGAATGACGAAGGGACGGGAACGAAATTGGGCACATTGAGTGCATGGCCGAGAATAGTAAGGGGTCGGGAGCAGTGTTGAGCACGTGGAGTGAGAGTTTCCAGGGTGAGTCCCTAGAAGGATACCTAGGATATACTCACGGCGTGGTCTGTGAACCCAGGGCTTGGTAAACGCCAGAGACGGCTAGGCCGTATGTGTTTAGCCATTGGTGGCCTATTTATATGCCTGATATATGTGTTCCATATGTTATCTGTTTGTGGGTTTTCTTGCTGGGCTTCGGCTTACAGATGCTCTGTGGTGCAGGTAAGGGTAAAGAGAAGATCAACCAACCATGAGTACAGCAGGCGTGAGGCGGCGTGTACATGTTTGGCCAGCCTTGCTGCCACAGCCAGAGGATTTTCGGAGATGCTTGTAAATAAACCTAGATTTTGTCGTCTAGTCGACTTGGTTCAGTTTATATGATGTAATATTTCTAAACTATATTTTGGGATCCCAAGTGTAAAACTTTTATATTTTTCTATGGTAATTATTATTTCTCAAGTCTTTCCTTTGTTTATGGCTTAATTACACTGTTTGACTTAAAACCTCGATTAGCGAGTTGAAAGCACGATTTTAAACTCACTTTGTAACGGCTCTAAGGAAGTAGGGCGTTACAACTTGGTATCAGAGCGAGCCAAGGTTATTGGTTCTGGAGATTGACCGAACATGTACACACGCAGTCAGTGACAGGCTTAACTCAGGGTTGGTTGGTAAGATTGGCTGATATGTCCGAATATGTGTTTGAATGCCCTGTTTGCCTGCTTATTTTGTATAGAGCATGATGAATGAATTAACATATGCATGATGCTAGGGCATGGCCTGTTGTGTGTTATATGATATATGAGTTGTTATTTGTGGATTACTAATGTGCCTGGGAGGTGGTTTTGGATGTTGTTATCATGCCTCGACCTGCCCCACAGAACTGGCAATAGATATTGGCCAAAATGGAGGCTAAACTGCAGAGAACAGAGGAAGAACTCCGTCATATGAGGCAACAGGCCCCACCACAAGTTACAGGGTTGCCAATACAGCAGAATGTGGTGCCAATGCCGTTTCAGCCTGTGACTGAGAACACGTGGCAACCCTTGTACGAAAGATTCAGGAAGCAACAACCTCCTACCTTTGAGGGTCGATCGGACCCACTATGGGCAGAGCAGTGGATGAACATGATTTCCTTGATCTTAGACTTTGTGAGGGTCGAAGGAAGTGAAAGGGTTGCTTGTGTGAGCTATATGCTTAGGGAGGATGCCCGCATCTAGTGGGATGTGGTGAGTCAGCGGAGGAATGTTGCAGTCATGACATGGGAGGAATTTAAGAGTATCTTTCATGAGAAATATTACAGCATAGCAGTTCGAGCTGCGAAGGTTCATGAGTTTATCAACCTGACTCAAAATAGGTTATCAGTTACTGAGTACGCCTTGAGATTCGACAGATTGTCGAAGTTTGCGCCAGACTTAGTGCCGACGGATGCGGCTAGGAGGGATAGATTTATACGGGGGTTGAATGTGTTGATCACCTGTGATGTGAATATTACGTTGATTCCAGAGACTACCACTTATGCCCAAGCGGTGGATAAGGCCCTTACTGCAGAGAGGGCTGAGGATCAGATATGGAAGGACAGCGCTGTAAGGCGCGATGCCCGGAGGACGTTGCCTCCTTTTGTTGGGTCTAGTCGGGGCAGTGGCCCCAGTGAGCAGAAAAGGAAGTCCTCAGATTCCTTTGTTCCTCCTAGCTCAGAGAGGAGGGCACGGGGTGCTTCTACTGGTCGTCAAGGTGGCGGTGATAATTGGAGGAGTTTTCCTATGTGTCCACGGTGCAGGCGTCGACCCCAAGGTGAGTGCAGGATCAGGGCCTGCTTTGTTTGTGGGAGTGCCAGCCATCTGAAGAGGGATTGCCCTCAAGTTATGAAGGAGGAGCAGAAGTAGACTGACAGCCTTGCCCCTGCCAGGGTATTCACTTTGACACAGACTGAGGTGGAGGCTAGCCCCTCAGTTGTGACAAGTCAGATCTCTGGTGCTGGTTCTTTGTATATTTCATTGTTTGATTCAGGGGCTACCCACTCGTTTGTATCTGCTAGGGTGATAGATCAGCTTTGTAGACCTAGTGGTATGTATGCTAGGGGATATCAGACTTTGTTGCCAACAGGAGAATTGGTAGTCTCTAGGAAGTGGATTAGGGCATTGCCAGTAGAGGTAGATGGTAGGGAATTGTCTGTGGATTTGATTGAGCTAGAGATGGATGACTTTGACATGATTTTGGGAATGGATTGGTTATCCAAGTATGGGGCAACGATTGATTGCAAGCGCAGAATGGTGACTTTTGAACTAGAAGGGGAGGTACCCTTTGTGTTTGTGGGGTCAGTTAATGGACCGCGTGTGCCAATGATTTCAGCCCTAAGGGTTAGGGACCTGATGCAGGAAGGTTTCATAGGATTCCTGGCAAGCGTTGTGGATACTTCCAGGGTGGTGTCGGTTGGACCGGGCGAGACAAGGTTGGTGTGTGAGTTTCCAGATTTGTTTCAAGCGGATTTTCCAGGGTTGCCGCCTCAAAGGGAGATTGAATTTGTTATAGAGTTGGTACCAGGAGCGGAGTCAGTATCTAGGACACCTTATAGAATGGCTCTGGCGGAATTAAAGGAGTTGAAGATTCAGTTGCAGGAGTTACTTGATTTGGGGTTCATCAGACCGAGTTTCTCACCATGGGGTGCACCAGTGTTGTTCGTTAAGAAGAAGGGTGGGTCCCTTAGGATGTGTATTGATTACAGAGAGCTGAACAAGTTAACCATTAAGAACAAGTATCCACTGCCTAAGATCGATGATTTGTTTGATCAGCTACAGGGAAGAACAGTATTTTCCAAGATAGATCTCCGATCAGGTTACCATCAGCTAAGGATTAAAGAGGAGGACATACCAAAGACCGCTTTTCGAACGAGTTATGGACATTATGAATTCCTGGTTATGACCTTTGGATTAACCAATGCCCCAGCAGCTTTCATGGACATGATGAATAGGGTTTTCAAGGATTATCTGGACAAGTTTGTGATAGTATTCATCGACGGCATCTTAGTGTACTCTCATTCAGAGATGGAGCACGAGCAGCATCTGCGGTTGGTACTACAGCGGTTGAGGGAACATAAGTTATATGCTAAGTTCAGTAAGTGTTATTTCTGGTTGCCACAAGTTACATTTATGGGCCATATCGTCAATAAGGAGGGGATTCTGGTTGACCCAAGTAAGATCGAGGCTATCAGAGATTGGCCTAGACCGAGCAATGTTCCTGAAGTGAGAAGCTTCTTGGGTCTAGCAGGGTATTATCAGCGGTTTGTTGAGGGGTTCTCCAGAATAGCTACGCCATTAACAGAACTGACAAAGAAGAAGACAAGGTACATTTGGACGGATAGATGTGAGAACAGTTTTAAGGAACTGAAGCGGCGACTGATTACTGTGCTAGTGTTAAGCTTGCCGACAGAGAATGAAAAGTTTGTGGTCTACTGTGATGCATCCAGGTAGGGTTTGGGGTGCGTGTTGATGCAAGCTGGCAAGGTGATATCCTATGCATCGAGACAATTGAAGGAATATGAGCAGAGATATCCTACGCATGATTTGGAGTTGGCAGCGGTGGTGTTTGCACTTAAGATTTAGAGGCATTATTTGTATGGTGAGAAATGCGAGATATACACCGACCATAAGAGCCTAAAGTATTTCTTTACTCAGAAGGACCTGAATATGGGCCAGAGGCGGTGGTTGGAGTTGGTTAAGGATTTTGATTGTGATATCCTTTACCATCCTGGGAAGGCTAATGTAGTGGCGGATGAATTGAGTCGGAAGGGCCCAGGGCAGTTGTTTAGCTCGAGGCAAATATCTGATAAGTTAGCTGAGGAGATGACCAGAGCCGGTATAGAGTTAGTTGTTGGTCAGTTGGCCAACATTACTCTTCAGTCTACACAGGGGAAGGATCCTCACTTGCGAGGTCATAGAGAGAGTGCCTTAGTCTAAGCGACAAAGGACTTTTCCAATTCAAAGATGGGGATATTAAAGTATAAGGGTCAGATCTGTGTTCCGATGGATTCTAGTATCCGGCGAGAGATTTTGGATGAATCGCATACCACTCCCTATTATTTGCACCCGGGTATGACGAAGATGTACCAGGACTTGAGAGCTCTGTATTGGTGGTCGGGCATTAAGAGGGATGTGGCTGATTATGTGGCTAAGTACTTAACTTGTCAGCAGGTTAAGGCTTAGCACCAGAGGCCAGTGGGGTTATTGCAGCCTTAGGGGATTCCAGAGTGGAAGTGGGGTCTCTGTCCGATACTATCGATCTCAGAGCCCCATGAAGTCGAACAATCTCCTTCACATACAACTCAGCGTACTGCTCCACAGTATAAGTTGTCCTAACAGGCAAAAAGTGGGCGGACTTGGTATACCTATCCACAATCACCCACATTGATTCATGCTGTCCCCCCGTTCTTGGTAAACCAACTACGAAATCCATAGTAATATGCTAATGTGCCTGGAGGGCAATAGTAATTTGCTAATCGGGCTTAGGGCCCTGATTAGTGTGCCTGGAGGGCAATAAATGATTTAATATGCTAATGTGTGGAATTATGTGTATATATGATTATGATGCATGTTTAGCTAAGTTAGATAAGCATGTGGACCCCATCTGGATATTAGGGGTATAAATGTGATAAATGTTATATATATGTGATATGTCTGCGAAGTGCGATCCGAGACAGTCCTTGGGAGCGCTTAGCCAGAGAGTCACAACGGGGTTGAGTTTTGGACTCGGGGTGAGTGGAGGGGTAATTTTGGTCCTAGGTGTGTTATGGGATTATCGGGACATGAAAATAAATATTTGGAGATATATTTGAGGATAGAATGTCTAGGCGGGAATATTTGGGAAATTCACCATTTTTCCCTCGGGGACATTTTGGTACCCCGAGCCTTGAGGTAACCACATAGACTTAAGTGAATAAAACAAAAAGGGGGAATTGTTTAGAAGCCTTAGAAACGGACTCATACTTCCTCCCAACTGAAGATAGCTCTTACTTCTCTTTCTCTTTCACTCTCTAAGACAAAACTCAAAGGAATTGGTTAGGAACTAAAGGGAATTCAGCTGTGATATCTTAGGAGCTTGAAGCTTAAGGATTGAGGATCAACCCAGGGATTGAGTTCAGCAAGGTAAGCTCTAATTATTGGGATTATGTTGAGAATTGTTGCTGGTTTGCTAGAGCGTGCATGTTAGTCAAGCTTAATCTGTTTTTGGGTTTTCTAGTATGATTTTGGAGAAGATTTCTGATGGGTTTTAGTGTTGATATTGAGCTGGTATACATGTGTTATTTATTTGGGTTTGTTAAGTAGGCTTTGAATGAGTTAGCTTGAGGAAAAGATAGGGAAGAAGATGGAAAAATTCTTGGTTTGGAGGTGAGAGCCGCGGCCCTAGGAGGGGTGCGCCGCGGCCCGTGTGCACGCGTGACCATGGGAGGCCGAGAAGCTCATGCGCGCCGCGGCGCTTGGTTGGCGCGCCACAGCCCGTGTGGGGTTCAGTGTGGTGCTAGCCTCTGTTTCGAGGCTAGCCGTGGCCCTTAGTGCCAATTTGAGATTTTAAGGGTATTTAGGCTTGGGAACTCAATGGGTAAGGCTCGGGATGGATTTTATCACCCGGATTGATAGAATTCAAGGTCCCAGAGGTTAGGGTTATGGCTCGAAGTTATTTATTGGATTAGAATTTGATGGATGGACATTGTTAATGTGTTGTGACTAGGGTTTCGGCGAGGCTCACCTTAGAGGACTGTGCTCGGGGCATCGGTGCTCAGAAAGCTCGGAACTCAGGTAAGAAAATCCTTGTTCCAATAGAGCTTATGCGTAGGGCTGAGCCCAATGTATTTGAATGGAATTGATATGCAGGGCCGAGCCCAATATGTTAGAACTGTGGGGCATAGCCCTTTAGCTGAATATGCTAGAATTCTATACTTGCTTGTTATGCTATGTATATTATGATGTGAATGATCGGCTTGAGCCGGGAACGGTGTAGACCGAGAACGGCGAAGGGCCGGGAACGACATTGGGCACGTTGAGTGCAAGGCCGAGAATGGCAAGGGGCCGGGAGCAGCGTTGAGCACGTGGAGTGCGAGTTACCAGGGCGAGTCCCTAGAAGGATACCTAGGATATACTCACGTAATGGTCCGCGTACCCAGGGCTTGGTAAACGCCAGAGACGGCTAGGCCGTATGTGTTTAGCCATTGGTGGCCTATTTATATGCCTGATATATGTGTTCCATATGTTATCTGTTTGTGGGTTTTCTTGCTGGGCTTCGGCTTACAGATGCTCTGTGGTGCAGGTAAGGGTAAAGAGAAGATCAACCAACCATGAGTACAGCAGGCGTGAGGCGGCGTGTACATGTTTGGCCAGCCTGGCTGCCACAGCCTGAGGATTTTCGGAGATGCTTGTAAATAAACCTAGATTTTGTCGTCTAGTCGACTTGGTTCAGTTTATATGATGTAATATTTCTAAACTATATTTTGGGATCCCAAGTGTAAAACTTTTATATTTTTCTATGGTAATTATTATTTCTCAAGTCTTTCCTTTGTTTATGGCTTAATTACACTGTTTGACTTAAAACCTAGATTAGCAAGTTGAAAGCACGATTTTAAACTCACTTAGTAACAACTCTAAGGATGTCGGGCGTTACACGCACACACTGCTTTTGCAGAAGGTGAAGTCTCTGCATGGCAATGAGGTGCACTTCTTGATGGGCCCAAACTTATGTAAGTTTGGGGTGCACGAGTTTGCCATTATGACTGGCCTGAACTGCTCCTGTACACCACTGTCCGCTGACATTCAACCTCACCTTACGTTGTCCCGTCTACTCGATACATATTTCAATGTGGTACCCGAGAAAGAAATTAAGTTCAATATGTTGGAACAAGCTTTTAGTATGTGCGATGTACCTAATGATTTGTACAAGATCGGTTTGGTTTACTTTGTGGAGGGGATGCTATTGGCCGCTGAGAACGACAATGCTATTTGGCGAGATTCATTGTCGATGGTCAAGGATTTAAATTATTTTTAGAAGTACCCATGGGGATCCCTTTCATTCTATACAACTATGAAACAATTCAGCAGAGATATGAAACAAATTGGTGCTACAATACCTAGTAAGAAGGCGAAGAAGACCACTTAGGTGGAGTCTTCTAAGGGTGTTTAGATGGAGGCAAAGTACACCTGCAAGGGGTATCCACCAGCCTTGCAATATTGGGCATATGAGATAATTCTTGATTTGTAGAAGGAATACACCAAGCCCTGTGGATTCAAGTTCCCTAGGATGCTACAGTGGGAGAGCATTGGCCAGCTGAAGCATTCACATGTGAATGATGTAATTGCGATGGGATGTGTAAGTTATTTTAAATTTAAATAATTTAAAAAAAATTCCTTATAATAATCAACTTATGTCATTTCTAATTTTCTTGTTTTGTTTCCATTACAGTTGTCATGCATCTCTATCCTAAGGCCTCAACCATACGAGCGAGACTTCTTCGACACCATATATCAAAGGACAGAGGGGGATGCTCCTAGGTATGCGATGCTGCAGGATATGATCCAGCCTGCACCAGAGGATTGAAGACCTTACGATCTTGAGGAAGATGGTGCTGTAGTGGCTGAGATAGCAGTGGAGGCTGGTATATTTTTGGAGGATGCCTCAAAGGAGACTGCTCCGGGTACTAGTGCAAAACCTACTTATGCTCCTGCTCTTAGGGTTTATGAGGTTGTGTTGGGTGAGATGGCCAGACTATCAAGTGTAGTGGACGAGGTTAAGGCCACTCTAGGTATCGTCCTTAAGAATCAAGAAGTCATATTGGAGAAGTTGGCAACACTTGGTGGTATACCTACTCCTGCACCTACTCCTGCACCTACTCCAACAAAGGTTGTAGAGTACGACATTCTCCCCACATGTTACGAGCTTCCTGTTGGAGAAGCCACACCTCCTCAGCTAGTGCAGATGGTCTTAGGTACTACTAATCCACGAGTTATTACATTTTTTTAAAGAGATTGTATACTAATTGCTCCCGTTATAGGTAAGGGCACTAGGCAAAGACCAGTAAGGTACGAGGACTATACTTCAGCAGCCAAGAAACCAAAGTTCAAGGACCCAGCTCTGATCCATCATTTAAAGGTGTTGGATCAAGATATGTTGAAAACTTTTAACCAATGGGTACTCGGTGAGATTGACAGCAACAGACCGATGAAGTTGGAAGGTTGTGATGACACCCCTGTTTGGTTCTTGAAGTCAATGGTGGAAAAAGAATGGTTGGTAGAAACTATGTCTTTTATATTTGCAGTCAACGCATTCATCTCATTTTAACGATACTCTATTTATTTGCAGCATCTCGATGCTGTGAATTATCTTATACAGAGACATCTTTTTGAGTTGCCAAAGACGTACCCCATGATAGCCACCGTACTTGATTCATCATTTGCACAGTATATTCCTGCTAGATATGACGACTTCAAGAACAAGAGTAGGACTTAACAATGGGATGAGGACATTCTTAATTTCACGAAAGGAGATTAAAAAATACAAGAGCCTTGGGGTGATTTCAATGAGATCTACTTCAACTAGTGCCTAGAAATTCGTCATTAGGTCCTTTGCGAGATAAATTTCACTGATTGGATGATCACTATATTTGACTCAGATCATTCAAACTTTAGCCATGATATGTTGACTGAGTTGATCGAGCCTTGGACTAGGATGCTTTCATCTTTACTCAATGCTTCTAATATGTTTAAAGGACAACCCAAGTTGAAAATATCTAGACCGAAGATCACTGTTCCATGCTTTGATTGGTGGTGCATGTCCACTGATACTGTCCCACAGTCTAGAACCAAGTATTTAGACGTACTAACTTTAGTTTGTCATAACTCTATTCTCCTTTAATTTTCAATAAACTCACGAATGAGATTTCTTGATTTCAGCTGAGATTGCGGCGTATTCGCCATCAAGAACTTGGAGTTTATCCTTGGAGACATTCCCTTATCATATGCCATCGAGGACCACATTTAGTAGTTTAGGGATAAATTATGCATCAACATTTTTTTTACGAGAATGTGTACACTTGACTTTTTCTATATGTTAGAACATTTATTTTGATTTCTACTTAGTTTTGTATATAAACATGAAATTTCGATGGCTATTCAATGATACACATTAGTATATTTTTTGTGATTAAATCTGGATCCTTCCATTTTGATGGCACCTCAATGGTATTTCGATGCCACATTGATGCTTTTGAGAAGATTATAGAACAATGAATTTATACATGTCGATGCCACATCTGTGCCGTTTTGATGGTAGACCTTCCTTAAAAACTAGATCCTTCCATTTCGATGCCACATTGATGGTATTTCGATGCCACATCGATGGTATTTCGATGCCACATCGATGCTTATGGTAAGATGATTATAGAACAAAAATAAAAAGATTAACAAAGTCCACTAGTACACAAATAAAAAGAATAACAAAGCCCATTAGTACACAAATAAAAAGATTAACAAAGACCATTAGTCGTTTAATAAAAAGTTTAACATCAACGCCATAAATTTCAAACTCGAACTTTTCAAGTTGCCCTGTTATGGCCTAGACCTTCACATATGCTTCACTTGCATTCTACAACCACTTTCTCTCCACTGGAAGGATGACATTTCTTCTTAGGCATACCTTGTTTCTTCTTTAGACGACCAACCAGATTTTTGTGTGCAAGTATTCTCATTTTTATTGTCATAATGCCATGTGGAGCATCCACTCTTCTTTGTTACCAGTAGGATATATAGATTCTGTGTAAGAGGACCTCCAAGTCTCAATTTTATAGTAATCTGAACACAAAGAATATAAGTTCAACCCTCTGTTAAGGGAACCAGATAGTGCATGAACACGTGGGATGCCAATAAGCTGAAACACTCCACATGTGCATGTCTTATTTAGGAGGTCGACTTAACCATTCAGCTCACCATCTAACACATGGAGCTCCTGCCTCCCTATTGCATAAGGGATTGAGAATCAAGCTTTCTCAGCCCTATCCACCAAATCTTTCTCATAGGTTGGTGCAAGAGTTGTAGTTGTCCTCTCGTTAGTTTCTCTCCTATCACATAACCAGGACTGCAGCGTCAAGCGAATAAATTCGACGAATGTAGTTATCGGGAAGCTCCTAGCGTCCCAGATCTTATTGTTGAAACTTTCATCATAATTTCTTGTCATTATATTATACCTACTATCCAGGAAAACTAACAATTAATAGTAATGTAAATTTACAAGATTTCATAAATTAAAATACAATTCACAATGACATACCTATTTCCAGGAAAGTAAGCATGGGACCACTTATCAAAACCCTTGCCGTCTAGGTATTGAGCAATAGTTGTATCTTTTGATTTGATTTTTTCGAAGTGAGCGTGGAACTTGGATTTCCTAAAATCATATCCCACATTATACATCAACACATGACAATCTTTATTTTAACAACCACATTCATACTAATGTTGTGGTAGCAAGCACCGTGGTAGACATTGGGGAAAATAGTTTCCAAGGCATGTGTAATACTTGCATGCATGTTAGATACAAATGCCAGGTCCTCAACTTCCCCAATCACTTCCCTTAGCTTTGACATGAAATACTTCCAAGAATCATAATTCTCACCATCCACAACACCAAATGCAACTAGATATAGATGGTTTTTTTGCATCCAGCACGATTGCAAATAACATCTGCCCACTGTATTTTGTCTTTAAAAAAGTGTCGTCCACACATAACATAGAACGACATGTACGAAATCCTCTTCTACTAACTCCGAGTGAGAAAAAGAAATATTTGAACCGATCCTCCTCAGTGACAAAATTTGTCAACGTCCCAGGATTTTTCTGCTGAAGCATGAACATGTACAATGGTAACTTCTTATAGGATGCTTCCAGTGTCCCTCTGACATAAGAAATAGCATTCTCTTGGCATCTCCAAGCTTTTCCATATGACAACTCAATTCCATAATCATTCTTAATGTCTTTTCTTATGTTGTTTTCCATGTACGCATTCGATCCAGCCTGATATTTTTCTTTATGCAATTACCTATAACCCATGGTACAGCTTGGTGATGGCCTTTATGTCGGAGGTCAAGTGAGAAAGTGTGTTTATTGGTGAAACAAGTTATCTCAAACATATCAGATTTAGGAATTCTCTTCCCCCTCAATCTCCACCCACAACCAGGATCCTTGCAAGTGATATACCAAACTTCAGTACCTGACTTCTTCACCACAAACTCGAAGTTCTGCTTCATTGCATACAAGTGTGCCTTTGTCTTCAACTCTAAATTGTTCTAAAAAACCTTCCCAACTTCTATTACTCCACAACTCACTTCAGATACCGTGGGGATAACGTAAGAGGAGTATGGGATAACTTCAGTAGTATATTTCGGACAACTCCATTTAATTCTATCATCTTGCGTAGTTGGACGACTGCTCTCCGGGCCAGGAGTCCTGCGTCCTTGGCTTTCTTGACCACTTGGCAAGGGTCGTACATTTAAATTATCCACTTTCTCCATAAGGAGCATCGACAACCAATCCTCAGAGTATTCATCTGAACTACTGCACCCCTCAACTCTTTCATCATCATCACCTAAATGGGCAATTGGATCGTCATTGACATAAGACTCGTACTCATACCCATCATCATCGGGAGATTTGTTGGGGGAAAAAAGTTTCATTTTGACTATGACCTCCCATGCATACACTTGGCCCATGAGTTGTTTATGGAACAACCATGCATGATTGATTATGATTTTCCATATTAACACTCGCTCTAGGAGATGGATCAAGAAAAGCAATGTTCTTTGCAATTGAACTAACGCATAAAAGAACACGATGTCTTAGGGACTTCCAATTTTCAAGAATAAGAGCACTAACTCCTTCATCATTCGTGATTTCAATAGGATCTAGGCTAAAATCATTGCATGTAAGCAACACTTCCAACTTTTAGTCAAACAATGACCTATCCACTTTCTGCTTTGAATACAACTTCTCCATTAATTCTATGTAACCAACCTCAATTTGTACGTGTATTATAGTGTTGAAACTAGCTTTGAAATTCCATTTCTCTCCTTTTCGTTCCCAAAACTTTTGTAAGAAACAATTATATTAACTCTGAAACCTGCAAATTTACAAAAAAAAAGCATAAGAAAATTATAAAAATAAAGTATAATCGATGATGAATTGATTCAACATCGAAGAATAATCGATGCCCTTGTAACACTATCCATATTGCAATTCAACATTGGTGCCACATGTAACGACCCTGATTTTAAAGACTCAATAATGCGAAAATATAAATGTTTCATTTAACAAAATGTCTCAAAAACCCGTATAAACTTTTTTTTAAAAAGTCGTATGGCCATACTTAACATTTAGTTACAAACATATTTTATAAAGACTAGGTGAGCCTAGTTTCGGAAAATTACACAACATTTCCAAAAATAAAATGGCTTCCCAAAAGGTCGGTCCACATGTACATTTGCAAGGTAGACTCTAGTGCTCACTGCTCTGCCTTGCCGTTGCTCTTACCTAAAACATGAAACAACTAGGTAAGCGAAAACGCTTAGTAAGTTCAAGCTTAAAACAAAGCATGCAGAGAATTAGGGTTCCGGATCCATCCGGACCCTACACAGTCAATTTCAAGAACGCAAAAGCGTCCTGGCAAACTTATGGTCATGCCTGATAACCAATAATAAATTATTTCCTATAACAGATAAATCCTACATGCAGAAAATCCCAGAACAAGCAGATATATTATATAACAAATATATCTTATCAACAAATATATCCCTGCACTCAAAAAATCCCAGAGCAAGCAGATATATTATTTCACAACTATATCTTATCAACAAATATATCCTCAGAAAATCCCAGAGCAAGCAGATATATCATATCACAATATAATTCGAGACCAACGCTCGACAATTTCCAACAATTCAGGCATAACACGCCCTCCAACATAGTTGCTAATATGTAAGAGGGAACCGAGTCTCAACACTAAGATCTAGCCAATAAATATCCCCATCAAGGGTAACTATCGTGTTACCTAGGGCATCGCTACTTATCCAAGAGTGTAATCGAGTTTACACGGTTTCACAGAGACTTCTATGCTAAACAGTGGTGCGGGTAAGCAGTTTCCCCTAGGGTGTTCACCCTCACTCAATCTGGCAACCCCTAGTATCTCTAGGCACTCTCACTGAATGGCCAATATTCACGGCTGCTATCCGGGAATAACTTATCAAAGCACTTGCTCGAGGTCTAACTGTTCACGGATTTATAAAGGTTTTGTCCTCGAAACTTAAAACAAATGAGGATACAACTCCTTCATTTTGTCTTCTGTTTCCCAGGTTGCCTCTTCAATGCCATGGTTACACCATTGCACCTTTACCAACATCACCATCTTGTTCCTCAACACTTTTTCCTTTCGGTCTAGTATCATAACAAGGTTTTCCTCATAGACGAGTTGAGGATCCACGCTTAGCAGCTTATAGCTAATTACATGGAACAAGTCATGCACCATAGACAGGGCAGGCAGAAGAGCTAAACGATAAGATACTTCCCTGATCCTCTCTATGATTTCAAAAGGTCCAACGAACCTCGGGCTAAGCTTTCCTTTCTTCTTGAACCGCATAGCCCCTCGTAGTAGGGCTACCTTTAGCAGCACATTATCGCCATCCTCAAACACCAGGGGTCTCTTGCATCGGTCAGCATATTTGTGTTGTCGATCAACCGAAGTTTGCAAGCGTTGCCTTATCTATCGGATGTCCTCGGTAATCTGATAAACCTCATCCGATCCGAGAAACTTTCTTTCACCGGTCTCGTGCCAATGAATTTGAGATCGGCATTTCCTTCCGTACAAAGCCTCATACGGAGCCATCTTGACGGAATCATGATATCTATTATTGTAAGCAAACTCTATCAGTGGAAGCTTCTCATTCCAGGACCCTTGAAAATCGAGCTCGCATGCTCTTAGCATATCTTCCAGGGTCTGAATTTTTCATTTGCTTTGACCGTCTATTTGCGGGTGGAAAGAAGTGCTTAACTTCAGTTTAGTACCCAACCTCGTTTGGATTCTATTACAGAACGTTGAGGTAAAACGCCATCTTGATCTGATACGAAGGAGTTGGGTGCACCATCCAGTCTCATTATTTCTGCAATGTAAATATCTGCTAACTTATGTGCCCCATAAGTTACCTTGATCGGCAAGAAATGAACAGACTTAGTCAGCCTATCTACGATAACCCAAATGGCATCGTGCCTCTTTGGAGGGATTGGTAGACCTGTAACAAAGTCCATAGTGACCATCTTCCACTTCCATTATGGAATTTCTAAGGGTTGTAACAATCTGGCTGGATGTTGATGCTCGGCCTTTGTCTGCTGACAAGTCAAGTAGTGTGCCACATATTCTGCCGTCTCCTTTTTCATCCCCGACCACCAAAAGTAATTTTTCAAGTCTTGGTACATATTCATGGTACCAGGATGCATGGCATAAGGAGCATTATGTCCTTAAAAAATGATCTGCTTCTTAATCTTGTCATCGTCTGGAACACATATTTTGCCCTTAAACCCCAATACTCCATCTTCGGAGATATGGAATTCTAGTCACCCCTCGTTCCTCACTTTGTGCATCCATCCTAAAACCCGAGGATCGATTAACTGCCCGCCTTTTATAACTTCCATAATGATAGGCTCGATAGAGAGGTTAGCCAATTAGCCAACTACTAACTCTAAATATAAGGTAGCAAGGTCGGCTTGTAACTGCGGCGAAATCTCTTTCACTGTCATCACGTAAGAACTTGGTTGTCAACTCAATGCATCTGCCACCTTGTTTGCTTTTCCCGGGTGGTACAAAATGTCATAGTCATAGTCGTTAAACAGTTCCAACCATCGACGCTGTCTCATATTCAATTCCTTTTGAGTGAAGAAATACTTCAGGCTTTCGTGATCAGTGTAGATGTCGCAATGTATCCCGTACAGGTAGTGCCTCCATATTTTTAGTGCAAAAACTACTGCTGCAAGATCCAGGTCATGAGTGGGATAGTTCTTCTCGTAATTCTTTAGCTGTCGAGAAGCATAAGAAATTACTTTTCCGTCCTGCATCAGCACTGCTCCCAACCCGCGGCCTGAGGCGTCGCTATAAATAGTATATCCCTCTGTGCCATTAAGGATTTTCATAATTGAGGCAATTGTCAATCTTGTTTTCAGCTCCTGAAAACTCTTCTCACACTTGTCAATCCATTCATATTTGATGCTTTTGCGGGTGAGGGCAGTCATTGATGCAGCTATTTTGGAAAATCCTTCCACAAATCGTTTGTAATATCTTGCTAACCCAAGAAAAATTCTAACCTCATGAGCATTTTTCGGAGGTTTCCACTGCTTAACAACTTCTATTTTGGTGGGATCTACTGAAATTCTGTCTCTCGACACTATGTGCCCCAGAAAACTTACTTTCTCTAGCTAGAATTCGCACTTCGAAAACTTAACGTAAAGCTTTTCATCTCGCAGACGCTAGAGGACCAGTTCCAGATGTGTTGCATGCTCTTCCTGGCTTTTTGAGTATATCAGAATATCGTCAATGAACACGACGACAAACTTATCCAAATACTCACGAAATATGCGATTCATGAGATCCATGAATGTTACAGGCGCATTGGTTAGTCCAAAGGACATCACTAAGAACTCGTAGTGACTGTAGCGCGTTCTGAAAGCCGTCTTTGGTATATCTGTCTCCTTAATCTTGAGCTGATGATAGCCTAATCGCAGGTCTATTTTGGAAAATACTGATGCTCCTTGTAGTAGATCAAAAAGATTGTCGATCATTGGTAATGGATATCGGTTCTTGATCATCACTTTGTTCAACTCTTGGTATTCAATACACATTCTCATCGTGTCGTCTTTCTTCTTAACGAATAAGATCGGGGCTCCCCACGGAGAATGACTTACCCTTATGAACTTCTTGTCCAGTAACTCTTGCAGTTGTGACTGCAACTCCTTGAGTTCAGCTGGCACCATTCTGTAAGGAGTGTTTAAGATCGGCACAATTCACGGAATCAACTCTATCTCAAACTCAATCTCTCGGTCTGATGGAATCCCTGGGAGACCTTCAGGAAATACGTCGGGAAACTTGCACACAACCGGTACATTAGATGCACTACACCAAACACCCATTACCATAACACATCATTATAATACTATTTAAAAAGAGTTATTGTATATTAGGAAAGTTTCACGCGTCAAGGGAAAATAAAATAGCGCCAAATATGCCTAAGTTTTTTCTACAGTAGACTCCCCTTTCCCGTGTACCCATTTCCCGTATACCCACTTCCTGTCTCATTTTCTTCTCTCTTTCTCTTCCTGGTATACTCTCCCATGTCTCATTTTCTTCTCCATTTCTCTTCCTGGTATACCCATTTCTCGTGTCTCATTTCCCATTTCCTGTAACGCCCAAAATTCACTAATAAGGCTTAAGGGCCTTGATTAGTGTGCCTGGAGGGCATAATGGGAAATATGAGTGACTTTAATGATTAAGATGCATGATTATGATTTAAAGCATGTTATATGACTATTTGAATATCTGAGATGCATGACTATGTGTATTAGTATGCATGTAGGCCCTGATTAGGTTAGAAGGGCATAATCATAATTTTGGCCATTTTGGGCATAACTGCTTTGATATATGTGATAATTGTTGAGACCACATTATTATGTGGATATATATGTGATCTGTGACTCGAGACGATCCTAGTGAGCAAAGTAGCGAAAAAGTCATGGCAGGGATTTATACCCGGCTCGGGGTGACTTAGGGGTATAAATGGGAATTTAGCGAATATACGGGAGTCTATCTTGACATTGAGGAATATTATTGGTGACTAATTAGGTATCGGAAGTTAAGCAGGAAATATTAGAGATACTCGAGGAGTTAGCGGGGATTGGGTAAAATTACTAGAATGCCCTTAAGTGGGTTAAAGGGTTAGGAATAAAGGGGAGGGCATTAGGTTCATTTGGCTTTCTAAGGATGGAATTACTGAGACTTTATGTTAGTGGGAATTGTAGAGAAGTGTAGAAGTCTGAAAAAAGAAGAAAGAGGAAGGAAAAAGAAAGGAAGAAAAACAGAGAGAGTTTTCTAAGGTCGGTTTAAGCCTCCTTCATCAATTTCTTGAGGTTTTCTGAAGCAAAGCTCAGAGGAGAGTTGGAATAGACTGAACATCAAGGATCCTAAGCTAGGGTTGAGGAATTGACAAAGGTTTACCAAGAGGTCACTAACACTTGAGGTAAGACTTTAGAGTTCTTCAGTTTCTATTTCTGGTTTTTGAGCTACGGTGTTTAAGTTGAATTGGATAGAAACTTTAGGGAATTCAGGCCTAAGGCTGAGGAGGAGCAAGCCAAGGAAGTCTAGAGGAAACTTGTGGTCTAAATCCCATCAAAGGCATAAATTCTAAGCTCTAACTTTGATGTTCAACTGGTTTCTGCTGAGTTTTATTGTCTAGAAGTGGCTATGGTGAATTTTGAGTTTGGGGATGCATGTGCTTGAGTTCTAGGAATTTAGGGTGCTTAGGATGAGTGAAGTATGGTCATAAGGTTTTTTTTGAGGTTGGGAAAGATTTGGAAGAGTTTTGGTTGAGGTTGGTTCGAGGAAATCGCAGGAAGGGAAAACTGATGCTGGTCTGTCTGTGACTAGCGCTAGCCTTTGGGTACTGTAGCGCTTGGCCAAGCTTGCTGAGGGGATTTTGCTTCTGTTTGTAGCGCTGTAGCACCCTCCCATGAGCTTTGTAGCGCTACCCTGCCTTCTTAAGAGGATTTTAGGGTTATTTGCAAGGGTTTTTGACCAAGGGTTTGGGGTTTGTTTCCACCACCTTGTTTGGTGGAACTAGGACTTCCCGGGGACTCGGGATTGGCCCCGAGGCTAGGTTTTGGACTTGAGGATTGATGATGAATTTGGCCCATGGTTGTGTTTAGGTGAGCGCTAGGGCTCGAGGGGGATCGTGCTCAAGGAGTCGAGGGATCAAAGCTAGTGAATTGAAAGGTAAGAAAACTGCACCTGGTTATATGTCTGTGATGGGACTAAGTGCTCCCGATACTTGTATCGTGTCAATGATGGTATTATTCCATGGGACATGTAAAAGCGGTCTAAGAGCGCCGTACATAATATTTGCGCACAGGGCGCGGCTTGGTCACTAGTAGCCGAGGACAGCTTAACATTCACTGAGCTCGGTTTAAGCGGGCCGGAGTCAGTGGGATAACGGAGGGAGCAGCTTGAGAGCGCTAGCCCTAGTTATCATTTGTGCAATGTTATATGATATGAGTTGATATGTTTAGCATGTTGAATACTTGATTATACTAAATGATTATATGGTTGAGATTATGTGATATAGTATAAGATATTGACTTGTCTGTTGACTGCTTATGCCCTGTTGTTGTGTTTTCTTGTTGGGCCTTGGCTCACGGGTGCTACGTGGTGCAGGTAAAGGCAAGGGAAAGTTGGACCAATCCTGAGGTGGAGAGCTGTGGGGTTGAGTGTACATAGCCAACGGTTCGATCGCCAAGGTCGAGGAGTGGGTCAGGACATGGATTGCCTAACTGTTTGTTTTGCCTTAGTATGGCTTGTTATTGTATCTGAACCTTATAACTTTTGTAAACGATCCTTAAACTTATATTTTTTGGGATCCAATGTAAACAGATAGTGATTCTTAATGAAAATGTGGCTTTCGAGACCAAAACATTTTTAACCCTAGTTCCTCTACAGTTTCGATGACACGCTTTCAATTAAATGGCTTGATTAGCAAGTCCGGCACATTATAAACACACAGTATAACGGTCTTGGCTATCCAGGGCGTTACATTTCCCATGTACCCATTTCCCGTATACCCATTTAAATGAGACCTATCTCTCTCGGTCTCTCACTCCCCTTCACGAAAGACAAATCCTGAGAAGGGCTACACCACATTCGAAGGTGATATAGGAGTTCTGGTTCATCGGCGGCGGCAGAGAGGCGACTTCTCTTCGGCTCAATCTCTGCAGCTTTGCCTCATCGACTTCTTTGACTCGCTCGTTTCCTAGCCCGCCTATAACTCCCTTGTTTTCTTCTTCGCACCCATCTGTGCCTCTCCCTGCATCGAATCTTCCATTTACGCAATACCCACCATTAGAATCGACTAGTCCCTTCTGAGGCTAGGAGGCACGATATTCCCTGGAGGCTTTGGTTTGAAATCAGGTAATGTTCTCGTCACCATCACCAAATGCTTTCCCTTGCTCTCTCTCCAGCTCCCTTTCTTCTCTCTCTTCTTCTTTCTCGTTTCTCCATTTATTCAGAGGCTTGAAAGAACCCAAAGAGTAATCAATTTTGAGAGGGTTTTTCTCTTTCATGATTGAGCTACTATTATTGGTATGTAGTTTTGTTTTCTTTTTTGATTTTCGAAAGCCCCAAAATTGACTCTCGAATTGGTTTGTGTTTCCCCTAGATATTAAAATTCTCTTGCATTTTATTTTTTAGATTTCTCTTTGCAGTTTGGGTAATGCATTGCTCTGTTTCTCATTTTTGTGAAATGAGATTGACTGGTTCAGGCATTCGCATAAATAATTTCTTTCATTTTGTTCCTTATACAATTTTTTTTTTGTTTTTTTGGTTGATTCTATCTCTTGTGGTTTTACGAAGTATTAGACTTGCAGATATAGGTGGGTTATCTCTTACGCTTGTGGCTCACTGTCTTCATGACTCTCATTAGGTGCACACATAATTTCTGGGAATGTTTTTGAACCTCGGGCATTAAACGAACTTCTTCCTCAGTGGAAACAGGAAGAGTTAATTGATTACTCTCCTCGATTTCTTTTATTTTAACCAAGTTCTTTAGTCATGTATGTAAATTATTAATGTAATACAGTAAAACTTTCGGGAAGTGATCCTATGTTAAACTAAGTGTGTACATGAATGTCTCTGGACATTAGATAAGGAACAAAATCTACCTTAGCTTGTGCTTAAATTAGTAATATGAATAAGGACCATGCTTTCACTTTTAGATGAGATAATTCACCCACTGTGACTCTCACTGCAGTTTAGCAATTAAATCTGTTTTCTGCTGATGTGATGATAAGATATTTTCTTCACCAAACTATGTTTACAGTCGCTGATCACTGTCCCTGTCTCATTTGACAAATTTTGGTTTCTTACAAAGAATCGTGCACTTTCTTTGCCATGCCCTTTTGATAATAAAGGAAATTATGTAATAAGGTATTCAAGTTTCTTTTTTGCTCTTTTCCAATTTCCCCTATCACAAGATTCACCACAATTCGTCAATTTTATTATAATTTATTCAATTAAATAGTTGCTTACCCCTATATATTTTTCTTAGCTATTGAGCCCCGAGGATCTATTGCAGTGTGGGCTTCCATATTGTATTCAGTTTGATTTTACCTATATATGCTTCTAGGTGTTTCTTTCCTAAGTGTATAAAGTATGCCTCTAGGTGTCCAACCCAACAGCCATTTTTGCAGCCCAAGTCACGTAGTTATGAGCAAGAGGGCCAAATAACTTAAGTGGTCCTCCATATTCATTCTCAATCTGAACATAATAAAAAAACAGACCTTTATTGAAAATTGACCCTTGACAATAGCTTTAGTGCCAGTAGAGCTGAACTTAACATAGACTTTTCCACTTATTTTATTAAAAAAGCACACAAAATTCTAAGCTGGTTTGCATTAGAGTCACAACTTAATGTTTCCCAAAACGGTTACTGTTCACATGTATTTGCAATTGCAAAGGAAGAAATCAAAACTTGAAGTTCAAAAGCTTTACAAGACTCAAATCCTCATACCTGAGACAGTATGATGGGACCTCCCGGAGACTCAAATAAATGTTCACTCTTCATCATCCTCACAATCTTTTCAGTGAACCCTTGCATTGCATTATGAAAACACCATAAGAAATTTAGTATAAAATTTGTACTAAATAATAATAAAACATAGTAATTTTTTAAACTGGGCGTGCAATAAAATGAGTGAAGGAAACCTTAAAAGGCTCATTGTCTGTTCTGAAGCTGATACCAGGAACATACTTTAGCCAAACAGGAAAACCTCTGTAAAAATCACAGTTAGAAATTTTTTAGGGTCAAAATGGTGAATTAATCTCAATTATGAAAATTCAAAGATGAACAAACATGGTCAAAGTTACATTAAACAGAAAAGTGTGCATAAAGACAACTTATACAAATACCATTGACATATTCATGGAATCTTTCAATGATGAATTATTTTTATTCAATTGTACTAAATCGTAATATTTATGTTCAGTTGAAACTATTGACCCTTCTCTGTGTTTGTGAGAATTTGTTGAGGTGTTTCTTCTTGTGTTCTTGTTTTATTTTTTATGTTATGCATAGACAGCTTGATTTGAGACCCATCTAGTTTGCTATTTAGTGTTATTGTGTTGTCTGCAGTGTGGGTTTTGTGTACATTGTTGCTCTGTTAGTCTTTTGTTATTAGTTACTCCAATACAAGCCATATGATGCCCCGTTTATGTTGTAGATAGGCATATGTCTACATATATAAATTTATCGATACAATGGTGAAACTATATAGTTTTTTTTTCGTGCTAACTTAGAAAAGTGAAAGATTAAATTGAAATGCTGTTGGTCATAAATATGACATGGTTTGGTATTGTTAATTAGGAGTACTAAATGAAAACATGTGGGACGTTGATCAAAAGGTGAAAGATTAAATTGAAATGTTGTTGGTCATCAATATGACATGGTTTGATATTGTTAATTAGGAGTATTGGATGCAAACATGTGGGACCTCGATCAAAAGGTTTATAAAGAAGGTTTTAATGAATTTCTGTTTAAGTTAAGAAAAAAGCCTGTGATATTTCTGGGGAAGCAGAATGCTTTTGGGAGTTGGGACAAATACTACCAAATAAGGAATAAATAGAAACCTTGTAATCAAGTAGGATTTATGCTCTATGTTTCAGAAAGACAGAGAAGAAATAAAGTTTGGATTTCAAAAACATGTTAATGACTTGAGAATAGTAGGGTAGAGTAGAGTCTGGCTTTTATATATATATATGTATTGCATATATATTATGTAGTTCTTCAAATAATAAATATTATGTAGCCTTTTGGCTTACTATGATGGTAATTTTTCTTTGTTTTTATTGCTGAGTTGAGTACTGTTTTTACTGCTGAGTTGAGTGCTCTGTTTTCTTTGTGGTGTACTCTTTTGATTTTAATGGACTTGTATGTTTCAACTTTAAATAAATGTTATTTTCAGTTATGGGTATCTTTTATTATTTTATGGGAGAATCATATTTTCATGCCTACATATATTGCACAGGGTCGGCCTGTTATTGGAGGCCAAAGCATAATGTTTTATTTATATATTTCATAAAGGGGGCTTATGTAAAACCTTACATGAATTCAAGATTTGAGATCCCTCAAACAGGACAAAGAACGTGTACTGTAGCTACAGGTGAAATGACTTGGTAAAACCGGTTTTTGTAACCGGATGGTACACATTTTTTGGTCAGAGAAATATTTTTTTAATTTTTTTTTTGAAATTAAGTATATTATTGAGGATAAAATGTGTAATTTTGTTTTATTAGATAAATGCATTTACATTTAACTGTTATGTATTTACATAGAAAGAGTTTGTATTATTTGTTTCAAATGATTTATAGTGTTGTGGTTGCATGCATTTGTTTATACGATTATCAATTATAGAGTTTCTAAAATGATAGCATAATGGCATTGTGTTGGTGTGGAATCGTCGGTTGAGGTGGGTTGGTTTTCTTTTTGTGATTCTGTGAAGCTAGAAAATTTTCAGTTTTCTTATTTATCTGCAAAACTGAAAATTGGTCAATTATTTGTCTTTTTTTGTCTGTAAAACAATACCTTGACAGCTGTTGCAATGGTTTAGTTATATTGCTAGTAATTTGTTTGCTTAATGTTTGGGATTGTAGAATGCCCTATTTTTTGTGTAAATTATAGTATTCTCTGTTATATATACTTAGGCAAGCAAGGCAACAATTATATATGTATATGGATTTATATTCAATATATTTTTTGTGATGCATGAGTTTGTAACTTAATTTGTACTTAAATTGTAATTATGATTGGTCTGTGAAATCTGGCTAAATATAAGAACTTTGTTCAATATATATATATATATAAGTATATATAAGAACTGTTATATTTAAACAACATAAATATTCAAGTTTCGTTTGAAGTTGGGTTCTTCAAGTGTAGTTATTATGAGGGCCTTCTTGTGGTAGCTAGTTGATATATAATGTCTGACAACTTGTAAACATTATTATAAAAAATATTCAAGAAAACTATATAAAAAAATACATTAGCACTTCACCAGCAACCTCTCTTGACCTTTTATACAAACACTAAATTCAATACCAACACTTGAACTCTGTAATGAAAATACACAAGCATGACATCTTCTACAACATTTACAAACAAGTACTAATAATGAGAATAGAACAAGACCTTAAAATCAACATTTTAAAAAGAAAAAAAAAATAAACAAAAAGAGAAAGATTAGTTAGATTCCTATTTGGCAGGACCTACTGCCTTCTTGTAGTTATACCAATTTGCAATCAATAGATACACAAAGATCGAATTAGATAAATTTTGGATTTCAAAGGCTGTTTTAATATCTATTGACAAATTTTAATTTTTTATTAATCTTTTAAGTATTGATTATATTCTTTAGGTTGGGGATCGAATTGGCAAGGAGCATTGCAAAGGTAATTTGCAAGAGGTACGAAATTTGTTCTTTTAACTCTTATTATTAATATCTTAAAAATGTTAGAGGAGTTTGAATATCTTAAATATTCATCCATAGAGAAGTAGGTTCTGAGATTAAAATTGTGTGCTGTGGTGATAACGGAAGGTTGAAAACTTGTGTGTATTAGAGAAGTAGGTTCTAGAAAATTTGTTTGTGTGCTGCGGTGATATAAGGAAGAAAACTTATTGTGTGTTGTTTAAATTTTTTGACTTGGTATTGATAGATGGTTAGGTAAGCTTTTATATGTATAGATTAGATTTTTCATTATATGTATAGATTAAATTTTTCATTTAGTCATATTGTTTTCATTATTTCCATATGTATAGATTAGATTTAATTGCCACAACCCAAGCTAAAATCTTGTCATTGATCCAAACCCAATTAGTTAGCGGCTACCATTTTAGAATTTGATTTTTAAATTAAAAACAACACTAGAATCTCTTGAACTAGAGACTATTAAATGGATAGAAAATAAACCAGCAGAATTAACAAAAAATGGTGGTCAAGACTTGTGTTTAGATAAGCCTCCAATAAGATAACTAGATAAGCATTTAGATAAGCCTCCAATAAGAAAGACTTGTGTTAGAAGTTGTCTGGGTTGTTAGGTTGG
Organism: Humulus lupulus; assembly: GCF_963169125.1. NCBI lineage: Eukaryota > Viridiplantae > Streptophyta > Magnoliopsida > Rosales > Cannabaceae > Humulus > Humulus lupulus. The sequence goes on from NC_084796.1 coordinate 148,565,796, forward strand.
GAAGATATTGTAGATAGAGAGTGAGATTTACTTAGAGAAGAATTTGGCAATCTTTGGGAAAGGGGAGCCTCTCAATCTAACTCAACCTTGGGAAAGGAATTGTAATATGATCAATCTTGTGTCGGTGCAGGTCAGTTACCTGAAAAAATAAAAAAGACAAGAACGTAGCAAAGATTCAATTCAAAAATCTACCAACAGAAAAGAAAGAAAACAAATTTCCAGAAAAATATCGATGCAAAGTAACATATAATGAAAACCTACTCCACCGTAGAAGATATTAAGATGAATGACAAAAGGATAACACAGAAAACACATGCACATGGACATGGAGGTATAAACCATGGACATGAGCATATATTTCTCTAATTTTAACATTTAATAAAGTTGAATTAAAAAAATAAGTAATCATGTATATTCATATGTGTGCAAGAGAAAGAGAAGCCCAAAACTTGTTGATGAAGCATCATTGTAGACTTCATAAACATAAGTTAAGTAAAAATATAGGGTACTAGTCAATTAAATATCAATCGACCAAGCTTTCGAGTCCTTAGTTATCTATCTCCGTGAAAGCAACTTTACTACAATTAGAAATTACCTAAACATTCACTACCCTAATAAAAGTACAACTTAGTAATAGCATATATTGTAGAAGATGAACAAGAGAAGTAGTTTACTTGTTTCAGACCAAATAATCAGGTCCTACGTCCAAGGCAGCAGAGTCAACAAGGTCCCTATATAGTCACTCAATCAAACACCACACCTACCTCTCTTTAGTACACATCTTCTAGACTTCAATGTAACCTGCAATAGACAATGCATACAACCAAGAAAGCAAAACTGACAGCACTTGTTCAAACCAGAAATTCGAACAGTAAGTAACAAATATTAATTGAACTAGAGAATATTAGAACAATAATAGAATGTGAACACCAAGATATATATAGAGCTGGTTCTTCTCCTCTGCACTAATCTGTAATGGTAGTACAAAACAATGGTGTCACCCTCTTCTATAATATTCTCACTTCCCTGTACAAAGAAATCCCAGAACTCACAAAAATCTAATCTCTCTTGTCTTCACACACCACACTCCAAGTTTTCTTGCTTTAGATTACAAAATGATCAGTTAACAAAGAGAGGTGACACCCTTTTATACACACTTAACAAAAGTAAGTTAAGAAAACAGAAGTAACAAGACCTTTTATTTGGTAACTGATTTCAACAAGCTTCCTTCAAAGCGTTCAATTCTAATGATCTTGCACAAATAGTTCCACTCTTAGAGTCTCAGTATACATAAAGCCTATCAAAACAAAGTGAGCCATATTAACCATAATAAACCATACACATTAACACCATTTTGCAAAAGAAAAAAATTGGACTGAGTTCAATTTATAATAAAGTTGAATTAAAAAAATAAGTAATCATATATATTCATATGTGTGCAAGAGAAAGAGAAGCTCAAAACTTGTTGATGAAGCATCATTGTAGACTTCATAAACATAAGTTAAGTAAAAATATAGGGTACTAGTCAATTAAATATCAATCGACCAAGCTTTCGAGTCCTTAGTTATCTATCTCCGTGAAAGCAACTTTACTACAATTAGAAATTACCTAAACATTCACTACCCTAAAAAAAGTACAATTTAGTAATATCATATATTGTAGAAGATGAACAAGAGAAGTAGTTTACTTGTTTCAGACCAAATAATCATGTCCTACGTCCAAGGCAGCAGAGTCAACAAGGTCCCTATATAGTCACTCAATCAAACACCACACCTACCTCTCTTTAGTACACATCTTCTAGACTTCAATGTAACCTGCAATAGACAATGCATACAACCAAGAAAGCAAACTGACAGCACTTGTTCAAACCAGAAATTCGAACAGTAAGTAACAAATATTGAAGCCTAAATGACCTAAATATACACCAGAATGTATTCAACTTCACTATTAAACAACATTGACTTAATGACCTTTCTTTTCTTCTTCTTCTTCTGCAACTAACCCCAAAACAATAAAGGAATTCTTTCATTTTTAATCATTCATAGGATAAATAGCAAATATAGGTTATTTAACTGAAGAAAAGGATCTTTTTAACTGGTATGACCTGAAATTCTCTTTTAAGATGACCTGAAATTCAACCAAGGCATGTTTTCTTTTAAAAGCATGTGTGTGAATGACCTTGTCATGACCCTGATATTACAACCTCAAATAATGTGATTGTCTTGTCTAGCAGTTGTTAAGCCCAGACAAAAACCAAGATTTTATTAAGAGAACAACATCAAATAAAAATTCATTGGAGATGGATAAAATTTGGATCCATCTTAACAAATTAGTAACCAAAATCATATAGTTTATTTTGGGTATAAGTTTAAGTGTCAGTGCTTGATTATTGACGTATGCTCTAAAATTGTAGAGCAACGGTGGAATATGAGCAAAAAGCTAGAGAGTTTGTTAAGACAGCCATGACGAATCTTGGATTTCCAGCCAAGATTCTTTGTCCATGCAACAAATGTCACAATCTAAGACATCAACTTTCAGACGAAGTTGTCGAACACTTAGTTTTGTGGGGGATGGACCAATCTTACAAAACATGGTTTCATCATGGGGAAGATCCAGTCCAACGCAGCACGACAAACACAAGTTTTGAATATGATTTATTTCAGGCAGCGGGAGTATTTTCAAGTAGCGCCAATGATTTTGGTGACGATAACAATGACGCTGATTTTCAGAGTCTATTAGCGTATGATGAATCTCCATTGTATGAAGGTTGTTCAAAGTATACAAAAATTTCGTCTATCATTGGGCTATATAATCTAAAAACAAAGCATGGAATCTCAGATGTTGGCTTTAGTGAGATGTTGGAGATGATCAAAGAAATGTTGCCGAAAGATAATCTCCTACTGACATCAATGTATGCAGTTAAAAAGTTTCTAAAGATGTTTGATCTGAGCTATAAGCATATCTATGCTTGTGTCAACGATTGTTGTTTGTATACAAAAGAGAACGCTGATGCCCAAGTATGTCCCACTTGTCAATATCCAAGATGGAAGCAAAATGAACAGACAAAAGAGATTCTACAAGGGCAGCCTGCAAAATTGTTGAGATATTTTCCTATTATACCAAGGTTTCAAAGGATGTTTAGAAAAGAAGAGACGGCTTTAAGCTTAAAATGGCATTCAACCAATAAAAGAACAGACGGGAAAATGCGGCACCCGGTAGATTCAGAGGCTTGGGATGCAGTTTATGAGAGATGGCCAGATTTTCAACTTGAACCTAACAACCTTCGATTAGGACTTGCTGCTGATGGGATCAATCCTTACAAAAATATGAGTTCTACGTATAATTGTTGGCCTATAATGCTCATTGTATATAATCTGCCACCTGCGTTGTGCATGAAGGATGAATTTACCTTTCTATCTATGTTGATTCCTGGACCTAAATAACCCGGGAATGACATAGATGTTTACTTAGAGCCCTTAATTGATGAGTTACTTGAATTATGGAATGGTGTTTATACATATGATATTTCTACAAAGAAGTTTTTTAATTTAAGGGCCATGTTGCTATGGACCATAAATGATTTTCCAACTTATGGAAACTTAGCTGGATGTGCGACTAAAGGAAAGTATGGTTGTCCTGTTTGTCGCGAGCACTCAAATGTTGTTTGGTTGAAGCATAGCAAAAAGATGTCATTTTGCAATCATATTCGATTTCTACCACAAGAACACCGTTACAGAAAGAAGAAATATACAACAGCTAGGGCAAGGGAAAGAGCACCACAATGTCCAATTATATTGACAGGTGTTGAAGTAGCTGAGCAGTTAAGCAAAGTGACTAATGACTTTGGAAAGGGAAAAAAGAGGAGTCGTGGTATAGACACAGAACAAATCTGGAAGAAGCATTCTATTTTTTTTAGGCTGCCTTATTGGGAAATATTAGTTGTTTGTCATAACCTTGATGTTATGCATGTTGAAAAGAATGTTTGTGAAAGCATACTTAACACATTGCTCGATTGCAAAGGAAAATCTAAAGATCACTACAACTCGAGATTAGATTTGACAGAGATGGGCATTATGCCTCGTCTCCATCCATATGAAGAAAATGATGTACTCGTCCTCCTGCTGCAGCTTATACTCTATCAAAATCTGATAAGAAGTTGCTTTGTGAGAGGCTATTTGACTTGAAATTGCCTTATGGATATAGCTCTAACATTAGAAACTATGTAGATGTGGAGAAACAGAAGCTGACAGGACTTAAGTCTCATGATTGTCATGTGATTATGCAACAATTATTGCCTATTTCTATAAGGGGTTTAATGGAAGAAGGTTGTAGAGAGACAATTCTTCAGCTCTATAAGTTTTTCCATGGATTGTGTCAACGTGTGGTTGATAAGGAGGAAATTATGAAATTGGAACTAGAAGTCTTTGAAATTATTTGTCAACTAGAAGAATATTTCCCTCCTTCTTTCTTTGATCCAATGATTCACTTGGTTGTTCATTTAGCACGAGAAGTTAGACTTTGTGGTCCGGTGCAATTTCGATGGATGTACCATTTTGAGAGATATATGAAAATATTGAAATGATTTGTAGCAAACTATGCACGGCCAGAAGGATGTATTGCAAATCGCTATCTTGCTGTTGAATGTGTACGCTTTTGTGAAACATTTTTAAAGAAAAATGATAATCAAGATAGTACATTACTAGAAGAAAATCCACTATCAGTAGCAGAGTGCTTTGAGCTTGACCGATTGAACTTGGCAGTAGCGCATTGGTATGTGTTGTTTAACTCGGATATTATAGAACCATTTCTCAATGTCCATATGGATGAGCTGAAAGAAAGACACTCAAATCTAAATAACAATCAAACTTTGTTGTGGAATTGACATTCTGAAGGGTTCCCGTTACGGTTTTATGAAAAGGTTGTATTCTATTGCCAAGATAAAAGTTTACGTTTTGTTTTAGTGTACAAATTTCTTACAAGTATATTTTTATTTTCAGATTTCTAACATGAACAAAGTAGATGACATGTTAGCTCAATTGGCTGAAGGTCCAAGTCGCGGTGTCACTTCCTACAAAGGGTACATGATTAATGGAATTCGATTCCATAAAAAAGGAGCTGAAAAAACAACTCAAAACAGCAGTGTATACTTGGAAGCACATGACAGTGGGCAATTGAATGATAAAGAAGAGTATTTTGGTGTTATCAAGGATATAATTATGCTTGATTATCCTACTTTTAAGGTGCCATTGTTTTGGTGCGATTGGGCGAATATTCGAATGGGTGTTAAGAAGTCGGAGTTCTATATGCTTGTAAATTTTAATATAGGACAAGCTCAATCCATTAGGGATCCATTTGTATTAGCTTCACAAGTGAAAAAACCTTTTTATGCAAGGGTGAATGAGTCAAGTATTTGGTATATAGCTTTAAAGGATTCAAATAGAGGGTGTTTTGTACTTGAATCCAATGAAGAAAATTGAGTTTCCTGTTGTCTCTTATGCACTTTGAATGAAACAAATCTGCTTACATTTTTTGTATGTAATTTTGGTGTATTATTACTCTTTTGTTGAATGAAACAAATCTGGTTCTATTACTCTCTACGGTGCACTTTATGATTTTATTTTAATTTGAATGAAATAATTCTGGTTTTATGGTTTTGGTGTATGTTTATTACTCTTTGGTGATCCGCATTTCTGATTTATATACTATGTTATCTTTCTTTTTATATTGCAGCAATTTCAACTTGAAAAATGAGTACATTATGAAGATCTCCAAAAAAACACCTTCGTCCAGGTGCTTTATGCAATCTTGTGGCCAAAAAGCGAAAAGCATCATCGAAGACTCAAGCTGATTGTGATGATATGTTGCTTGGAAACCCTATTTTAAAGAAAAAGAGTGCTCTTCGTAGGTTTTCTGCACCTGTTAAAGTTGTAATTGACTCACCATTTGCTCTTAGTACTAGAGTAGCAACTCGTCGTATGGTCTATGATACAGAGCTAGATCCAAATGATGATGTGGAAGACATGGAGATGTCACATGGAAGTTCAAAAACTAGACGATCTCTTAATTATGAAGTAGATAAGGTAGTTGATAGTGTTTGTGAAAAGGGAGTAAGGGAGGAACATGAAGAGATAGCTGATGAGGAAAGAGTTGGTGTAGAATTTTAAGGGGCTGTTGCATAATGTGAAGAAGTGCCTGATGCAGAATGTGAAGAAGTGGCTGAGATAGAACTTGAACAACCTCTTAGAAAATTTGTTAGATTACAAAAAACAACTGATGAGGCAAATCAAACTGAGATTGAAGAAATACCTCAAGAAGTAGATGCGAATGTAATGAACTTAGCCAAGAAGACAAGGGGAAAAACTCTATTGGAAAATCTTACCAAGAGGAAACAATGACTTAAGGATAATAAATTGGAATGAAAAAAGGCAACCAGTTGGTACTAACTCAGTGCAACTTTCTTCTTTTGTGGGCGCTCTTGTGCGAGAGGTTGTTCCTTACACTATTTCAAATTGGAGGAAAGTTTCACCAATTATGAGAGATGTTCTTTGGCATCTATTCAGGTAGAATTACAAGTTTTATGAGTGTATTTTTTTTTATATATATTTAGCTCTACACTTAAACATATAATATGTTATTCTATATTCTATTGTAGGCACAATATGACTTACATGATGATTGGCAAAAAAAGATGTGCTTTGAAATCTAGACTTGTAAAGGATATTATCAATGCAAAAAATGAGAGTGAACGACTAGCCTTAAAGCCGAATTGCATAAAAAGTGATGTAGAATGGAGAGCATTTGTTGCCAAAAAAATTAGTAAAGAACATTTGGCAAGAAATATGATGTAAGAAGTGATGTTGCTGCGTCTTTTATCGCTGTTGGTGTTAAACTAAATATAGCTATGCCTCTTTTACTTACTTATTAAATAGGATATAAGGGCCAAATACCAAGAGAGAAGAAAGAAAGTTGTTCCACACACCTTAAGTCGAAGAGGATATGCTCGAACAATCGATGATATGGTAACAATTAAGTTTTATACTGTTTGTATTTTTGCTTCCATTATTGTAGTCTCTATTTTATAATCTCTATTGATGTATTGTGCAGAAGAAAGAAAATGAGGATGTTAAAATATCTAGAATCGATGCTTTTCGGAAAGCCCATACCAAGAAGAATGGTGAACCTGTAAACCCAACGGCATCTGATATTTTTGTGAGTATTAGTCATTTAATTTTTGTGAATTTTTACTTATTTTCCATAATGCATACATTAGTTATACTAATTTATATGCAAGGTTCATTGAATCAGATTCTCCTTGAAGACCCAAAATCTGGAACTACAGACAATGCTGATGAGGATGCCTTGGCAAAATTGTTTGGTAACCCAAAATCTGGTCGTTTAATCGGAAAAGGAAGAGGCGTAACTGTTGGAGATGTGCCCTGAAAGCATATGTAGTAGACATTGTTTTTATGAAATAAATAAATAAATTGAATTTGTTATGCATATATTTTATGGACTATATTATTCTATGATAATATTATGTAAATATCAGGAAAATTCCTAAGTTCATGTATGTAATCTCAAACACGTATTAGTACGAGAGGATTGTGTTTGAGATAAATGAACTTGAATAGTTCGCAGTAAAATAAAGTTATGGAATCTTTAGATTAATTACTACAAGTACGGTCCACTAGTATTATGAATACATGTGATCTAGATCCGGATCACTAGTGTGGTAGGACACTTTAGTGGAGGTGCTTTATATATTAGAGAATATATAGAACTGGACCAGATATGTTTATTAATACTTAGTTAAATATCGTTTCGAACTATTAATTAAATATATCAACTGATGATCATATACAAATAGATCTTAATCCTGAGGTTACTATGAACTCTTGTTTATGTTATATGAGTTCTTTGATTCACTTGTTAGGGTCTGTCAAAATGATCAGGCTAAAAACTTTTGTTTTGGGAACTCATTAATATAGATGGCTGGGGACATAGTATACAGATATGGAATCTATACCTTCTCGCAAGAGATTGAATGATGGTTCTCTTAAGGGTTGACTTTCGGGACTGAAAGGTTATTGAGCTCAAATTCATAATTTAGTTATGAATTAACCTTCACTAGTAGAGTCAATGGTACTTAAGGAAACAAGACATAATTAAAAGGGTAAAACGGTAATTTTATTCACGATTAATTATGAACCATTATTAGAGGGTCAAGTTGTATGCAATGATTAAATCAATAGACGCTTTATGATTATAAAGTACTCAGTAAATGAAATGTCTATAATTACAAGAGTTCAATCTCATATTTATAGTGGAATAATCATGAGATTAATAAATTAAGATTATTTAATTAAAGAGTTTAATTAATAATCTCAAATTTATTGGAGCTTGGAATTATAGGTCCATAGGTCCCCATAGCGGTTCTATCAACACTGTTCAAGGTAAGAGTTGATATGAAGGGAAAATAGTTTAAAGACATATTTAGGAAGAAATTTGTTCTTCAGGCCAAATATGCAATTATATGATAATGGTGATTAATTAATTAATTACAAATTAGTTGTAGTTAAACAAATTAATTAATATTTAATTATTATATAATTTTCGAAATTATATTAAATAATTAAATTAATTTTTGAAATTTAATTAAATAATTAATTAATTATAATTTTTTGAAATTATAATAAATTAAATATTTAATTTCGAAAATTTGGGTTTAATTAATTAGTAGAATTAATTAAATATCTTTATTTGAGTGGGAGAAAATAATCTGATAAGTTCAAATTGGATTTGAATTTAAAAGATTAATATTTATTCAAATAATTAATTATATTTTATAATTAATTAAATAGATAATTAAATTGAATTCAAATTTGAATTAGCTATCAGGTTATTAGATCTTATCTCACAAAGAAATTTGAATAAATAATTAAATAAAATTTGAAAAACAAATATCCCTAGAAATTAGGAAGCTACACGTTCACACACAATCCAGGACTGTGTGTGGCGTGTAGCACCAGTGTTTTTCAGGGATGGGATTTTCAATTTTATTTATTTAATTAATTAATTAATGGATAATTCGAAAATTGGTTTTTGGATTTTTTCATTAATGGAATAATTAATTAATTAAAAATTAAATTGTAAAATGGTTACAGATTTAATTTTTAAATTTTGAATTTTTTTCTGTTAAGTATGACTCATCAGAAAATTATTTAGACAAGAAGAAAAAAAAGAGTGAGACTACTCTGAATATTCGGTCTGTGAAAAATAGAACGATAGTTTTCTCTCTCCCTGAAAATAAAGAACCAATTCTCAGGCCTATTCTCTTGATCTCATGAGTTGAGTACATCAAGTAGAATCACAAATAAACTATCCTTCATTCTCTAAGTGCCCACACATTTCTTGAGGTGTATAGAACGCTTTGGAAGATCTTGGTGTGAGTATGTGGAGCGGCTTGGATAGGAAGATCGTTCTAAATACGAAAAGATAGCAAGGACACTTGATAGGCTTCAAGAGGTATGATTTCTATTAGTATCTTGTTTATGATTAATGTATTTTTTATTAATGGATCCGCATATTTAAAGGTAGTTTAAATATGTTACAAAATTTTTGTTGTACACTGGGCCAACAACACCACCTTTCCGCTGCGTATTATGAAACTCATTCCTAACAATTGGTACCAAAGCGGTCATTAATCTCTGCATACATTAATTACTGTGTGGGCATAATATGCATTCTTATGTTATTGTAATATATGTGAATGGATGGATGTATGTATGATGATAGTTGATTCTTAAGGGTCGTTAATTATATGGTGTTTTGGGTTTAGGAATTGTTCTTAAAATTCTAGATGAAAAATGTAAGCCATTTTGGGGCATAGGAATTTTTGTAATTTTAATTTTCTGTGTTAAAATTATTTGAAAAATTCTGTAAGGCCCGAGCCCCGAGTTTCGAGCCCCGAAGCCCGAGCCTCACCCAGCCCCCCTACTGCGTGCCTAGCCCCAGCCTGCGTGCCCAGCCCTTGCTGCGTGCCCAGCCCCTGCAGCGTGCCCAGCCGCTGCTACACGCTGCCAACCCAGGCGTCCACCAGGCCGTGCGCCCCTGGCCAGGCGCCCCTGCCGTGCGCCCTTGCCCAAGCGCCCCTGCGTACCTGCCCAGCAGCCTCGCCCAGCCTAGCCTACGCGCCTGATGCTGCTGTACTTCAGCCGCCTGTGCACCCCAGCCACACGCCGCATGCACCCATGCCGAGCCACCATGTGCAGCCGCCCCTAGGGTTTTCTAAACCCTAGGGCTTGCATCCAAAAATTGTCCATTTAAATTATGGGCTTAATTAAGTTAACCCATAATTAAAAATTGTTTTATTTTGAATTAATTGTATGAGCCCAAATTCAAATCTGGGCCTAATAACTTATTGGGCATCAAACCCAAGTTAATTATTCTTAAAATTTGTTTAAGATAATTAAAAGTTATTTTAATTCAAAATTAAATGGATAAGTGGCTTAATGGATCAAAACTACGTGTGAAGGCCCTGAGTAATAGATGGAGATCTATTTAGGTCTTATTTAGTTTCTTACATTTTTGTGTATATTTTTGCAAGTGTTGTAATTTTTCTAGAAATACCCAAGACACCTGGCCCGCATTTATTTATTTATTTAGCTAGTATTTATTTATTTAAATGTTTGAATGTGATTAAATTGTTTAATACTTTATCATGCATTTTTTTACATGCCATACATATAACCCACACAGTATTTAAAATTGTGCATGCATCTCATATGAGTAGAAACATGCCTTAGGATTGTCCTATGTGATTATATGCTGGTCCATATAATAATAAATCTAGATTTTAACTAGTTCAAGAGCGGAAACAGATTTTAAAAGTGGTTTAATTTCTAGTATTTAATAAAATTGTTTTATTAAATTATAAATGATATTCTTAGTAATTATAGCAAAATAAAATTGAACTAATTAGGGCATAGTTCTATAATTTTAATTTTGCTTAATTTGATTAGTAATTATTAGAATATGATTTGGTAAAAATAGATCACTTTATTTTTACAACTAATTAAAAAGCATAGGATGTTTTGAGAAAACACATGTTCTAAAATAGTGAGTGGGAGAGGGAGTTATGACAATAAGTCCCATGGTCTCCATTATTAGTTAGCACCGAGGTAACATGGAGAGGGCCTCGCGGCACCATTGCTTGTATCCCCCTAAGGAAGGCTTCCGACTGTGTTATTCTCAAGGCAAACTTCTTTTTCAAGAATAAGATTTAATGATGTATTTCAAGTTTGACTGACCCTAAGGCACACTCTTGAGTTAAGTCATTGATCTAAAATAATGGGTTACACTCACAAGGTACATTAGGCTTTCGACATTAGGCTTTCGACATTAGGCTTTCGAGCAGACTAGTGTATTCTTGACCAAACAAGCGGTTGTTTATAAGTCAAAAGAGAAATATTGATTTAAGTTTTAACTTATAAATTTGAGAGCTTGTCTCAAAATTAATTTGGAATTAGTCTGACCTACCCTAAGGCTGGTCTATTAATGTTCAAATTAATTAATCGTGGAATAAGTAATTATTTTTTATGTGTTTTTTGTTGCATTCATGCATCACGTTTACTATTCCGAAAATAACTGATATTTATTATATGCATAAATTCATTTTATTTATTTATTTATTTTCAGCAATAATGTCTAGCTCAAATCCTGTATCTTCTTTACTTGCTAATGAAAAGTTGACTAGTGAAAACTACATGAAATGGAAATTGTTGACTGTCTTTTTAGCCAACGACGTGAGAACGTCAAATACGACGAACCTTCAAGAGAATGTAAACGACAACAGACGTTATAAACAAGAAAAGTAAATAACACATAGGATTTTTATAGTGGTTCAGCCCCGATTGTCGGTAATAGCCTAATCCACTTAGAGTTGTGATTTATAGATCTATACTCAAGATCAGATGGACTGAGCCAACTGAGTTTCTTCAGTACAGATTGTGAAAATACAAGAGTTCTCTCAAATATCAGCACTTTCTCTCTCTAGAATACACAGACCCAATTTTCTCTCTCTAGGAAGGAAGAAGCAGAAGAAGCCCCCTCTCTCATCCCATCAGCCTTTATTTATAGGCTTAAGATCATACATACGGTATCCCCTAGAACCAGGATATTTTATTATATTTATTACATTTAAATTACAAAGAAACATTCAAAATTCAAAATGTAACAAACCCCCCATTTGTGGGAAGAATGAGAGTTTCCCGCATATCTTGTTGAAGTTGTTCTTGGGATTTTGACGTAGTCTCACATGCAGGTTGATTACTCCTTCAAGCTTTCCTTGGACCAAGGTGACACAAGCTTGGCTCTCCTCGGACCAAGGTGGTCCGAGCCAACTCCCTTGGTACCTCACCTCAGGCAACTTTGAGGCAACCTCCTCCATGACATGTCCGATCGGACATGATGGCCTTCTCCTCGGACCAAGGTGGTCCGAGGCATCTTTCTCATGCCTTCTCTTCGAACAAGTCTGAGCATACCTCCTCCATTCAAGGTCCCTTGGGACCTCGTCGCCTTCTCCTCGGACCAAGGTGGTCCGAGGCATCCTCCTTGGCACCTCACCTTGGACAAGTCTGAGGCACTCTCCTTTAGCATCTCCCAACTATGTCCGATCGAACATTGTGTAGGCTCTCCTTGTCAAAAACTAAGTCTCCACTATTGACTTGCATGGGACTCCTCCTCCTTAGCTACCTACCTTGGACACGTTCGAGCCAACACTTAGGAAACCTTGGGAGGCTTACCTCAAACACACCCTTGGGGTCTCCTAGGACCACATCCTCCTTGGGGTTTCCTAGGACCACTTTCTCCTTGGGGTCTCCTAAGACCACTTTCTTGAGTTCTCCTCGGACCTCATCCTTGGGGTCTCCTAGGACCACTCCCCTTAGCTCTCCTAGAATGCATTCTCCTTAGCCTCCTAGGATGCATTCTCCTATTTTTGGGTATAACATTTGCCCCCCAAGTTTATTATATGATCTCCCTCTTATGATAAACTTTTCTTCTAGCTAAATATTCTTGAGATCATTCAAAAGCTCCTATCCGATTGATAACTTTCACGTAAACTCCCATGACAGAACTTGTCTTGAACTTGTCTTGTGATTTCTTCAAACTCTATTTTCTTGATACAATGAAAACATAAGCTCCATTTGCATGTGTTGCAAAATCATCATGGTATAGAGACAGGTTGTTGAATATCCTCAATTTGGTTGCGCTAGGATTAGAATTTCGGTGATCGAACTCTTTGTGATCCGATCGGATGCTAGGACTAGGGCCCTCGAACAAGATTTTCCGATCGGACACATGGATTAGGCTCCTTAGATATGCTCGGCCTGCACCATGCAAAACATGGTCTCCTTGGATGTGATCCGACCGGATGCAGGCACTCTCCTCGGGTATGGGTCCAAGGCAATCACTTTGGCTCTCCTCGGACATGTCCGAGCCACATAATTTTGGAAGCTCACCTCGGTCATGTCCGAGCCACACACCTTGGAAGCTCAAACTAAGGTCCGATCGGACTCTTTGTGGCTTCTCCTTGGACCATGTGATCCGATCGGACCATGGGTGAACTCCTTGGCTTCTCCTCGGACCAAGGTGGTCCGAACCAATCTCCTTGAAGCTCACCTCGGATAGGTCCGAGCCAAGCACTAAGCTCCTCCAACTATGTCCGATTGGACCTTGTGTGACCTTGGCCAAAATCTAAGTCCATCTTTTGGGCATGCATGGGACCTCTCCTCGGACTTGTCCGAGCCAACCATCTAGGGGCTTCTCAAGCTAAGGTCCGATCGGACCCTTGGCACACATGCATGGCTCTCCTCGGACATGTCCGATCGGAGCTTTCATGACTTTTCCTTGAACCAAGGTCCAAGCCAATGACTTGGCTGCTCCTCCAACATGGCCTGAGCCAAGCATTTGGCACACATGCATGGTCTTCTCCTCGGGCTTGTCCGAGCCAACCATCTAGGGGCTCCTCAAGCTAAGGTCCGATCGGACCCTTGGCACACATGCATGGTCTTCTCCTCGAACATAATCCGATCAAAGATTTCATGACCTTTCCTTGAACCAAGGTCCAAGCCAATGACTTGGCTTCTCCTCCAACATGGCCTGAGCCAAGCATTTAGCACACATGCATGGTCTTCTCCTCGGGCTTGTCCGAGCCAACCATCTAGGGGCTCCTCAAGCTAAGGTCCGATCGGACCCTTGGCACACATGCATGGTCTTCTCCTCGAACATAATCCGATCGAAGCTTTCATGACCTTTCCTTGAACCAAGGTCCAAGTCTATTCTCTTGGCATGCATGTGCTAGGGTCTAAGCCATGCCTTCCTTGGCTTTCCTTGGACTAGGTCCGACCGGACACTTCTTGTCTCCTCTTGGTCGGATGTAGCACCTTAGGCACAAAATTTCTGGGCCTAGATCTTTGGACATAGGCGAGATGCTCCTTGGATCAACATGCATCCGATCGGCCATCTCAAGGTATGCTTGGACACCACAATTTTCAAACACTTTAAGCACCTGTATTGATCGTGAGCATGGACAAATAGGCATAAGCCGTGTTGACATGAATGCAATGCAATGCATGGAATAGTAGCCAGCCTTCCAAGCATGCACATTCGATCGGACATAGGCAGCATCATCATTTGGACGCTTCTCCTTGGAACTAGACACACCTTTCGGACCAAACATGGTATACTCCATGCTATAATTTTTTCAAACATTTCACCTTTAGGCACTCTTAGGACCTTTTAGGAAAAACCATCAAAGCACCTTGTTCGAACCTCCCATAATTATTTTGAGAGATTGATTTCTCTCAATCAATCTTAGTGAAAACTTGACTTCTCCTCCCAAAGACAAATTTTCACCATGTAGCATTTATTTTGCATGCATTTGTTTGATTCACTCCAGGGAAGTTGATTGGTGATACATTCTTAGCCTACCAGGGAAGTTGTATCTGCTCTCCTGAGCAAGAAAACTTTGCACCTGATCAGCTAAACTTGTACCTGTTGGCATTTATACTTTACTTCTCCTTGCTAACTTAAAACATTCTAAGTCTCCTCTAGACTTAAAAAGTTATAAGTTTTTCGTGAAGAGTAAAGTCACTCTGGTGTATGCCTTATATTTTCGCATGAGTACTTAGTTTTCTAACTTAGAAATTCTAGACATTTCATAAGTCCATGCTAAGTATACTTTCTCACACTCTTATTACTCTAACATTTTATGAGCATGATGTTTATGGTCACACGAATATCTGCTCCTAACTTGAAATTTTAAAAAATTCCAAGTTACTTAAGCTTTGCTAAGCAAGTTAGCTTAATGGCCTTTTTGGACTTCGAAAATTTACAAGTCAGCCTAGAAACAGATATATTAACTCGTGCTCTTATTGCCTGTGTTAAGTTATATACCAGCATACCCCATGTGCCCCCCAAGGTGGTTGAGGGTTGAAAGATCCTTAGTCACTTGCTACCTGACTGAATCTGTTCGAGTAGTTAACTACTCGTGAAACACATAGAATATATGGAAAATACTCAAGCAGTTGAACACTGCTTGAACATATCGACTAGTTGAACACTGCCCGATTTTACCGACCAGTTGAACACTGCTCGGATAACTAACACACATGCATATTTGTAGCAAGAATCGACCACGCTGCGCGTAGTCTCTTTTATTACTTGTAAATTAAAAATGACAAAACATGTCTAACAACGAGTCTTAAACAACCAAAATTGTTCAAAATAAAATGACTGGTTAGCAAATAACCAGTTCATACACCAAACTTAAATAACAAGTCTAAAAAACTCGAAATCAAGCTACCACTCTGAAAGCGATATTTAAAAATAATATCTCCTTCGATGCTTTATGTGCACGCCACTCCAGTGGTTCCTGCTCCTAGCACTCCTCCTCAGCATACTCCTCCTCTTGCTTCGTTGCTCTCCTCAGCTAAGGGTGGACCTCCACATATAGTGTCTACGGTGAAGTCCACAGGTCCAGGCTGCAAGGGTGGAGATCATTGACGCTTAAATCCGGAGTTGCTTCTACCTCCTTCTCCTTGGGGTGTCTTTGCTCGGTACTTCTTCAACTTGCCCGACCGGAGAAGAAATTCTATCTCGTCCTTGAGGTGGTTGCATTCATTCGTGTCGTGACCAAATCTTCATGGAAGCGACAGAACTTATTCATGTCTCTCTTCCTCATCTCTCTCCTGATGGGTGGAGGCTTCTTGTAGGGAACCTCCTCTTGGCTAGCAAGATATATCTCTGCTCGACTGGTTGAGAGAGTGGTGTAGTTAGTGAATTGAGGCTCATATTTGGTTGGTTTCTCACTTGAACTCAACTTTGCTTTCTTTTCCTCATGGTGGTCACACCCATTACTTCCGCGCTTCTTTCCACCATCACTAGGAGAGTCAGTTGGTCTGCTTGGGTTGTTTATGCCATTCTCCCCTTTCTCTATCGCATCAACCAAATTCATATATTTTTCCGCCCGGTCAAGAAATTGTTGAAGTGTTGAAATTGGATGGCGATGGATGCTGTCCCATAGTGGACTCCGATAAATTATCCCAGCAGATATGGCAACCATCTTCCCCTCGTCTCCTACAGCGGTTGCTCTATTGGCTTCTCTCATGAATCTCTGTATATAGCTCTTTAGAGATTCATCTTTTCCTTGTTTGATATCTGCCAAGTCATTGGCGTAAACTGGTGGAGTCCGGGCATTGCTGAATTGTCTGCAAAACTCCTTCCTGAATGCCTCCCAAGAGGTGATGGAGTTTGGCTTAAACCTCCAATACCACTCCTGGGCAGTGTCCGTCAAGGTGGTGGGGAAGACTCTACACCGATAGTCATCATTCACTCCGAGTAGTTCCATCTGGTCCTCAAACTTCCCAACATGTCTTATCGGGTCTTCCTTTTCTGTATAAATTGGCAGTACCGGTGCTTTGTACTTTGCTGGTGGTTGGGCTGCTCTAATCCGAGCACAAAATGGGCTACCACTCCGGTAGTCGATCGCATCTATCTCGGAAGGTCGTTTCGACAAACCTTGCACTGCAGCTGCTAGCATGTCAAGCTGGGCTTGGATGGCTGGTGCAACTGGTGAGGTTCCAAGGTTTTGACCGCCTGGTCGGGCATTACCATCTGGCGCGCCACCGTCAAGTATTTCTACTTGACTGGTAGGGCGGTCCAGATTTTGCCCTTCGACCGGGACGGTCCTCCTCTTGTCGGTGATAACATCCCTTAGATCCTTCGACTTCCTAGAGGGCTTACTACGCGGGACTCCCTCTCTCCTGCTACGCTGCTAATCCGGGTGCAGTGGAGGCTTTTTGGCGCGCTCTGGGCAGTTTCTCCTCCTTGTGGGTTGTGCCCCTCCTTTTCCTTGGATTGGTTGGTGGGATGACTATTAGCCTCATCCCTTCCATGCCCATCTTCGAACTGTGAGGTCCTCTTCTCTCTGGGAGCTTTATTTTGCTCCTGCCCAGGTGGAGTCTTTTTACTGCCCGATCGGTGACTTCTGGAGGGGGTTCTAGAGTGCTCCCCTTGGGTTGAGGTAGTGTGCGATCGGACTCCATCTCCCTCACCAGGTGGGTTATTACCACCCCTCCTTGGTCTATCATTGTTCTTACCACCAGCTTCTGTGGTCCTTGCTCCTGGAGGGGGTCCTCCTCGTGCTGTGGCTTGGGCATTGGTTTGGGCCAACTGGGTAGCTGCCTCTAAAGCAAGTGCTGCTTCACGATGTCTCCGATCGACCTCCTCCTGTTGTTGTTTGAGCTCCTCGCTTCTAGCCTCCATATTGCGTCTTTGCTGCTCTAACGCAGCTCTCTGCCTGGCCATCTCTTCAGCAAACGCCGCTTGCCTAGCGTGGAATTGTGCCATCTCCTCCTGGAAGGCCCCCATGGCCTCTTGGAGCTCTTCAACTCCTGGGGTCACGTCCTCGAGCATGACTCTAGGCTCATTCTCATGATATTGTGGGCTAGGACCTTCAGATCTAGCAGGCTCTTTAGAGGAGCTTGTCCTCTTGGAAGCAGCAGTGGTGTTCTTAGGGGCCATCTTGCTTCAGGGACCGTCTGTTCTTCTCTTCAGGCTCTCAATGATAGCACCAAAATGTTGACTGTCTTTTTAGCCAACGACGTGAGCACGTCAAATACGACGAACCTTCAAGAGAATGTAAACGACAACAGACGGTATAAACAAGAAAAGTAAATAACACATAGGATTTTTATAGTGGTTCAGCCCCGATTGTCGGTAATAGCCTAATCCACTTAGAGTTGTGATTTATAGATCTATACTCAAGATCAGATGGACTGAGCCAACTGAGTTTCTTCAGTACAGATTGTGAAAATACAAGAGTTCTCTCAAATATCAGCACTTTCTCTCTCTAGAATACACAGACCCAATTTTCTCTCTCTAGGAAGGAAGAAGCAGAAGAAGCCCCCTCTCTCATCCCATCAGCCTTTATTTATAGGCTTAAGATCATACATACGGTATCCCCTAGAACCGGGATATTTTATTATATTTATTACATTTAAATTACAAAGAAACATTCAAAATTCAAAATGTAACAAACCCCCCATTTGTGGGAAGAATGAGAGTTTCCCGCATATCTTATTGAAGTTGTTCTTGGGATTTTGTTGTAGTCTCACATGCAGGTTGATTACTCCTTCAAGCTTTCCTTGGACCAAGGTGACACAAGCTTGGCTCTCCTCGGACCAAGGTGGTCCGAGCCAACTCCCTTGGTACCTCACCTCGGGCAACTTTGAGGCAACCTCCTCCATGATATGTCCGATCGGACATGATGGCCTTCTCCTTGGACCAAGGTGGTCCGAGGCATCCTTCTCATGCCTTCTCCTCGAACAAGTCCGAGCATACGTCCTCCATTCAAGGTCCCTTCGGACCTCGTGGCCTTCTCCTCAGACCAAGGTGGTTCGAGGCATCCTCCTTGGCACCTCACCTTGGACAAGTCTGAGGCACTCTCCTTTAGCATCTCCCAACTATGTCCGATCGGACATTGTGTAGGCTCTCCTTGTCAAAAACTAAGTCTCTACTCTTGACTTGCATGGGACTCCTCCTCCTTAGCTACCTACCTTGGACACGTTCGAGCCAACACTTAGGAAACCTTGGGAGGCTTACCTCAAACACACCCTTGGGGTCTCCTAGGACCACATCCTCCTTGGGGTTTCCTAGGACCACTTTCTCCTTGGGGTCTCCTAAGACCACTTTCTTGAGTTCTCCTCGGACCTCATCCTTGGGGTCTCCTAGGACCACTCCCGTTAGCTCTCCTAGAATGCATTTTCCTTAGCCTCCTAGGATGCATTCTCTAATTTTTGGGTATAATAGAAATCAAACTTGAACATTGCATTAATATGTGAGAAGCCTAAAAAGTCATCCAAAAGCAAAGAGAACAAGAACACTAAAACCTCCAAAAGGAAGACCCCAAAAGGGACTTGCTTTAATTGTGGAGAAAATGGTCACTGGATAAGAAACTGTTCAAAGTATCTCCCTGACCTCAAAGAGAATAATACAAGAAAATTTGATTTACTTGTGTTAGAAGCTTGTTTAGTGGAAGATAATTCCTCAACCTGGATAGTAGTTTCAGGAGCCACTAACCATGTCTGCTTTTCTCTTTCGATTCTTAGTTCAACGAGGAAGCTTGCTGATGGAGAGGTGACTATGAGGGTAGGCAGTGGTCAGATTGTCTCTGCAACAGCAGTTGGAACAGCCCGTTTGGAATTTGATAATAATAAATTTCTTGTTTTAGAAAATGTTTATTATATTCCTGGATTTTCTAGAAACTTAATTTCTGTTTCTATGTTGCATGAACAAAATTTTAAAATATCTTTTAATAATAATTCGATTGTTATTTCAAGATATGGTTTTAAGATATGTTCTGCAAAATCTATCGATGGGCTTTATAAACTGCAAACTAAAGAGAAATCTGTAAATAATTATGAATTATTTAAAACAGCCAATCCTAGATCTATTAAACGCCAAAAGACTGATTCTGATAGTGATACATATCTATGGCACTTGAGATTGGGACATATTGGTCTAGACATAATAAATAGGCTTGTAAAGGATGGACCTTTAAGAGAACTATCTACTGGATCTCCCCGTGTTTGTGAATCCTGTCTAGAAGGCAAAATGACCAAGAGACCTTTCTCTGCCAAAGGTTCAAGAGCCACAGAACCACTTCATCTAGTACATACGGATGTTTGCGGTCCACTAAATGTACAAGCAAGAGGAGGTTATGAATACTTCGTCACATTTATTGACGATTATTCAAGATATGGTTACCTATATTTAATGCAAAGAAAATCTGAAACTTTTGGAAAGTTCAAAGAATTTCGAGCAGAAGTTGAAAAGCAATTAAGTAAGTCACTAAAAGCTCTTCGATCTGATCGAGGAGGAGAGTACTTGGATTTTGAATTCAAAGACCATCTGTGTGAGCATGGCATTCAATCCCAACTCACAGCACCTGGAACGCCACAGCAAAATGGTGTTTCAGAAAGACAGAACAGAACGTTATTAGATATGGTTAGATCAATGATGAGTTTCTCATCATTACCACTGTCATTCTGGGGCTATGCAATTCAATGTGCACTATACATATTAAATGTTGTTCCATCTAAGTCTGTCCAAAAGACACCCATAGAATTATGGAATGGTTGTAAACCTAGTTTACACCATTTTCGAATTTGGGGGTGTCCTGCACATGTGCTTAAAGGAAAGACCGGGAAGTTGGAATCACGCTCTGAAGTGTGCATGTTTGTAGATTATTCCAAAGAGACCAGAGGTGGAATTTTCTATAGTCCAAAAGAAAACAAAACATTTGTATCGACAAATGCAACTTTTCTTGAATATGACTACGTAAATAACCATAAACCTCGCAGTAAAGTTGTTCTGGAGGAGATGGTCTCAAATGAAGTTGCAAAGTCACCAGCAACAACCAATGAAAAACGGTAAGAGGAAACTACTAATTCTAGTCAGAATAGTAATAAACCTCGTCGTAGTGGGAGGGTTAGCAAGCAACCCACACACTATGAACACGAAGTTCAAATGCTTGTGTCTGACACAAACAAAGACGATCCATTGACATTTAGAGATGCAATGAATGATTCTGACAAGGACAAATGGCAAGAAGCCATGAACCAAGAAATGGAATCGATGTATTCCAATTCTGTCTGGGTTCTTGAAGATCCACCTGAGAATATCAAACCCATTGGTTGCAAGTGGATATTCAAGAAGAAAAGAGGAGCGGATGGGAAAGTAGAGACTTTCAAAGCAAGGCTAGTAGCCAAAGGTTACACACAGAAAGAAGGGGTTGACTATGAAGAAACTTTTTCTCCTGTAGCCATGCTAAAATCCATTCGTATACTCTTATCCATAGCTGCGTGCATGGATTATGAGATTTGGCAAATGGATGTCAAAACAGCTTTTCTGAATGGCTACCTTGACGAAACCATTTACATGTCTCAACCAGAAGGGTTCGAGTTAAAAGGTTAAGAACAAAAGGTTTGCAAGCTTCTTAGATCCATTTATGGACTCAAACAAGCTTCTAGATCTTGGAATCTTAGATTTGATGACACAATTAAGACGTTTGGTTTTGAACAAAACGTTGACGAACCTTGTGTCTATAAACAAATCAAAGATGGTGTAGTAGTATTCCTCGTTCTTTATGTTGATGATATATTACTGATTGGAAATGACGTAACAACATTATCAAAAGTAAAGAACTGGTTAGCTGAACAATTCCAAATGAAAGATTTGGGAGAAGCCAAGTATGTTCTGGGCATTAAGATTCTTAGAGATAGACAGCACAAAACTTTGGCATTGTCTCAAGCAACTTATATTGATAAGGTGCTAGAACGCATTAATATGCAAAACTCCAAAAAGGGTGATATGCCAACCCGTTCTGGAGTATTCCTTTCCAAAGAGCAGTGTCCCAAAACACCTCAGGAAGAGGAAGACATGAGACAATATCCCTATGCCTCAGCAGTAGGCAGTCTAATGTACGCCATGTTGTGTACAAGACCTGACATTTGTTATGCAGTAGGGATAGTCAGCCGTTATCAATCCAATCCTGGATTGAGTCATTGGACTGCAGTAAAGAATATTCTCAAGTACCTTAGAAATACTAGAGATTATATGCTTGTTTATTCAGGTGGAGACCTGAACCCCACTGGTTACACTGATTCTGATTTTCAATCAGACAGAGATAGTCGGAAATCGACTTCTGGATCAGTGTTTACTCTTGGAGGAGGAGCGGTAGTCTGGCGAAGTATTAAACAAACCAAAATTGCAGACTCCACCATGGAAGCGGAGTATATAGCGGCTTGTGAAGCAGCTAAGGAGGATGTGTGGCTCAAAAAGTTCTATTCCGATCTGGAAGTTGTACCAGATGTGGATAAGCCACTAGTCCTATACTGTGACAACAGTGGGGCAGTAGCTAACTCAAAGGAACCACGGAGTCACAAGAGGGGAAAGCACATCGAGAGGAAGTATCACTTGCTACGAGAGATAGTTCATCGAGGAGATGTTGCAGTTATGAAGATAGCTTTAGAGCATAATCTTGCAGATCCTTTCACAAAGACTTTATCCATAAAATCTTTTAAGGAGCATGTAAGAAATATGGGAATGAGAGAGACGCATCTTTTGCTTTAGGGCAAGTGGGAGATTGTTGGAGATGTGTCCTGAAAGCATATGTAGTAGACATTGTTTTTATGAAATAAATAAATAAATTGAATTTGTTATGCATATATTTTATGGACTATATTATGCTATGATAATATTATGTAAATATCAGGAAAATTCCTAAGTTCATGTATGTAATCTCAAACACGTATTAGTACGAGAGGATTGGGTTCGAGATAAATGAACTTGAATAGTTCGCAGTAAAATAAAGTTATGGAATCTTTAGATTAATTACTATAAGTACGGTCCACTAGTATTATGAATACATGTGATCTAGATCCGGATCACTAGTGTGGTAGGACACTTTAGTGGAGGTGCTTTATATATTAGAGAATATATAGAACTGGACCAGATATGTTTATTAATACTTAGTTAAATACCGTTTCGAACTATTAATTAAATATATCAACTGATGATCATATACAAATAGATCTTAATCCTGAGGTTACTATGAACTCCTGTTTATGTTATATGAGTTCTTTGATTCACTTGTTAGGGTCTGTCAGAATGATCAGGCTAAAAACTTTTGTTTTGGGATCTCATTAATATAGATGGCTGGGGACATAGTATACAGATATGGAATCTATACCTTCTCGCAAGAGATTGAATGATGGTTCTCTTAAGGGTTGACTTTTGGGACTGAAAGGTTATTGAGCTCAAATTCATAATTTAGTTATGAATTAACCTTCACTAGTAGAGTCAATGGTACTTAAGGAAACAAGACATAATTAAAAGGGTAAAACGGTAATTTTATTCCCGATTAATTATGAACCATTATTAGAGGGTCAAGTTGTATGCAATGATTAAATCAATGGACGCTTTATGATTATAAAGTACTCAGTAAATGAAATGTCTATAATTACAAGAGTTCAATCTCATATTTATAGTGGAATAATCATGAGATTAATAAATTAAGATTATTTAATTAAAGAGTTTAATTAATAATCTCAAATTTATTGGAGCTTGGAATTATAGGTCCATAGGTCCCCATAGCGGCTCTATCAACACTGTTCAAGGTAAGAGTTGATATGAAGGGAAAATAGTTTAAAGACATATTTAGGAAGAAATTTGTTCTTGAGGCCAAATATGCAATTATATGATAATGGTGATTAATTAATTAATTACAAATTAGTTGTAGTTAAACAAATTAATTAATATTTAATTATTATATAATTTTTGAAATTATATTAAATAATTAAATTAATTTTCAAAATTTAATTAAATAATTAATTAATTATAATTTTTTGAAATTATAATAAATTAAATATTTAATTTTGAAAATTTGGGTTTAATTAATTAGTAGAATTAATTAAATGTCTTTATTTGAGTGGGAGAAAATAATCTTATAAGTTCAAATTGGATTTGAATTTAAAAGATTAATATTTATTCAAATAATTAATTATATTTGATAATGAATTAAATAGATAATTAATTTGAATACAAATTTGAATTAGCTATCAGGTTGTTAGATCTTATCTCACAAAGAAATTTGAATAAATAATTAAATAAAATTTGAAAAACAAATATCCCTAGAAATTAGGAAGCTACACGTTCACACACAGTCCAGGACTGTGTGTGGCGTGTAGCACCAGTGTTTTTCAGGGATGGGATTTTCAATTTTATTTATTTAATTAATTAATTAATGGATAATTCGAAAATTGATTTTTGGATTTTTTCTTTAATGGAATAATTAATTAATTAAAAATTAAATTGTAAAATGGTTACAGATTATTTTTTAAATTTTGAATTTTTTCTGTTAAGTATGACTGATCAGAAAATTATTTAGACAAGAAGAAAAAAAAAAGAGTGAGACTACTCTGAATATTCGGTCTGTGAAAAATAGAACGATAGTTTTCTCTCTCCCTGAAAATAAAGAACCAATTCTCAGGCCTATTCTCTTGATCTCATGAGTTGAGTACATCAAGTAGAATCACAAATAAACTATCCTTCATTCTCTAAGTGCCCACACATTTCTTGAGGTGTAGAGAACGCTTTGGAAGATCTTGGTGTGAGTACGTGGAGCGGCTTGGATAGGAAGATCGTTCTAAATACGAAAAGATAGCAAGGACACTTGATAGGCTTCAAGAGGTATGATTTCTATTAGTATCTTGTTTATGATTAATGTATGTATATTAATGGATCCGCATATTTAAAGGTAGTTTAAATATGTTACAAAATTTTTGTTGTACACTGGGCCAACAACACCACCTTTCCGCTGCGTATTAGGAAACTCGTTCCTAACAGTAACAAGGTCAAAGCTAACTATTGTTAATATGTGTAATAGCAAGATCTCCAAGTTAGAAGAAGAGCAACATAATATGAAGCTCAAAATGACTGAAATGATGAATCTACTTAAAGAACACTTGGTGGTATTTCTATCTTGCATTTACAAACCTTTGTTTTCTTTTCTTCCAATGAAACTTATCTTGGTTTTATATGTAGGTTGGTGGTAAAGTGAAACCAAGCGAAGGACAGTCTCGCAATGTACCGCAGTCAAACAATATTCAGTCCTCTAAGGTAAATTATAAAAGTTGTTATTGTTTTAAATTTTCATTTTAGAAGAACAATTACATAAACTAATATATTGTCTTTAAAATAAATTTGGTAGAGTATTGCACTAGAAAAAAGACATAACTTTACAGAAGGGAAGAATGCTTGCTACTTGCTTGACTGGGCAGATGTAGTTGTTGCTGAAGGTCGTTGGGATTCTAGTGATCCAAAGATAACTGTACATGGAAAGCCTCCTGGACCAGACTTTATGCGAGTATGGGTTGATGTTGCTATTGTACCCGAATCTTACTTATTTCATCCTAATCATGCGATGCCTACAATACAAGAAGCAGTTGGTTCCACAGTTGCATGACCTTCTAAAAAAGTTATTCCAAGAGGTACATTTTCATACTAAAAAAATAACTAATTTCTTATAATTTAATGTTTGGTTTCTTTGTTTGCTTTGGTGTCCTTTCTTGGATATAATTTCCATAGCATTTTTTTTTAAGTAATTTGTGATGCTAGATAATAACAATAAAATATTTCTTTATTTATTTTGCAGATGTGACAAGCGAAGTATAAAAGGACACTTAAGACTCCTTGAAAGTAGTAACTTTGTTTATTTATTTGTGTTGAAAGTAGTAACTTTTAGACTCCTTGAATACTTAAAGAATATTTTGTTGTTGATGACAGTGTTGAATGTTTTTAACTAAATTGTGGATTGTTAATTCAATGTTGAATGTTCTTACTTTTTGTTATTTGAAAATCAAGTTCATTTGATGATGCTAGTATATATTAGAAAGCAAATTTTAGTTATATAAATAAAATATATAATGAGAATTTAAACATATCTAAATATAACAATAATACGAAAATTGAGTTATAATATCTATTACAATAACACTTTTTATGCAAAGAATTATGTTATGCAAACTTCATTATATAACACAAATAATGTCTTATACTAAAGTGTAGTATAACACAAAAAAAGTGTTATACTAAAGTGTAGTATAACACAAAAAAAGTGTTATACTAAAGTGTAGTATAACACAAAAAAGTGTTATATAATCGACTATAAATAACATAATTAAACACTTATCTATATATTAAAATAACACAGAAATTGTGTTATCGTTGACAGTACAATAACACATTTGTATAATACTGATAAAGTGTTATGTAAAGTTCGGTCTTAACACATCAGAAAGTGTTATTGTATGTTTTGATAACACATTTTCAGTGTTATTAAAAGTATTTTTTCTTGTAGTGATGGTTTTTGACTCGTCTATTTATCCTTATCCATTATGTTTGCCAGAAAACCGATGCTCAACATTTTTCTCGCCTTTATCGCAGAAATCATGGGACACTTCTTTTCTCTTGACGTACCCCTGAACTCGAATGATTCTTCTGCTGCTGGGGTGAAGACCACTTTTCTGCGCTTGCAATTGATAACAACTCCATATTTGGTTAACCAATACATCCCAAATATGATATCTTATTCACATAGGTCCAAGACTAACAGATCCACCATTAGCTCACAATTTTCAACCCAAACTGGTACGACTCTAACCCATGTCCGCACCAGTATATCCTCTCCTGAAGGCAAGGATACCCCACAAATAATAGGCATAGGCTCAGTCTTCTATTTAATTTTTCCACAAAGGATGCAGATACAAAAGAATGTGATGAACCAGTATCCATTAATGCATATGCTGAGGTTTGGGCGATAGAAATCTGACCTGACACCATATCAGAAGGGCCAGCGCCTTTGTCTCTTTGTGTAAGCACATAAACTCGAGGTGGAGCTCCAATTTGTTTCTGTTAGTCGTTTCCATTGCCCTTGGCTGGCATTCGGCAATCCTTGGCAAGGTGCCTTGGCTTTCCACAGTTAAAATATAACCCGCACTTCCCCCGATGGTGTCGGTTACACTTGTTGCACAGTGGCCATTGTTCAAATTCACGTCTTGGCAGTTTGTTGTGACTAGCCATTTCCTGATTGGGAGGTCCCCCTTTTTCTTTTGTTATTTCCCCCAAAAATCGGTCTTGTGTCTCTTGGATTGTACCTTGGGTTGAACCTTCCCCTTGGGCCATTCTGATTGGGCTGAAACTGTCAGGGGTTGTTAGGAGTGTACCTCCTGTCTTCGTTCCTCTCTGTATCTGGCTTGTCTGACACGGCCCAAGACTCTTGGCGAAGAGCCCATTCCACAGCTTTAGTATACGTCTTCGGGCCTGTTCTACTAGTGTCTACACACCTGGAAATGTCTCTGCATAGGTCCTTCATAAAACTACAGGTCTCATTCTCTTCAGTGCTCACCTGGTTCTTTGCGAACCTAGACAGTTGGTCAAATTTTCGAACGTAGTCCTGCATGCTCAATGTTCTCTGCTTCAGATTAGTGAACTCATTCACTTTGTGCTCAATCGCTACCTTACTAAAGTACTTGCCATTGAACAAGGTCAAGAACTCTAGCCATTCCATCTCGGCAACGTTATGCCCTTTCTTGGCTACATCCCACCAGACGCGTGCATCTTTTCTCAGCATATAGGTCGCACAGACTACCTTCTCTCTCTCGGTAGTTCCAATGAAGTTGAAGATTCTTTCCAAAATACTAATCCATTCCTCTGCCATTGAAGGGTCACTGCTCCCCTCGAATATAGGTGGATTCTTGTTGCCAAACCTGTCTGATATAGGCTTTGCTCGGGCAGCTCTTGGCGCTTCTACTGGCTGTATAGGTTGCTCAATGATAACCTACGGGCCAAGGTTTCCAGGTGGTACTTCGTTATTCTGAGCATTATTGGGTGGCATGGGGAGTCATCCTAAAAGGGTGTTAAATCTTTCAGCTTGGAGGGAATCATCGTCCTCTTGTCTCTTTTGCCCTCTTTCTATTTAGGCTCCCTGCGTCTCCACTAGGCTTTGTAGATTATTCATCTGCTTGGCTATCTGACGAACTCTAGCAGCTTGGTTTGGAGCTCTAGTAGCAGGCGCATTCTGAGCTCTATCAGCAGGTGCGGCCTGGCCTCGGCCAGCAACACACCTTCCTCTTTGAGCTCATGTTGTTGCCCTTTGTTTGCTTTCAAAACAAAAGCTCCTAAGTGCATAAGGACGAGAAGTTAATATTGACACAGATAGTTAATCAACCTAATTAAGCATGCCAAACATATCAAGCACAACAAGCAATCAACACTTTTTAACAAAAGTTAGCAACTTCATTTCATAACCTATACCATATACAACAACGTTTCAAGTTTGGGTCGGCCCGTCTAAGGGATTTATAAAATTAGCCCTAAAAAAATGGACTTATAACCCTGTTAGACCAGTTGCTAATTTCCTTAATCATATACAAGGTAGGTACATATTTCAAAAGTAGGTGGGTTTCTAGCACTTATGCAGCTCCTCACCTAGTTGGTGTCGCTGTCCGCGGCCATATCAGAACCTTCCTCAGGATCCTCCTCGGGATCTTCCTTGGGATCTTCCTCAGGATCCTCCTCGGCATCTTCTTCGTGATCTTCCTCAGGGTCCTCCTCGGGATCTTCCTCATTCTGGTCCATCGGCTCTTCATAAGAAATTTCCCCATCGCCGGGCTCGTCATCAGCCACTTCCTCTGCTGGTAGGTTCTTAACTACCACTGGGTTTGCTGCCACTTGTCGTTGTGCTGCCTCTATGGCATGTGCATGGGCTCTCTGCACAGCAAAGAGCTTGTGGAGGTCTATATGCCACCTTCACATCCAACCTCGAGGTCCAAAGGTCATCTCTATGGATGCCCTAAAGGTATTCCAGTATGGGGTGGATGGCCTCAAGTGCCTCTCCTGGTACCACAGAAAAGCTGAGCCTCTCAGGTATAAACTTGCCAATCCTACCCTGAACCTATAGTGGGTACCGATGTTCTCAAAAATGGTGTCCAACGAGTACGTCCATGCCCAGAATTCGTTGGAATGGACCTCTTCGTTGAACACGGCAGGCGCTATGCTCGTGAAGGCACGATAAATTTGGACTCTCTGCCACTGGTCATACACCATAGGGGGGTCGATTACAATGGGATCCATCGCTTCTTGTTCACCAACCATTTTCTTACTAACCTACAATTTATAAAATTCAGGTAAGAAAATGGAAACAACACATTAAAGAAGAGACAGTACTTACAGAGAGTGTCGGTCTATCTTTGCGAAATGTACATGGGGGTTGTCTACAGAACCGGCTCAACTCGAGCTCTGATACCAACTGTAACGACCCGGATTTTCAAGACTCGATAATGCAGAAATATAAATGTTTTCATTTAACAAAATGTCTCAAAAACTCGTATAAAAAAAAATTAAAAAAGTTGTATGGCCATACTTAACAATTAGTTACAAACATATTTTATAAAGACTAGAGTGAGCCTTGTTTAGGAAAATTACACAACATTTTCAAAAATAAAACGGCTTCCCAAAAGGTCGGTCCACATGTACATTTGCAAGGTAGACTCCAGCGCTCACTGCTCTGCCTTGCCCTTGCTCTTACCTACAACATGAAACAACTAGGTAAGTGAAAACGCTTAGTAAGTTCAAACTTAAAACAAAGCATGCAGAGATTTAGGGTTCCGGATCCATCCGGACCCTACACAATCAATTTCAAGAACGCAAAAGCGTCCTGGCAAACTAATGGTCATGCCTGATAACCAATGATAAATTATTTCCTATAACAGATAAATCCTGCACACAGAAAATCCCAGAACAAGCAGATATATTATATCACAACTATATCTTATCAAAAAATATGTCTCTGTACTCAGAAAATCCCAGAGCAAGTAGATATATTATTTCACAGCTCTATCTTATCAAGAAATATATCCCTGCACTCAGAAAATCCCAGTGCAAGCATATATATAATATCAAAATATAAGTTGAGACCAACGCTCGTCAATTTCCAACGATTCGGGCGTAACACGCCCTCCAACATAATTGCTAATCTATAAGAGAGAACCGAGTCGCAACACTAAGATCTAGCCCATAAATATCCCCATCAAGGGTAACTATCGTGTTACCTAGGGCATCGCTACTTATCCAAGAGTGTAATCGAGTGTACACGGTTTTATAGAGACTTCTATGCTAATCAGTGGTGCTGGTGAGCAGTTGCCCCTAGGGTGTTCGGCCTCACTCAATCTAGCAACCCCTAGTATCTCTAGGCACTCTCACTGAATGGCCAATATTCATGGCTGCTATCTGGGAATAACTTATCAGAGCACTTGCTCGGGTTCTAACCGTTCTCTGATTAAGTAAGCACGAGGGCCCCTAGGTCCCATTTATTTTGGTGCCCCTAGGTTTAACCAGCTAATCCTCCCCTCTTTGCCACTCGTCGTGGTAATGAGCCAGACATAAAAAATAAGGCAGTGTGACAGGGATCAGCCGTCTAGGATATGACAGATCTCTACTGTTCATATTTTCTAAATCAGCACTCACTAGACTAACGTCTCTAAGAAACTTTCTACGACGGTGTATATATGGGCTTGTATCCCTATATTGACATACAATATAATAATCGTTTAATGTTGCAGCCATACAATATAAGTTGACTTACTTGGAGTCCTTAGCACTCAGCAGGTTTTCACCCTCCAACGCTCAGTCCAGTTACGCTTAGCCAATACTGTAGTTATCCATACAGTATACTCGGATTAATTATGGCACTCATAATTTATTATTATTATTTTGGGCAGTTTGGTCATTTTAATAAAAATCATTTGTAAGGATTAATGATCCTTATGTGGTTTTAAACCCATTAAGGAAATTCATACAAAAATATTTGAGACTAAACCCTAAGTCTCGGGGAGACCAATCCTATGGTCTCGATACCTAGGCTCGCGTATCACAATAGTATTTTCCCACAATCCGCTAAAAATCTTATTAAGGTATCGCTATTAACCCGCACTTTTGACAAGTCAATTAAAATATGTAAGATTTTAGCGGGTATTATATCCAAAAAATACTAATAAATTCCTTAATTATTTTTAAAGAAAATAAACTATTCATTTTCCTTTAATATTTCTTAAGGTTTTAATCTCTAAAAATTGTTTAAGAAATTTTGCCTAATTTGTCTTAATTAGGAAAACCGTTAAAAATTTCCCATCTTGACTAGTTAATTTTCCAAAATTAATTTATCAATTTTACTTACTAGAAAAATAATTCACTTAATTATTTTCTCAAAATATAGGGTTTAAAACCCTCTTTTAATTTATTAACTATTAATAAATTAAATCTCTTGTTTTTTTAAAAAGAATAAAAATTCTTTAATAAAAATAATTCACATTCAACTGAAAGTGGTAATTTTAGTGAAAATATGTTTTCAAGACTTACTAAGTTTATATCTAGAAATAAGCAAAATTTCACTTTTTACCTTAAGTTCCAAAATCTCATTTTTGCAGTGTGTGAAAACCCCATTTTTTACATTTTTAACTACATACTTTGTTAGTTCATAACTTGAAAGTATAACTTACATACCCAATTGTTACCAAATTTTCCAATTCCATTTTTGGTATGCCATTTAGGTCTTTGTAAAATCTTAGGTCAAAATGAGCATTTTTTATTGGTGAAATCATTTTCCAACAATGAGGTAAAAATGACATTATTTTCAAGTCCTTATTTTTTTCTAAACTTTGACAGTTAATAACTTTCAAACCTTTAAGTATTTTCTTACCAAATTTTACAGTGGAATACTAGGTTATGCCAAAAATATGTGCACAACATTTTAGAAAAAACTGGGTTCATTTTCCCTATACAGTGGCTGTCCAAACTTGGTTCCGAAAATAAGAATACGAAAAAACAGTATTTTACCTAAAATTTGAAATAGCATAACTTACTCATTTCTAAACATTTTTGAGTGTTTCAAAAGCTCAATATTATGTGCTCAATCTCAAAAACATCACAGTATAATTAAATTTTACAAAATCAATATGTAGTAGATGATAGACCCCTTGGAAGTCACAGCTCAAAACATGTATTTTGTTTTAAGGTTTCCTACAAAACCCTTGGGGGTTTTGGTTCCTATTTTCAAAAATCAATGCACAAGCATCATAAAATTTATAAAACAACTACCATAACCTTATTACATCACCAATAAGAAACTTTAAGCATTAAATATACAAAATAATGCTTAAAACTAAAAATCATACAATAACAACCATAAAAGTAAACTTTTTACCTCTTTGGTGTTCTTGCTTAAGGTGTGGATCTTCCTACTAGCTTTGGCGCCTTCAAAACCTTTTAAAAACCCTAACCAACTTCCTCCAACAACATAGATAATTAGCTATTTGAAACTCTATGATTAAATCTTTACAAAATTCTAGATTAATTAAACTACCTTAGGGAAAACTCTTCCTAGAACAAGACATAGCTTCCAAGTCTCCTTGGTGTTCTTGGGGTTGAAAATGGAGAGAAAACTTTAGAGAGTCTTTAAAAATCAGATGAGAGTGAATGGGAGAGAGGTGTGGTCAGTTTTGCGGTTAGAATGGCTCACAAAACTCTTCAAAATATCACAAAACAATTAAGTGCTTTTCTACGCACTTGCCTACTTGACTTCTTAATTAAATGGGATTTAAACTTAATAAATATTTTTTTGGTTCATATCCTTTTTAACTCCCCACATGGCCGGTCACCTATCCTAAATACCCACTTATAATTTTTTTTTTAATGGTTAGTAATTATTCCTAAGAAGAAAAGTCCAAATTGACTTTCTATACCTTTTTCACTCTTATTAAGTTTTAAACACAAGACTTAACACTAAATAATTAAATTAAATGTCTCTCATATTTAATTTAATTAATCACACAATAAAATTTAACCTAAGGTCCATTCATGAAATAAAATTCCCCATTTCGGTAAAATTAGGCATTTAACACAAAATGCCCTAAAATTTCCATTTTCCCTTAGGTTTATTATTTTTTACCGAACTTTAATTTTTATGAGTGTATTTTATGCCAAAAATATATTTGCCATAGTTTTTCATTTTATTTTCCGAGATTTTTAGCGATCAGGGTTTTTGTCTTGGTTCAGGACCGAAAGTCTTATCTTGACTTTTAAATCACAAAATTCATAATTTTGCTAGCAATAACTAATGGAATAATTTCCAAACAAATATAATATTATTTATCATAATATTCTTAACTGGGGAAAAATCCCGACCTGAGTCGTTTAAAGGTACCCGAAAACGCAGGACGTTACACCACATCAATGACATTTCAATGCATTATCGATGTTGATGGTCACCATCTGTACGCAATTCCATTTTGATGGTATATCAATGCTGAACCACATCAACATATATGGCATCGATTTAGCTTCGATATACCACCAATATTATATCGAAAATAACATCTAAATTATATGTTCGCCTTAGCATCGATGTACCATCGAAATGCCATTAATGTACCATTGAAATGCCATCGATTCAGTATCGATTTACCATCGATTTTGATTGGCAGTCCACCAAAATCTAGATCTTCCATATCCGAAGAACATATAAAAAAATGTAGAAAAAAATACCGCACTCAACACCAGTACAATTCGAATCTAATATCTAACAATGGAATTTCATATTCAAAAGTAGATAGAATGAAAGGACACTTACCCATGATTTTTTCTCTTATAAAATGCCAAGATTCGAGCAGTCCAAATATTGCAGCTCGATTCAGTATATTCGACAATGCTATTTGGGTTACTGTGAAAATGGTTGTGAATGATGGAGGAGAGAGAGAGAGATAGAGAGAGAAATGTGTGAAGTGTTAAATGTGATATTTTTAACTGATGAGGGTATTTTTGTCCAAAATAGGGGAGGGGCACATTAGTGGGATAGTTTTTATGATGGCATTTAAAAAAATTAACTATAGGGAAAGTATAATACTAAATTTTCATTTTTGTTTGTCGCTTAAACAATTTCAAATGCTGCCTTTATTTGAGCTTTCTTTATTATTTACCACTTTTATTTTTACAATAAATATTATAATACTTTTTTAGTAAACTTTTAATTATGTGTTATGGAAAGTGGTATTTGGTGTAGTGATACATCAGCAATAAGCTAGTAGGAGCTGAAATAAGATATCCAGTGATAGAGAAATTAGCATACTGCCTATTACTTGCTGCAAAAGAACTGAGGCCTTACTTCTAAGCTCATCCAATTACAGGTCGATTACTTAAATGGGCAATAAAGCTTAGGCAGTACAAAATCACCTACTAGCCACAGACTGCTATCAATGGACAAGCATTAGCAGACTTCGTTGTTGAATGCATATGAGTATCATAAGAAAATGAGCAAGGAGTAGCACTAGCAGTAAATGAGGAGACCTGGCAAACATGGAAATTATACATAGATGGTTTCTCAAATGATCACAACTCTGGAGCTGGTATAATTTTAGTTACATCTGATGGGCATTGCATTCATTGTGCATTAAGGTTTGGGTTAGTGTCTCAAAAAATGAAGCAGAATATGAGGCCCTGCTCGCCAGACTACGACTTCCTAAAGACATTACAGTGATTCACAACTTGTTGTGAACCAAATCATGGGGGAATACCAAGCTTGAGTGATAAAAATAGCTTCCGGTCTAAGAAAATCTAAAGTTCTTCTGACATAGTTAATAAAATATACCAGACAACAAGGGCTACAAGCCCAAAATTCAAATGTTGATGCGTTTGCCAAGCTAGCAAGCGCTAAAGATGCAGACACTCTGAACATAATACCATTTGAGCACCTTGCCCAACAAACTATCAATGAAACAACGACAATACTATTACTAGACAATTCCCCATCCTGGATGACCCCGATTGCTACTTACCTGGAGCATGGTGTTTCGCCCAAGACAGAAATGAAATGTGAAAAATTTAAAGGAAGACTGCTAGATATGTAATCATTTATTGAGTGATGTACAAACGAGGTACTCAATGCCTTTACTCTGTTGTGTCACCAGAAAAGAAGCAGAACTGTTAATGATCAAAGTGCACGAAGGATTCTGTGGCAATCACACAGGGGCCAGAGCCTAGCAAAGAAGATATTGCGACAAGGGTACTTTTGGCTAACAATGAATGAAGATGCTATAGAATATGCGCAAAAATGTGACAAGTGCCAAAGATTCTCTAAGCTACCTTGAGCATCTCCTAATGAGCGTAAACAAATGCACAGTCCATGGCCCCTTGCTATATGGGGGATAGATCTGATCAGGCAACTACCTACACAGAAAGGAGGAGTCAAGTTCGCAATCGTTGCAATGGATAACCTTATTAAGTGGATTGACGTAGAACCACTAGCAACAATTACTTCGAAGAAAGTACTTGACTTCGTGGTGAAAAATATCATATGCAAATATGGACTACCAAAAAACATCATTTCACACAATGGTACTCAATTTGTTAGTGATATGTTTACAGGCTTCGGTGCAAGGCATGGCATCACAAAATGTTTTACAATAGTAGATCATCCCCAAGAAAATGGACAAGTAGAGACTATTAATAGGACTTTGAAAGATATAATGAAGAAGCGAATCGAGCAAGCTAAAGGCAATTGGTCGGATATATTACAAAAAGTGCTATGGTCATATAGCAATACTTCTCGCACATCAATTTTTCATACACCATTTTCCTTGGCATATAGGTGTGAATTTATGATAGCAGTCGAATTGACTCCCCCCAGCCCCCAATCACATCGACGAAGTACATATTACTAAGCTCAGAATCATCAATTATTAGTTGAGACTCTTGATTTGATCGACGAACAACAAGAGCAATCACAATTGCGGGATGCTGCTTACCAGCAAAAGTTGCTCGATATTTTAACTCTCGAGTTAAGGACATAAAGTTTTCCATATGAATCTAGTCTTGCGACAAGTATTCCAAAACACTATAAATCCCAGATGTCGTTTTACATGATTTCAATTCATTAAATTATTTACTATTGTTCATATTGACTTAGTGTTGTTGACAAAAACATTGGTCAATACTAATAGAATCAAAACCAAAAACAAAAGGGGAAGATGAGCATGCATTATTATCAAAACAATTGTCTTTGGTGCAAAACTTTATCATCCCATCACAAACATACCCTTTCCCCACAAAGTAGTTGCCCTTTGATAGAATTAGCTTTCCAAACTCAAACATCACATTGATGCCCGATTTGCTCAACATGTGCCTACTCACAAGATTCTTACTCATATCCGGAACATACAACACATTGGTCACTAAAATCTTCTTTCTGGACGTGAAGTAAAGATCAACATTCCCTTTGCCCAATACCTTGGACCTATGCTTATTGCCCATTTGGATAACATGACCATCTCTTGATTCTTCAAAGGATTTGAAGACCTATCTATTAGAAGCAACATGAATGGTTTCACAGTGTCATACCACCATCCTTGCACTTTTCCTTGGATGGCATTCACCTCACTCAATGTAGCAACATACTCTTCTTCGGTTGTGTTGGCCTTGTGTCCATGGTTTTGGGGCTTTCGATACTTTCAGTCCCTATGTTGCCAATCTTGCCACAAACAAAGCAAGACCCTCTCACACCTTTGAATTTCCCTTCATTCTGTTTGGGAGCTAGGTAAGTATTCTTCTTTGATTGGCGCTTCTTGTGAGTCTTCCCTTTGGATTGAAAGGTTTTTCTATTGCGTTAGCCTTGGATGCCCCAACATTGGACTCTTCCATACTCTTATCTCAAGAAGGAGACTCATCTTCAATCCTTAGGTGCTTCAAGATCTCTTCCAAAGATATCTCTTCATTCTTATGGAGAATCTTCTTTCTACGGCTTCTCCAAGTTGGAGGCAGTTTAGCTATAATCTTTTTTCTTAAGTGTAGACAACTTATTCACAATAACTTGAAGATCATGTACTTTGGGGAGTAAGTGTTTACCATCAAAGAATTTAAATTCCACATATTGAGTTAAGAGGAATTTCTTGGTACCTTCTTCTTCGGTTTTGTACTTCTTCTCAAGGGCTTCCCATATCACAATTGACAATGTAGTGTTTGTGTAGAGATCATAGAGAGGATCTCATAGAAAATTGAGTATATAGACTCTACATATGAGTTCATCTTCTTCCCTTTTCTTCCTTTCTTTGACCACTTCTTGAGGATCATCATCCTTTGCAGGCTTCAAAGTCTTCAAATATTTTTCAAGAATGTAGTGCACCTTCAATGTTGTGAGAAGAGATCTTGTCTTGCGAACGAAAAAAAAATTCAAACTATCGAATCTATCTAGTCTCACTAGATCTTGAGACATGAACTTGAGGGTTGAGATTTATGATATTTCTTCCATAGCTTTGGTTAGTAGATAAACCTTAGAGATACACAAGCTTTGACAAAAAAAAAAAAGGATTATAAATAGAGATTTTTTATTTTTGGGGGCTAAGGCTAATAACCTTGGTTTTGTATTACAACTCAAAGCAATAATCACAAGTAGTTTTAACTCTAATGGAAGATAATCACAAAGTACATAAACACAAGTAAGTTAGTATAGAATGGACCTTTCTTAAGGAACAATCTTCAAACATAAAATCACAAGTCTATGATTTTATGTGAATCACAAATGTTACAAGGCTTCACACAAATGAAGATTTGTTGTCCACAAATCCCTATTCCTAGACTTCTCCTTGGAATCACTTGAAGCTACAACAATGGAATGAGATATGGATTTACAAGCCTTAAGTCTTCATACCTGTCAAGATTTCTTGATGAATATCTAGGACAAAACTAGTAATCTTGAAAGCTAGAGAGAGAGAGAGATCTTTTAGAGAGAGAGAGGTGAGTGATAAAGTGACCAATTTACTCAAATGAACCCTTTAAAAAGTATAGGAACCTCATTAGACTTAACCAATGAGATTAGAGCATTTTAATTGAATTTTGGACCCAAAAAAAAATATTTATAAATGGCTATACCGAAAGTCAACCTTCACATGTTGACTTTTGTGAAATCATTATGGTTTTGCACCTCTTCGTTCCTAACCAATTGCACCATGTATTTAACCAATCATAGCACTATGTCTTTGTGGTATTGCAATATTTACTTGAGTCCCTTTTTGACCTATCCTACCTCATGGGTGGTGGTCTTTTGAATGGGACTCGATTTTCATTTGTAAGGAAGGTGTAGTTCGTGATATCTGTCAAATCTTTATAGAAGCTATAGGCGTAGGTCTAGCTTCACCTCCACATCTGTGCTTCTTCTATTGATCGTCTTCCTACCCTTTATATGTTCTCTTATTTCTAACTTTGTTCTAGCCATAATGAGGAGAGGAACTTGGCGGAGGCTCACTCCAACCCGCTTGGAGATTGTCATGGCCATCTTTGACCCGGATATATTTTTGAGCTCTCTTGTAGAAGTTGTATAAGTCTACAACTTCCCTCTTAAGCATGTTGTTACATAATTTACTCCCAGCGCGAACTCCAACTGTGATGGCCACCTTAAGCTTTCCTCTAGATAGAATCCTTACCTTAGCCACCTCCATGTTGAATCGATGGATATAGCTTTCCAGGCTTTCACTTTTTCCCTGCTTTATGTTGGAAAGGCTGGTGTCTAGCATGGCATAATCACGGATTGCATGGTGTTGTTGAAGGAACTCATCCGAGAATTGTTGCCATGACCTGATGGTTCCTAGTTGTAGCTTTTTTAAACCACTTATGCGACACTCCTTTCAGGGTGACCGCAAAACATTGGTATCGTGCGTTGATGTTTACTCCTCTTAACTTCATCAAATCATTAAAAGTGTCAAGGTGAAACTTCGGGACAGGTGTACCCTCGTAAGGGGTCATATAAGGCTCCTTGAAATTTGTGGGGAGTTTCTCAACATAAATTTCTTTATTGAAAGGAGATTACTAATCAAACTCGTCATCACCCCACTTCCTCGTGATGCGCAAACTATCTTGCTCCGAAGACTTTGCATTTTAGTATCGAGTTCTTGTCTCCTTTTATTCAAGGATTCTCAAAGGTCCTCGGTTAAATCCTTGCCATTGCTGTGTCATAGGGAGATACAAGGGCATTTTTTTTGTCTTTACCCCTTTTCAATTTAGTTTTTCCCTTAGGTCTTGTGGTGCCCTCCTTAAAGTGATCTTAGGGTTGTGCCCATCGTAAGCATTGTTGATGCTGGGTCGTTGCCCCTACTCCTTGACTGCACTGTTTGCATGGAACCTTCTTGGTGTTTAGAGCAAGGGTTGCTACTGGGGGAGAGTTTTGTTCCCCTGTCTTCCACTATTATGGTGGTCTCCTTTCGCTCTTGCTACTTACCTTTATGCTTGGGAAAGGGTGCATCTGACCTTCCGTGCAATAGACCGTTCAAGACGGGTGCACCTCCACTCCTTGGTGATCTTGGAAGTGTTTTGAATGCCTTGACATGTTTCCTTGCAAAATCCAATGGAAGAACAATGGTCT
This sequence comes from Humulus lupulus, assembly GCF_963169125.1. NCBI lineage: Eukaryota > Viridiplantae > Streptophyta > Magnoliopsida > Rosales > Cannabaceae > Humulus > Humulus lupulus. The sequence continues at coordinate 148,605,379 of NC_084796.1, forward strand.
GGCACTTGTTCTTCCAACATACGTCGCAAAACTATTGACGGTTAAAACTCTTCAATGAATGTAGATTGGAAAATTCAAAGTATAATAAGAGAAAGAAGAGCTCACAAGTAATGTATGAATCTTCGAAGAAAGTATCACAAGATAACAATGGAGAAAAACATTTTGTATTTCTTAGTAGTTTCTAGTTAAAATGAATATTTCCAACCCCCTTCAATGGTGAAGTGATGTCTTATTTATAGGTGAGCTATAATGGCTTTCTATACAAAGTGATCGTAAGAGGACAAATGTAACACTCTACGAGCCATTACCAAGCAAGTTATAAATGTGCCATTAGCTCACTAATTGAGGTTTTAGGTTAAAACTGTGACTAAATTAAAATAAAACTCGTTGAACAACATATATTATAAAGATTTGAACATTCATTGAAATCATAAAAAAGTTATAAATTTGGGATCTCAAAATATTGTTTAGAAAGTTTATTACAACTAGAAATATAAATGCGGTCAACCCAAGTGACAAAACAAATCATTACGGTACATTTCCCAAAATAACCCTCGTCGTGACAGCCAGTAGGCCAAACATGCACCCATCTCTCCTCGCTCTCAATACTCATGCTTGGTCGATCTTTCCTTTGCCCTTACCTGCACCATAGAGCACCTGTGAGTCGAAGCCCAGCAAGAAAACTCAATGCATACCAAGCATAATTCATTCCTATAATAATAACACAAACAGTCAATAGATTAAACACATACGACCTACGCCGACCCAGGTGCTTTACTAGGCCCTGGGTTCGTGGTCTTCATCGAGTGGATGGATACAACACCCTGGGAGGGTCTCGCCCTAGCGGCCTGCACTTAGCGTGCTCAATGCCAATTTTGGCCTCTTGCTGTACCCCACTTCTTGCTATTTTCGGCCTTCGCCGTACCCGACCTTCGCCATTTGTTCATAAACATGCATAACACATCATAACATTCATTGATATTTAAACATATATTAAACATAAGCAATAGGACCACACCTTGATACACATACAATAATGCCATTCCTTGCTCTACAGGCACAACAGTTTTCTTACCTGTGTCCCGAGCTGATAGATTACTGCAATCCCGAGCACAGTCCTCTAATCCAAGATTTGACGTAAACCTAGTCACAACACATCCATAACAGAAATATATCAAGCCTTAAACCACATAATAGCTTCAGAATATTAATTTATCCTTTGAGTCCTTGAATTCCCTGGTAGTAGAATCATTCCCCAGCCTTAACGTTTGGGTTCCCGAGCTGAAAACCCTCAAACAGCCAATATGTCACATTTGAGCTGCGTCCCAGCCCTTAAGGGTCGCGGTGTGCTCAAGCCAGAGGGAAAAGCCCTCTCTGCTGAATGACACGGGCCACAATTCGCTATACCCTGTGCCGCGACGCTTGGGAAATAACCTGAGGCTCCTAAGCCTCGAAATTTAAGTGAGCCACGGTATCTGATGAACAGGGCTGATACGAACCACACCAACACTGTGAAGAAACCCGACACCAAATATGGCACAGCCACCAAGAACACACGAAATTGGAATGGTAAACCACGACCCTATGCTTAGCAAAGCACGAACCTTGGTATGAGGAAGACGCCACAAATGGGGATGGGAATCCGTTTGATAAGTCAGGTTGAACGCCACAAGGAACCCCTTGATAAGTTCAAAAGTTTCTTCAAGAACTCAAGAAGAAAACCTCACAATATTTTCATTAACCAAAATAATCTGCCTTTCCAATTGTTTTCAAGGCCTAATATAGGCGAAAATTACATCAAGACAAGCCCCTTTGTCTTCCTAAAGCAAAACCGAAATTTAAAAAAAACAAGCCTTTTGTCTTCCTAATGAAAACCGAAAATTAAAGACAAAAGGACTCTTGGACTCACACAAGTCAAGTGTTTGACTTTTCACAAAATAAACAAAGACTAAATAAAAAATACAAGATGACAAAATACAATAAGACTCATCAAGCTCCTAAACTGAGTCTTTTGGCTCGCGCCCTCGTCACCAGACCAACTAGAACTAGACTTGGATCTTTAGTCTTGGTGTCCTCATCAAGGGCCGTAGCACAAGCCCCTGAAACCCAGAAATCAAGCTTTTTAATGGATTTTCCCCAAGCCTAAATCTATAATTCAAACTCCAAACACCAGCCAAACTTAGAATTAAGCTTAGAATCCTCATTCACATAGCGTAAACATCACAGCAACTCAGAAACAATTACATACCCTCACCAAACCCTCAAAACAAAACTTAGAATCAACTTCCATGCAAGCATAATGTTCTAATAGAATTCAATAGAATTAACAACTTATAATCCTTACCTATGTGATATATCCACTCCCCCAGCTGATTCTGAAACACAGCAAGCCTTCAACCCTTAATTTCTTAACATCAAGTCCTCAAAATTCAACAAATTCCAAGCACCCAAAGAGAGGGAGAGAGAGAGAGTGTTGAGAGTCATAGTTTCTATTTTTCCTTAATTTCCAGGTGTATTCTTTTTGGATCAGTTAAGCCTATCCTCAACCACCTAAGTCCCTATAATACTGAAAATACCCTTAAGTCTATCTTAATCCTTTAGTGCCACCGATGACAGTCCCGCCAATTGCCACATCCCGCTAAAACCTCTAGTCTTCCTATAAATCCCCACTTAAATCCTGATACACTTAAATAAATATTTAATCACCACCTGTCACCCGGTAATTCTCGAGCATGTACTATATTCCAAAAATACCCCTAGGCACCTCTCGAGCTGGGTATTCGATCCCTGTTGTGACTATTTAGCTAATCCGCTCCCTAGGACCATCTCAGACCACACATAACAGATATATCACCACACTCTTGTGGTATCAATCACATCGCACAAATACATTGAATTTATGCCCTCAACAAACTAAAATTACTAATATGCCCCTAATTACCAAATTGGGCCCACATGCATATTTAATTCACCTAACACATGCATTTTTAATCACATAATCATTTAATTCACATATCAACATAATTAAATCAATTATTTCCCTCCTGGCACGCTAATCAAGGCCCTAAGCCTTATTAGCGAATTTGGGACGCTACAAAAAACATGAGGTGGTACTATGAAGTACTTCAGAAGCTCATGGAGAAGGTGGTGGTGGTGTTGGGTTTAGGCATGTCGGACCTGAGACTTGTTGGAGACGTGGACGGGTGCTTCCACCTTCTTCTATCCTTGTACAACCACTACTCTTCACCCACTGTTGCGAGAGAGTGAGATTACACCACCATAATATTAAGAATCTACACACAAATTTCCTTGATAAAATACAACAAAAGATTGAGTTAAAGAATGCAAACCCTAGTTTGTAGACCAAACTTCTTGGATCTTCTTGAAAGCATCAAATCACTGCTAGAACAGCAACTTGAACTTCTTCTTCATCAATAAAACACACCCAAGGGTTATACATGAGAAGTATCGTAGTCCAAATTCTCTATTTCCTAGCTCTTAATGGATGCTTGAGGCCTTTCTAAGAGAAATTAGAAATTGGGACTGAACAAGCCTTTAAATTCCCAAAGACAAGCATTTTCTTTATGAATTTCTTTGAGAAAACACGAGATCTTAAAAGCTAGAGAGAGAGAGGTTAGCGAGATATGAGAGAGTGATATAGTCTATCAAAACTCTATGAGAACTCGTTTATAGAATAGGCACAGTCATTAAGTCTTACCAATGGGATTAAAGCCTCAAAACACATCATTTGGAGCTTAAAACATGTGTATGTACAGACATGTCGGGAGACGCATTGCCTGCAAATAGGCGATGCAGTGTCTGTTAGGCATCGCCTAAACCCTAGGGTTTCAAGTGATGAAACACCACTAGGGTGGTGACGCAACACCACTCTGGCAATTCAAAACTTCTAAAATTTACCTTAAATACATCCAAATGCTCCCAAGTAATTTGGGCATCCTTAGATACCTCATTGTAGTACTTTGGTCTCCAAAACATAATTTTTAAATGAGAAATTGAGTTCACGATTGAGGTATCTCCACCACAATGAGGAAATTAACCAAGATCGCAACAACAATGAGAAATTGAGTTCACGATTGAGCTAGCGCCGAAAGTAGAACCAATCTCTTAAGCACCGTGTAACGCCATACTTCCTTAGAGCCGTTACTAAGTGAGTTTTTTTTTTTAAAAAAAAAAGAAACTTTGTGCAATTAACTCGTTAACCGAGGTTTTTAAAACAAAAGTGTTGCTAAGCAAAAGTTAAGGCTGTAATCTTTAAAAATGCGTTGTTTCTTTGAAAACTTCTAGTATTTAACATTTGGGATCCCAAAATAAGGTCTGAAAACTATTTACAACATAAAATAAGTTTACAGTCAATTAATTATTAAAATCACAGATTATTACAGCCATTTCTCGAATAAACCCCCAACCAAAGAAGTCGGGCAGGCCCAACATGTACGCGTCGCTTCATGCTCTCCGTACTCATGGCTGGTCGACTCAATCTTTGCCCTTACCTGCAACACAGAGCACCCGTGAGCCGAAGCCCAGCAAGAAAACTCATGCAGTTCATAACATATGCAAATTATACAGTTAATCATATCAGATAGTCCACAGATAAACGGGTCCACCATTAGACTTAAGCGACTCGGCCATGCCGCCCCAGAAGCCTTACCAAAGCCTGGGGTCTCGGTCCTCACCGTAAGGATATCACATGTATCCATGGGGTCCCACCCTGACTACAAGCACTTCACGTGCTAAGTGGTACTTCTGGCCCCACTGCCGTTCTCGGCCTTTCGCCGTTCTCGGCTCCTCGCCATTTCATTCAACTATAATCACAGATAGTCTAACTCAAATAAAATTTGAACATATATCAATTCAATCAAGTTTGCACCCTAACCTGTAATGCAATATAGGGTCGTGCCCTGCAATCACACTATGGGCCCATGCCCTGTCCTATGGGTGCTATAGTTTTCTTACCTGTCAATTTGATAGCTTTCAACACTTGACTCCTTGAGCACGATCCCACTCGAGCCTTAGCGCACACCTAAGCACAAGCATAGGTCAAAGTCAACACCAAACCTCGAGTCCAAAACCTCGCCTCGGGACCAATCCCGAGCCCCCCAGGAAGTCCTAGATCCACAAAACAAGGTGGTGGAATCGAACCCCGAACCCTAGGTCAAAATCCCTCACAAATAGCCCAAAAACCCTTTTCTGGGCACAGGGTAGCGCTACAGCGCTCAAAAGAGAGCGCTATAGCGCTACAAGCAGAACCAGCACCACCCCAGAAACAGGGCCTAGCGCTACAGCGCCCAAAGACTAGCGCTGTAGCGCTAGTTGCAGGCAGGCAAAACCCAAATTATTTTTCTGCGATTTCTTTGAGCCAATCTCAACCCAAACTTCCCCAAATCTTTACCAAACTCAAAATCAAGCTTATAAACACTCTCCACTCATCCCAAGCATCCCAAATCTTCAAACCCAAGCACATTCATCCCAAATCTCAAAATTTACCATGATCAACCCTAAACCCAGAAATTCAATCAAACAACAAAGTTAAAGGCTTAGAATTCATACCGTTGATGCAATTTCGACCTTGAATCATTTCCTAGACCTCTTTAGCTTGCTTTTCCTCAAAGCTTGCCCAGAAATTCCCTAAAGTTCCCATCAACTCAGCTCAAAACACAGCTCAAACCAGCCAAACCCTTAAAACTGAAATTTCTAAAAACTTACCTCAAAAGTTGATGTGTTCTTGCTAATCCTTGCCAAATCTTCAAGTCTAACTTTAAGATCCTTGATGCTCAGCCTATCCTAGCTCTCCACTGAGCTTTGCCCCAAGAAAAATGAAGAGAAATGGTGGGAGAACCACAAACCGATCCTTTGAAACAAAACCCCTCTGTTTTTCTCTCTTTTCTTTTTCTTCCTTTTTCTTTCTTTTCCACAGCCATATAACTTTCTCTATCAATCCCACTGAGTATAAAGCCTCAATTAATCTATCTCTACAAAGCCAATTGACCAAAATGCCCTCCCTATTAATTCTAAACCCTTTTGTCCAAGTAGGGCCATTTTAGTCATTTTACCCCATTCCCGCTAATCCTCAAATGTCTCTAATATTTTCCCGCTTGCTTCCCAATACCTGATAAATCACCAAATAATATTCCTCGATATCAAAATAAACCCCAATATACTCATCAGATTCCTATTTATACCCCAGGCTCGCCCCGAGCCGGGTATGAATTCTCGCCTGGACTTTTCTGCTAAACTGCTCTCTGGGATCGTCTCGAGTCACAAATCACAGATACATCCACATCACAATGTGGTCTCAACAATCATCACATATCAATACAGTTATGCCCAAAATGGCCAAAATTACAATTATGCCCTACTAACACAATCAGGGCCTACATGCATACTAATTCACATAGTCATGCATCTCAAATAGTCAAATAGTCATATAACATGCTTTAAATCATAACCATGTAATTAACTCATTAAAGTCACACATAAATCCCATCATGCCCTCCTGGCACGCTAATCAAGGCCCTTAAGCCTTATTAGCGAATTTGGGTCGTTACACACCGTATAGAATGGCTCCAATAGAACTGAAGGAGTTAAAGGTTCTACTGCAAGAGATACTTGACCTAGGTTTTATTAAGCCAAGTTTCTCACCATGGGGAGTAGCAGTTTTATTTGTAAAGAAGAAGGACATATCAATGAGGATGTGCATTGATTATAGGAACTTACCAAGGTTACCATCATGGATAAATACCCTTTGCCAAGGATAGACGATCTTTTTTTTTTATCAATTCTAAGGAAAGAAGGTGTTCTTAAAGATAGACTTGAGATTGGGGCACCACTAGTTAAGGTTGAAGGAGGAGGATATTCCCAAGATAGCATCCCATAATAGGTATGGCCATTATGAATTTCTAGTGATGTCTTTTGGACATACCAATTCCTCTGCACCATTTATAGATCTCATGAACAGAGTCTTCAAGGACTACTTGTGTAACGACCCAATTTACTAATAAGACTTAAGGGCCTTGATTAGTGTGACAGGAGGGTATAACTGGATTATATGTGGTTTAATGATTAAAAGCATGTTATATGATTATTTGAATATCTGTGATGCATGACTATGTGTATTAGTATGCATGTAGGCCCTGATTAGGTTAGAAGGGCATATTCATAATTTTGGCTTGTTGAGGGCATAAATGTAACTATCTGTGATAAATTTTTGAGACCACATTATTATGTGGATATATTTGTAACTTGTGACTCGAGGCAGCAGTTTAGCGAAAAAGGCACGGCGGGGATTTATACCCGGCTTGAGGCGAGCCTGGGGGTATTTTTGGGAATTTAGGAAATATATTGGAGTCTATTTTGATATCGAGGAATATAATTGGTGATTAGTGAGGCGTCGGGAAGTAAGTGGTAAATATTAGAGACATTCGAGGAATTAGCGGGAATTGGGTGTAATGACTAAAATGCCCTTAGGAGGATTAAAAGCTTAGTTGCAAGTGGTAGGGCAATATGGTCTTTTTGTGTTTAGGGTCAAATATAAGTCTCATGTTGCTTTATGCCTTAGTGGAATAGGTAGAAGGTTTTAGAAGTCTAGAGAAAAGAAAAGAAAAAGGAAAGAAGGTTAAAGGAAATAGAAGTCTTCTCTCTTGGAGCTAAACTTCAGAGAAGGCTTACGCTAAGGCTTACCACTACATTTCTTGAGTAGGCTTGAGGAATTGGCAGAGATTATGCATCCATTTGAGGTAAGGTTTGGAGGTTGTTACTCAGTTTCTAGTTCTTAGTGTTAATATGGATTTTGAGCTGAGTTTTGGTGGGAATTCTAGGGAATTGAGGCTGACGTTTTGAGAAGTGAAAGCTAAGGAAGAGTGGAGGTTAACCTAAGGTTGAACTTCTCTGTTGAAGGTAAGAAGTTCTGAACTTGGTTAATTGAATTATGTGGTTTGAATTGTTTTCCTTGTTGAGTTTTTGAGCTCTAAGTTCAGCTATGGTGATTTCTTTGATTTGGGGTGCATGTGATTGGGTTTTGTTTTGTTGGGACTTATGGGGTGAGATATAGATGTTGGTAGGTTTGTTTTGGAGTTTGCTTATGGTTTGGAAGGACTTTGGAAGGTTTTGGCTCGAGGAAGTTCGAAGAGGAGAAGTCTGGGTTTTGCCTGGCTGTGACTGGTGCTGTAGTGCTAGCCTTAGGGTGCTACAGTGCTAGGCTTGCGTGTCTGGGAGCATGATGGCTCTGTTTGTAGCACTGTAGCACCCACTTTAGGGCGCTGTAGCGCTACCCTATTATTTCTTAGGAATTTTACTCGGGGGCTCGGGGTGAATATCAGGGGTCTGTTGAAAAATCTAGGCGCGTCGCATAGGCAACGCGTGGCATCATGCGGGCTGATATTGGCGTCAGCTCGTGTATTAGGACACTATTGACGGTGAGAACTCGTCAACTAAGTTGAGTTGGAAAAATTATCAAATCAAGATCACTAATCGAAAAGCTATAAAAATTTGAACAATAACTCAAGAACAATGATAGAACAATAATGGAGAATTCAGTCTTTCATTCACACTCAAGCCTCTGCTACAGTAAAATTTCCAACCCCTTCTCAGGTGGTCTTAGAGTTCATTTTATAGTAGGCTCTAATGGCCTTAGGTACATAGTGGTCCAGGAGACCAAGTGGTACATATGTACTGTGTCAGGGGAGTGGCTTCAGAGGTTGTGGTCGTACATCCCGTACAGGAGCAGGTGTCAGGAGGATGTCTCCACTACTTGTCTGTACCCATGTCTGATGTGTGGTGGCAGGCGTAGTGGCGTAGAAGGTAGTGGTGTCGGCTCTGACCTACGGCCGTAGACGTATGGACCATGACTCTTACTCTAGCAGTCTCACTGGCACTGGTATCCGTACTCAGTACTAGGTCGTACAAGCATGTCTCATTTGACTCGTACTGTGGCCCCTAAGCATAGGGGTCTCAAGGTGTAAGGAATGGCACCTTTGGTGTGAGGTGGAGATCTTGTGTCCTTGGCATGAGATGCCTGAAGTCTCCCAAGGTCACTCACGAGTCTGGGCGATAGGCATGTGGCCTTGGCGGACGTCTAAGGATGCGTGGCGAGGCCCTTCTTGGCGAGGCCATGCGTGGCAAGGCCCCTCTTGGCGAGGCCATGCGTGGCGAGGCCCTTCTTGGCAAGGCCGTGCGAGGCCCCTCTTGGCGAGGCCAAACTTGGCGAGGCCCCTCTTGGCGAGGCCATGCGTGGCAAGGCCCTTCTTGGCGAGGCCATGCGTGGCGAGGCCCTTCTTGGCGAGGCCGTGCATGGCGAGGCCCCTCTTGGCGAGGCCATGCGTGGCGAGGCCCTTCTTGGCGAGGCCATGCGTGGCGAGGCCCTTCTTGGCGAGGTCATGCGTGGCGAGGCAGGGACACTTGGTCACTTTAGCCTATGGCAAGGCAAGGGCTCACGGGGGCACTCTGGTGCGCACACAAGGACACGAGGCGGGGCCTCGCGTAGGCAGACGGGTGCGCGCAGAAGGACGCGAGACGGAGCCTCGCGTGGGCACTTGGATGCGGGTCACTGATGGCTGCGCGTCACGAGATCCTTGAGACTTAGGCGGTACCCACGCAAGGCCAGGCCAGACCTTAGGTGAAAATTGAGCGTTTACACTTTCCCCCCAGTCTAGGAGAGGACCTTTAGGTGCTCTCGTAGACTATTCACCTTGATTCCTATAAATAGGTCCTCATGCATGGCCTAATATTTTCACCTTACTCCCTTGGCTTATTGGTTTGGAGAGCCTTTCTTTTTTCAAGAGGTGAGGGGTTCAATCCCTCACAACCTCATTTTCACCATAGTTCCTTTTATTTGTTTTTTATATATATTTTTTTTACTTCATCATTTTTTTTTTATATGAGCTAATTTCTTGGTGTGTCTATTTTATGACTAACACATCTTTCTGGTTCATTCTTGCAGACGCGCATTTTCGACTCTTTGGTGCTTTTCGCTCCCCGACCTCCTTTGGACCCCAACCTCGATCTCTTAATCGCTTGAGGTATATTTTCTTTCCTTCTCCCTTTTATATATATATATGTATATTTTTTTTTTGTTTATCGGGTCCAAACTAGCAGTACTTGGGATGGGGTACATTAGTCTGAGCTTGTAGTGAGTTTGACCATATGCACGCCCCTCCTCTTTTTTTTTTTTTTTACCCTGTAGTAGGCCATTTAGGGCGTTTGCATCTAGAGGTATTAAGCCTATTCCTTTTTGTTTTGTAGCCTTCCCCTCGTTTATACGTGAGCCCCTTTTTGCTGTTGGACGTGGTTTCATGGCCAGTGACGGCCCGTCCGACATACCCCCGAGGGCTGAGTTTATTGACATGTCCTCAGACTCAGAGTCCCCTGAGGGCAACCCTCACCAGGACTATGACTCCTTAAGGCAAGCCAGCATCCGCCACCTTGAGTGCATGGCCGAACTTAGGCGTAAAATTTGGGTGGTGGAGAGCGAAATCGACTCGGTGTCGAGAGGAGATGGAGGACCTTCACCCCTGGGCCTTAGTGACCATATAGCGCGTCTTAGGACGACCCTTTTTGAATTGCGGTGGGAGTTAGAATTTATGGAGGGACACATTCCGCCAGAACCTCCCACTCCCTCCTCGCCTGATGACGGTCATGGGGCTGCTAGCTCGTCTCCCCAGCCCCTAGTCTCAGTTTATCCTAGCTTAGTGCTTCTGCCATCGCTCCCTCGATGGAAAACTCTCGCTAGGAAGAAAAAATGGAGGGTTAAGTGTTCTGCCTCTTCCTCACATATTTCTTTTGATTTTGCAGATATGTCGAAAGCACGCAGACAGGTATCCGTCCAGGAAGAGGACGACGCCCCTCTACTGGCGTCCAGTCTAGTGTCACACGTGTCTCCGAACAAATTGAAGGTGATCGTGAAGCACTACCGTGTTGCTCCAGAATACGCCTTGCATGCTCCTCAGGAGGCTTGCCGGGCCGACCGCCCTGAGAAGGGCTTTTTGGATTTGAGTGAGCAGATTTTGAAGGCGGGTGGCACCATTCCTTTGCACCTGTTTTTCGTGGTGGTCCTCAACTACTTCAATTTGGCCCCTCTTCAACTGTCGCCCAACAGTTGGTTGACTTTAAGTTTCCTTTTCATTTGGTTCAAGGGAAACGTCAAACGCGTCCCGACGGCGCAGGAGGTGCATTCCCTGTATAACCTTATGGGAGTGCACAAGTCCAAGGGCTTCTACTACCTGCAGAAGGCCAACAATGAGCTCCCCTTAATAGAGGGCTCAGTGTCCAACACAGGGCCTTGGAAGCAAGACTTTTTCTGGGTAGAGGGGCCTCTCTCGGTTCGTGAAGGCTTTCGCGCCGGCCCTAGTAAGTATCCTGGTCTTTCTCTTCTTCTTATTAGAACTTACTGTTTTGCACTCTTGCTTGTACTGACATTGGCGTGGATCTTGCAGGGCAATTTGCTGATCCCTCGGTCATTGGGCCGGAGGCGGAGGCCATAAACAACCTCATTACTGCAGACTCCGCCCTGAAGAAGGCGGCGGTCCTATTTACTGTGGCGAACCTTAACCGCCACCAACTGTCCCCGGTCTCTGACCCCAAGCTCCTGTGGTCAGTTACTGGTTCTAAGAAGGCTATGGCTATGCCGGCTGAGCCGTCCCTACACGAAGGTGAGGCCGAGGAGGAGATGGAGGATGCCCCCCTCGAATGTGGTGGATCTCCTCAGCGCCCCCTGTCCTCCGGGGGATGCGCCCCCTATGGCTCCCATGACTAGGACATGGCCTTTCAATCTCTAGACCCGCAAGCCGCAGCAGGATGTTACGCTCCCCCTGGCCTTGATGGCTGTGACTCCTTCCCTCAGGTCCCTCGTGATATTGGCTTACCGGATGCTGATTTCGTCGACCTCGCGGAGCCCCCTTCTAATATACCAGGGTCTCAGTTTTTCTCCTTCCCTGCGCCTCCTCCTGCTTCGGCGAGCGGGTCGTCCGTCCGTGTCCAACAAGATGCTCCTAGCGCGGAGGCGGAGCCTTGGGTGACTAGGATGGCCTCAGCTTATGCACAGCATTACATTCAAATTGCCTCGGACCTCCCTGTCTCCGAATGAAGGGTCTAGGGAATGTGACTCAACCAGACCATGGGGAAACCCTAAGGCGTGACGCGGCCTGGGTGAGTTCTTGTACCTTGCGTCGATTAGTATTATGTATAGATGTACATGTGTTTTTCTTTTTGTTACTTATCTCTGACGCCATTTGACTTTCTTGTGCAGATCTACACCGTGTCTCTTCGGCATGCTGACACGTCCGGCGTCCTCTCTGCATCTACTGCTGAGAGGGACTGCCTCATGGCCCGGGTCCAGTAGCTCGAAAATGAGCTTAGCGAAACCAAGGTCCAATTGTCAAAGTCCCGGACTAAGTCTGTCAACCTGTTCTCAAAGAGGGAGAAGGCGAAGGCCCAGATCAAGGAGCTAAAGGGCAAGGCTAGACGCTTGGAGCGCAAGCTCCAGGGGGCCAAGGCCACTGCGGCTGCGTCGCAGGAGAGGGTTACTCGACTAGAGACCGAAGTTGAGGCCCTTAGGGCCGAATTACAGTCGGCTCAGGAGAAGAACGCGTCTTTGGAGGTGGAGAGGATCACCACTGAGCGCAGGTCTATAGATCGTGCTCTTTACAATGTGTGGAGGCAGGATCCCAACTTCGACTTCTCCTCTTTTGGTGAACAGGCCGTTGCCCGAGCGGCCTGGTGGAGTGCCCACTTTAGGAGGCCTTGAAATAGTCTTGCTCCTTTTTTTTTCTTTTAACTTTGTAATATCATTATCAGTGCTGCTTTTCTTTTGGTAACTCTTGTACTATCTTAAGAACTCTTTTTTCTAATGTATAAATACATATGTTGCTGTTTATTTCTTGTTCTATTGCATTTGAGGCCCTTTTAAGCCTGTATGATGGGGTTTGGTTGGTTCCCCTTTTTTTATCCATTAGGCTGGAGGTCCTTTGGAGCCCATGCGAGAGGGTTCACTGGGACCTATTTTGGCGCCTCTTGGTTGCTTCTATAAGGATATTTTGACCCCTTGGGTCTTAGTTATCCTTTTATGTTTTTCTTGCACGTGCTTATTATTTCTTTGCGAGAAGCGTCCCTCTCGTCGTTATTCATAGTACTATTTTTGCAAGGGTCTCCTTTGGGACCTTTTTTGGCTAGGTGGCTTGGTGGCCGCTCTAGACTTATTATTATTGTCGTCACCATACATTTTTTTTGTAAGTCCCTATGGCCTCCCTTGGTGTTCATAAGAGAAGCTAATCCTTGCGATCCCAAGGGATGCCTTGTAAGGACTTCGTTTAAGGCCCTAGTATAGGGGGTCCCTTCGGTTTTGGGTCACTTCCTCTTGATAGAGGGCCCTTTTTAGGATACTCTTGGTAGAGGGTCCTTTTTAGGAGCCTCGTTTTTAGGAGGGCTAGGGGTCCTCTTGGTAGAGGGTCCCTTTTAGGGGCCTCGTTATAGGGCTTTTTTTAGGTTCCCTTTGCTAGCCGCCTCCTATCCTGCCCCCCAAGTGTCTGGTGAAATTTATTTCGGTAGGCACTTTGGCTGATGCCCATGTAGCGAAGGAAAATAATACATGAGGTTGCGAACAGTTTTACCCACAACATGCAGTTCCATTCATCACATTCATAATAAACAGTCTCATACAAATAGTTGCAACGGTACATATAAGGTTTTCATCCAAAACAAAAATAAAAAGACTCACACCTACTCAGGAGGCTATCTAAGTAACCTCTTTGATTTCTCCCTATCATATTAAGACAACGTGCAACACTTGTCCTTTTATCCTCGGACATGGGCGCCTTACTGGTAGTACTTCCTCAGGTGCTCCGCGTTCCATGCTCGGGGTATGATGGTGTCGTCCATGCACGCCAGCTTGTAAGTGTTCGGGGGTACGCACTAACCAACCTGGTAGGGCCCCTCCCAATTCGCCCCCAGCACTCCTATGCATGGGTCCCGTGTGTTAGGGAGTACCTTCCTTAGCACCAGGTCGCCAACTCTGAATGTTCTCTCTCGCACCCTCGAATTGTAGTACCTTGCAGCGCGCTGCTGGTATACCGCCACCCTCATTTGGGCTTTTTCTCTCTTCTCCTCAAGCATGTCTAAGCTTTTGGCCAGGGCTACGCGGTTGGCTTCGTCTCCATATGCCTGTACCTTGTGGGACTCGACTCGCATCTCGACTGGGAGCACGGCCTCGCACCCATAGGCCGAGGAGAATGGGGACTCCCCAGTAGTCGTGCGTGGGGTGGTTCTGTAAGCATACAGCACATTTCGTAGCTCATCTACCCAGGCTCCCTTCATCTTTTCTAGCTTTGTCTTCAGGTTCTTCTTAAGGACCCTGTTTATGGCCTCCACTTGCCCATTGGCCTGGGGGTGCACAACCGCGAAGAAACTCCTCCTTATGCCCCTTTCCCTACAATATTCATCGAAAGCTCCTCCCTCGAACTGGGTACCATTGTCGGAAATAATCTTGTAGGGTACTCCATATCGACACACAATGAATTTGTTGACGAAAGAGGTGATGTGCTTGGAGGTTATCTTCACAAGGGGTTCTGCTTCTACCCACTTAGTGAAATAATCCACTGCCACCTCCGCGTACTTCGCTCCACCCCTGCCTGTAGGAAGAGCGCCGATTAAGTCTATCCCCCAGATAGCGAAGGGCCAGGGGCTGGTCATGCTGGTCAGTTCGCTTGGGGTTTCCGAGGGTAGTTGGTGTGCCTCTGGCATTTGTTGCATTTCGTGGCAAAGTCATGCGCATCTTTCTCCATGGAGGGCCAGTAGTATCCTTGTCTCATGGTCTTCCTAGCCGTGGAGGGTCCGCTCTCGTGGTTGTCGCACTCTCCCTCATGTATCTCTTGTAACACTTTCAACGCCTCGTCCTCTTCTACACACCGCAGGAGTGGCATTGAGAATCCTCTTTTGTAAAGGACCCCATCTACCAGGGTGTATCTTGCGGCCTTGTACACCAACCTCCGGGATTCGTTTTTATCCGCAGGCAAGGTTCCTTCTTCCAGGTCCCTCTTGATTGGCTCGGTCCATGATTCCCTTGGGACACTAATCATGTGCACGTCCGCGCCTTCGATGCTGGGCTTTGGTAAGTACTCCACGGGTATTGATTCCAAGATATCACCATCTTTGGTAAATGCCAGCTTTGCGAGTGCATCGGCGTGGGTGTTCTTTTCTCTGGGGATTTGCTCTATAGTATATGCCACCAACCGTCCCAGATAGCCCTTCACCTTCTCCAAGTAGGCTGCCATCTTGGGTCCCCTCGCCTGGTACTCCCCCTTTACTTGGCATACTACCAATTGAGAGTCACTGAAGATACGAAGGCGCGTCACTCTCAGTTCCTGGGCTAAACGCAGGCCAGCTAGGAGCGCCTCGTACTCTGCCTCATTATTGGAGGACTCAAATCCAAATCGGATTGAGCAATACATTCTGTGTCCCTCGGGCCCAGTCATCATGATGCCCACTCCTGATCCTCCTTCATTCGACGCCCCATCAACATGCAAACTCCACTCCTCTACACCTCCTAGCTCTTCCTCCATAACAGGCTGCTCCCCTTCTTCATTCCTTCCTTCATTCGGCTGATGGGTGAGCTCTACTATAAAATCTGCCAGCACCTGTCCATTGATGGAAGCCCGTGGAGTGTATACAATATCAAATTGACTTAGCTCGATCGACCATTTCATTAGTCTCTCCAAAGTCTCAGGCTTATGTAAGACCTGTCTCAAAGGACTATCTGTTAGGACTTCAATTGTATGTGCATGGAAGTAAGGCCTCAACTTCCTCGAAGCCACCACTAGTGCATAGGCCAATTTTTCGATCTCTGGATACCGGTTCTCCACGTCCACCAAATGCTTGCTGATATAGTATACAGGTTGTTGCTGCTTCTTCTCTCCCTTAACCAAGGCTGCGCTGATGGCATGCTCAGACACTGCCAAGTACAGGTACAACTTCTCGCCCTTCTCTGGCTTTGCCAACAGAGGTGGCTTCCCCAGGTGCTCTTTCAACTTGACAAATGCTTCCACACACCTTTCATCCCAAGCGAACTTTTTGCTCCCTTTGAGGATGTCAAAGAATGGGAGGCACTTGTTGGTGGACCTTGAGATAAACCTATTAAGGGCCGCCACCCTTCCAATTAGGCACTGCACCTCCTTCTTATTCTTTGGCGGGCTCATCTCTATTAGTGCCTTTATCTTGTCAGGATTGGCCTCGATGCCTTTGGAATTGACCATGAAGCCCAAGAATTTTCCTGAGGATACCCCGAAGGTGCACTTGACTGGGTTCAACTTCATCCGGTATTTCCTGAGCGTGTCAAACATCTCACCAAGGTCTTTGTTGAGCTCTGCTGCTTCTTTGGTCTTCACTAACATGTCATCCACATACACCTTCATATTCCTTCCTATCTGGTTGGCGAACATTTTATTCACCAGCCTCTGATAGGTGGCTCCTGCGTTTTTGAGCCCGAAGGGCATCACCTTGTAACAGTAGAGCCCTTTGTCTGTAATGAATGACGTGTGCTCTTCATCTGCTGGGTTCATTGGGATTTGGTTGTATCCTGAGTAGGCGTCCATGAAACTTAGTAACTCATGTCCTGCCGTCGCATCTACTAGCTGATCTATCCTGGGAAGTGGGAAGCTGTCCTTAGGACAAGCTTTATTCAAGTTCGTGAAATCGACGCAAGTTCTCCACTTCCCATTCGGCTTCGGCATGAGTACTGGGTTCGATACCCATACAGGGTAGAAAGACTCACGGATGAACCCGTTGGCCTTCAACTTGTCAACCTCCTCCTTTAATGTTGCGTATCTTGTTGGGTCTAGCGCCCGCCTCTTTTGCCTGACGGGCCTTGCTTCTGGGGAGATGTTCAGGTGGTGGCACATCACACTGGGGCCTATGCCCACCATGTCCTCATGACTCCATGCAAACACGTCTAGATTATCTTTCAAAAATTTCATCAACTCCTCCTTCACGTCACCTTCCAGGCTTCTCCCTATCTTCAATTTCCTTAGGGGTTCCTCCGTCACCGTAACCTCCTCTACTTCTTCTACTGGTTCTGCTCTTGACTCATCCACGACTCGAGGGTCCAGCTCCTGTGGACCTCCTGTGGGCATACATAGCGCCTCATGTACCACCATGGCCATTGGCTCATGTGGTTTTGCAGGCGTGCGGAGTGAGGTGTTGTAACACTCCCTCGCCTCCTTCTGTTCTCCCTTCATACTAGCGACCCCTCCTGGAGTCGGGAACTTGACAACCAAGTGATATATTGAAGTTATGGCTTTCAATTATCTTAGGGAGGGTCTCCCCAATACCGCGTTGAAAGCTGATGCACAATCTACTACAACAAAGTTAGACATGACTGTAGTCTGCCGGGGTTGCTCCCCCATGGTAAGTGTCAATTCGATCATTCCAAGGGGTTGCACTGAGTCCCCTGTGAATTCGTATAGGGACGACTGGCAGGGCTTCAGGTGACGAATGCCCAGTCCCATCTTTTCCAAAGCAGGGCGATATAGGATGTCCACCGAGCTCCCGTTGTCCACTAGGATTCGATGCACACGCATATTTTCCAATTGAACTGTCAACACCAGCAGATCATTGTGGGGAAAGTGTACCCCCCGTGCGTCCTCCTCAGTGAACGTTATCGAGTCGTTTTCCCCCTTGAAACTCTTCGGGGGTCGTTGTTCTAAACTCATGACGCAGGGAGGCGGACTTCGCCGAGCCTCTCTTACATATCTATCTCGCCCCTTCCTAGAGTCTCCCCCAAATCCTGGACCTACAAAAATGGTTCGGACCTCCCCCTGTATTTCTGGGGCTCGCTCTTGTGCCTGGGGTGCTGTGGCCTCGTCCTCTGGCCTTTCCCTTTCTTTCCTGACATAGCGGCCCAAGTGCCCCCGGCGGATGAGCTCCTCAATTTCCTCCTTCAGGTGGATACACTCTGCCGTGGTGTGTCCGATGTCCTTGTGGTATTGGCAGTATCTACTAGGGTCCCTTTTGGACTGATCCTTTCTCATTGGTGGGGGCTTTTTGAAGGGCACTCGATCTTCGTTGGTGATGTAAATATGCTCCCTGGTGTCCCTGAGGTTCGTATAGTAAGTATAAGCCGTTGGCCTATGATCACCGCCTCGTTTGGTTTTCCTCTGCTGGTCATCTCTTGGCCCATCGTAAGTTCTTTTCTTCTTCGTTACATTCGATCCGTCGTTAGTTGGGGGCTTCGCGTGGGGCTCCTCCTTCCCCGCCTTTAGGTTTGCGTGGCCATCCTCCACATGGATGTACTTCTGCGCTCTCTCATAGAAGTCATCTAAGTCGGTGACTTCTCTCTTCAACATGTTGTCCCACAACTTGCTTTCTGGGAGCACTCTAGCGGTAATGGCCATTTTTAACTCTCAGCGCGTTAGGCTCCCTACTTTTGCGGCCTCCATATTGAACCGGTGAATGTAGCTCTTTAGGCTTTCATTCTCCCCTTGCTTCACGTTGGCCAGGCTGGTACCCGGCATCGTGTAGTCCCGCACAGCATGGTGCTGTTGGAGGAATTCGTCAGAAAACTGCTGCCAGGACCTGATGGACCCCGGCCTTAGTCTTTTGAACCATTTGTAGGCGGGTCCTTTCAGAGTAACAGCGAAGCAATGGCACCTGGCACCACTTCCAATCCCCCTCAGTTTCATCAGATCATTGAACGCATCCAGGTGGTATTTCGGATCCGTGTTCCCTTTTTAAGGGGTCATATTGGGCTCCTTAAAATTGGCAGGGAGTCGGATTGCCTGAATTTCTCTCACAAAGGGTGACTCATGGTCGAAGTCCTCCTCAAAGGCCTGGCCACCTGACGCGGTGACGATCTTGCTCCGCAGGCTCCTCATCTCTGTGTCTAGGTCCTGCCTCCTCTTGCTGAGAGTGTCCCTCAAAGCGGACGGGCTAGGATCCGCCTTTCCCTTGCCTTCTCGAGGCGCCACAGGGGGCGTGGTCCCTTTGCCCGCCCTCTTCTTATTGGGCTCCTCCCGCAAGTCTGAGGGTGCTCTTTTGGGGGTGTCCTCGTCCTCATTGCGAGGGGCAACGTTGGTCCTCGGTGCTGGCTTCTGGGCCTGCTTAGGCGGTTCGGGGTGATCACGTTGCTTCGTCAGGGGGGTGTTACTGGTTGAATGTCGGGTTCTCCCATCATCTACCGGTACAGTGGTCTCCACCCCATCCTTACCCTTCTCCTTCCTCTTAGGCAAAGTTACGCTTGACTTACCCTGCAGCAGGCCGTTAAGGACCTCTTGCATGTTTTCCAAGGTGGTTTCCAACCTTTGGTTCTTACGGTGGAGCTCACGTATTTCCTCTTCATAAAACCGGGATTTCGAACTCGAGCTCACGGAGTGGACCCGGGGGTGCTTATCATGCCTACGGGCAGAAGGGCCCGGGTCTTGCCGGCCGCAGTTCGGTGCCTGCGGCGGTTTTGGAGGAAGGAACTCGTCAGCGTTTACCGGTGGGGCTCTTGGAGGACTTCCTCCAGGTGGAGGGGCTGGTGATGAGGCCACCCTATCACCTCCATGAACTTCAGGGTCTTTTGGGGGCTCCACGTCTCTGGGTGGAGGAGCATCCTTCATGGAGGCCTTCAGCTGGACTCCATTCAGGTGAACCTCTACCTCCCGCGGTTCCCTCAGTCGCTTCGAGCGTCGTGGCATCTTCTTCTTGCCGGAAACAATGGTGGGACAGTAGCTTGAAACTAACGTTCCCACAGATGGCGCCAAACTGTTGACGGTGTGAACTCGTCAACTAAGTTGAGTTGGAAAAATGATCAAATCAAGATCACTAATCGGAAAGCTATAAAAATTTGAACAATAACTCAAGAACAATGATAGAACAATAATGGAGAATTCAGTCTTTCATTCACACTCAAGCCTCTGCTACAGTAAAATTTCCAACCCCTTCTCAGGTGGTCTTCGAGTTCATTTTATAGTAGGCTCTAATGGCCTTAGGTACATAGTGGTCCAGGAGACCAAGTGGTACATATGTACTGTGTCAGGGGAGTGGCTTCAGAGGTTGTGGTCGTACATCCCGTACAGGAGCAGGTGTCAGGAGGATGTCTCCACTACTTGTCTGTACCCATGTCTGATGTGTGGTGGCAGGCGTAGTGGCGCAGGAGGTAGTGGTGTCGGCTCTGACCTACGGTCGTAGATGTACGGACCATGACTCTTACTCCAGCAGTCTCACTGGCACTGGTATCCGTACTCAGTACTAGGTCGTACAAGCATGTCCCATTCGACTCGTACTGTGGCCCCTAAGCATAGGAGTCTCAAGGTGTAAGGAATAGGACCTTTGGTGTGAGGTGGAGATCTTGTGTCCTTGGCATGAGATGCCTGAAGTCTCCCAAGGTCACTCACGAGTCTGGGCGATAGGCATGTGGCCTTGGCGGATGTCTAAGGATGCGTGGCGAGGTCATGCGTGGCGAGGCCCCTCTTGGCGAGGCCATGCGTGGCGAGGCCCCTCTTGGCGAGGCCGTGCGTGGTGTGGCGTGCTGCCCCTTTGGCACACCCACATGGGGCCATTTTGTAATGAGCATGCCTTGGTGCTTGATCATTAGTCAAGTCTTGCACCAAGCAACCTCATGGGATAGGGTAGTGGCAGTTTTGTAATATTGCATATGTCACCCAGACAAAAATCATATATGTTCCTGGGAAGACTTTATTTCCTTAGAAGGCTCCTTAGGGGGAGGTGACCTGGTGACTTAGGGAAGCACCATGGCCATCAGCAGATAGGGGCCAAAGTTGTGTACTCCCTTGCCCTATCAAGGCTATATATTAATGAAATGACATTTATCCATAATTGCCCCTGTGTACTTCCTTGTTGCTTATGTGTTACTTGTTTGTTACCTTCGTTGGGCCTTTGTGTGCCACTTGCCTTGTTGTGTGCTTTGTGTTGTGTGGACGTTCCTAGGAATGACTTGCTTTGTGCTTGCTCATACTTCGTTATTGCCCGTTGCATGTCCGAGATGTGTATGTGGCTAACTGCTGAGTTTGTTTGCCTGTAGGTGTGTGTTGTAGGCTGACTTGCTAGCTTGAAGAGTCTGCAAGTGCCGCACGTTCCGTCTAGTTGGAATCCCCAAATAGCCGGCCCGTGACAGTTGGTATCAGAGCCAAGTTAGAAAGCGCTTGGCAAAAACACACTATGGTGAGCAACACTCAGAGGATCGAAGCTCTTTAGAAGCGAGTAGGGGAACTAGATGGCCTGGACGAGAGGGTCAGGGATCTTTCCTTTGCAAGTCAGGACTCGGGACCGTCTGATGCAAACAATCGCATAGCTGCGTTGGAGAAGGAGAATGATGTTCTTCTATCCAGAATTATTGCGTTGGAGAAAAGAAACACTCCAACAAGTACTTTTGTTTCCCCGCGGTGGGAAGAGCGCATCGCGGCAGTGGAGCGCATGCTAAAGGAACAAGAAGTTTCAATAAATGGCACAACGAAAGATTGCAGGGAGGCAGTCGGTGTGCTCAGAGAAGAAATGGCTGAGCTATCTGCCAAGGTAAACCTGACCATGCGAGCGGTTGGGAATGCCCCTGCAACAGGGCCGATAGGTATGGAATATGGCCGAGCCAAAGTACCCGAGCCGAGGCCCTATAATGGGGCCAGAGACGCAAAGGATTTGGAGAATTTCCTCTTTGACATGGAACATTACTTTAGAATCGTGCGGGCCGATTCGGAAGATGGAAAGGTCGCCATGGCTACCATGTATTTGTCGGGGGATGCCAAAGTGTGGTGGAGGACCAAATATGATGATATAGAGAATGGCAGGTGTACCATCACATCTTGGGCGGACCTGAAGAGGGAATTAAAGATGCAGTTTCTGCCAGAAAATGTAGCTTACATAGCTCGTCGCCAGTTACGAGAGCTTAAACAAGTCGGGACAGTCCGAGAGTATGTAAAGAGATTTTCGGGACTGATGCTCGATATTAAAGACATGTCCGAAGTGGACAGGCTCTTCTGCTTCCTCGAGGGATTGAAACCATGGGCCAAGCAAGAACTTCAAAGACAGCGGGTGACTGATCTAGCCACCGCTCAAGCTGCTGCCGAACGCTTAACAGACTACACTCCGGAGAGTAGCCTGCCGAAAAGGGCTACCCCTCCAGCCAGCTCAAGTAGCGCCGGGAGTAAGAAGTCTGGGAAGTCCTGGCAGGGTAAGAGTGGGGGAGAGAAGAGGACAGCTGAGTCCAATTCTTCCAGTGGGACAGATGCTGCTGTAGGGAAGAAGCCGCTTGCTTGTTGGATTTGCAAAGGCCCACACAAGTCGGCAGTTTGCCAATTCCGGGGCAAGATAAATGCCCTCATTGGCCAAGAACAACAGGGTGAAGGAGAAGAGGAAGAAGAAGAGTACGCGCACATGGGCGCTGTCCGCCTGTTGAACGCTCTCAAGAAGCATGGCGAGAAAGGGAAGAAGACCCTGGGGAAAGGGCTAATGTTCGTGGATGCCGCTATCAATGGCAAGCCTGCCAAAAGCGTGATGATTGATACTGGCGCCACCCACAACTTCATCTCTGAACTCGAAGCAAAGCGACTGGGACTAAAGCTGGAGAAAGATGCAGGCCGCATGAAGGCGGTCAACTCCAAAGCCTTGGCCACATCTGGCGTGGCTAGAGGGGTAAAAGTGAAGATCGACACGTGGGAAGGGCAGACTGATTTGGTGGTCGTCCATATGGACGACTTCGATGTAGTTTTGGGAATGGACTTTCTATCCGAGAAAGGTGCCATTCTAATCCCTGCCACTGGAAGCTTACTCATAATGGGAGAGACTCCTTCAATGGTACCTGCAAAGGTGAAGCCACCCCCTGCTGTGAAGCTTCTATCAGCTTTACAGTTCAAGAAGGGTGTGAGGAAGCAGGAGCCGACTTATGTAGCTGTACCCACCGTGTTCGAAGAAGTAGTGGAAGAAATTGTTCCACTAGAAATTACGAGGGTCTTGAAGGTGTATGGGGATGTGATGCCAGATAAACTCCCCAAAGCCTTGCCACCAAAGAGGGGGATTGATCACCAAATAGAGCTGGTGCCTGGAGCGAAACCTCCAACAAAAGCGCCATACAGAATGGCACCCCCTGAGCTAGAAGAATTGAGGAAGCAATTAAAAGAGCTATTGGAGGCAAGCTTCATCAGACCGTCGAAGGCACCATATGGCACACCGGTGCTATTCCAGAAGAAGCACGATGGGAGCTTGAGACTGTGCATCGACTATAGGGCTCTCAATAAGGTGACAGTTCGCAACACATACCCCATTCCTCTAATCGCTGATTTGTTCGACCAGCTAAGTGGAGCCAAATACTTCACAAAGTTGGACTTGAGATCGGGCTATTATCAGGTGTGGATTGCAGATGGGGATGAACCAAAGACTACGTGTGTTACTCGATACAGAGCATTTGAGTTTCGAGTAATGCCGTTTGGGTTGACAAATGCACCTGCTACCTTCTGTACACTAATGAACAAAGTATTCCATGAGTATCTGGATAAGTTCGTGGTGGTGTACTTGGATGACATCGTGGTTTATAGCGCCTCGATTGAAGAGCATCAAGAACACTTGGCTCAAGTGTTTCAGAAGTTGAGAGAGAACCAGCTATATGTGAAGCGAGAGAAGTGCTCGTTTGCACAGGAGAGCATCAAGTTCTTAGGCCACGTGGTGGAACGTGGCCGTATTCGTATGGATCTGGAGAAGGTGAGGGCAATCCAGGAATGGAAAGCCCCCACAAACGTGAAAGAACTCCGCTCCTTCTTGGGTCTAGCCAACTACTATAGACGATTTTTGGACGGCTACTCAAGAAGGGCGACACCCTTGACCGAGCTTCTGAAAAAGGGTGTGATTTGGGCGTGGACTGACAAGTGTGCTGAAGCGTTCAGGAGTTTGAAAGAAGCCATGATGAAGGATCCTGTTCTTGCCTTGCCAACTATTAGCAAGCCCTTCGAAGTACAGACGGATGCATCAGATTATGCTCTGGGAGGGGTACTAGTACAAGAGGACCACCCGGTCGCATACGAAAGTCGCAAGCTGTCTGAAGCTGAGAGGAGGTATACTGCCCAGGAGAAGGAGCTCCTCGCAGTTATACATTGCTTGCGAGTGTGGAGGCATTACTTGCTGGGGTCAAAGTTCGTGGTGAAGACGGATAATGCAGCTGTGAGTCATTTCCTTACTCAGCCGAAGCTGACCCCTAAGCAGGCTCGATGGCAGGAGTTTGTGGCGGAATTCGACTTCCGTTTTGAGCACAGGGCAGGACGCTTGAACCAGGCAGCTGACGCCTTGAGTCGTAAAGCGGAGTTGGCGACTCTAAAGATCATGGCTAGTTTATCGGCTAGCGTGGTGAACACTCCACTCAAGGAACGCATTAAAGAAAACCTGGAGAAAGACCCAGTTGTCAGGACCATCCTGAAGCTCGTAAAAGAAGGCAAGACTCGCCAGTTCTGGGTGGAGGATGATCTTCTATGGGCTAAAGGGGGGCG
This sequence comes from Humulus lupulus, assembly GCF_963169125.1. Lineage (NCBI taxonomy): Eukaryota > Viridiplantae > Streptophyta > Magnoliopsida > Rosales > Cannabaceae > Humulus > Humulus lupulus. Next base: position 148,629,846 of record NC_084796.1, read on the forward strand.
CTTGTATGTTCCGAAAGCTGGAGATTTGCGAAGGACATTACTAAGCGAGTGTCATGACACTCTGTGGGCAGGTCATCCAGGGTGGCAGAGAACCCATGCCCTCTTGAAGCAGGGATACTACTGGCCACAAATGCGAGACGATGTAGTGGAGTACACCAAGACCTGTCTGGTCTGCCAGCAAGACAAGGTCGATAGGAACAAGACACCTGGGTTGTTGGAGCCCTTGCGAGTCCCAAGCCGACCATGGGAGAGTGTGTCGCTTGACTTTATCACCAGTCTTCCGAAGACAGGAGATTTAAGTGCGATCTTGGTGGTCGTGGATAGATTCTCGAAGTATGCAACTTTCATCCCAGTGTCGAAGTACTGTTCGGCAGAAGAGACAGCCAGACAATTTTTCAAACACATTGTCAAATATTGGGGAGTGCCCCAGAATATTGTTAGTGACCGAGATGGAAGATTCACTGGGACCTTTTGGTCCGAACTGTTCAATCTCTTGGGGTCACAACTGAACATTTCCTCGAGCTACCATCTGCAGACAGATGGGCAAACAGAAAGATTCAACGGGATGTTGGAGGAGTACTTGCGCCACTTTGTCAATGCCAATCAGAAGAATTGGCCGCAACTACTCGATGTAGCTCAATTTTGTTTCAACTCTCAAAAGAGTTCTTCGTCGAATAAGAGCCCTTTTGAAGTTGTTAATGGATAGCAGCCACTGTTACCCCACACAGTGGATGAATACCGCGGTCGAAACCCGCGAGCCTTTCACTTCACAAAAGACTGGAAGAAAACGACAGAGATTGCCCGAGCTTATTTAGAAAAAGCATCGAAAAGAATGAAGAAGTGGGCTGATCAGAAGCGCAGACCACTGGAGTTCAAAGCAGGTGACTTAGTGTTAATCAAGCTTAGGCCCGAACAGTTGAGATTCCGAGGGGACAAAGACATCAGACTCGTCCACAAGTACGAGGGTCCGGTCTCAATCATCTCAAAAGTTGGCCTAACATCATACAAAGTCGAACTACCGGCCTGGATGAAGATACACCCGGTCCTTCATGTCAGCAACTTGAAGACGTATCACGAAGATCCAGCAAATCCAGCGCGCAACCAGTCAACCAGAGGAGGAGTCATCGTTCAGCCAAGGAGCAAGCGTCAACCTGAAGAAATCCTGGCAGAAAGGACGGTCACCACTGACCGTAAAAAGCATAAAGAATATCTGGTAAAATGGAAGGGGCTCGCTGACGACGAGATCAGCTGGGAAAGGGCGGAAGACTTGAAGAAGCTCACGCAGAAGATTGAAGATCTACAAGCTACTTCGTCGAGGGCGCCGAAGGATTGAGTGGGGGAGAGTGTGGCGTGCTGCCCCTTTGGCACACCCACATGGGGCCATTTTGTAATGAGCATGCCTTGGTGCTTGATCATTAGTCAAGTCTTGCACCAAGCAACCTCATGGGATAGGGTAGTGGCAGTTTTGTAATATTGCATATGTCTCCCAGACAAAAATCATATATGTTCCTGGGAAGACTTTATTTCCTTAGAAGGCTCCTTAGGGGGAGGTGACCTGGTGACTTAGGGAAGCACCATGGCCATCAGCAGATAGGGGCCAAAGCTGTGTACTCCCTTGCCCTATCAAGGTTATATATTAATGAAATAACATTTATCCATACTTGCCCCTGTGTACTTCCTTGTTGCTTATGTGTTACTTGTTTGTTACCTTCGTTGGGCCTTTGTGTGCCACTTGCCTTGTTGTGTGCTTTGTGTTGAGTGGACGTTCCTAGGAATGACTTGCTTTGTGCTTGCTCATACTTCGTTATTGCCCGTTGCATGTCCGAGATGTGTATGTGGCTAACCGCTGAGTTTGTTTGCCTGTAGGTGTGTGTTGTAGGCTGACTTGCTAGCTTGAAGAGTCTGCAAGTGCCGCACGTTCCGTCTAGTTGGAATCTCCAAATAGCCGGCCCGTGACACGTGGCGAGGCCATGCGTGGCGAGGCCCCTTTTGGCGAGGCCATGGGTGGCGAGGCGGGGACACTTGGTCACTTCGGCCTATGGCAAGGCAAGGGCTCACGGGGGCACTTGGGTGTGCGCACAAGGACGCGAGGCGGGGCCTCGCGTAGGCAGACGGGTACGCGCATAAGGACGCGAGACGGAGCCTCGCGTGGGCACTTGGATGCGGGTCACTGATGGCTGCGCGTCACGAGACCCTTGAGACTTAGGCGGTACCCACGCAAGGCCAGGCCAGACCTTAGGTGAAAATTGAGCGTCTATAGACACCTTGCCTTTTTTTTTTCTTTTCTGTTCAAAATTTCTACGTCGCCCACTAAAAATTCTATCGTTTTTATTTGATAGGTGATTTGATGGCACCAAAGAAAGGGTGATCTAAGAAGAATGCGACTGGCTTGTCATCTTAGTAGCTCCGCAAGGGGAAAGAGGTCGTCCCCGATTCCCCCCTTTCTGAGTTTGGTCCCGTAGTGGAGGCGGAGGTCGCAGTTGCTCCTGACGCCTTCTTCAAGGCTGAGAGGATCGTCTCCAAGATAACGACCCAAGGATGGGTCAACAAAATCCTTCTGTCCCACAACATTGAGGCTGGGAAAGGGACCTTAATCGCTCGATCTCCCTATGAGGGGGAGTGGAGCTATTCACCACTCCAGGATGACTTCGCGGCCTGGAGTGACGAACATTTGAAGGCCTGGGCCTTTCTCCCCCTTGACCAATATTTTGCGGACTTCCTCAATTATGTGTGGTTGGCACCATTCCAGCTCCTCCCCAACTCGTACCGGCTGCTGGCGGGGTTGAAATATCTGTTCTTGAAGCATGAGTGGGAGGTCCCCACTTTGGAAGACATCCTCTACTTCTTCTGCCTCAAAGCTAGCCCGGACCAGAGGGGACGCGAGGATGGGTTATATTATTTGACCCGATTCCCTAACTCGCCCGCATTCATCTAGCAGCCCAGCCACCCCAATGACTTCAAAGATCAATTCTTCATGTCGAACGGGTTCCGCAACTGCGAAAACCGATACTTCAACTGCCCCCGTAAGTTTTCTTTTCCTAGATCGCGTAAAATTCCTTTCATACTTAGTCTTCCTTGTGCATTTATTGATTAGAATGTATTCGCACAGCCATTTTTGTGAGGACGGCCAAATCAGTGACCCTTGGCGGTCAGTACAAGACTTTGGCGGGGCTTCTGCCCAATGAGAAGGACTACCACTAGCTCGTGTCTGATGACATGATGCTGGCGTGTAAACTAATTGCCGAAGATCAGACCTTGGCCTTGAGAAGGAAGCGGGACACTCCTCCCGTAATCTGCGAGCTCCCTCCCATTCCCAAGAGAAATGCTGAGGCCGACGACGAGGCATCGGAGGAGGACAAGGTACCCCTCGTGCAAAAGAGGTGAGCTCCTGAGGTCGTCGGGGATCCCATTGCTGAGCGAGCCACGTCGGGGGCTGCAGCTGGCCCCTCCGTCCAAGGTAACCCATATCCTTTTAGGGATATAGATAGGGTTGTGTTCGACCTTAGGCTAGTTAGGTTCAATCCTAACCAGCTCGTACACCGTAATCCTGATGACCCAGATCGCAATATCATCCTGCTCCATTGTGTGGACCACTTGGTTCTCCGGTATGATATGGGCCATCCTAGGGGGACCGTAGTGGTGGAAAATACTTTGTCGAGTATCGTTGTAACGCCCTGGTTACCCCAGAACAGTTACGGTGAACGGTGAACCGAAAATTTGACTCGCTACCCGAGTCCTTTGGTTAAAAACGTGATCTAAGTGTTATTATCAGGTTAAGGTGGAAAACCAGTAAAAAGGAAAGGGTACATTTCATTAAGTAAATAAACTGCTCATGAGCCTTTCAAAATGTTTACAAGTAGTTTGTAATACAAAAGAGTCGCTACAGTTCCAAATTTACAATCCTCGCCGGCCTAAGCGGCAAAAATAGGGTAAACCCCTAGTCCCTCTGAGAACTCCTTGACCGTGCCGGTCAAGCGGCCCTGTATGTACACAACATCGCCCAAGCTCTCCACTCAGGGTTGGTTAAGCTTTTCCTTCCCTTTACCTGCACCAGATAGCACCCATGAGCCAGGGCCCAGCAAGAAAACATAGTAAAGCATGATATAATATCAACAACGGTCATAAAAACCACGCAGGACTATCAGTCCAAGCAAATAGGTGGCAATAGCCAAAAGTCACAATAATGAGCATCGCTCCCTCTGTCCATGTGACGATAGGGTCACCAGGGCTTAACTGATAAGTGATTCTTTCATAAGTTTGATCAGGACAAGTGCATGGTGATTAGTCACCAACATAACCCTCCTCTCGACCCTAGAGTCGAAGCTATGGACAACGTCCCCTAGCCATGTGACAAACGGTCACCGGGGTCATATACCTTGGCTATAGTCATCTGGTCGTAGACCAGGCAAGCGCTTATAAGTTCTTCGACCTTAGGGTCAGTCCCGCATTAATGCCATAGAGCCATTCAATGCGTGATCATCGACTTTAGAGTCGGTCCCTGACTAGTCAGTGTCATAAACAGGTAATCAGCGTTCATTAGCATTTAATGTGCAATCCTTGTCCACATATATCAATCAACACGATTCAATATCAAGCCATGCATGTCACATACCTATACAGGGTGCAACTGTATTCATACACTGTTTTCTTACCTCAGGTTCGAGCGAGAAGTACGATAAAGACGACTCCTGAGAACGATCGATCTTTTAGTTCCTTAGCGGTTACCTAATCACAACCAATTATAACCTCCATTATTGAGAATACATAATGATAGGGTCTTAACCTAAGCACCACCCTCGGGACCTCGAAACATGCCCACACGGTGAGTAGATTCGATCCCGGGCCTTAAGGATTGAAACCCCAAGTCAAAAACCCTTAAAAACACTCAAAACGGGACTTTGTAGGAACAGGGTAGCGCTACAGCGCTCAACCCCTAGCTCCCCAGCGCTACACTCAGAACCACCCAAGTGCCAGAAAGCCTCCTGAGGAGCGCTGTAGCGCCCTGAGGTGGGCGCTACAGCGCTACCTCCAGACCCAATCTCCCCTGAACCGACCTTCTTCAACTCCTTCGATTCTAACTCGATTTCCAAGCATCCAAATCCTATTCTTGATGCCAAATGATCCCAAAAACCATTCTAACTCACCCCTAACATCACAAGCATGGGAACCCTAGCCAAAACTCCCAACAAAACCATGAATTCACCCTAAACATCTTAGCTGCAAAACAGAACCAAAACAAGGCAAACCAGAGAAAACCATGGTTAGAAACTTACCCAAAGCTCGACTTATGATGGTCTTCAATGGTGGAACACACTCCCAAACTCCCAAGGCTTGCTTCCCAAGCTTGAATCCTCAAAATTGGTTCAAAAACCACAAAAAAAAGTGAAGAGAAGAAGGTACGGGAGAACTCTTTTGCATACTCTGTTTTTCCACTTTCTTCTTCAGCTGTCAAAGGTTATATCTATCCTAGGGGTGAAATGTCCATTTTACCCCTAGGTCAATTAATACTTTCTAAAGACTCCCAAGGGAATATTTGTTACTTCCTTCCTATCTCGTTAATCATAATTAATGCTCTCCGATTCTCGCTATTCTCAATAATCTCAAACACCAATAATTCACAACCCGTTACCCTTTATCTCCCAGTAACACTCTCATCATCAAAATCACCCCGAGACTCAACCCAAGTCCCGACACTTAAACATGTTGTGACTAAACCGCTAATCAATATTCTACGATCGTCTCATGTTGAATAGCTCGAACAAACCCACATCATAATGTGGTCTCAACACATATCATCGACATGCATACAATTAACATTATATTATAATATAATTCTCATAAACATGCATAAACACATTTAATGGCATAATTAAACAATTATGGCCCTCCCGGCCTATTAATCCAGCCATTAAACCACATTAGGGAATCCGGGGCATTACAATCGTCTCCACAGGGATTGTAAATTAAAGTAAATGTAAAACCAACTAATTAACAATTTAAAATTAAAGAAAAGAAATTATGAGAATGATTGTAATATAAATATGAAATTAATTGATTGTAAATAAACCTATTTAAAATGTAACTATAATGACATAAAAATTAATTGCAAGAAAAAGTATCTATGGATTAATAGATTTGAATAAGTATTTCCCCCTATTTTTAATCTGCCCAGTTGTTATAGCATTCGTTCAGCAAAGTTGCACAGAGTTAACAGAATTCTAGATATGCTTGTGAGGTTTTTCCAAAACTCACTGATTTAATTCTACAACTTAATTTAATATATTCCTATATTTAATCAGGTTGCAAAACAGCAATTAAACACCAATTAAACACCAATTCTCAAGTTATGCAAGGTAGCAAAATATTCCTATCTTACTTACTAAGAACAACCTAACATGGAAATTCTCTTGCATCATCCAAGTTATATCCACTAGATTTAACCTTTCCAGAATCAAATCCAGCTAAGCAAATTGTTACTCATGGCCAGTAATTAACAATTATTCAACAATCAGCCCACTTGAATGAACAAAGGCAAAGTTGCTAAACTCATGCATTCTCATTAATTAATCACAACATAGGGGTCCATAGCTATTCAAATCTCAAAAGGATTATGTAACGCCCTACTTCCTTAGAGCCGTTACTAAGTGAGTTTTAAGACAAAACAGTGTGCAAAGAACTCGCTAACCGAGGTTTTCTTACGAAAGTGTAACTAATTAAAATTTAAGGCTGTAATCTTTGAAAATGCGTTGATTCAATGAAAACTTCTAGTATTAAACATTTGGGATCCCAAAATAAGGTTTAAAAACTATTTACATCTTAAAATGAGTTTACAGTTGATCAATCATAAAAATCCTAGATTATTACAGCCATTTTTCGAATAAACCCCCAGCCAAAGCAGCCGGGCAGGCCAAACATGTACGCGTCGCTTCACGCTCTCCGTACTCATGGTTGGTTGACTCAGACATTGCCCTTACCTGCAACACAGAGCACCCGTGAGCCGAAGCCCAGCAAGAAAACTCATGCAGAACATAACATATGCAATTTATACAGTTTATCATAACAGATAATCCACATACAAACAAGTCAACCATTAGACTAAGCAAACATGGCCATGCCGCCCCCGAAGCCTTACCGAAGCCTGGGGTCTCGGTCCTCACCGCAGGGATATCACACGTATCCCCTGGGTCCTACCCTCACCATAAGCATCCCATGTGCTAGGTGTTACTTCCGGCTCCGCTGCCGTACCCGGCCTACGCCACACTCGGCCTTTGCCGTTCATTTCATTATAATCATACATAGCATAAATCAAACAACATTCATACAATTATCAATACATGTAAGTCTACACCCTAACATGTAATGCAATATAGGGCCATGCCCGGCAATCATCTCATCATGCAATATAGGGTCGTGCCCTGCAATCACACTATGGGCCCACGCCCTATCCTACGGGTGTTATAGTTTTCTTACCTGTATTCCGAGCCTCCTGATGCACTAAAGCCGCGAGCACGGTCCTCTAGCACGAGCCTCACCAACAACCTAGTCACAACACACAAGAAACATCCCTCAATACTAATCAACCCAAAACCACTTCCCGGGACCAATCCCGCACTCTCGGGACCTCTAAAACCTTAAAACAACACCCCGGAGACATCCCCCGAACCCCCGGAGCAAAGGCCTAAAATTGCCAAAAATGTCAACCTGAAATTTGCCTTGTGCCGCGGCACCCATCAGTCAGGGACTCCCTCGCCGCGGCACGAAAAACCTATGTCGCAGCAAGCCTTCGCAGACCCAGAACTTCAACCTCTCCAAATCACCCTAAACCAAAACCTAAACCCCAAAACTCATTTCCAAGCTTCATATGAACAACTTAACAACCTATAGGCACTAGACACAAGACCAAAACATCAACACACTCAAGAATCCACCCCTTGATTCCTATTTTCAGCAACTCAAACATACAACTCAAGCTTTAGATTCACAAGTTAAAACAGAAATCAACATAAAATATGCACAAGATCCTTATCAAAAGTGGAGAATCCACCCTTAAAAGCTCCCCACTTTAGCCCTTCTTCCCTTCCTCTTCTCTTCTCTTCAATTTCTATCAATGCCTCAAGTGAACATAAGTGCCCAAACCGAACCCCCCTAAATCCCAGCTGAATTTTGTCTATAACCCTTGCCAAAAGACCATTTTACCCTTTCCTACTAATCCTCCTTAGCTAAACCTCAAAGGGCACTTAAGTCTTTACACTTCATTTCAATTCTATCACTTTTTACCTTAAAACTTGTTACCCACAGCAGTAACTAATGGTTACCCAGGTTACTAAATCTCCAATAACCATTACCCGCTAAATCTCAACTTAACCATAAAATTCCCAAAGTACCCCTAGGCTCCTCCCGAGACGGGTATAGAAATCCCGTTGTGACTCTTAAGTTAACTAGCTCTCTAGGACCGTCTCGGCACGTGCATCACAATAATAAAACCACACCCACGTGGTACAATTCACAGAATACAATTATCACATATCAATACAGTTATGCCCAACATGGCCAAAATTACAATTACGCCCTTCTAACACGATCCGGGCCTACATGCATACTAGTAAACATAGCCATGCACCTCAATTAAACAAATAGCCAAATAACATGCTTTAAATCATAACCATGCATTTAACTCATAAAATCACACATAAATCCCAACCTGCCCTCCTGGCACACTAATCAAGGCCCTTAAGCCTTATTAGCGAATTTGGGTCGTTACAGATTAGCTCATGTTCAAACTGATAATTACAACCCAAAATAGAAATTGTTCATCCATAGCAAATATTCAGTTCACAAATTATAGAATCAAGAGTATACACTACAGAAAAGGAAATATAGAAGAAAGAGAAGAAGTAGAATCGGGTTCTAGAGTCCTCCTCCTTCCTTGGCCGTGGGTCTCCTCTTATGGGTACTGCCTTTTTCTGTGTATATCTCTCTGCATTAGCTCTTTTTCCTCTTTCTTGCTTGCTGAATAAAGGACTGTACTCGTTTTTTCACTATTACGGCTGTACTTAGTTGCCTCCCCCCTAGGGTACAATTTTTCATTTACCCTAATTAGAAAGCCCACTTTCTTCTCTTTGGTCCACTAGTCCAATCCACATCAGCCAGCTGACCTAACTTTTAAGTGACTGCCACATAAGCGCTGAGTTAGATGAAGAAAGGTCTGCTGGTATTTTGTCCACATCATTTCCCAGTACCCAGAAATGCTATAGCATTTTGTTCTCAAGCAATTCAGCAGCATTTCCTGCTTAGTGTTCACTTTGGCCTCAGATTCCTTTCTTTCCCTTAGCGATTAAAAAATTCCTTTCCTAAACAACAAAACAAACAGAATTAATTAATTAATTACATTTAATACTAACAACTTAAAAGACTCCTAAATTAGTACACTAACTAGAAAAGAAAGATAAAAACTAATCAAACTTACAAACAACATCACATTTATTACTCTTTTCACGAAAAATCAAGTTTAAAGTTAATAAAAATAACTCTATACCATAGAGTTATCAGATACAAATGAATGAGTAGCTCTCAAATCAATCAATGCAGTATAAGAAAACCCAGCACTAGAAATCTGACCTGTCACGACTAAGGGGATAGCCTCCGCCTCAGTCTGAGTCAAGGTGAATACTCTGGCAGGAGCGAGGCCATCACCCTGCTTTGGCTCCTCTTTCCTGGCCTATGGATAGTCCTTCTTTAGATGATGGGCACTCCCACAGATAAAGCAGGCCCTAATCCTGCACTCACCCTGGTGTCGCCATCTACACCGAGGACATATTAGAAAACTCCTCCAGTTGTCACCTCTGCCCTGATGGCCGCCAAAAGCACCTCGTGCCCTCCTATCCAAGCTAGGTGGAACAAAAGAATCAGAGGCCTTTATCTTCTACTCATTGGGGCCACTACCCCGACTAGATCCAGTAGAAGGAGGCACCATCCTCCTGGCATCGTGCCTAATAGCGCTCTCTCTCCAAATCTGATCCCCGTCCCCCTCAGCTATAAGGGCCTTGTCTACTACATGAGCATAAGTAGTAGTCTTTGGATCTGAGGTAATCTTAGCATCACGGGCGATCATAACATTCAATCCCCGTACAAACCTATCCCTTCTTACCGCATCAGTCGACACCAAATCCAGTGCGAACTTCACCAACGAGTCAAATTTCAGAGCATACTCAGTAACAGTCAACCGGATCTGAGTTAGGTTGATGAACTCGTCCACCTTCGCAGCTCGGAATGCAACACTATAATATTTCTCATTAAAGATGTTCCTAAACTCTTCCCAAGTCATAACTGTCACATTCCTCCTCTGAGTCACTACATCCCACCAGATGCGGGCATCTTCTCTGAACTTGTAGTTGGCAGAAGCTACCCTCTCCTTCCATTCCACCCTTATAAAATCCTAGACGGAGGAAATCAAATTCATCCACTACTCTACCCGCAGTGGGTCTGGTCCACCCTCAAAGGTGGGAGGATGCTGCTTCCTAAACCTTTCATATAAAGGTTCCCACCTGTTTTCCATAACAGGTCGAACCGGCACTGGTGCCATAGCCTGCTGAACTGACAACCCAATGCCCTGAGGAGGGGCCTGGTGCCTCAACTGTCAAAGTTCTTCCTCAGTTCGTTGTAATCTTGCTTCCATTTCGGCAAACATTTGTTGCCAATTCTGTGGGGCAGGTGGAGGGTCCTGACCCTAGTTTTCATCCTTGACCCGACTGCCGCGGAGTCAAGATGATTGTCGAGGCATCTCAACAATAAGCCTGCAATCAACGACGTCGCTCATCAGGCATGATAACAACATCCAAAACCACCTCCGAATTCACATCAGCCAACCATAACAACAATTCACATAATACACAAATAGCATATAACACTCAACGGGCCATGCCCTGGCATCATGCATATGTTAACTCATTCATCATGCTCTATATGAAATAAGCAGGCAAACAGGGCATGTAGGCACATATTCAAGCATATAAGTCAATTATTACCAACCATAAACCTTGGCTCGCTCTTATATCAAGTTGTAATGTCCTACTTACTTAGAGTCGTTACTAAGTAAGTTTAAAACGTGCAATAACTTGCTAATCAAGGTTTTAAGACCAAAGTGTAATTAAACCATAAACAAAGTCACATACTTTGAAAATAATTCCATTCATTGAAAATTATAAAGTGTTTAACATTCGGGATCCCAAAATATTGTTTACAAATAGTTAAAGCTCCAAAATATGGTTAAAGTCGACTACACGACAAAATAAGGTTCAGTAAAAAACATCTCCCAAAAATACCCCTGGCTGTGGCAGGCAAGCAGGCCAAACATGTACGCACCACTTCACGCTCTCCGTACTCATGGTTGGTCGACTATTCCCTTGCCCTTACCTGCACCATAGAGAACCCGTGAGCCGAAGCCCAGCTAGAAAACTCACATAAATTGAAAATGTATGCATATCTTTCACTTAACATGTAATCAAACCACCAACAGGCTAAACACATACGGCCATGCCGTCCCAGGCGCTTTACCAGGCCCTGTGTACGCGGTCTACACCGTGAGGATAACCATTGCTCTCCGCCCCTTGCCGTTCTCGGCCTTCGCCGTTCCGGCCCTTGACGTTCTCGGCCTTCACCGTTCCCGGCTCTTGTCGTTCATTCACATATATGCAAACAAAGCATAATTAAACAAATACATAAACATGTATTAGCATAATTAATGGGGCTACGCCTTGCACACAATCACATAGGGCCGTGCCCTGAAACACAAATATGGGGCCTCGCCCTACTCCACGGGTACAGTAGTTTTCTTACAAGTGTCCTGAGGTTCTTGAGCAACGAAATCCCGAGCACAGTCCTCTAACCAAAGCCTCGCCGAGAAGCTAGTCACAACACATACATAACACTCTCATTACTAACCAATTCATAATCATCTCCTGGAACCAATCCCGTGCTCTCGGGACCTCTCGTTTCCCCACACAAGGAAGCGAAAGCGTCCCCCGAGCCCCCTGAGCCAAAACCTTAAAAACACAATTTCCCCTTCCTAGAAATTGGCCTAGTGCTGCGGCACAACCCTATCGGGGCCGCGGCACCTATAGTTGTACCCTCCTCCTGATTCAACCTAGCTCCGCTGTACGGAAGAACAAGGTCGCGGCGCTCATACGCGAACCATGAAAACTAGGTTTTTCCTAACATTTTTCCGGAGCCAAAACTCTTCCAAATCAATACCCAAGTACACCCAAGTCCCCAATTCAACCTAGAACCTCATATAAACAGTATAAAACTTATGAGCACCAGAAACACACCTAAACACTCCTCCAAACTCAGAATCACAAAGTGGTTTAAAAAATTACAAAACTCAAACCATAAACCAGAAAATAACTTCAGAGATGCAAGAACCCTTACCTCAAGGAGACATTCGTCCCCGAGCTTCTTTCAAATCCACTAATACCAAGCTGAACCTAGCCAAACTTCATCCCAAGAATCCACCAAGAAAAAACACATATCAGCTCCCAACCTTAACATTTCCCAGCAGAATTCAATCAAGAAACTGAATTAGAACTTACCTTTGAACCTATGTCAATCTCCCAATTCTTAGCCTTTAATCCCTTGAATTCTGGCCTGAAATCCTTCAAAATCAGACACTTTAGAGAGGGAGAGGGAGAGGGAGAGCATCGAGCGGGAGGAGAGAGAGAGAGAGAAAATTGGTTCCCTTTTTCCTTCTTCTATTTTGGTTAAGTTTTTCTAGAGTCCCAGCTCCCAAGTTGAGCATATCCATTTGCCCAAAATGACTCAATTACCCCTTAAGTTAACCTGATCCTCATATATCTCAAAGGGCAATTTAGTCTTTTAACACATCCCGCTTAGTCCCTGAGTATACCTAAAAATCCCTGTTTAATCCGACACGTCTAAACCATTACTGAATTACTAACTACTACTCAATAATTCCTGAATACATTATAATATTCCCAAAATACCCCTAAGCTCCTCCCGAGCCGGGTATTTGACCCCGTTGTGACTTTCTAGCTAAACAACTCCCTAGGACCGTCGCAGATCATGCACCACAATTATATCACCACTCACAAGTGGTATCAATCACAATACCCATAAATATAACATTTATGCCTTCAACGACTAAAATTACAAATATGCCCCTAACAACCAAATGGGGCCCATATGCATATTTAATTCACCTAAACATGCATTTCTAATTACATATTCATCAAATTCACATATTAATATAATATATCAATTATTGCCCTCCAGGCACGCTAACCAAGGCCCTAAGCCTTATTAGCAAATTTGGGACGCTACAATATCTAGGGTCGATGCCCTGTAACGCCCTGGATAGCCAAGACCGTTACACTGTGTGTTTATAAAGTGCCAGACTTGCTAAGCAAGTCATTTAATTAAAATCGTGTTGCAGAAGCTACAAAGGTACTAGGGTTAAAAGCGTTTCGGTCTCAAAAGCCACACTTTTCATTAAGAAACATTATCTGGTTACACGGGATCCCAAAAATACAAGTTTAAAGATCATTTACAAAAGTTGTGAGACTCAGATACAATAACCAACCATACTAAGGCAAAACAAGCAGTTAGGTAATCCCTGTCCTGGTCCACTCCTCGATCATGGTGATCGAACAGGTGGCTATGTACATTTCACCTCGGAGCTCTCCACCTCAGGCTTGGTCCAGCTTGCCCTTGCCTTTACCTGCACCACGTAGCACCCGTGAGCCAAGGCCCAGCAAGAAAACACAATATCAACAGAGCATAAGCAATTATCAAACAAGTCAATATCTCACGTTGCATCACATAGCCTCAGTCAAATAACCATTCAATATAGTCAAGTATTCCACATACTAGGCATATCAACTCATAACATGCACAATTTATAAACGATAACCAGGGCTAGTGCTCACAGGCTGCTCCCTCTGTTATCCCAGTGTTCATGGCTCCCAGTGGCCGAATCGCGCTCTGTGCACTGATAGTATGTACGACACTCTTAGGCCGCTTTTACATGTCCCATGGCGTGATACAAACATTGACACGATACAATTCTCGGGAGCACTTAGTCCCATCATAATCATATAACCGGGTGCAGTTTCCTTACCTTTCAATTCAATAGCTTTGATCTCTCGACACCTTGAGCACGATCCCCCTCGAGCCCTAGCGTTCACCTAAACACAATCATGGCTAAAGTCATCATCAACCCTCAAGTTCAAAACCTAGTCCTGGGGCCAATTCCGAGCCCCCGGGAAGTCCTAGTTCCACCAAACAAGGTAGTGGAACCAAACCCCGAACCTTAGGTCAAAGACCCTAGCAAATAACCCTAAAATCCCCTTCAGAAGGCAGGGTAACGCTACAGCGCTCTTGGGAGGGCGCTACAGCGCTACAGACAGAAGCCAAATTCCCCTCAGCATTATGGCCTAGCGCTACAGCGCCCAAAGGCTAGCGCTAGTCACAGACAGCCCAGCACCAAAATTTCACTTCTGCGATTTTCTCGAACCAACCTCAACCAAACCTCTTCCAACTCTTACCCAAACTTAAAAACATCCTCATGAACACACTCCACTCATCCCAAGCACCCCAAACACCTAAAATCCAAGCACATGCAACCACAAACTCAGATTTCACCATAACCACTCCTAAGCTCTAAAACTTAGTAAAAACCAGCTGATCATTAAAATTAGAGCTTAGAATTCATACCTTTGATAGGATTTCGCCCACAAGCCATCCCTAGGCTTCCTTGGCTTGCCACTCCTCAGCCTTAAGCCTAAATTCCCCAAAGTTCCATTCAATTCAACTTAAATACCACAACTCAAAAACCAGAAACATAAATGGATGAACTCTAGAATCTTACCTCAAGTGTTAATGAAACCCTGCTAAACCTCTGCCAATTCCTTAGTCTTAGGTCAGGATCCTTGATGTTTAGTTACCCCAGCTATCCCCTGAGCTTTACTCAAAAAATTCCTCAAGAAACAGATGAAGAAAGCCTGAACCGACTCAGAGAAACTCTCTCTGTTTTTCCCTCTTTCTTTTCCCTTCCTTTTCCTTCTTTTTCAGACTTCTTTGATATTCTACAAATTCCACTAACATAAAGCCTTAGTATAATTTAACTTCTATAAAGAAAATGACCATTATGCCCTCCCTATTAATTCTAACCCTTTAGTCCTCTTAAGGCATTTTAGTCATTTCACCCAATTCCCGCTAATTCCTCGAGTGTCTTTATTATTTCCCGCTTAGTTCCCGATACCTAATTAATCACTAATAATATTCCTCAATGTCAAAATAAACTCCAGTATATCCGCTAAATTCCCATTTATACCCCTGAGCTCACCCCGAGCCGGGTATAAATCCCCGCTATGACTTTCTCGCTACCTTGCTCACCAGGATCGTCTCGAGTCACAGATCACAGATATATCCACATAATAATGTGGTCTCGACAATTATCACATATATCAAAGCAGTTATGGCCATAGTGGCCAAATTACGATTATGCCCTTCTAACCTAATCTGGGCCTATATGCATACTAACACACATAGTCATGCATCTCAAATATTCAAGTATCATATAACATGCCTTAAATCATAATCATGCATCTTAATCATTAAAACCGCACATAATCTTCATTATGCCCTCCAGGCACACTAATCAAGGCCCTTAAGCCTTATTAGCGAATTTGGGTCGTTACACGCCCTTAAGCCGCACCCTCTATATACATCATTGTCTTCGTCTCACTTAGGCCGTGCCCAGTGTTCAACCCACTGACTCTGCTCGCTTAGGCCAAGCTCAGTGATTATTTGATTAACCACAGCTACTAGTGGTTGAGCCGCGTCCTGTGCACAAATATTTATTCCGGCACTCTTAGGTCGTTTATCACATGTCCCCATGGCATAATACCATCTATGACATCATATACAAGTAAATGGAACTCTTAGTCCCAACATAACCACATAACCGGGTCCAGTTTCTTACCTTTGATTCCGATAGCTTTGATTAGTGAAATCGACCTTCAAGCACGATCCCATCCGAGCCCTAGTGTACGCCTAGTCACAACCATAAATTAGAACCATTACTAATCTTAAATTATGAAACCTAACCTCGGGACTAATCCCAAGCCCTCGGGAAGCTCTAATTCCACCAAACTTGGTGGTGGAATCAAACCTCGAGCCCTCGGGTAAAAACCCTAAGAAATTTCTTTAAAATCCACTTCTGAAGGCAGGGTAGCGCTACAGCGCCCCCGAGTAGGCGCTACAATGCTACAAGCAGAGCCAAAAGCCCCCAGACAACCCAGGCCTAGCACTGTAGCGCCATAAGGCTAGCGCTACTTACAGCACCAGAACACCCTCTGATTTCTCCATCGATTTTCCTCGTGCCAAAACTCCCTAAAACCCCTCCAAACCTCAACCACACACCAAATTGAGCCTACCATCCTCTACATCTCATCCCACATAGCCCAACAATATAAAACTTAGCCACATGCACCATCAAACAAAGAAAACAAGATTTAAACTCAAAACTCAAGAACTCATCAGCAGAAAGAAGAACTAACCCAGCAACTTAGATAATCAAGCTCAAAATTTCTTACCTTTGATGGGGAATTCGACCCAAGGTTGCCCTTACTATCCTTCCAGTCTTAAGCTCCTCCATTCTTCATGTTTAGTTCCCTTAACTTCCATCCAAAACTAAAGTTCAGAATTCAATAATAACAAAGTTCAGAAAACTCAACAGAAACCTTTAAACCTTACCTCAATTGAGTAAATAACTCCTGCTAAATCCTTTAGCTTCACCAAGGATCCTAACCCCAAGCTCCATCCTAAGCTTTCCTTGAGTTAAAGCTTCAAAAATTCTCAAGAGATGATGAAGAATGGGGAAACCGAATCGGAGAGAAAGGGTAAGCTCAATGTTCTGTTTTTCCTCTTCTTTCCTGCTTCTTTTCTTTTCTTTCAGCTTCTATTACTTTCTAAACATTCCACTAAGTATATAAATGCAGAATATCACTTATCCTTTTTTAAATTAAATGACCATTTTTCCCTCCCATTAAAACTTAAGCCTTTAAACATTCTAAGGTTATTTTGGTCATTTGTTTCCAATTCCCGCTAATTCCTCGAATGTCCCTAATAATTACTGCTTACTTCCCGACACCTAACTAATCACCAATTATTTTCCTCATGTCGAATAGTCTCCAATATATTTCCCAAATTCCCAGAAAATACCCCTAGGCTCCCCCGAGCTGGGTATAAATCCCCACTGTGACTTTTTCGCTAAACTGCTCACTAGGATTGCCTCGAGTCACAAGCTGCAAATATATCCACATAATAATGTGGTCTCAACAATTTATCGAAAATAATTACATTTATGCCCTCAACGGGCCAAAATTACGAATATGCCAGTTTAATCTAATCAGGGCCTACCTGCTTACTAATACACATAATCATCCATTTTATCATTTAAATCACACATAATCCAGGTATGCCCTCGCGGCACACTAATCAAGGCCCTTAAGCCCTATTAGTGATTTTGGTTCATTACAGGTTATCAATCTCCACTTCAATTTCTTGAAATTGTTCTCACACCTATCTATCCACACATACTTAGTCTTCTTACGCATCAGCTCGGTCAATGGTGTGGCTATTCTAGAGAATCCCTCAAAGAACCGCCGATAGTACTGTGCCATTCAAAAAAAGCTCCTAACCTCTTACGTGGCCTGGGCCAATCCCTCACTGCCTTAATCTTACATGGATCAACAAGAATCCCCTCCCTACTGACAATATGACCAAGAAATGTTACTTGGGGTAGCAAAAACTCACACTTGCTAAACTTAGCATATAACCTATGCTCTCTCATTTGCTGTAATACTAGGCGTAGATGTTGCTCCTGCTCTGTCTCTAACTTGGTGTATACCAGTATGTCGTCAATGAGTACGATCACAAACTTGTCCAAATAATCTTTAAAGACCCTATTCATCAAGTTCATAAAGGTTGCTGGGGCATTGGTTAATCCAATGGACATAACCAGGAATTCATAGTGTCCATACCTTGTGTGGAATGCGGTCTTTGGTATCTCCTCCTCTTTAATCCTTAACTGGTTGTAGCCTGATCGAAGATTGATCTTAGAGAACACTATCTTCCCCTGTAGTTGATTAAACAAGTCATCGAATTGTAGGTAGTGGTACTTGTTCTTAATGGTCAACTTGTTCAACTCTCTGTAGTCAATACACATCCTTAAGGATCCATCCTTCTTCTTGACGAACAACACTGGAGCACCCCTGTAACGACCCAAATTTACTAATAAGGCTTAAGGGCCTTAATGATTAAAAGCATTTTATATGATTATTTGAATATCTGTGATGCATGACTATGTGTATTAGTATGCATGTAGACCCTGATTAGGTTAGAAGGGCATATTCGTAATTTTTTCCCGTTGAGGGCATAACTATATATATCTGTGATAATTATTGAGACCACATTATTATGTGGATATATTTGTTATCTGTGACTCGATTCGATCCTAGTGAGCAATTTAGTGAAAAAGTCACGACAGGGATTTATACTCGGCTCGGGGCGAGCCTGGGGTATTTCTAGGAATTTAGGAAATATATTGGAGTCTATTTTGATATTGAGGAATATAATTGGTGATTAGTTAGGTGTCGGGAAGTAATCGGTAAATAATTAAGACATTTGAGGAATTAGCGGGAATTGGGTACAATGACTAAAATGCCCTTAAGATGCTTAAAAGCTTAGTTATAAGTCGGAGGGCAATATGGTCTTTTGGTGTTTAGAATCAGTTAATTGTTGTTTTGGCTTATTGCCTTAGTGGAAAGTTTAGAGGATGGTAGAAACTGAAAGAAGTAAAAAGAAAAGAAGAAGGAAAAAGAAAATAAGGAAAAAAGGAGTCCTTCATTCTCTCTCTCGGTTTGAGGTCTCTTCCCCATTTCTTCAAGGAATTTGAAGCTATAACTGAGGGAGAGTTTGGGCAGGAGCGTGAGGCTAGGTTCCTTGGTTTGGTTTGAAGAGTTAGCAAGGGTGGTTCATCCATCTGAGGTAAGTTTCTAGGTTATCTCTTGTGTTTTTGGTTTTCGCTGAGATGGTTTCTAAACTAAGTTTCTGTTGGAATTCTAGGGAATTAAGCCTAAGGATTTGAGGAGGTGAAGGCTAAGGAAGTGTGGGAGATAACCTAGGTTGAGTTCATCCATCA
The DNA here is from genome assembly GCF_963169125.1 of Humulus lupulus. Classification (NCBI taxonomy): domain Eukaryota; kingdom Viridiplantae; phylum Streptophyta; class Magnoliopsida; order Rosales; family Cannabaceae; genus Humulus; species Humulus lupulus. Next base: position 148,649,065 of record NC_084796.1, read on the forward strand.
AAGGTACGAAATTCTAGCTTAAATTTTAGTGACTTCTGTTGTTCTGATTGATTTTTTGAGCTCTAAGTTCAGCCATGGTGATTTTTGTATTTTTGGGTGTATGTGAGTGAATTTTATATGGTTAGGTCATTTGGAATGAGTTGGAGATGTTGGGAGGCTTGTTTTGAAGTTTGGTTGAGTTTTGGAGGGTTTTGGCTCGTGGAAGTTCGAAGGGGAAAAACCTGAGTGTTGCCTGGCTGTGACTAGCGCTGTAGCGCTAGACTTAGGGCGCTACAGCTAGTCTTGGGTGTCTGGGAGCCTGTTGGCTCTATTTGTAGTGCTGCAGCGCCCACTTTAGGGTGATGTAGTGCTACCCTGTTCCCAGAAAGGGATTTTGGGGTTATTTCTTAGGGTTTTTGCCCGAGGGCTCGGGTTTTGATTCCACCACCCCGTTTGGTGGAATTAGGGCTTCCCGAGGGCTCGGGATTGGTCCTGAGGCTAGGTTTTGGAATTGAAGTTTTCAGTCGGTTCTAACTTGTGACAATGACTAGGTGTACGCTAGGGCTCGGACGAGATCAAGCTTGAGGGTTGAATTGAACAAAACTATCTGAATCTAAAAGTAAGAAAACTGCACCCGGTTATGTGTTTGTGATGGGACTAAGAGCTCTGTATATCTATATGTTGTCATAGATGGTATTATGCCATGGGACATGTGATAAATGGCCTAAGAGTGATATAAATAATACTTGCACACAGGGCACGGTTCGACCATTGGTAGCTGAGGACAGCTTAATATTCACTGAGCTCGGTTTAAGCGGGCAGGAGTCAGTGGGATAAATAGAGGGTGCAGCCTAAGGGCATTAACCCTGGTTATCATGTGTAAATTGGTTATTAATATGAAATGATGTGCTTGGAATGCTGAATACTTGAATAACGTGAATGATTGAACTGTTGAGTATATGATTATACTGCATAAGTTATCTGGTTGTTTGCTTAATGATTGTGCTCTGTTATTGTGTTTTCTTGCTGGGCCTTGGCTCGCGGGTGCTACGTGGTACAGGTAAGGGCAAAGGCAAGGTGGACCAGTCCTGTGATGGATAGCTTTGGGTCTGAATGTACATAGTCAGCTGATCGGCCGCCACGACCGAGGAGTGGTACAGGACGAGAAAAGCCTAATTGTCTATTTTGCCTTAGAGTGGCTAGTAACATTATTTTAATCCTGAAATTTTGTAAACTGTCTTTTAACCCTACAACTTCTGGGATCCCATGTAAAGAAAATATTTGATTATAAGTAATGAAACTTTTAAGACCAAAATCTTTTAACCCTAGTTCAATTGTAGTTTTAGTAACACGTTTCTAACTAAATGACTTGATTAGCAAGTCTTTCACCTTTATAAACACACAGTGTAACGGTCTTGGCTATCCAGGGCGTTACAACCCCACAACGAAAAACTCAGTCTGATCAATCCAAAATCTAGTAACTCTTGCAACTGAATCTTCAGTTTGTTCAACTCTGCCAGAGCCATTCTACAAGTTTCCCTAGATATTGGCTATGCCCCTGGTGCCAATTCAATGATGAACTCGATATCTCGATGTCGTGACAACTCTGGCAAATTTGCGGGGAACAAATCAGGATACTCACATACCAGTCTGGATTCTTCCGGTCCATCCGAAACAACTCTAGAAGTATCCACAATGTTTTCTAGGAATCCTATGAAATCATCTTGCATTAGGTCTCTAGCCTTCATTGTTGAAGTCATAGGTACTCACGGTCCACTCACTATCCCCACAACTACAAAGGGTACCTCCTCTTCCGGTTCAAAGGTCACCATCCTGCGCTTACTATCAATCGTCACCTCATACTTTGATAACCAATCAATCCCTAGGATCATATCAAGGTCATCCATTGCAAGCTCAATCAAATCTACAGACAACTCCCTACTGTTTATCTCTACTGGTAATGTTGTAACCAATCTCCTAGAGACTACTAATTCCACAGTCATCAGCAAAGTCTGAAATGCCCTAGCAAACAAATCACTAGGTGTAAATAGCTGATATATCACTCTAGTAGATACAAATGAACGGGTAGCCCCTAATTTAATCAATGCAATAAAGGAAGAACCAGCACTAGAAATCTGACCTATCATGACCGATGGGCTAGCTTCAGCCTCACTTTGGGTCAAGGTAAATACTCTAGCAAGGGAGAGACTATCACCTATTTCGGCTTTTCCTTCTTTGTTTGTGGGCAGTCCTTCCTCAAATGACTAATACTCCCACAAGTAAAGCAGGCCTTGATCCTACACTCTCCTTGATGTCGTCGTCTGTACCAAGGACACACTGGGAAACTCCTCCAGTTGTCTCCTCTGCCCTGACGGCCACTGAAAGCACCCCGTGCTCTCCTATCTGAGCCAGGAGGAACAAAAGAGTCTGAGGCATTTCTCTTCTGCTCACTGGGGCCACTACCCTGGCTAGATATAGTAAAAGGAGGCACCGTCCTCCGAGCATCGAGCCTAGCAGCACCCGCTCTCCATAACTGATCCTCGGCCCCCTTAGCTGTAAGGGCCTTCTCCACTACCTCTGCATAGGTGGTAGTTCCTAGATCCAAAGTTATCTTGACGTCACAGGCGATCATAACATTCAAATCTGGTGCAAACTTCGCTAACCGGTCAAACTTCAAGGTACATTTTGTGACTGTCATTTGGTTCTGAGTCAAACTCGTCATCCTTCGAAGCTCAGATTGGAACACTGTAATACTTCTCATTGAAAATGTTTTTGAATTCTTCCCAAGTCATGACTGCAACTTTCCTACTTTGAGACACAACATCCCACCAGATGCGAGCATCTTCTCTCTACATGTAGCTGGCGCAATCTATTCTCTCATTCCCTCCACCCTCATGAAATCCAGGATGGAAGAAATCATGTTCATCCACTATTCTGCCTGTAGTGGGTCTGGGCCACCTTCAAAGGTGGGAGGATGCTGCTTCCTGAACCTCTCATACAAAGGTTCCCACCTATTTTCCATAATAGGCTAGGCTAGCACTAGTACCACAGCCTGTGGAACCTGTAACCCAATGCCCTGAGGAGGGGCCTATTGCCTCAACTGGCAAAGCTCTTATTCTGTTCGGTGAAGTCTAGCTTCCATCTCGACAAATAACTGTTGCCAATTTAGTGGGTCAGGGGGAGGGTCCTGACCCTGGTTGTCATCCTCAGCCTTATTACCGCGGAGTCTGATTGATCGTCGAGGCATCACTACAATATGACTACAATCAATGACGCTGCACATCATACATGACAACAATATCCAAAACCACCACCCAATCTAGTCAATCAACCACGACTAGCAAGTCCACATATCACACACAACATATAACAATCAAAGGGCCATGCCCTAACATCATGCATATATCAACACATTCATCATGCTCTATCTATATATTCAGGGAAACAAGGCACGTAAATTCTTCAAATTCTTTAAAGATCTTAGCCTAAAATTGTAACGCCTTGGATAGCCAAGACCGTTACACTGTGTGTTTACAAAGATGCAAGACTTGCTGATCAAATCATTCAACTCAAAACGTGTTACTGAAACTATCATTGAACTGGGGTTAAAAGATTTTGGTCTCAAAAGCCTCACTTCTTATAAATAAACATTTTCTCTTTACATGGGATCCCAAAAGTAATAAGTTTAAGACTGTTTACAAAATTTTAGGATAAAAGTACAGTGATTAGCCACTCTAAGGAAAAACAGATAGTTAAGCATTCCTCATCCTGTTCCACTCCTCGGTCGTGACGGCCGATCAGCTGACTGTGTACATTCAACCTCGCAGCTCTCCATCTCAGGATTGGTCCAACTTTCCTTTACCTTTACATGCACCACGTAGCACCCGTGAGCCAAGGCCCAGCAAGAAAACACAATAATATAGCATAATCATTCAACAAACAATCAAATAACTCATACTGCATAAGCATGTACTCAATAGTCTAAGCATTCACGTCAATCAAGTATTCAACATACCAAGTATATCATCTCATAACAACAATCAAATCACATATGATAACTAGGGTTAACGCCCATAGGCCACACCCTTTATTTATCCCATTGACTCCAACCCACTTAAATCGAGCTCAGTGAATGTTAAGCTGTCCTCAGCTACCAGTGGCCGAGCCGCGCCCTGTGCGCAAATATAATTTATGGCACCCTTAGGTTGTTTATCACATGTCCCATGGAATAATACCATCTATGAAATCATACAGATATAGGGAGCTCTTAGTCCCATCACAAACACATAACCGGGTGCAGTTTTCTTACCTTTAAATTCGCTAGCTTTGTTCAATTTGATCCTCAAGCACGATCCCTCCTCAGCCCTAGCGTACACCTAGTCACAGCCAATGATCAGAATCATCACCAAACCTTGTTATCCATAAAATTAGCATTGGTGACGTGGCAAGTGATCCCTGGACACATGGCTTACACCTGGAAATGTTCTGCTAGAGTATCGACCAGAGGACACATTAGAAGCAGTGCAAGCCTGTCTTACCTGCGACCAGTCTGGTCGATAGTTCCGTGTACAAGGCGACATTAATGGGAAGATCTTTATGAATCCCGAATTTATCTCACACAATCTCCTGAGTATCCGATTATTCAGGAAAGAATATCTATAACAATCTTTTGTAATCACCCTTGAGCCTATAAGTAGCAAAAGATAGCTCAAGGGAGGGGACTTTTGGCTTTTGGAACCGTGAGAGATTATAGTAATTATCCTAGGAATATTGTATTGTTCTTCAGAAAGTGGTGAAACTCATTGAACCCTAGTTCTTTGATTACTCTTCTGGTTTTTATATCAATATCATTCTAAGTGAACGTAGGTCATTACCAGATCCTGGGGTCGAACCACTATAAAATACTGTGTCTTATTTATTTTTGTCATTACGTTCTTCTCATCTCTTTCATTCATATCAAGCATATTCTGACTCTGTGTCAGTTGGCCAAATCGCAGGTCAACATTCTGGTGCTTTCATTGAGCGCTTGATTTATCGTTGTTGAGAAAACTAATGGCGAAAGCTGGAAAGAAAACTGGACAAGCAGCCGCCACTGCATCGTCAAACCCGCCACGTCCTCCTCCTCCTGCAAGCATGGCAGAGGATGAGCCACAACTGGATTTTGAGGAGGAGGAAATGGATGATGCAACGTTGAAGAGTACCCTGGGCGCGTTGCAGGAAGAGCTGGCTAGTCTGAAGGCCAATCAGGAGACTGCCGCTGAAGTTATGGCACAGCAGCAGCAGGAGATTGATCGGCAGCGCGCGGAATTGAGAGAAAGGCAGGCGGAGGTGGACCGCCGCCAGAACGAAGCCATGGCAGCCCTTGAGGTAGCCTTGCTATTGGCCAGAAATCAGACTGCACCTGCCTCGCAGCCTGACCAACCGATGAATGGACCGCCCCAGAGGGGTCCAAATCCAAGCCCACCGATCCAGCCTTCGAGTCTGCAAAGGCCCGAGCAGCCTCAGATGCCCCATGACGATGTCCCATGGGATCCTGAGGCACAGCCACCATCCCAAGCAGCTCGGGGTAATCCCCCGCATCAGAGGCAGAATAGGGCCGAGCATCAGCCTCGCAGCCCTAGGCGCCGTAGGGATGATGGGTCGAACCTACCGAACAGAAGTCATTACCCTCCTGGGAACAGGAGGGACTCAGAGTTAGGCTCTGCAGTCCGGGGCCCCCCACGGCATGATGATGCACAGGGACACCACGACCAGCGCAGGCCACCTTCTAATGCTCGGGATGATTCAGCCAGAAACGGACATCGAAGTAACAATCGATCTCACCATAGCCAGTCGAGGTTCAGAGATGGCCACGGATACAATGAGGCCGACTCAGGCAAAGGAAATGCCGGTGGGAAGAATGGAGAAAGAGGTAAAGGCAGGAGACATGTACCCCAAGATGACTAACCAAATAAACAGGATGCTGGGGGCAGCCCAGACAAAATAATGTCTTCAATCGGCTCGGGGGTATCGAGCAGCGGAGAAGAGAAGAGGACCTGAGAGATGTACTCAATGATCGCCGTGAGAGGCATGGCGAGAACGTCCCCCCGGCAACAGAGGCCACAGCTGTAACGACCCAAATTAGCTAATAAGGCTTAAGGGCCTTGATTAGTGTGCCAGGAGGGCAGGTTGGGATTTATGTGTGCTTTTATGAGTTAAATGCATGGTTATGATTTAAAGCATGTTATTTAGCTATGTGTTTATCTGAGATGCATGGCTATGTTTATTAGTATGCATGTAGGCCCGGATCGTGTTAGAAGGGCGTAATTGTAATTTTGGCCATGTTGGGCATAACTGTATTGATATGTGATAATTGTATTCTGTGAATTGTACCACGTGAGTGTGGTTTTATTATTGTGATGCACGTGCCGAGACGGTCCTAGAGAGCTAGTTAACTCAAGAGTCGCAACGGGATTTCTATACCCGGCTCGGGAGGAGCCTAGGGGTACCTCGGGAATTTTATGGTTAAGTTGAGATTTAGCGGGTAATGGTTATTGGAGATTTAGTAACCTGGGTAACCATTAGTTACTGCTGAGATTAACAAGTTTTAGAAAGAAAATGGTAGATATGAAATAGAAATGAAAGGACTTAAGTGCCCTTGAGGTTTAGGTAGGAAAGGTTAGGCAAGGAGGGGCAAAATGGTCATTTGGTTGGGAATTAGATAAATGGCAGCTGGGTTATATGGGGTACACCGTTTGGGGCTTAGTCATTTTGGTCTTGATAGAGTTTGAAGAGAAGAGAAAAGAGAGGGAAAAGCTAGGGCATGAAGAAGAACAAGATGAGTGGAGGAGCTGAATTGGAGACCTAGGAGATGAAGGATGCTTAGGGATGGATTCTCCATATGAGGTAAGGAATTTTGTACACATTTAAGGCTTGATTATGTTATGGGTTAAGAAATTTGAGCATGGTTTAAGTTTGAACTTTGAGTTTTTATTTTTCTGAAATTGAAATCAAGGATGTGGATTTTGGGGATTTGATTGTGTGTTTGGATGTCTTTGATGATGTTTTTGGGTTGTTAGATGGTCTATTTGATGTTTGAAATTTATTTTGGGGTTTGGGTATTGGTTTGGTATGATTTGAGAAGGTTTTAGCTCGGTGAAAACGCAAGAGAAAACCCATAAATCTGGGCCTGCGAAGGCGTGCCGCGGCACAGTTTTTGCGTGTCGCGGCGTGGAGCCCCTGTCTTGCAGGGTGCCGCGGCACAAGAAAGTTGTGCCGCGGCACAAGGCCAATTTCAGGATGTCATTTTTGGGCAATTTTAGGCCTTTGCTCCGGGGGTTCGGGGGATGTCTCCGGGGTGTTGTTTTAGGAAGTTGGGAGTCCCGAGAGTGCGGGATTGGTCCCGGGAAGTGGTTGTGAATTGATTAGCATTTAAGGAAGATTCTTGTGTGTTGTGACTAGGATATTGGAGAGGCTCGTGCTAGAGGACCGTGCTCGTGGCGTGAGTGCATCAGGAGGCTCGGAATACAGGTAAGAAAACTATATCACCCGTAGGATTAGGGCGTGGGCCCGTAGTGTGATTGCGGGGCACGACCCTATATTGCATGATGAGATGATTGTCGGGCATGGCCCTATATTGCATTACATGTTAGGGTGTAGACTTAAATGAATTAATATTTATTGGAATGTTGTTGTGTTATGCCATATATGTGATTATAGTAAATTGAACGGCAAGGGCCGAGAACGGCGTAGGCCGGGTACGGTAGCGGGGCCGGAAGTAACACCTAGCACATGGGATGCTATAGTCAGGGCAGGGCCCGGTGGATACATGAGTTATCCTTACGGTGAGAACCGATACCCCAGGGCTTTGGTAAGGTCTCTGGGGCGGCATGGCCGTGTTTGCTTAGTCTAATGGTTGACTTGTTTATTTGTGGATTATCTGTTATGATAAACTGTATACATTGCATATGTTACGTTCTGCATGAGTTGTTCTTGCTGGGCTTCGGCTCACGGGTGCTCTGTGTTGCAGGTAAGGGCAATGACTGAGTCAACCAACCATGAGTACGGAGAGCGTGAAGCGACGCGTACATGTTTGGCCTGCCCGACTGCTTTGGTTGGGGGTTTATTCGAAAATGGCTGTAATAATCTATGATTTTTATAACTGATCAATTGTAAACTTATTTTTAGATGTAAATAGTTTTCAAACCTTATTTTGGGATCCCAAATGTTTAATACTAGAAGTTTTATTGAAACGACGCATTTTCTAAGATTACAGCCTTAACTTTTAATTAGTCACACTTTTGTTTAAAAACCTCGGTTAGCGAGTTCATTACACACTGTTTTGTCTTAAAACTCACTTAGTAACGGCTCTAAGGAAGTAGGGCATTACAACAGCGATTCCTGCCGCTGTGCAGGCCCAGATAGACGCCCTCAACCAGGCTGTGCAGCAACTGGTCGGGGGAAGGACTTCATACATCGACCACGATAGGAGGAAAGGCACTCCTTTTATACAAAGGATAGCTAACGCCGAAACTCCTAGCAAATTCAAGATGCCTACGCTTCCAAACTTTGACGGATATGGAGACCGAGTCTCACATGTCAATAAGTTTGAAATTCAAATGGACATTCAGAAAGTGTCCGAAGACGCTCGGTGCAGGATCTTCCCTGCAACACTTGCTGAAGCTGCGCAGGAGTGGTTCTTTAAATTCCCTCCCGCAAGCATTGTTTCCTGGGAAATGTTCCTACGGGAGTTCTACGGACAGTTCTATGCTGGTCGTATACACCCGACCGAAGCAAACCAGCTAGTCGAAATTCGCCAGCAGGATGGGGAGTCAGTGAAAGACTACATCCAACGTTTTATGCGAGCTGCAGCTGGAGCGAAGACGGTCGGGGACGAAGGGAAGATGATGGCCATAACTGCAGGAGTAAAATGTCATTCTCCCCTCTGGAAGAGTCCCCGAAAGGAAGGGGTGAGAACTACCCAAGAATTTTTGGATCGAGCTGATCGCTATATCAAGCTTGAAGAGGCCATTGCCGACGATGGAAAGCCCTTAGGCAAGGATAAGAAGGCTTCCGAACCCGCCAATGGTTCCAAACCTAATGGCAACGGCAAAGGCCACGGGAACGGCAACGGTAATGGCAAGAATGGTGGAAAACGGTTGTATAACGAGCCTTCCACCTCCAACAATAAACGAGCTAAGGGTAATCGTTATGAGCCTCGGTTCACTAACTACACTGCCCTCGTTGAGTCTCGGGGAGAGGTTTACCAAGCCACAAGCTCCAGTGTGCCTTACAAGAAACCTGGACCCATTCGAAAGGACATTTCAAAAAGAGACACTACCAAGTTCTGTCGTTACCATAACGACTACGGACATGACACTAATGAATGCAACCAGTTAAAAGACGAAATCGAGTTCCTTATTAGACAAGGACACTTGAGAAGATACGTACGGGCCTCGGGAAATTCCCAACGAGAAGCTGCGGGTGGCAACGATCAAGCGTCCACACGCCAACGCTCGCCACCATTACAGCCTGCCCCCGTGCCTGGAACACTCTTAACCATCTGCGGAGGCCCGCACCTCGCGGGAAATAGCGGAAAGGCCAGAGAACGATATGCTCGAACTCTACGCCATGACCAGGACATCGAGAGGATGAATGTGGAGGATCGTGCACCAAAAAAGGCTCGGTCAGAGGAAGGTGAGATAACCTTCTCTGATGGCGATGCTCAACACGTCCAGTTCCCACATTTCGATCCGCTGGTCGTGGATATCCCGATGGCCAATATGATGATGAAAAGGGTACTGGTCGATATAGGAAGTTTAGTGAACATCCTGTATAAGTCAACACTGGAACGCATGAAATTGTCCGTAAAAGACTTGGAGCCCTACAATCAAACGATATACGACTTCTCTGGAGAAGGACTCGCCCCAGCCGGAATGATCAAACTCCCAGTAACGACGGGTACAGCGCCTGCAACAAGGACATTACTCGCCACTTTTGTAGTGGTCGATTGTCCTTCGGCGTACAACGCCGTTATTGGAAGGCCCATACTGGTTGATCTACGGGCTGTCATCTCTATGTGGCACCTAGCCATGAAGTTCCCAACAGACGCGGGGGTAGGACGCGTTTTGGGAAGCCAAGGAGTGCTACAACGCCTCGATCACAAAGGCGAAAAGTGGTATGTCGACGAGCACTGCCCTAGATAGATTGCAGATGGAAGTTGATACGCAAGCCCAATTAGGTGATGAAGTCACCAAATAGGGTGTTGCCCAAAGGAGGATGGAGATTTGGATCCTCGCTTTGGGGATTTTGAAGAAAATGTTGGACCCATCGAGGACCTGGAGGAGGTCCAACTCGACAAAGAAGACCCAACCAGAGTCATAAAGGTTGGGAAAAACTTAGAGCCTACCACGAAGCACGCACTGGTGGAATTCTTACGAGAGAACCAGGAGGTTTTCGCCTGGTCGCATAAAGACATGGTTGGGATAGATCCTGCAGTAATCAGCCATGTCCTGAATATAGACAAGATCTTTCCACCAATGCAACAAAAAAGGAGGCTGCTCAATAAAGATAGATCACGAGCCTTAATAGAAGAAATCGAAAGGTTAAAGGAGAACAGATTCATAAGGGTGGCTTTTTATCCATCATGGGTCTCCAATCCGGTGCTGGTCCCCAAGCCTAACGGCAAGTGGCGGACCTGTGTGGATTTTACAGACCTCAATAAAGCCTGCCCAAAAGACTGCTTCCCACTCCCAAGGATCGACCAGCTGGTCGATGCCACTGCAGGGCATGAGATCCTCTCATTCATGAATGCATATTCAGGCTACAACTAGATTAGCATGCATCCCCCTGATGAGGATCACACCAGCTTTCGGACCGATACGGGCTTGCACTGTTATAAAGTAATGCCCTTCGGACTGAAAAACGCAGGTGCGACTTACCAATGACTTGTCAACCACATGTTTAAGGAGCTAATCGGTGTAAACATGGAGGTATACATGGATGACATGCTGGTAAAGTCTAAGAAGGAAGAAGGACATGTGAGGGATTTACAAGAGTGCTTTAATGTGTTAAACAAGTACCAAATGAAATTAAATCCCCTCAAGTGTTCCTTTGGAGTCGGATCAGGGAAGTTTTTGGGGTTTATCATAAATTCAAGAGGAATCGAGGCCAACCCCGACAAGATAAAGGCCCTGATCGACATGAAGTCGCCAGAAAGGATCAAAGATGTACAAATTTTAACCTGGAGAATCGCAGCCCTAAGTAGATTCATTTCAAAATCAACAGACAAGTGCGACCCATTCTTCAATCTACTTAGGGGGAATAAAAAGTTCGAGTGGACAGAAGACTGCGAGCAAGCATTCCAGGGGTTGAAAGCTCATATGGCACAACCTCCCATCTTATCAAAGCTGATCGAAGGAGAAACTTTGTTCATTTATCTGGCGATTACTGAAGTTGCTGCTAGCGCGGTGCTAGTGCGAGAGGAAGAAGGTGTACAAAAAGCAGTCTACTATGTCAGAAAGAGATTGATCATGGCAGAATTGAGATATCCGACAATCGAGAGGTTAGAATATTTCTTGATCCTTGCCTCTAGAAAGTTGCGCCCCTACTTCCAAGCCCATCCTATCACAGTTCTAACTGACCAGCCCTTTCGGCAAGTCCTCCAAAAACCTGAGGCGGCCGGGCGATTGTTAAAGTGGGCAGTCGAGCTAGGACAGTTCGACATAACCTATTCTCCACGAGCAGTAGTAAAGGGACAAGTCTTAGCCTATCTTATTGTGGAGTTCACCGAACTCCCAGACAGTGAGCAGTGCGAACTACCTGAGGCGCCCGTGCCTCAAGACAAAACTCCTTCGTGGAAGCTATTCACGGATGGTTCATCCAACGAATCCCGCGCTGGAGCGGGAGTGATATTGATAACGCCGGAAGGGCATCGATTTCACTGCGCCATCAGGTTCGACTTCACTGCATCAAATAATGAAGCAGAATACGAAGCACTCCTCGCTGGATTGAGAATGGCAAAGGATATGAGCATAAAGACGCTTGATATCTATAGCGATTCACAACTGGTGGTGAATTAGGTCCTAGGAGAATATCAAGCACGAGGTTTGAAAATGGTAGCCTACTTTAATAAAACAAAGGACCTGCTAGCCCAGTTCACGAAGTACACCCTCCAGCAGATCCCGCGAGATCAGAATTCAAACGCGGACACCTTAGCCAAACTCGCGAGCGCAAAGGATGCTGACACTTTGAACATTGTGCCAGTTGAAAGACTGAGTAAGCCGAGCATACAAGAAACTGAGTCCAGTATGGAGATTTGAATGGAGGATACATGGATGGTGCCTTACTTGGAGTATCTGACAAATGGTACGCTCCCAACAGATAGGAACAAAGCCAGAACTCTACAAAGACGAGCTGCTAGGTACATACTGGTCAGTGGTGTTATGTACCGAAGAGGATTCTCAATTCCACTACTCAGGTGCGTTACACCAGAAAAGGCTAAGGAGCTCATGAAGGAGGTGCATGAAGGCTTCTGCGGGGATCACGCTGGGGGGCAGAGTTTGGCAAAAAAGATTCTAAGGCAAGGCTACTTCTGGCCAACGATGAACGAGGATTCGATGGAGTATGTACGAAGATGTGATAAATGTCAAAGGTTCTCCAAGATTCCACGAGCAGCTCCAAACGAACTGAAGCAGATGCAGAGCCTGTGGCCTTTTGCGGTATGGGGGATAGATTTGATTGGATCCCTGCCTACAGGGAAAGGTGGAGTAAAGTACGCAGTTGTGGCAGTTGATTACTTCACCAAATGGGCCGAAGCTGAACCACTCGCAACCATCACGACCAAGAAAGTTCTTGATTTCGTCATCAAGAACATTGTATGCAGATATGGTTTCCCCAGGAAGATAGTTTCAGACAACGGGACCCAATTTGACAGCAACTTATTCACCAATTTTTGCGAGAGGCATGGAGTTATTAAAAGCTTTTCTTCAGTTGCACACCCCCAAGCAAACGGGCAGGTCGAAGTCGTAAACAAGACTCTTAAAGACACCCTGAAGAAGAGACTTGAAGAAGCTAAAGGAGCGTGGCCAAAGCAGTTGTCTGAAGTCCTCTGGTCGTATAGAACGTCTCACCGAATAGCAACAGGACATACTCCATTTTCCCTAGCCTATGGGTATGAGGCCATGTTGCCTGTTGAGTTAGATCCCCCGTCACATCGGCGTTTGACTTACGACCAGGATTAGAACAGCCAGCTAATGATGGAGTCCCTAGACTCAATTGATGAGATACGAGAGAAATCTCAACTCCGAGTTGCTGCATATCAGCAAAAAGTCGCCCGGTACTTTAACTCCAAAGTTAAAGAAAGAAAATTCAACGTCGGTGACTTGGTGTTACAACGAGTTTTCTTAAATACCCGCGACCGTACTGCTGGAGTGCTCGGACCCAATTGGGAAGGACCTTACCAAATTGAAGAAGTCCTTCATCCAGGCACATACAAACTTGCACGCTTAAATGGAGATCTCGTTCCCCGCTATTGGAATGGAGAACACCTGCGCAAGTATTATCAGTAAACAACCCTTTTTAAAGGACTGGCTTGTATTAAATTTCAATTTTTACAAGTTTTGCAAAGAGGGTTAGCCACGTTGTATGGCTAACTGCTCGTATATGTAAGGTTCTATTATAGAATCACTCGTAAAGACATGTTTAGTCCATTTTTAATACGAGATTATAAGGGACTGTGCGCAGCCAGTCATTCTTGCCAACCTTTGTGAATTTACATTTACAAGTATTTGTTCATTACGTGTGTTGTTTTGCTGTACTACAAGTATCATTTTTCTGCACGAACAGGAATGTTCGAACAGGCCATGGTCAGGGCAAGTGACCAAGGACCTAAAGCTCCTCGATCACTTGGGGGGCATATAAGGCACATCGATAGCAAAGCATACTCGCAAGGTATGTAAACACATGAACAAAATGAGTGAAAGCATGCTGCAGTACTTAGAGTATTTTTCAAAATTTATGTTTTGTTAAATCATGCCAAAGTACTATGCTAAGTTCGGTCATACGGACAAATGTTATAATAAATAAAGATATTATAGCATCAAGATTTAAGCTCTTAAACCGCAAGCATCGCTGCTTGGATGTAACTGTTCGAATAAAAGAAAAAAAGATTTGCTGCCCGTGCAGCAAAGTTTAAAAAGAAATTATTGTCTTTACATCACGACTCGTAGGCCGTGTGGCCAAAAAAAGAGAAAAAATAAATGGGAAAGTTTAAGAGGCATTTGGGGCCGGAGGGTCCTGGGCAACATCCTGGTTGGTTGCGTCCTCGGCAACTTCTTCTTCTTCTACACCAACGATGCTTGGAGAAGCAGGGATCCTCAGTCTTGCCTCCTCTTCGGCCAGTTGAGAGGTGCAGCGAGCCAACTCAGCAGTCCTGACTTCCTCCGAAAGATAGCTAAAGTCGGCACCCTGATTATGTTTCCAGAAGTTGTAGAAACATCGAAGCGTCGTCCTCTTGTACATTTCAAGATTTTTGGAGTTGTCAAGCTCTAGCTGCTTCACCTTGCCTTCAAGAGTGACAATAGCCTCGTCCTTGGACTTGAGTGTCTCTCCCAGATGCTTGATCTCGCGAAGATGGGTTTGGTTGGACTCTCGATACTGCTGCCTCAACTTTACCGCGGCATCTTTTGCAGCTTCAGCCTCTGACAATTTGGTCACCGCAGCATCCCTTTCTCGAGCCATTGCCTCCAACTCCTTGGCGTGCCTAGCCTCTGCAGCCGAAAGCTCCTCAGCCGCCTTCACTTGATGCCTCTCAGTGGCCTTTGCCTTGGCCTGCTCGATGGAAGCCTGAATACGGGTACGAGCAGTGATAGCAGATAGCAAGGCCTGTGAACAAAGGAAAGAGTTAGAACCTGCTGTGAAGAATAAAAGACTAAGACTTAAAAAAGTGAAGAAATGCCCACACTAGAGATTTCATTCAGGGCCCTGCTCAGAACCTGGTCGGCCCCCATGTTTTCAGCCTCGACCATTGCATCTCTGACACGGTCACCTTTGCCAATGCGGTCAAGGCGATCCCTGGCTGATCGAAGGGTTATGCTCATGAGTTTGGCCCCGAGAGCTTCTTCACGAGTAATTTCCTCTCTAGTGGGCGCAGCCGGAGGATTTGGTGGGGGCAGGAGGAGTCTGCTTCTCAGTAGGAGCTGGTGGATGAGTTTGCCCCGTTGGCCCAGGAGTTTGCCCAGTTGGCGCATCCTTGGAAAGGTCTTCTGTTCGAACCTTCTTGGCTGGAGAGCCTCGGCTGGATTCGCCAGTTCTCCTCTTGGATCTCCGCTGGAGTTGGGGAACCTCCTCTTCCTCCTCGGCCTGGTACATGTCAAAGATATTGGGAGTGGTCATATCTGCATGCAAGTAAACGCAGGAAACTGATAAGAATAAGAGGCAGATGAAAATATATTATATGCAACAGAAGAAAGGCAACAAAGTGAATACCCGAGCTACAACTACTGGTCGCTACACTATTGACTCTATTAGTCATATACTCATTATCTGGCATGAAGAAGTCTGGCCCTAATTTTGTTGTATACGTAAAGTTGCCTTCCCCGTCGAACAAATGACAAGGAATTGGCAAACCATTTAAAAGTAAAATAGTGTTACCGTTCTCATCAGAGGACTCTCCCAAGTCCACAGCTGGCTCTTTGGCCTTTTGTTTCCCCTTGCCTTGGGTAGCAGAAGGCCTTTCTGCGGAAGGATTGCCCATGGGCTCCCTAATAGTAATCCCCGTTGGCCTCCTCCTCCGAGGAGACACAGGAGGTTGCTGCTTGGGAACCCCCTTGGCAGTGGCTTCGTCCACCACGGACCCTCTAGTTTCATGGCGAGGAGCCAGGAAGCCAGACCGCCTCAAGTTTTCTTCAGTCACCAGGATCTTGATGCTTTTTGCTGCGTCGGGCATCCTGGCCAGAGTATTAGACCTCAACACCATGTCTGGTGTTGGGGTTGGACGTAACCAAGGGCCTGAAAAACAGATTACAGTTTAAGAAAAACGAAAGGAGACACCTTGAGTAAAAGTATCGACCAGTCAGAAATGGTGCTTACCTCCTCGTGCGAAGGCCAGGTTGTTGCTGGATATGTCTGGGGTAAGGAAGTACTCCTTATTATACTGCCCCACATTCGAGATATGCATAGTGTCACTCAGGAATGTTCGATTGGTTTCCTGGTGACAAAAATGAAAGAAACCCGTTCCGTGTTGTTGCGGGTTAGACTTGAGGTCAAAGAGATAGTTGACCTCGTGGGGTGAAGGTTCTGGCCATTTCTTAAGTTTATACAGGATATAGAGTGCGCCCAGCATTCTATATCCGTTTGGAGTTATTTGGAAGGGGGCGACACCAAAATAATTGGCCACCCCCACAAGAAAGGGATGAAGTGGGAGATAAGCTCCTGCCTCAATATGATACCGAGACCAGGCGCTGTTGACACCTCCGGGGAGGTTAGCCCTGTGGTCTGCGGTAGGCTGTATAATGGAAACCCCTATGAGGGGGAATCTCTTGAAGCAGTTAGCAATCATCCGAAGAGTCACTGAACTGGCCGGGGAAGTATACCACTCGACATCAGGCAAGTTCTGATGGCGAGGGCTGGCCCTGATTTGGATATTAGGGTCAGGAGCGAGATTTTCTCGACTGCTGGTCGAGGGAGCCCTTGCCTGCGAATCAGGCCGGGCAGGAGAATTTGGGTTGTTTTCAGACTCGGGTCTTTTCTTGCCTGAAGATTTGGAATGGGCCATTGGAAGAGAATAATGGGGTCTGGAAGAGGATCGCGAAAAAGGGATCTCGTGGACACGGTCAGCTGGTTGATCTTCTCCCTCGAGCAGTTGGACGAGAAGGTCGTCGTCAATAGGCCTTTCACCTCCCCACAAATCTGGCATTAAAGTCTGCATACAGAAGAATGGGGAGGTGAGGATAGAAAACTTTTAAAAGCTTTTTAGAATAGCGCTGGTCGAGTATAAAAATTAAGTTTTTATACAACATCATTGTAACAAAAAGCTAAATTTTTCTACACGAACAGTTTGAAAAACGGATCAAAGGGTGAAAGTAAAAAGTTTTTCTGAAAAAGCTTTTTCAACTCCGCTTAGGGTGGGAAAAATTTATTTTTCAACTAGCCTAAAGATCGAATTTTTACTTCGATTTTACGTCCTAAAAAGCATGATCCCCGATTTTAAACTAACTCGTAACCCTATTTCACCTACAAAATATTCTGTCTACAAGTGTCTCAAACCAGAAACAGATAAACTCAAACAGTACACAGTCAGAAGCATGCATCACAAAAAATTAGAAGCGTGGGAACTCGAAAACTTACCAAGAAAAGTGATCGTGAAGATGGAAGAAGGGTCTTCAGAGGTCGAGAAGCTCTCGAATGGGGTCCTGAAAGTGCAGACGGAACGGTCTTCAGGAACGATAAAGGCTCTGGATTTTAGGTTTTCTTGTGGAGACGATGGCGTGCATAAAAAGAAAATAAAGGCTTCGAAGGTCTTATATAAGTTTGTCTCTGATAGTAAAAAGTGTAATCATTAGTTTCCCTTTTTCAAAGTATGGGGAAGCGGGATGGCCGTCGAAATCTTTTCTGGGGAACCGAAAGGACGTGATATGACAGAGGTAGGTTGATTTTTTCAAGAACACACGAAGGGTTCTGACACGTCAGGCGGGGTTACCGAAGAGTCGCTCGTTCAAAAGTTTATTTACTGCTCGTGATAAATAAACTTGGGGGGCAAATGTTATCCATAAAATTAGCATTGGTGACGTGGCAAGTGATCCCTGGACATGTGGCTGACACTTGGAAACATTCTGCTAGAGTATCGACCAGAGGACACATTAGAAGCAGTGCAAGCCTGTCTTACCTGCGACCAGTCTGGTCGATAGTTCCGTGTACAAGGCGACATTAATGGGAAGATCTTTATGAATCCCGAATTTATCTCACACAATCTCCTGAGTATCCGATTATTCAGGAAAGAATATCTGTAACAATCTTTTGTAATCCCCCTTGAGCCTATAAGTAGCAAGAGATAGCTCAAGGGAGGGGACTTTTGGCTTTTGGAACCGTGAGAGATTATAGTAATTATCCTAGGAATATTGTATTATTCTTCAGAAAGTGGTGAAACTCATTGAACCCTAGTTCTTTGATCACTCTTATGGTTTTTATATCAATATCATTCTAAGTGGACGTAGGTCATTACCAGATCCTGGGGTCGAACCACTATAAAATACTGTGTCTTATTTATTTTTGTCATTACGTTCTTCTCATCTCTTTCATTCATATCAAGCATATTCTGACTCCGTGTCAGTTGGCCAAATCGTAGGTCAACAAACCTCAAATCCAAAACCTAGCCTCGGGACCAATCTCGAGCCCTCGTGAAGCCCTAATTGCACCAAACGGGGTGGTGGAATCAAACCCCAAACCCCTGGTAAAAACCCATAGAAATAACCCAAAAACCCCTTTCTGGAAATAGGGTAGCGCTACATCGCCCTAAGGAGAGCGCTATAGCGCTACAAACAGAGCCAAAAGGCTCAGGAACTTTGGGGCCTAGTGCTACAGCGCCCAAGGACTAGCGCTGTAGCGCTAGTCACATCACAACCCTGCACAACATTTTCTCCTTCGAATTTTCCTGAGCCAAACCTACTCAAAACTCAACCAAACTTCAAAACATGCTTCCCAACATCCTCAACTCATCCCATAAGTCCTAACCACAAGAAATTCAATCACATGCACCCCAAAACAAAAAATCCACCATGGCTGAACCCAAAGCTCAAAATCTCAGTAAAACCACAGAAATCACAAAGCTTGAAACTAGAGTTTATTACCTTATGGATGAGCTCAACTTAGGTTATCCTCCTCACTAGCTTAGCCTTCACCTCCTAAAACCTTCAGCCTCAACTCCCTAGGATAACCACAGAATTCTTCTTAGAAAACCAGTTCAACACCAATACCAAGAACTGAATATTAACCTCAAAGTCTTACCTCAATTGATGAACAACCTCAGCTAGTTTCCCCAACCTGATCAAGAACCCAAGCATACAATATCAACCTTAAGCTCCTTTGGATTTTAGCCTAAAATCTCTAGAAGAAATTGATGGAGAGGACTCAAAACCGTTCTTAAAAATTGCCCTGTTTTTCCCTTCTTTCCTTTTCCTTCTTTTCTTTCTTTTCTTTCCTTCAGATTCTAAGGCCTTCTACATATTCCACTACGGCATAAAGCCTGATAACACTTATCCTTTATAAGCCAAATGACCATTTTGCACTCCCTTTATCCCTAAGCCTTTAAATCAACCTAGGGGCATTTTGGTCATTACACCCAATTCCCGCAAATTCCTCGAGTGTCTCTAATATTTACCGCTTAGTTCCCGACACCTAACTAATCACTAATTATATTCCTCAATATGAAAACAAACTCTAATATATTCTCTAATTTCCCAGAATTACCCCCAGGCTCGCCCCGAGCCGGGTATAAATCCCCGCCGTGACTTTTTCGCTGAACTGCTCACTAGGATCACCTCAAGTCACAGATTACAAATATATCCACATAATAATGTGGTCTCGATAATTTATCACAAATATATAGTTATGCCCTCAACGGGCCAAAATTACG
The DNA here is from genome assembly GCF_963169125.1 of Humulus lupulus. NCBI lineage: Eukaryota > Viridiplantae > Streptophyta > Magnoliopsida > Rosales > Cannabaceae > Humulus > Humulus lupulus. The sequence continues at coordinate 148,668,653 of NC_084796.1, forward strand.
ATTATGCCCTTCTAACCTAATCAGGGCCTACATGCATACTAATACACATAGTAATGCATCATAGATATTCAAATAATCTCATAACATGCTTTAATCATTAAATCACATATAATCCAGTTATGCCCTCCCGGTAGACAAATCAAGGGCCTTAAGCCTTATTAGTAAATTTGGGTCATTACAAAAATCCTAAAAGTGATCAAAACCTCCAAGCTCCAAGAGAGGGAGAGAGAACAATGAGATAGAGAGAGACCTAGGAAGAGTTCTGTCTTTTTTTTTTCTACTTAATTCTTGTGTTTTCTCAAAGCCCCTCAACTGCCTAATGACAAAAATGCCCCTATGTCTATCCTAAACCCTTTAATGCCTCCAAGGGAAATCCTGTCATTTGCCATACCCTGCTAACTCCTTGAGCGTTCCTATAAATCCCCATTTAATCCCAACATAACCAAATAATTGGTAAATCAATACCCGTCACCCGTTAATTCCCTAACACATATTATATTTTGAAAATACCCCTAGGCTCCTCCCGGGCCGGGTATTCGACCCCGTTGTGAAAATTTCACTAAACTGTTCCCTAAGACCGTCTCAGATCGTGCATCAAAGATATATAACCACTCACTCGTGGTATCAATCACAATATACACACATATTACATTTATTCCCTCAATGGCCTAAAATTACAAATATGCCCCTAATAAGCCGATGAGGCCCGTATGCATATTCAATTCACGTAAACATGTATTTCTAACCACATAATCATTAAATTCACATATTAACAAAATTAAATCAATTATTGCCCTCTCGGCACGCTAATCAAGGCCCTAAGTGAAACACCCCAAGTTGCTAATAAGGTTTAAGACCTTGTTTACTGTGCCTGGAGGGCAATAAATGAATTTACATGATAATATATGAATTTGAATGAATATGTGATTAGTAATGCATGTTTAAGTGGTATATAGATGCATGTGGGCCCCGTTTGTAGGTTAGGGGTAAACTGGTAATTTTAGCCCGTTGAGGGCATAAATGTGATAATTGTATTATGTGATTTGTGCCATGTGAGTGTGGTGTTTTTATTGTGATGCACGCATCGAGACGGTCCTAGTGAGCTAATTAGTCTAAAAGTCACAAAGGGATTTTGTACCCGGCCCGGGAGGAGCATAGGGGTACTTTAGGAATTTCGTAAGTTGAATTGAGAACTAAAGGTTATAGTTATTGGTGATTGAGTAACCTATGTAACCGTTTGTAACTACTTTGAGTAACAAGTTTTAGATGGAAAATGGTAGAATTGAAATAGAAGTGAAAGGACAAGAGTGCCCTTGAAGGTTTAGTTAGGAAGGAGTAAAATGGTCTTTTGGCAAGAGATTTAGACAATTTTCCGCTAGGTTATTGGGGTACACGGTTTGGGCATTGGGTCATTTGATGGTTTTGATAAAAATTGAAGAGAAGAAAAACTAGAAGAAAGAAAAAGGTAGGGCAAGAAGAAGAAAAAGAAGAAGAAGTGTAGAAGGGGCTGAAGTGGGAGTTTAGGAGGAGATCAAGGAAGCTTTTGGGTGACTTCTCCACTTGAGGTAAGGATTTTATGAACATTTAAGTTTGGTTTTTGTTTTGATTTGAGAAATCTAAAGCACGAGTTAAGCATTTTAAAGTTTTGGTTTGAGTTTGCTGAAATTAGAAATCAAAGGGTGGATTTTGGGTGTGATGGTGTTTTGATCTTGATTCTAGTGTCTATAGGTTGTTAGATGGTTCATATGAAGTTTTAAATTGATCTTGGGGTTTAGGTATTTGTTTAGGATGATTTGGGGAGGTTGTAGCTCGGGAAAAACGCAAGAGAAAACCCAGAAATCTGGGTTCGCGAAGGAGCGCCGCGGCCCTGTTCTTGGGCGCCGCGGCGCGAGGATGCTTCAGGATGTGGCCTAGCCACTGGGCGCCGTGGCCCTTCAGGGGAGTGCCACGGCCCTAGGCCATTTTTGCAGCCAAAAAGTTGGGGTTTTAGGGCTTTTTCCCGGGGACGCAGGGGATGGTTCCAATGTATTGTTTTAAGGAATTAGAGGTCCCGAGAGTACGGGATTGGTCACGGGAAGTGGTTTTGGGTTTGGTTAGTATTAAAAGTGTTTTATGTGTGTTGTGACTAGGATTTCGGAAAGGCTCGTCCTAGAGGATCGTGCTTGTGACCTTGGTGCATCAGGAAAGCTTAGGATACATGTAAGAAAACTGTAGCACTCGAGAACAGGGCCTGGGCCCATAGTGTTATTGTAGGGCATGGCCCTAGATTGTATTATGTGCTAATGTATAACCTTAAATGAATTATCATATGATTGAAAGATTATTTCGAGATGTACTATATGTGTGATTATAATGAAATGAACGGCTAAGGCCGAGAGCGGCGAAGGCTGAGAACGGCCGTGGGGCCGGAAGTAACACCTAGCACATGGGATGCTTATAGTCAGGGTGGGACCCAATGGATACATGAGTTATCCTTACGGTAAGGACCGAGACCCCAGGCTTGGGTTAGGCCTCTGGGGCGGCATGGCCATGTTTGTTCAGTCTTGTTATCCAGATTTCCGGATAGCGTTTAGATTAATGTCCTCGGGGAAGCAGAATTACCAATGTCTTTCACGGTAGGTGACCAGAGCTCGCGGATGGACAGAAAGGCTTCGCCTCTCCCGTTTAGTGTCCGGATTACTCTGTCAAGCAAACACGACACGGAGGCTCGTCGACCCTCTCGGACTCCCGAAGGGGTATCCTTCAGGGAAGCTCCTTCCAGGAGAAGCTCTTCAAGTGGTCTTCGCGGAAATAGTTCCGTGCCTCGCACAGAACTAAACCAAGCGGTCGAGTCATGGAGGAGGCATATCTGGAATGATATCCACCTGACACAGGATCCCGCCTGACATGCCCGACAGGTCAAAGCCGCACACATCCCAGCACGCCTAAGGGTACCTTTTCGCCTACTGTTCCGCTGACAACTTGGAAAAGACGGCTGACTTTGTGTGTTCCCCATACTTTCACGTAAATATACCCACATAGAGTTTTGTAGCCATGCTACTACAGTAATTGTATCCCCTATTTATGGCTGGAGTAATTAAGACTCATGTACGTAGAGAAAAACCCTAATCCAAAACCCTAGCTATAAAGACCCCTTCATTTTACAAGAAGAGGGACGGCCAACAGATCACATAGCAAAAACTCTACAAAAATCTCTCTAGCTTCATCTTCTTCAAGAGAACCCGAGAGAAACACTGTGAGTGTGTGAAGTTCTTGTACACCAGCCATCTTACTGTAGTCCTTTCCAAGTATAATAACATCGACTCGTGGACTAGGGCTTGTTAACGCCTGAACCACGTAAAAACACTGTTTGTTTAGTTACATTTCAGCACTTCTACAGTTCTTATCTTTTTATTATTCTGTTTGTATTCGTCTCCGAAAAACTCGGTAAACATTTTGGTGCTTTCATTGAGAGCTGTAGGAAGTTGTTAGTCAGCTCTTTTTCTGTGTACGTTTTTTGTATTCACTTCGTGCTAAAGAGATGGTGACTACGAGAAAATTTGCGGTTGACAAAAATGCTAGGGTCAACCCCGATACTGTGATGGAAGATGCGGTGCAAAGCGAACCCTTGGACTACCAAGGTGAAGACCCGACATCCCGCCAGGATCGGGTCAGTACCGAAGATACGACATACTTAGAAGACGAAGAAGAGTATGTCCAAGACGGTTATTACAAGGACGGCTGCTACTATGAGAAGGACCCAGAACTGGTCCAAGTAGCCGAAGAACTGGAGGTCACCAAAGCCAAGCTTGCTGAGCAGGAGCGCCTCTCCGAAAAAATGCAGCGCATGATGGAGCGCCTCCAAAGCAAGTTCGAAGACCTAGGCGACTCGGACGAGGACGCCTCTGTTTTAGGTGGTGCTGATGCCGCTATGCCGGATCCAGCCGCTGCTGGACCATCCAAAGCCGCCCCTAACAAGGGCAAAGAAAAAGTTGGAGAGCCTGCACGCGCTGACGCCCCTGCACCTCCTAAAGGCGTGAATCACCAGGCCGACTGCCCCCCCCCCCCCCGCGCGCAGAAGGTCTCTGGCGCTCCTAAGCCCAGACGTCCTTCAGCCCCAAGGGGGCACTCCGTGACTAAAGGGCCCGGTGCTAAGGCACCCAGGCCTAGGGGAAGGAACAACCGCCCCAGTGATTCCGTCAACCAGGACGGTCGGGCTGCGAACTCGCACTCCGAAGATAGCTGGTCCACGGTGGACCTAAGAAGAAGGTTGGAGGCCAAGTATGAAAAGGCCAAAGGAGAAAAGGCCCGGCCTCGCGGAGATGACCTCCGAAATCATATTAATGACAAGCTCCGGGGACGTGACCTCCCGGAGAGTGATACGAAGAGGCTCGAGGAACAGATTGCTGCCTTGACCAAGCTGGTCCGGAAGCAAAGTGGGGCCCTGTCAGACTCTGAGGAGGAAGACCCGGAACCATGTATTCGGAGGATCGCGGAAACGTCCCTCCCGGATAACTTCAAAATGCCTCACATAGAATTATATGATGGGAGGACAGACCCGCGTACCCACCTAGCTAAATACAACAAAATGATGCAAGTGGCGCATGTCAGTGAGGACGCCAAATGCATGTGCTTCTCACTCACCCTTACCAAGTCCGCGGAGGACTGGTGGAAAAGATTAGCTCCCGGATCAATCCACAGTTGGAAGGAGCTACAGTCCGCATTCAGGAGGCAGTTCATTGCTGCCCACGACCACGACATGGAGGTTGGTTCCTTAACCAACATCAGACAGCAACCCAATGAGAACCTCAAAGCTTTCATTCAGAGAATGATGGAAGCTGCTGCAAAGACCAAGGTCAGCAATGACATGAAGCTGATCGCCCTTCAATCGGGCCTTACTGTCGGCTCCCTGCTATGGGGGGAAATGCAGAGGAGACGGGCAGAAACGCTGTCCGAATTCATGTCAAAAGCTCAGGGAATCATCAACCTTGAGGATGCCTACCAGCAGGCCTTCGGAGTTCCCCCAGCTCCAACGCCTTCCGTGACTGCGCCGAGCTTTGCTTCGCAAGCTCCCGCACCAGCCCTCACACTTCCAGGAGCCCAATTCACTCCAAGTGTGTATGGGCCTTCCGCGTCTGCTCAGACGCCGAGTCAAACCCATTTCTCTGGGTACGGAGCTGTACAAACCGGATGTAGTATCGCTCCTGGCATGTCGCAGCCGCAAGCGGAAGCCCCAGAACGAAATTTGAGCCAATCGCGGAGCAAACGAAGCGGAAGAAACTCCAACCGGGGAGACCATTCAAAGAAGCCCCGGAAGGACTATGAGCCCAAGTTCACGGAATATACCAGTTTGATAGACTCGCGAGAGAATGTCTATCGGGTGACCTGTAATATGGTCAACTACAGGAAGCCCCCGAAAGTGTCTCACGGAGGAAGGCGTCCGCGAGACTCCAATAAGAAGTGTGAGTTCCACGGAGACGTGGGGCACACCACGAACGAGTGCCTTCAGCTGAAGGATGAGATCGAGTCCCTGGCAAGAGCGGGACACCTCGGTCAGTGGGTGAGGATACCCATTATCTATCCCGGACAGGGGGTAGTTCACGGAGCTGCATATTCCCCGGGACAGAGGGGGACCGCTAGCGCTCCTGGAGCCGGTCACCCCCAAGCTCCCGGGTCTCAGTTCCCAGCGCTTCCTGCTCCAGCCGCTCCGGCACCCATTGCCTTGTTGGCTCTAGGGCCTGGCAACCCATATCCACCCGGCCTTGCTCCGCCACCCATTGACGAACACGTAGCCACCATTTCCGGAGGACCGCACCTTGCCGGAAGCACCCGCAACTCCCAGAAGAGGTACTTGAGGGAGTTAGAACACACCGGGGAGATGTGCGCCTTGGTTCAATCACCTGCTCAACGTCCCCGAATGATGGATCTTCCCATCACCTTCACGGAGGACGATGCTCGACATGTGCACTTCCCCCACAACGATCCCCTCGTGGTGGAAGCCCAGATTGCCAATAAGAAGGTCTCACGGATCTTGGTCGATAACGGAAGCTCCGTAAACATCCTCTTCAAAGCGGCCTTCCACGCGATCGGATTAACCGAGATAGACCTGACCCCATGCCCCATCTAGCTTCAAGGGTTCAATGGGGATGCACTCATGCCATTAGGCAAAATTCAACTTCCAGTCACCCTCAGAGGAGAAAGCGACGCTTGTGCCTTCAAGCACAGCACATTCGTGGTGGTCGACTGCCCCACGGCGTATAATGCCATCCTAGGCCGACCGGTCCTAATAGATTGTGGGGCCATAACCTCGATACGCCACTTATGCTTGAAGTTTCCATGCGACGATGGGCGTATCAGCACCCTCCGAGGAGACCAACGAAGTGCACGAAGCTGTTATAACGTCTCCGTCTGATCCGTCTACACGGTCCAGGAGACGGTTGCTGCCATCCCTTTGACGGAAGAATTACCAGAAACTGGGGGTGCTCAAGAGGCATACTTTGACGAACTCGACCCAAGAGTGGGAATCGAGAAAGCAATAGAGCCGATGGAGGAAGTCGAAGAGGTGATCTTCAACCCGGGAGATCCCACCAAAGTCATTCAGGTGGGGAAAAACCTGCCGTCGGCCATTCGAGATAAGATCGTGGCCACTGTGAAGAATAATCAGGATATCCTGGCATGGTGCCACGCTGATATGACAGGGATTAATCCTAATGTTGCGTGCCACGCACTCAACATAGACCCATCTGCAACTCCAATTCGCCAAAAGAGGAGGCCGTTAGACCCAGTGAGGGCCGAAGCCGTCAAAGCTGAAGTGGACAAGTTGATGTCCATAGGCTTTCTCCAGGAGTCACACTATCCCGTGTGGTTGGCCAACCCAGTTCTGGTCCCGAAACCCGATGGGTCCTGGAGAATGTGCATTGACTTCAAGGACCTAAACAAAGCCTGCCCGAAAGATTGTTTCCCTCTTCCGCGAATCGATCAGATGGTAGACGCTACTTCCGGGTACGAACTCTTATCCTTCATGGATGCGTACTCCGGATACAACCAGATCAAGATGCATGTCGCGGACCAAGAACACACCAGCTTCCTCACGGACAAGGGTGTCTACTGTTACGTGGTCATGCCTTTCGGTTTGAAGAATGCTGGGGCGACGTACCAGCGTCTAGTAAACAGGATGTTCAAGGACCAACTGGGGAGGAACATGGAGGTGTACGTGGACGACATGTTGGTAAAATCCAAGACCTCCGGGGACCACAGTGACGACCTTGAGGAAGCTTTCGCCGTGATCCGAAAGTACGGGATGAAACTGAATCCAAGGAAATGTACTTTTGGGGTCTCGTCTGGGAAGTTCCTCGGTTTCATTGTCAGCTCCCGCGGAGTGGAAGCCAACCCTGAGAAAATAAAGGCATTCATAGATATGCCTTCCCCCCGGAAACATAAGGATGTCCAGAGCGTTACCGGAAGGATAGCTGCTCTCAGCCGCTTCATATCCAAGGCCACTGACAAGTGTATCCCCTTCTTCAATGTGTTGCGAGGAAACAAGAAGTTCGAGTGGACCCCCGAATGCGAAGCAGCCTTCCAACACCTCAAAGAACATTTAACCCGGGCACCCATTCTGTCCAAACCTGTCGAAGGAGAGGCGTTGTTCTTATACTTAGCTGTGACAGAGCACGCAGTGAGTGCCGCTCTTGTCCGGGAAGATGGCCGTATCCAGCTCCCTGTGTATTACGTAAGCAAGAGGTTACTGGACGCCGAGTCCAGGTATTCAATGATCGAAAAACTCTCCCTCTGCTTGCTAATTGCTTCGCGGAAGCTAAGGCCATATTTCCAGGCGCACACCATCAAAGTACTCACCAACCACCCTCTCCGACAAGTCTTGCAGAAGCCCGAGTCTTCTGGCAGATTGCTTAAGTGGGCCATGGAACTGAGCCAGTTCGACGTCCACTACCAACCACGTGTTTCCATAAAAGGTCAAGCTCTCGCGGACTTTATTGTGGAATGCTCGGGAATGAATGACCTCCCGGAAGATCCTGTCCCGGAACTTCCCACATGGAAGGTCTATGTAGACGGAGCCTCAAATGAAAAAGGAGCTGGAGCAGGGGTCATCCTAATATCTCCCCAAGGGCATCAGCTCCAGATCGCCATCCGTTTCGCGTTCCCAGCATCCAACAACGAGGCAGAACACGAAGCCATGTTAGCTGGATTACGACTGGCCAGAGAAGTCGGAGCCCAAAAAATCGAAGTATACAGCGACTCCCTACTTGTGGTAAACCAAATATCCGGGGAATACCAGACGAAAGGCGAAAGAATGGCTGCCTACGTGTCTCTCTCCCGCGACCTACTGCAGCATTTCAAAGGCTACCAAATCCGCCAGGTCCCCCGGGACCAGAACTCACTCGCGGACACGCTGGCCAAGCTTGCAACGGACCCGGAGATTGAACAGTATGGCCTAGTCCCCATCGGGCACTTAGAAGCCCCCAGTACTGAGACACGAAGGATAAACGCCATCATCGACCATTCCCACTCCTGGATAGGACCCATCCTCAGATTTCTCACCACCGGAGAGCTCCCCACTGATAAAGCTGACGCAAGGAAGCTCCAGTATCAAGCTCCCCGATACGTGGTTATGGATGGAAAGCTTTACCGCAGGGGGTTGTCCATACCCTTCCTTAGGTGTGTTGCCGGAACCGAAGTCAGCGCCATCATCCATGAGGTTCACGGAGGCTTCTGTGGCGATCATACCTCCGGGCTGAGCCTCTCCAAAAAGATCCTTCGACAAGGATACTTCTGGCCCACCATGAAGAAGGATTGTGTGGATTATGTCAGGAAATGTGAGCAGTGCCAGAGGTACGCCAAGGTTCCGCGAGCGCCGCCTACAGAAATTACCTTAATGACCAGCCCCTGGCCGTTCGCCGTTTGGGGCATTGACCTAGTAGGTTCCCTCCCAACTGGAAAGGGTGGAGTGAAGTATGCCATAGTCGTGGTAGACTACTTCACCAAATGGGCTGAAGCTGAACCTATGAACACGGTCACATCTAAAAAAGCACTGGACTTTGTCATCAGGAATATAGTGTGTCGTTTTGGGCTTCCACGAAAAATTGTGTCCGACAACGGAAAGCAATTTGACAGTGAACACTTCACGAACTTCTGTGCTTCGCATGGAATTATCAAAAGCTTTTCCGCAGTCGCCAGACCCCAGGCTAATGGGCAAGTGGAGGCTGTAAACAAAATATTAAAGACCACGTTGAAGAAAAAACTCCAAGCCTGCAAGGCTCACTGGCCGGAAGAACTTCCGCGAGTACTTTGGGCCTATCGCACAACAGAGAGAACTTCGACGGGGCACACGCCTTATTCCATGACCTTCGGTTGCGAGGCCGTCATCCCAGTAGAAACTATGATCCCCTCTCACAGGCAAGATACCTACGACCCTACCCAGAACCATGCCCTTCTCCAGGAGTCCTTGGACATGATCGAAGAGCTCCGGGAGCAGTCGCAGGTCCAACTAAAAATGTACCAAGGCAAGATAGCCCGACACTTTAACACGGGAGTCAAGAGCCGTACATTCGAAGTTGGGGATCTTGTCCTACGGAGAGTATTTCCTGCTACGCAGGATCCGGGAGTGGGAGTCCTCGGACCCAACTGGGAAGGCCCCTACGAAGTCCAAGAAAAAGTGGGCCATGGGATGTATCACTTAAAGAGACTCGACGGATCTAAAGTCCCGCACGCCTGGAACGCGGAGCACCTCCGCCGTTACTACCAGTAGGCCCCGGACCATCTAGTCGGAAGTCCTTGGTGAAATTAGCAAAAGTGAAAAATGTGGAAATAATCCTCCCTGTTGTAAAACTCACGCCTAGCAGGCTAATTTAATGAAACACGAAGAGATTCACTCCGCTTTTACTGCACTTTTTATCCCTGTGTTCAAAGCTGCGTTTTAACAAGTGACCACGCGGTCCGGAGACGTCCGGACCCCACGCTCACTTGGGGGGGTATACATGGCTAAGGCATAGCCATACGCCCCTTGAACAAAACGTACACAGAACACCACTTATGTGCTAGCATTGTGTTTGAAATTTTTAAATTGTTTGAAATGTTTAAATTGTTAAGCTTAGGTTTATTTGTTGCCATGAACATGCTTGCATTACGTGTCATATGTGCATTATGTGCTTATGTGAAAATTGCCATGGAAATGCCTGCCATTATGTATCATGAAAATTATCTCCTGTGTAGCCCAGCGATGGACAGGACTGGGGGTTGAGGCACGTTCATAGAGCTACGCCGAAACACCCCCAACTCCCTGACAAGTCCTTTGCAGAATACTCCGCGATCGCTGTAGAGCTTTGCTTCGCAAGCTCCAGCTCCGGGTCCCGCAAGGCGAAAGATGGCAAGATCCGCGATCGCTGTAGAGCTTTGCTTCGCAAGCTCCAGCTCCGGGTCCCGCAAGGCGAAAGATGGCAAGATCCGTGATCGCTGTAGAGCTCTGCTTCGCAAGCTCCAGCTCCGGGTCCCGCAAGGCGAAAGATGGCAAGATCCGAGACCGTAGTAAGCCTTGCTTCGCAGGCTCCAGCTCTGGATCTCACAAAATAATGCATGGCGAGCTCCTCGACCATTGCAAGTTTCAGCTCCAGGAGCAGACATGGTCGATCCCCCACTCACAGCAGGCCTTGCTTCGCAAAGCCCCTGCTCCGGGATCACACCTGGTGGGCGTGGCGATTTCCCCGACAGCAACGAGCCTTGCCTCGCAGGGCTCCATGCCAGGTCCCTGAAGTCAGCCACCATGAGGTTCGCAACAACAGTTAGTTTTGCTTCGCAAAGATCTAACCTTAAGTATAGCGACGCTCACCAAAAGAACTCCCGTTCCAAACCATGGAACGGCTCACCTTAGCAATCCCAGCGAACAGTATAACTACAAGTCCCGGGATTGGCTATTTGCCTTAGGAAAGCTAAAATACGGTGAAAGGAGCCTGGCCGTTGGAACCAGGAAACCTTCGTAACCTAGAAACTACGTGGGAAAAGACATCAGCCGTTAGAGCTTCAAGTGGGAAGTGCATAGGTTTTGGCCGTTGGAACCAAAACCTCATGCGCCCCTACAACAGTTTCTACCGTATAAAAGTCTACCCTAAGCGCAAAGATAAATAAAGAACTCGGAAGAAAAGAAAGGAGAATGCTATAATTATGGCAATTATGTCCGCAATGAAAAACTCAAATGAAAAATAATTAAAGATAAAACCCCTTCAAGCATTGGGGGTAGCTGCAGCTTCCACGACCGCGGCCTCGGGGGCATCGGCTTCAACTGAGGCTGGCGGAGTCGGCTCATTGGAAGGCGGAACTTTGTCACGGGAAGGTTCAGAGGTCCCCACCTCTCCAGGATCTCCCGCCTCAGGGGCTCCAGCACGTTCGTCAATGTTGTAAGTTTGGACGTACGCCTCTGGGCCTTGATCCCACACGAGTAGCTTCTCCCTCATGGCTTTGGCATCCTCTCCCAGATAGCCTAGTACCTCCGGGTTCACTTTCCAGAGTTGATGCATGAGGACCACATGCGATATATTAATCGTCCTGGTCAGTATCACCTCAGCATCCTCCTTCTCCTTCAAGCGCTCCGCCTCGGAGGTTGCCAGCTGTGCCTCCGCGACAGCTAATTGAGCCCTTACTTTGTCCATCTCGGCCTTGGAGGCATCCCGATCCCCCTTAAGAGAATCAATCTCCTTGCGCTGCTCCCTATTTTGGTTCAGCACGGATTGCTTCTCGGTCACATGCCCCCTGGCAGTGAATTGCAAGGCCCCGATCTCTTTATCCTTCTCGGCGAGCCCCAACTGCAGCATAGACACGAGATCCCTGCTCCTCTTATGGAGTTGCTCCTCCTCGTGCAGCTTACTCTAAAGAGTGGAATATTCCTCTTGCTGCTTAAGGAGGAGATCATTTTTTGATTGCAAGCGGGCTTCCAAGGTATCCTTCTCCACCCTGGCTTGGGACAGCTCTTCCCGGAGCTTGGAGTTTTCGGCCTTCATCCCATCCGACCGCTGTCTAAACTCATTCTCTGCCTTGGCCCGGTACTCTTGATATTTGGCAAGATATTTCTTGTCCGCCTCTTCCTCAGCCGTGCGCCGGGCCTGATCAATCTTCTCCGAAGCCGCCAAGGCCTGTTGGGTCAGTTTCTGCTTCTCCGCCTCCAAGGCCTGGCGAGCTAGCTGGCTCTCCTCCAGCTGAACCAGAACTGCACCAACCTCCCGGAACGAGCGTTCCGCGATCATAGAGGCCTGCAAGGAAAGACAACAGAATGAGTTAACCCGGACCAAAAGACAAATGATCCCAAAACACAACAACTGACGGCTTACCCCGGACAATTGCTGCTTCACGGCATGTGTCAGCAACAGCGGATCCTTACTGCTACTGATGGCCCATTTCTCATAATTGAGCTCGCACAAGCTCAGGGCCATGTCCTCCATCATCTCCGCTCCGAACGGCGCCAATGCACGTCCAAGCCTAGGCACCAGCCTCTTCTCCAAGGCTGGGCCATCCAAAACCGCTCCAGCCGGGTGAAGAGACCGCACCCCCTCGGCCAACTCAGCTCTCTTCACGGCAGACAAGTTGTCTGCCCTTCCCTGGGTAATGGCCTTCTCAGCCTCCAACCGTCTCTTCAAAAAATTATCGGCCCGTCTTACACCCTCCAGGAGGGCAGCGGGGAAACGGGTTGGTTTCTGCGGGAAGTGGAACTTCAGGCCAGGCAGAGGAAGGTTTGTTGGCTGAGAAGAAGGAGACCCCGAAAGGGTGGACTCCCTTTGGGCTGGAGGAGGAGGCAGACGGGGTATTAAGGCCCCGGTCTGTTGCTTTTGCTGCTGCGGCAGCGGAAGTAATTGCCCTTGTTGCTGCTGCTGGTTTGGATGTTGTAGTTGCTGCCGCTGTGGCGTTGGTGATTGTCTCTGTTGTTCTTGTTGCTGCTGTTGTTGTGGTTGTGGTTGTTGTCGTTGCTGTTGTTGTTGCCTTCGACCAGGAGAAGAGTGTCTAAGGCGTTTCTTCTTAGCGCCCTCAGCATCTTCTCCGGGACGCTTGCTCACCCCAGCTGTCTTCACGGGGAACACAAGCCCTTCCCCGTCGTTGCTGCTACTCGAGACCATCATAGTCTCGGAAGGCCCGTCGGCAGGAGACTTCTCTACCCCCAGAGACGCTTGCGCCTCGCCACTTGTCTTCTTGGGGGAGGCAGCTTTACCTCCCCTACCAGCCTTGGTCTTTCGTCCTTTCCCCGTGGACGGGTCTTGGCTGGTGGCAGCCTTCTTAATGAGCAAAGTAACCCTCCCCAACATCTTGGCTTCTGGATACTCTGCAAGAAACGTACAAAGCAAGGTTAACGAACCAACAAGCAATGAGAAAGAAGATAAGCGGAAGACAAGACAATCAACAACATAAAAGCACAAGCAAGCCCGCCAGTAGGGAACAAGAAACAAGAAAAAGAAAAGTTTGAAAGGGACGACCATGCACGAGAAACGTGGATGGCCTTCCCCGAGCAAAACAAAACACCGCTTCCTGCTCCAGGAAGCTCCCGTACTCCTTGAAGTCCGGGAATGACATGCTGAGGGAAGAAGGGTCAACCATGATGACACCTTCTGGCAGACTACCGTCACTCAGACACCCGAGGAGCTCATCTACCCTATCGAAATATCTGTCAAAAGGTATCCTACGCGGATCTAGCCTAAGGAAGCGGGGATCGAGCCCCATCTGAGAGGTCCGGGAAACCTCAGACAGGCTGGGGGTGTGGATCAATCGAAAACTAGTCTTACCTCTCCCGGAGGTACTAGCCCCCGGAGCCCCTTCGTTAGGGTAAGCCGCGGCGTGGCGGGCCTCGATCTCCTCTTCCTCCGGCTGGGGGTTGGGGAACCTCTCCGCCCAACTAGGAGATAAAGTATTCTCGTCCCGGGCTGCTTGGTTGATCACCTTGGACAGCTCCAGGGCAATCTGCTCCCGGATGTCGGCAGACACCTGACTTTGCCCCCTGCCACTCACTGGCTCGATGTTTTGGAAAGAGGCGAGTAGCCCATACTCCCTCAAAGATTCGGAGGTCACAAGTCCCTCCACTTTCAACTCTTCCTCAGAAAGCCCTTCGTAGAACTTGGACCTCCTTATCATCTCCGCATAGCGAGGTGTCCGTGGAACGACTTCTGCAAAATTCAAATATAAGCATTAGAGATCCTCCCAAAAGGCAAATCAAACGAAAAGAAACAAAGTCGAAAAGGAGAGGAAGGAGCACTTACCAGGGATTTTGAAGTCCAAAGACAGGGCTGGCACCCTCTTCAGCGGGAAGCCAGTCGTCAGGAACCAGTACTCCCGGAGGTCTGGAACCCTCGCGGTATGACAGGTGGGGCACATCACGTCCGGGTGCCTTTCCAGCCTGTAAAACCCACCTTGTCTGAATGACCCCTCATAGGCTGAGACTTCAACCCGTAGAAGTACAGCACCTCCTCCGGGGTAGGAGCTTCCAGTTTCCGGGACTTGCAAAAGATGAACCACCCCGCTAGGAGCTTGTAGCTGGGAGGAATCAACTGGAAGGGGGCAATCCCCGCCTTCACACAGAAATTGGCAAAGTAACTTCTTAGGGGAAAGTGCGCCCCACACACAATGTGTGCCCAGCTCCAGGAACCAAAGCCCTCGTGACTCTGGCTAGCCGACTCGCCCAGCACCGACAGACGGTGCCACATCAGACCTGGGATGTTCTTCAGGCCTGCCTCGGAGGAATACAGCTCCAGCATGCCATAATTCCTGAAAAGGTTCGGCTTTTGGTCCATCTCCCAGATTGAACTATTGGAAGTCGGTGGGCTAGCCGCGACCACTTTCGCCTTTCCTTTCCCCTTTGCACCAGCGACAGGGGAACCCTTCTCCTGGGCAGAATCAGCCTCCCCCAGAGCAAGGAGTTGTTCCTTTGAGATGTTCGTCACTGGACAAAAGAAAGAAAGAAGAAAACACTCTAAGCAGTCAGCACCCTTGTCATACCCTAGTGGTATCAAAGGCGTCAGGGAGACCCTCCCCGAAAACTGCTTGGAGAGGCTCCCACCGAGCTTACCGAGGGATTGGCACCATGCCACCCGAAGGGCAGCAAGGAACCAGACTCAGACTCCGAGCCTAAGCCCACCAAAAGAAGTGTTTTTCCAGAGAAAGACACCCTAAAGGCGTTCATGCTTATACCCTAAAACAGCAAAACAAGGAACGACTTTCCAAACGCAAATCGTCAAAGCATGCAAAAAAGGCTACTTATCGACTCACATCAATCACATGCCTACCAAAGCCCTATTCACGCATGCACATAAGCGATGATAGCAGAAACCCCAACTCTAACAACTACCAACAACCTAAGGTTTGGGAGGAAAGAGCAAAGTAGAAATACTTACTGATATTTGGGTAGTCGGAGGTTGAAGGAGTAACCGGATCACTGCACAGCACAATCGCGAGAAGTAAAAGCTGCAAAGACGAACGGCGATTCAAACCCTGAACTTCGGCGAATAAGCCCACTGCCAAACTAAAAGAAAAGTTTCTAGATCCCTTACCAAAAGAGGTGGCAAGGAATGAAAGCTTGGAAGCCTGAGAGTTCGAAGGTTTGAAAATCTGAAAATCTGAAAGATAGAGAATTTGAAAGCGTAAAGAGGAAGAAAGGTCCGTTCCCTCGATTTTATAGCAGGGAAGAAGTCGTTTCGAATTCCTCAAATGGACGGTCCCGATCTTCCCATTCTGTGTGCATCAGATCCAACGGCTGGAGATGAAGCGACGATCCTATTTATGACTCCTCGGATGGGAATAAAGTATTTATTTCCCATCATTATACCACCTCGGGCCCGGAGTACCATTAAAAACCGTCAAATCATTACTCAAATGACTGACGCACGCATACTCAACCAGTCGCCTCACGCACACGTCTTGGTCGCAGAACCATTCCCAGCATGACGTGTGGTCCTTGCCGCACTTGAGTACTTGAGTTCAAACAGAAGAAATTCCCTTTCTTTTTCATACTAACACTCAGGCGGGAAAAAGGAACCCTTCCGGGAACACAGAAGGTGGCCCCTCGCCTAATCTAAGAAACCGAAATACCCGGAGGACTGTACAAGCTCCCGGATCTCTCAAAGCTCCGTGACCTTGGGGGGTAAATGTTATCCAGATTTCCGGATAGCGTTTAGATTGATGTCCTCGGGGAAGCAGAATTACCAATGTCTTTCACGGTAGGTGACCAGAGCTCGCGGATGGACAGAAAGGCTTCGCCTCTCCCGTTTAGTGTCCGGATTACTCTGTCAGGATTGCCGCCACAGCGAGAGATTGAGTTCGTCACAGAGTTGGTTCTGGGAGTAGAGCCAGTGTCCAAGGCACCTTACAGAATGGCTCTGGCAGAATTAAAGGAATTGAAGATTCAGTTGCAGGAGCTATTGGATTTAGGGTTTATCAGACCGAGTTTCTCGCCATGGGGTGCTCCAGTGTTATTTGTTAAGAAAAAGGATGGATCGCTCAGGATGTGTATTGACTACAGGGAGTTGAATAAGCTGACCATCAAGAACAAGTATCCATTGCCTAGGATTGACGATTTATTTGATCAGCTTCAGAGGAGTACAGTGTTTTCAAAGATTGATCTCCGATCAGGTTATTATCAGTTGAGGATCAAAGAAGAGGACGTACCAAAGACTGCTTTTCGGACACGGTATGGGCATTATGAATTTCTGGTTATGTCCTTTGGATTAACCAATGCCCCAGCAGCTTTTATGGATTTGATGAACAAAATTTTCAAAGATTATCTTGATAAGTTTGTGATTGTATTTATTGATGATATCTTAGTGTACTCCCAAACAGAGACAGAGCATTAGCATCATCTGCGCCTGGTGTTGCTGCGGCTGAGAGAGCATAAGCTATATGCTAAGTTTAGCAAGTGCGAGTTCTGGTTATCGCAAGTTTCATTTCTGGGCCATATTATCAGTAAGGATGGGTTACTGGTCGACCCAAGTAAGGTAGAGGCAGTAAGAGATTGGCCTAGACCAAACAATGTTCCTGAAGTTAGAAGTTTCCTTGGACTAGCAGGTTACTACCGGCGGTTTGTAGAGGGGTTCTCTAGTATTGCTACTCCATTAACAGAATTGACAAGAAAGAAGACCAAGTATGGGTGGACAGATCGATGTGAGAACAACTTTAAAGAGTTGAAGCGACGATTGATTACTGCACCAGTGCTGAGCCTGCCGACAGATGATGAGAAGTTTGTGGTCTACTGTGACGCTTCTAGACATGGTCTGGGTTGAGTGTTGATGCAGGCTGGGAAAGTGATAGCTTATGCATCAAGGCAATTAAAGGAGTACGAGCAGAGATATCCCACGCATGATCTGGAGTTAGCTGCAGTGGTATTCGCACTTAAGGTTTGGAGACACTATCTGTATGGCGAAAGATGCGAGATATACACTGATCACAAAAGTTTAAAGTATTTCTTTACCCAGAAGGACTTGAATAAGCGCCAGAGGTGGTGGCTAGAGTTGGTAAAGGATTACGATTGTGATATCCTATACCATCCTGGGAAGGCTAATGTAGTTGCTGATGCATTGAGCCGGAGGGGCCCAGGACAGTTGTATAGTTCGAGGCAGATATCTGACAGATTAGTTGAAGAGATGACCAGAGCAGGTATAGAGTTAGTGGTTGGTAGGTTAGCCAACATTACTCTTCAGTCAACGCTCCTTGAGAGGATTAAGGAAGCACAGGGAATGGATCCCCAGTTAGTTGAACGTAGAGAGAATGTCCTAACTGGAGAAGTCAAGGACTTCTCTATCTCTGAGATGGGTTTATTGAAGTACAAAGGACATATTTGTGTTCGATCCAGATATTCAGCAAGCGATTCTGGACGAATCTCATACCACTCCCTACTCTTTGCACCCAGGTTCTACGAAGATGTACCATGACTTGAAAGTTTTTTATTGGTGGTCAGGCATGAAGAGGGATGTGGTGGACTATGTGGCCAGATGCTTGACCTTTCAGCAGATTAAGGCTGAACATCAGAGGCCAGCAGGGTTATTACAGCCTCTAGGGATTCTCGAGTGGAAATGGGAGGATATTGCCATGGACTTTCTGGTTGGATTGCCGAAGACCGTGGGTCAGCATGACTCGGTGTTGGTGATTGTGGACAGGTATACTAAGTCCGCCCACTTCTTACCTGTGAGGGCGACTTATACTGTGGAGCAGTATGCTGAGATATATGTGAAGGAAATTTTTCGACTTCATGGGGCTCCGAGGTCGATAGTTTCTGATAGAGACCCCACCTTCACCTCCAAGTTTTGGGAGAGCCTGCAGAAGGCAATGGGCACACGACTACGGTTTAGTACCGCTTATCATCCTCAGACAGATGGACAGTCTGAGAGGACGATTCAGATACTGGAGGATATGTTACGAGCTTGTGTGCTGGATTTTGGGGGATCCTGGAGTAGGTATCTCCCTCTGATTGAGTTCTCGTACAATAATAGTTATCAGGCGACTATTGGAGTGGCTCCGTATGAGATGCTGTATGGGAGAAAGTGCAGGTCACCGATAAATTGGGATGAGACAGGTGAGAGAAGATATTTAGGTCCTGAGTTGGTTCAGAGGACAAATGAGGCAATTGAGAAGATTAGAGCTCGTATGCTCGCCTCCCAGAGTCGCCAGAAGAGTTATTCAGACCTGAAATACAGGAGCGTGTAATTTCAGGTTGGTGATCATGTGTTCCTCAAGGTTTCACCCCTGAGAGGAGTGAAACGATTTGGCATTCGGGGCAAGCTGAGTCCCAGGTTTGTTGGCCCCTTCGAAGTTCTGGAACGAGTTGGAGAGGTGGCTTACAGGTTAGCAATGCTTGTAGCTCTATCAGGGGTTCATGACGTGTTTCATGTATCCATGCTCCGGAAGTATGTATCGGATACTACTCATGTGTTGAGCTATGAGAACTTGGAGTTGGATCAGGACTTATCATACGAGGAGAAGCCTATTCAGATCCTTGATAGGAAGGACAAAGTATGCAGAGCAAGACCATCTCCTTGGTTAAAGTGTTGTGGAGGAACAGCAAGACTAAAGAGGCGACATGGGAGCTTGAGTCTGATATGCGGGAGCGGCATCCCGAGTTGTTCAGGTAATTTTGAGGACGAAATTCTTGTAAGGAGGGGATAATTGTAACACCCCAAGTTTCTAATGAGGTTTAAGACCTTGTTTAGCGTGCCTGTAGGGAAATAAATGAATTAACATGATAATATATGAATTTGAATGAATATGTTATTAGTAATGCATGTTTAGGTGGTATATAGATGCATGTGGGCCCCGTTTGTATGTTAGGGGTAAACTGGTAATTTTAGCCCGTTGAGGGCATAAATGTGATAATTGTATTATGTGATTTGTGCCATTTGAGTGTGGTGTTTTTATTGTGATGCACGCGTCGATACGGTCCTAGTGAGCTAATTAGTCTAAAAGTCACAACGGGATTTTGTACCCGGCTCGGGAGGAGCCTAGGGGTACTTTAGGAATTTCGTAAGTTGAATTGAGAACTAAAGGTTATAGTTATTGGCGATTGAGTAACCTGTGTAATCGTTTGTAACTGCTTTGAGTAACAAGTTTTAGATGGAAAATGGTAGAATTGAAATAGAAGTGAAAGGACAAGAGTGCTCTTGAAGGTTTAGTTAGGAAGGATTATTAGGAAGGGGTAAAATGGTCTTTTGGCAAGGGATTTAGACAATTTTCAGTTGGGTTATTGGGGTACACGGTTTGGGCATTGGGTCATTTGATGGTTTTGATAAAAATTGAAGAGAAGAAAAACTAGAAGAAAGAAAAAGCTAGGGCAAGAAGAAGAAAAAGAAGAAGTGTAGAAGAGGCTGAAGTGGGAGTTTAGGAGGAGATCAAGGAAGCTTTTGGGTGAATTCTCCACTTGAGGTAAGGATTTTATGCACATTTAAGTTTGTTTTATGTTTTGATTTGAGAAATCTAAAGCATGAGTTAAGCATTTTAATGTTTTGGTTTGAGTTTGCTGAAATTAGAAATCAAAGGGTGGATTTTGGGTGTGATGGTGTTTTGATCTTGATTCTAGTGTCTATAGGTTGTTAGATGGTTCATATGAAGTTTTAAATTGATCTTGGGGTTTAGGTATTTGTTTGGGATGATTTTGGGAGGTTGTAGCTCGGGAAAAACGCAAGAGAAAACCCAGAAATCTAAGTTCGCGAAGGAGCGTCGCGGCCCTGTTCTTGGGCGCCGCCGCGCGAGGATGCTTCAGGATGTGGCCTAGCCGCTGGGCTCCGTGTCCCTTGAGGGGAGTGCCGCGGCCCTAGGCCATTTTGGCAGCCAAAAAGTTGGGTTTTTAGGGCTTTTCCCTGGGGACGCGGGGGATGGTTCCAATGTATTGTTTTAAGGAATTAGAGGTCCCGAGAGTACGTGATTGGTCTGGGGAAGTGGTTTTGGGTTTGGTTAGTATTAAAAGTGTTTTATGTGTGTTGTGACTAGGATTTCAGAAAGGCTTGTGCTAGAGGACCGTGCTTGTGACCTTGGTGCATCAGGAAAGCTCGAGATACAGGTAAGAAAATTGTAGCACTCGAGAACAGGGCATGGGCCCATAGTGTTATTGCAGGGCATGGCCTTAGATTGTATTATGTGCTAATGTATAACCTTAAATGAATTATCATATGATTGAAAGATTATTTCGAGATGTACTATATGTGTGATTATAATGAAATGAACGACTAAGGCCGAGAGCGGCGAAGGCTAAGAACGATCGTGGGGCCGGAAGTAACACCTAGCACATGGGATGCTTATAGTCAGGGTGGGACCTAATGGATACATGAGTTATCCTTACGGTAAGGATCGAGACCCCAGGCTTGGGTTAGGCCTCTGGGGCGGCATGGCCGTGTTTGTTCAGTCTGATGGTTTTCCTGTTTATCAATGGATTTTATGTTGGTATAATATATGCATATGTTATGTACTGTTTGAGTTTTCTTGCTGGGCTTCCGCTCACGGGTGCTCTGTGTTGCAGGTAAAAGCAAGGGGCCAGTCATCCAGCCATGAGTATGGAGAGCGTGGGGGCAGCGCGTACCTATTCGGCCTGCCTGACTGCTTTGGTTGGGGGCATTTTGAATATGGCTGTATTAACTTGTTCTTTTGATAGTCAATCAAGTGTAAATCTATTGTTGAGTTGTAAATACTTTGTAAACCTTATTTTTGGGATCCCAGATGTTGATACTTAAATTTTTAATGAAACTAAATATTTTCAAAGATTACAGCCTTAACTTCCGGTTAGTCACACTTTGGTCTTTGAAAACCTCGTAGAGTCAGTTAGTTGCACAGTTCTGTTTTAAACTCACTTAGTAACGGCTCTAAGGTAGTAGGGCGTTACACTAAGCCTTATTTGCAAATTTGGGACGCTACAGAAAACTTCAAAATAGTTTTTTAGAAAACAGTGACAAAGACTTTATTAGACAAAATCAGTCAAGAGAATGTGATTGACATATTGATAGAGATGCTTCAATTTTCTTTAGGGAAAGTGGGAGATTGTTGGGAATAATTCCCTTAAAGCAATTTTAGTTGACAAATGTTTTAAATGAAATAAATAATTGAATTGAATTAATACATATATATAGACTATGTTCGATATTATATTGATAATATTAAGTAAAAGTAAAAAATATCAAAGTTTATCTATGTGGTCTTAGTCTCACACTGGTGTGAGAGGCTCAAGATTAAGATAATATGCTTAAAACAGTTCGTAGTAAAATAAAGTTATGGAATCTTTAAATTAATTACTGCTAGTATGGCCCACTAGTATTATGAATACATGTGACCTAGATCCGGGGTACTAGTGTAGTTGGACACTTTAGTGGAGGTACTTTGCATGTTGAGAGTATGTAGAACTGGACCAGATGTGATTTGTTAATACTTGTTTAAACATCGTCTCATAGTATTAACCAAACACATCAAACGATGATCATATACACGATGATCTCAATCCTGAGGTTGCTATGAACTCTTATATATGTCATCTGATCCTTTGATTCATACATTAAGGTTTTTGAGAATGATCAGGCTAAGAACAATTATTTTGGGGACTCAATGATGTATATGGCTAGGGACGTAGTTTAACAGATATGGAATCTATATGTAATGCCCTAGATAGCCAAGACCATTACACTGTGTGTTTATAAAGGTGCAAGACTTTCTAATCAAGTCAATTAATTAGAAACGTGTTACTGATACTACAGTTGAACTAGGGTTAAAATATTTTGGTCTCAAAAGTTATATTTTTTTATAATCAAACATTTTCTTTTACATGGGATCCCAAAAGTAGTAAAGTTATAAGACAGTTTACAAAATTCCGGGATTAAAATACAGTTACTAGCCACTCTAAGGAAAAACAGACTATTAGGCTTTTCTCATCTTGCTCCACTCCTCGGCCGTGGGGGCCGATCAGCTGATTATGTACATTCAACCCCTAAGCTCTCCATCTCAGGACTAGTCCAACTCGCCCTTGCCTAACCTGCACCACGTAGCACCCGTGAGCCAAGGCCCAGCAAGAAAACACAACAACAGAGCATAATCATCAAGCAAAAAACCAGATAACCGACACAGCATAATCATATACTCAACAGTTCAAACATTCACGTTATTTAACTATTCAGCATACCAAGTACATCATTTCATATCAATAATCAATTCACATATGATAACCAAGGTTAACGCCCTTAGGCCGCACCCTATATTAATCCCACTGACTCCGGCCCGCTTAAACCGAGCTCAGTGAATATTAAGCTGTACTCAGGTACCAGTGGCCGAGTCGCGCCCTGTGCGCAAGTATTGTTTACGGCACCCTTAAGCCATTTATCACATGTCCCATGGCATAATACCATCTATGACATCATACAGATATAGGGCTCTTAGTCGCATCCCAAACACATAACCGGATGCAGTTTTCTTACCTTTAGGTTCCGATAGATTTGTTCAATTCAATCCTCAAGCATGATCCCGTCTGAGCTCTAGCGTACACCTAGTCACGGTCACAAATTAGAACCAACTCCAACCTTCAATTCAAAAACCTAGCCTCAGGACCAATCCCGAGCCCTCGATAAACCCTAATTCCACCAAACGGGGTGGTGGAATCAAACCTCGAGCCCCCGGGCAAAAACCCTAAGAAATAACCCAACACCCCTTTCTGGGAATAGGGTAGCGCTACAACGCCCTAAAGTGGACACTACAACACTACAAGCAGAGCCAAAAATGCCCCAGACCACAAAGCCAACAAACCCTGCATTTTCTTCCTTCGATTTTTCCCAAGCCAAACCTTTCCAAAACTCTTCCAAACTTCAACAAAACATCAAAACAAGCCTACCAACATCTCCAACTCACCCCAAATGACCCAACCATAAGAAATCCAATCACATGCACCCCAACACACAAAAACACCTTGGCTGAACTTAGAGCTCGAACACTCAAAAGAAATCAACTAAAATCACAGAACTTAAAGCTAGGATTTCTTACCTTTGATGGATGAGTTGAACCTAGGTTATCTTCTACACTTCCTTAGCCTTCACATCCTCATACCCTTAGGTTTAATTCCCTAGAATTCCCACAGAAACTCAGATTAGAAAACCAATTCAATACCAAAACCAAGAACTGAATATCAACCTCAAAACCTTACCTCAAGTGATGAATAATCCTTGCTGAACTCCCAAACCTGATCAAAATCCCAAGTGAAAAGTCTTAGCCTAAAGCTCCTCTGAATTTTAGCTTCAAGAGACCTCAAGAATTGAAGAGGGAATCCCAAACCGTGAGAGAGAAAAGACCTCTATTTCCTTCTTCCTTCTTTCCTTTTCTTTCTTTTCTTCAGACTTCTAAAACCTTTTACATATTCCACTAAGGTATAAAGCTTAATAATACTTATCACTACTTTTAACTCAAATGACCAATTTTCCCTCCCACTTGAAACCATGTTTTTAAACATCTAAAGGGCATTTTAGTCATTACACCCAATTCCCGCTAATTCCTTGAATGTCTCTAATATTTACCGCTTACTTCCCGACACCTAACTAATCACCAATTATATTCTTCAATATCAAAATAGACTCCAATATATTCTCTAAATACCCTCAAGCTCGCCCTGAGCCGGGTATAAATCCCCACCGTGACTTTTTCGCTAAACCGCTCACTAGGATCGCCTCGAGTCACAGATTACAAATATATCCACATAATAATGGGGTCTCAACAATTTATCACAGATATTTACATTTATCCCCTCAACGGGCCAAAATTACGAATATCCCATTCTAACCTAATCAGGGCCTACATGCATACTAATACACATAGACATGCATCACAGATATTCAAATAATCATATAACATGCTTTTAATCATTTAATTACATGTAATCCAGTTATGCCCTCCCGACACACTAATCAAGGCCCTTAAGCCTTATTAGTAAATTTGGGTCGTTACAACTATCCCCTTCTAAGGAGAATTTCGTCCTAGAAATTTACCTGAATAATTCAGGATACTGATCTCGCATCGCTGTCTCAATCTCCCAGGTCGTGTTCTCGACCCTACTATTCCTCCATAACACCTTAATAAGAGGAATCGTCTTATTCCGTAGTACTTTATCTTTTTGTTCAAAAATCTGAACCGGGTGCTCCTCATAGGCTAGATCTTTTTGCTATTCCAAATCTGCATACCTCAACACATGTGTCGCAACTGAGACTTACTTCTGGAGGATAGAAACATGGACTACATCATGGAATCCTTACAGTGATGGTGGCAAGGCTAACCTGTAAGCCACCTGACCGATCCTTTCTAGGATCTCAAAAGGTCCGATGAACCTAGGGCTTAGCTTGCCCTTATTTCCGAACCTCCTCACCCCTTGCAATGGTGAAACTCGGAGAAATACATGGTCCCCAATCTGGAACTCCACATCCCTATGCTTGGGATCAGCGTAGCTTTTCTGTCTGCTTTGTGAGCCGAGCATCCTAGCTCAGATCTTCTCTATAGCTTCACTTGTCCTCTGAACAATATCTGGCCCCAAATACTTCCTCTCAACCATCTCATCCCAATGAATGGGTGATATGCACTTCCTTCCATATAACATCTCATAGGGAGCCACCCCAATTGTTGATTGGTAACTATTGTTATATGAAAATTCAATCAAAGGGAGATACTTACTCAATGATCCCTCAAAGTCGATCACACACGCTCTAAGCATATCCTCCAACACCTGAATCGTCCTCTCAGACTGTCCATCAGTCTAAGGATGAAAGGCTGTGCTGAACTTCAACTGAGTCCCCATAGCCTTTTGCAAACTACCCAAAAACTTGGAGGTAAAGATAGGATCCAAGTCTGACACTATAGACTTAGGAACCCCATGGAGACGTACAATTTCCCTCACATACAACTTTGCATACTGATCCATAGTATATGTCGACCTCACTGAATGAAAATGGGCTGACTTGGTGTATCTGCCCACTATCACCCATACCGAATCATGAAGCCCTACAGTTCTGGGTAAACCTCCCACAAAATCCATCGAAACATTCTCCCATTTCCACTCGGGAATACCCAAAGGCTGAAGCAGCCCTGCTATTCGCTGATGCTCAGCTTTCACCTGCGGCAAGGTTAAACATCTATCTACGTACTCCACCACATTCTTCTTCATCTCGGGATACCAATATAACGTCCGTAGATCCTGGTACATCTTCGTGGTACCCGGATGAAGTGAGTACAGCGTCGTATGTGACTCATCCAATATCTCTCGTCTGATCCCCTCATCATTCAGAACACAAATCCGTCTCTGATACCGAAGCAACCGAACCTCAGATATAGAATAGTCCTTAGCTATTCCCGCTAAGACATTCTCTCTAACCTCCTGTAGTTGAGCATCTACCAATTGCTCTTCTTCAATCCGCTCTTCCAGGGTCGACTGCATAGTAATATTGGCCAACCGGCCCACCACCAATTCTATCCCTGCTCTGACCATCTCATCAGCTAACTCTCTCGAGATCTGGGTGGAACTGTATAACTGACGTGGGCCTCTCCGGCTCAATGCATCCGCCACTACGTTGGCTTTCCCCGAATGTTAAAGAATATCACAATCATAATCTTTCACCAACTCTAGCCAATGCCTCTAACTCATGTTCAGGTTCTTCTGTGTAAAGAAATACTTCAGACTCTTGTGGTCAGTATATACCTCGCACTTCACCCCATACAGATAATGCCGCCAAATCTTCAGTGCGAATACCACCGCTGCTAGCTCCAAATCATGGGTAGGATACCATTGTTCATACTCCTTCAGCTATCGTGATGCATAAGACTTTCTCATTCTGCACTATTTCACAACCTAAACCCAACCTCGATGCATCGCAATAATCAACAAACTTCCCTTCCCCCGATGGAAGACTCAACACGGGCGCGGAAATAAGTTGTCTCTTCAACTCTTGGAAACTGTCCTCACACTTGTCTGACCAGATAAACTTCAAATTCTTCCGTGTCAATTCTGTCATCGGTGCAGCTATCTTCGAGAAGCCTTCCACAAATTGTCTATAATAACCTGCAAGAGCAAGAAAACTTCGCACCTCCGAGGCGTTCCTTGGCCTCGACCAATCCTTAACTGCCTCTACCTTAGATGGATCCACCTTAATCCCATCTGCACCCATGATATGTCCAAGGAATGTCACTTCTGGTAACCAAAATTCACATTTCTTAAACTTGGCGTACAACTGGTGCTCCCTCAACCTCTGTAGAACCTGCCGAAGACGAATCTCGTGCTCTGCCTCTGAACTGGAGTACACTAAGATGTCGTCAATGAAGACAATAACAAACTGATTAAGAAAGTCCTTGAACACCCTGTTCATTAAGTCCATAATGGTTTTTGGGGCATTGATCAAACCAAACGACATGACCAGAAACTCATAGTGCCCATACCTCGTTCAGAAGGCCATCTTTGGTATGTCCTCATCCTTGATCCTCAGCTAGTGATAACCAGATCGAAGATCAATCTTTGAGAACACCATCTTACCCTGTAGTTGATCGAACAAATCGTCAATCCTTGGTAGGGGGTACTTATTCTTGATATTCAACTTGTTCAATTCCCTGTAGTCTATACACATCCTCAACGTCCCGTCCTTCTTCTTCACAAACAAAACTGGAGCATCCCATGGCGGGTAGCTAGGCCTGATGAACCCCAAATCCAGAAGCTCTTGTAGCTTTATCTTTAATTCTTTCAGTTCTACCCACTACACCAAATACCCCTTTTCATAACAGATAAATATAACTTTGTTGAAAAAGTATTATGGTACATATATATAAATATATAAATGTGTGGGGCAAAGTAAAAGAAAAAAATGGCGGTATAATTTTGGGAGCCCGCATAAAAGTTATATTTTTTTCCTAATTCTTTTTTAACTACATTGTTCCACTCCGTCTGAGATTGACTCCCATCGTCGCCTACGGTGCGTTCGGCTCTTCGGCGTTTCCAATCGTTCGACTGTCTTTGGCTTCTCCGTTTCTTCTCTTCCCTCCATCCCTCAAATCTCCTCTTTCTCTCTCTCTCTCTCTCTCTCTCTCTCTCGTCTTTCTCTATCTCTCGGTCACTCCTCGTGGAGAGGCGAGGCTATTACTGCTTTACTTTTCGCTCCCTTCTCGTCGGTAGCGTGCATGATTGCATCAATTTCGATCCCGGTAAGTATATTTTCTTTTTCTGGTTTTAGATCTTACTTTGCTTCGCATTTATACAACTAACTGAGCATATTTATTTCATTTCCTAACATCTAAAAAAAACATGGACAATGGGTTTTTGTTTGTTTGGATTAAAAGAAAACAATTGAAAGAGGGAAGCCACCATTGAGGTTTTTTTCAATGGTTTTTTTGTGTAAGACATAAATGGGGTTTTGATTAGAATTGGAAACTTAGGTCACTTGGCTTGAACCCTTTTTCATTTGAGTTGTCAGAATTTTGTACCCACAAATATTGGCAACTTAGGTCACTTGGGTCAGAGCATTTTTGATGTATGTTATATCTCCTATGTTCATTATTTTATTTGGTGAATTTGTAACACAGATTAATGTTGATATGATTTGGATTCTCAAAACTAAGTCTCTTCTCTTTAAATATATCGTTAGTTCCTCTATTGTTTCTGAAGTTTTTGTGATTAATATAAATGTATTTGACGTGCACCACCACTTTCAGAACTTGACTTGGCAAGGTTTTGTTGATGTGGCTTAAGTTATAAAATTACTTTGTGGTGACAAGTTTCGCTTGTGATCTTATGGAAAACCACAAACTGCAAATTCTAGGGAAGAAAATTAGCTTTGAATATGTAAGTTTTCATGTCTACTTTATACCTAGGTCGTGGTATTTTCTTGGGCTTCTTTTTATTACAATGTAATAAAGAAATTTACATAATAAGGAGAGTTTCTTGTTATATTCAGCTCATTGAGCCATCAAGTTTGTTTTGTGTCTGAGACACTTCCAAGTGTGATTCACTAGATCAGATGCTTGACATATGTTTTAATGCTATATGTTTTAATTCACTAGAATCTCGTTACTGAAAATATTCTCATTGTTCTTCTATTATGTGAATTTACACCGGCATTGTTTATGTTATTAATACTTATACCTCTTTTGTTGTTATTTGGGCAGAGAAAAAGCTGTTGCAGTCCAAGTTACGCAAAGCTTCCACTGGTGGAAAATCCGTTGATGTTGCCCAGAGTAGTACACATAGGAAAGATGAATCTACTTCTACCGAAGATTTAGGTAATAATTTGTACTTGGGACTCTTATTTTTACTCTGAGAAGTCTCTCTGGGATATTGCTTGTGATTAAAACTTGATTTAATATGCAAAAATCAGTTTTGCTAATTCGTGCCTGTGGTATTTATGCTAGTCAAGAACTGGTCTTGATTCCTCTAAAAAAAAACAAAAAAAAAACTGGTCTTGATTGTTAAGGCTAAACAGCAGTTCGTTGTCCACTTGATTTGTACATCTAACCTTTTATTGTAGGGTCAGGTGTGAAGTCCAGTTAATTTTTTTTTATCTATCACACTATGCTGTATTATCAATAAGAATAACTGTATATTACCAATACCTCATTCGGGTTTAAGCTTACTAGTTTGAATCTATTTGAATCCACACAGAAAATGAAGATACCATTACCAATACCTTGAATCAGGAAGTGCAGGATACATCTTTTATTGGAATTGATGCCTCCAATTTTTCAATGTTGCCTGACAATGGCTATTCAAATATACCTCCTGATCAGATGAGAATGATTCAAAACATTAATGCATTAATTGCAGAGGTATCATCTATCTAATCATTTTCTTAAATCATTTCTTGCATGATTTGTTATTTTTCTACTCAAAAGATTTACTATTTCGAGCAAAACTAGTACATCAGATGATGTTTGTTTATATCATTTTTTTGCTAATGAAACAACTACTGTACATTTTTTTCTTGCAGTTGGCTATGGAGAAGGAAGAGTTGGTTCAAACTTTGGCGTCTGAGTCATCTCGTTGTTCTCAGTTGAAGGTAATGCAGATGTGATTTTTATCGTTTCTTTGTTAAATTGCAGTAAGCTAATTTTCTTTTAAGTTGCTGGTATTCAATTCATGTTGTATCTGGAGACATGGTTAAGCAAGCACACGCTTGGACTAACATATTTGCTTATGCTTGTTCAATGAATGAAGGAGTTGAACTATGAGTTGACCCGAAAACTTGAAGCTCAGACTCAAAGATTAGAGTTTTTGACTGCTCGAAGTATGGCTAATGAGAACATCTCTGCAAGACAACCTGATTCTCAGGATGTCCGTGAGAACATTCAATATGTCGATGAAGGCGACAAGGTACGTATCTTTTTCATCTTTCTTAATAACTATGCTAAACAAATAGAAGGAAAACTTAAATGGGCATTGTGGAAAAACTGTTTTGATTTTGATATTTTCACTTTAATTGTAAACATGTTTAATTTATTAAGTATGTTTGACAGTGGTTATTGTAAAATAAGTTCCATCAAACTGGTGGATTGTGTAAATGTGCATCTTTCGGTTCGAAAAATGGTTTGATGGTGCCCTTCAAACCATAATTTTGTTGGTTTGTTATGTTAATATTTGTCTTAACAAAGATTTAGTTAGCTTGTTATTGTGTTAATAACAACACTAAAATCTAATAGATTTAAAAAAAGTATTATACATATGCATATATCATTGAGCTGATGATCAGGTCTAATCTCACCCTTTCTCTGTCTATATACATATATATATTTATATGGTATATGTTCCCCCTTTTTTTTTTCTTTTTTCTTCTATTATTGTATTTTATAAGATTAGAAATGAGTAGAAATTTTCATGAATTCTATTTCTTTGGGTAATACCTTTTATTGGTTTCTTTTTGTTCATTATGTACCAGGGTAAATGATTATCAAATGGGCTTTTCTTATTCATTTATATATTTATGTTTTGAATTATTTGGATGTATGTGTTTTAACTTTTTCTTCCTGGGGTTGGGGTGGCCTTGGGATTACATTTTTTTTAAAATGTTTTCATCTTTGTTTCTTTACTACATCACTATATGTCATGAATCTTTTCGTTTTAAACATATTTTTGTTTTGTACTGAAAGAGCTAGTTAGCAGAATGATTCATATAAATTTTTGGTTTTCAGCGGCCTGGCACCGATTTTTGGAAAAAGATTTTATGTTGCCCTGTTGATGGAGAGAAAATTTGAATAGTTGGATAATAAATTGATTATGATACTGGGTTTATCTTCTGTTTCTTCATTTTTTTTATATAAAAATAATAATAATTTGCTTTCATTTACATTAGTTTGAAGGGCCTATGCAAATTCTTTTATGTCTCAAGACATGTAACATGTTATTAGTTTTGTACTCCAGATTAGATTTGTATTCAAAATAATTTAGCCATGTAATAATTGCTTTCTTGGATACAGTATGGAAGAGGCAAAAAGAAAATTTATGCTTGTAGCACAACAACTTACGCAGGCTTTCAAGCTGTAATGACCGAAGAAGAGTCAGAGAAGTTTAATGGTAGTTTAATGTGACACAAAAGTTTACTATCGAAAGTTTATGGAAGTTCAATAGTCATGATCTTAACTTTTTGCCTTGAACAGGTCTACCTGGAGTTATCTTCGTACTCCCTTATTCTTACATCCATCCACAAAACAAGGAGTGTGGAGGTATTTAACATGATCTTTTGTTTGTTTGTTACAATATCTATTTATTGTGTACTCAGTTGCATTTATATCCAATGATTTTTAGAGAACTAGATTATATCATAGACTATAGTTGGACCTGTGTAGCACTTATTTATTTATTCAAGTGTTGTAGGCTCAGTTGTAAATTGTTGATTGAAAGTTTCTGTTCTGGATTTATTTTCTGTAGATGGTGTTGCGCCTCGAGCTAAGATGAACCAGCAAAGGTCACGGCGTTTCAAGACTGCTAAGGATGTAGCTGAGGAGGTGAGTTTTGTTGTCTTTGAGCTCTGAAAATTGCCTCTATTATCTGTTATGATTGGGGTAGTGTTTTAAGATCCAACACTCGTTAAGAACACAATCAAGGACGTATTACAAGAACAATGAGAGTAGTGTAAACTAGCAAGATGTAAATGGCAATATATGTTTATTTTGGACCTTTCATGGTTTTTGTGTCCTCTTCACAACTTTAAGAATAACATGGTGCATCATATATACTTGGTTTATTTCATCTGTTGTAGGAATTTGGGCTAAAATTTCTTGACAGGCTCTCTTTCTCCATCAATTGGAAACCTTATTAACATGAAATCCTTGTAAGCTTACCTAAAATTTTAGCTTGGAATTAACAAGATTAGTATGATATGTTAAAAATATTTCTCTCCACTTGATCATTATTTTTTGGCAATTACTAGGGCCTTAAGCGCAAATGAACTGTCAGGGGAGGTACCAAAGGAATTGGGACTACTTGCAAGTTGAAAGTGCTTGTCATATATTAGACCATATTTTTCCTCATTTATTGTGTTTAGTTTTAATATTTGATTATAGATGCTTGCCTTATATTGAGCTCTAATTTCAAAAAATAAGAGAACGTCACTGGTTCTATAGCAGGATTGTACATGACCAAACCAATGTTTGATTAGCTTATATTTGATTATACTCTATTTGATTAGCTTAATGGTCCATTGATTGTGAAGAAAACATAAAAACTAAATTCTTCTTTTGCTAATTTTGGATATAGCATGCTCTCTTTTATGTTAGTAGACTTCCAAATCTTTGAAGTTAGAACCTTCTTTGTTTACTCTTATATGTGTTGTGGTGCTTAAGTATAGATGACTGTTAATTAGTTGTGGTGCTTAAGTATAGATGACTGTTTGATCTTATATGTGTTCCTAGTTATGGTTGTTGTGGTGGTATTGTTTTTGTACCAGTGGCAGCAAGGAGTTATTTAAATATTTATAACTTGATTAGTGTGCATTAATATAATTAGGGGTGTGCATAACATGGTTCTCTTGTTCTGTTTTGATAAATGTTCCTTGCATATTAAACTACACATTGTGGAATGTGTCCAGTATATAATATAAAATATTCAAAAGCAGCATGCTCAAGTGGTAGATTAAGTAAATCTTGCTGTCTAGGTTATGGAATCTCATTAATTATAAATTAAAATTGTTACTATGTCAAAGGAATTAAAATACACATTGTGGAATGTGTGTTCAGTATATAATATAAAATATATGCTCAAGTGGTAGGTTAAGTGTGAGTAAGGGCGCAGTAATTTTGTTTCTTATGTGTATTGTTTAGGCTCCTCCAGTTTATCTACCAGAAAGGAACTTGCCTCCACCTCCTGCATATGTGATGAACAACCTGGTGACTGAAACAAATATGTATCAACACCATCCACCCCAGAAATTGATATGCTCTGTTATGTTTGGTTCTTGTGGGCTTCTTACTTAGGGATAGTTCAAAAGTGTTCTTCTTCTTTGTATTTTTTTGATCTGAAAGCATGCTGTATAAACTTTATTGCATGGTCCTCTCTTGATGATGCCTTGTCTTCTGATTTTATAAGTATTTTTTCGTTGTAACAAAAGTTGTCTTTGAGTTGTTCCTTGAGTCACTGCCATGTGCATCTTGTTCAATACATTCAGTGACTTGAAGGTATGTCCTTGTTTGACTTCAGTTGATTAGTGAATAATATTGTAAAGTTTGGCAAAAATGCAGGTTGATACCGCTAGTAATTTTGCTGACTTTGAACTTCTCTTTTGCAAAAATGCAAAAATGCAGACATATGAGTAAATTGAGTTATTATTGTAGCTTTTTTTTAATCAGCTTTGGCTGACCTCCAGTTTTGGGCTTTTGTTTTGCTTGTTTCTTAGTTTTAGCTCTCGGACTTGGAAATTGTGATAATCATGCCGTGACCCAATTTTTGTTTAAATCCTTTGATGCGTTCCTCATATTAATCTAGATTTTAGGATTCTCATCTTTAATAGCTGAAATTTTTTTTTTCTATTGGCAAAAGTGACATGTTTTATGTTATATTTTGGGGCATGTTATTGTTTAGTTGAAGGTGAAAGGGTTTGAAATACAAAGAGAATTCCCATTACTAATGGAATAGTAGTCTAATTTGTAATTAAGGCCTTTATATTGCTTCATAATTTACTGTCATATGGGAACAACAACAAAAGGCTGAAAGATTTCATAATTTTTAATTTACTGTCGTAAGATTTTCTAGTTGTGTTATGCTTCAATGAACTTTGCAAAGTTTGCCACCTATTATGTGCCACAGAAAATCTGTTTCTTATTGCAAAGTTTTAATATTGATATTTCTTTCCATGCTTATTTTTGCATGACTAGAGCTAATTTTCAGATTAAGCATGCCCAACATCTTACACTTGGGACTGCAGACTGGTTTGGTGAACTAGGGATTAGTGCTTCATTACAGGTTCATCACAGCTCTCTGTTGCACTCTAGTAACATACTGTAACATTTAAGATTGAGTTTTGAATTAAATGTTGGTTTCTGTGTGTGATACTAGATATGCATTTTTTTTTAAGAAACTACATAATTTAACAATGAAGTGTAGATAATCACTACAACAAAGTGAAGTAATTGTCACCTAAGGTTCTTATTTTAATACTTTTCCATAAAACTTGTGTATAATTTGGAAATATCTTGTCTTGAAAAGAATTTGGATATGAGACTCGGTGTAGTCACCAAAGAAACTAAACCTTGTCTAACTGTAAGTCTTCTATATATCATATTAACTGAAAATCTAGCTTTCTAGAGACTACAGAGATATTGATTACTGCTAAATTATTCATGCTATATTATAGGAAGATGACATGCTATTTAACTGAAACTAATCTAGATTTCTGATGAACACTTAGAATCTTGTGCAACTGGGATATCTAACTGAAACTACTCTAGATTTCTGATGTTTTGACAATACTAATTAACTAAAAGCTTCTTGAGCAATACCTGCTAGGCTGTGTGTTTTGCTTTAATGGGCATTGAGTGTGGTAAATACTGTTATTTTCCTGTGTACTGTGTTATGTTTGTTTCTTTCCACGTTAATGCTCTTGTCTTTTATCATTTTCCCAGGGTTGTTGAGATCAGCTGCACTTTGGTCAGGAAATTATATCCTAATCCTTATAGTGCTACTATAATGGCCATGGGTGTTAACATCGTGGCAAAGAGATTGAAATGGTAAGTTAATCATAATTGAGTTGCTCATTTTAGTTTGAAACTTTATGAAGTTAAGAATAAGTTTTATACAACAATGCTTATGGTTCAAGACAATTAAAAATAAACTGCACTCTATATGTTTTATATATTTCTCTAAAATGGCTAGATCCTTTTTCAGATTGGGGTTCTTGATTGAGTTTCTATCCCATGCTGCCATTGTTGGGTTCATGGGAGGAGCTGCCATTACAATTGCCCTACAGCAAGAATTTCACAAAGAAGACAGATATTGTCTTTGTTTTGCGCTCAGTGTTTAATTCAACCCACCATGTTGTAATATGATTTCTTAAGCCTAGACTAGTAGACTAAATATTGTAATTACATTTGAGTAATTAATAAAAATCTATTTATGTTACCTTATTTGGCTTCAACTTTCATATTTGTTTTCCTAGTTTTGTGCAAGTAAAAAAAGATTATGTTTCTCTAAGCTAAAGTGTAGTATAACACAAATAATGTGTTATACTAAAGTGTAGTATAACACAAAAAATGTGTTATACTAAAGTGTAGTATAACACAAAAAAAATGTTATATAATCGACTATAAATAACATAATTCAACACTTATCTATATATTAAAATAACACAGAAATTGTGTTATCGCTGACAGTACAATAACACATCTGTATAACACTGATAAAGTGTTATGTAAAGTACCCTAACCTACGATAACATAGTCGGTCTTAACATATCAGAAAGTGTTATCGTATGTTTTGATAACACATTTTCGGTGTTATTAAAAGCATTTTTTCTTGTAGTGACTGGTGCCATCCTATATGGTGCCCTCGACACTGGCTCTGTCCCTTGCGCCAACTCAATGACAAACAGAATCTCCCTACGCGACGGCGACCCAGGTAAGTCCTCGGGAAACAAATCTAAGAACTCGCAAACTAATCTAGCCTCTTCCGGTCCTGTTGGCTACACCCTGGTGGTATCCACCACACTAGCTAGGAAACCTATTCATCCTCCTTGTAATAGGTCTCTAGCTCTCAGCGCTGAAATTATGGGTATGCGAGGTCCATGCACCGCTCCCACAAAAACAAAGGGATCTCTGCCCTCTGGCTCAAAGGTCACCATCTTCTTCCTGCAGTCAATAGTGGCTCCATATCTAACCATCCAATCCATACCTAAAATCATATCAAAGTCCTCCATACTTAACTCAATCAAGTCTACTGGCAACTCACTACCATCAACTATCGCTGGCAGTGCTCTAATCCACCTCCTAGAAACTACCAGTTCCCCTGTAGGCAAAATAGTCCGAAACCCTGAAGTATAATACCCACTAGGTCTACACAGTCTATCAATCACCTTACTAGAAACAAACGAATGTGTAGCACCAGCGTCTATCAATACAGTAAAAGGAGGGCTAACGCTAGAAAGCTGACCTGTCACTACTAAGGGACTAGCCTCGGCCTCTGCCTCCGTCAAGGTGAACACTCGAGCTGGAGTCAAGTTGTCCACCTTCCTCGCATCTCCCTTCTTCACTGTTAGGCAATCTTTCTTGAGGTGTCCCACCACCCCACACACATAACAAGCCTTAGCCCAACACTCGCCCGGATGGCATCTTCTGCACCTCGTGCACTCAGGATAGGTCCTCCATAAATCGCCGCCTCCCTGATGGCCACCCTGAGTACACCGACCTTTCTTATCAGAACCAGGAGCGGTCAAAGCATCAGTGGTCTTCCTCTTCAAATCCCTGGGGCCTCCGCTCCTACCAAAACCAGAATATGGAGGCACCGCCCTACGGCCCTCCCGCCTTGCTACACTGTCCCTCCATATCTTATTCTTCGCTTCCTCAGCAGTAAGAGCCTTCTCTACAGCCTAGGCATAAGTTGTCCCTCCAGGAACTGTTGTAATCCTCACATCTCAGGCTATCATTGCATTAAGCCCTCTAATAAACATGTCCTGCCTAGCCACATCAGTAGGCACAAGGTCGGATGCGAACTTTGGAAGTCTGTCAAACTTTAGGGCATATTCTGTAATTGTCATGCTAACCTAAACCAGCCCCACAAACTCATTTACCTTCGCTACCCTGATGGCAACATTGTAGTACTTCTGACTGAATATGTCATTGAATCCTTCCCAAGTCAAAGTAGTAACATCTCTGGTCTATGATGCCACTTCCCACAAAATTTAGGCATCCTCTCTCAGCATATATGTGGCATAGGCCACTCTGTCATGTCCCTCTAATCTCATGAAATCTAGTATAGTAGTAATCATAGTCATCCACTATTCAGCCTTCAGTGGATCAGGTCCTCACTCAAAAACTGGGGGCTGCTATTTCCTGAACCGATCGTACAACGACTCCCATCAAATCCCAACCTCTACTAGCTGTACAACTGGTACCACTACAGGTGGCACAATAGGGGCAGCACTCCCTGATGGAGCATGCTGTCGTAGAATTCGAATTTGTTCATCCGGGCTCTGTAGTCGCACTTGCATGTCTGCCATAAGTTGCTGCTAGTTCTCAAGGACTGGTAGAGGGGTCTGGCCCTGGTCATCATCTCTAGTCTCAGACCTGGTGCCGGCTAGTCGTGTAGATTTTCTTGGACGCATAATTATCCAAGTCAATCTACAATCAAAGACTTGGCAGTCAGACTATGATGACAAAGTAATAATCCTTTCATGATCCACCACTGGGACTCAAATATTCACAAACAATCAAAATATAACAATTCATACAATTATCCAAATATTTTCATTCACATGCATAGCAGTGCTGATAAGCACACCTCAATATCATCATGCAATAGTCAAGGGCCAGGTCCTATCAGTATCTCATGCTCCCTATTAATCAAGCAGATATCAACCGTCATATTTCATTCTAATCATTTAAGCATATAATCATGTATACACAATTACAAAACTCTGAGTTGAACTTATCTTTCGCGGCGAATGTACATGTCCAGCCAGTCTTCATGAACTCTTAAACCTAAGACGCTCTGATACCAAGTTGTAACGCCCTAGATAGCCAAGACCGTTACACAGTGTGTTTATAAAGGTGCAGGACTTGCTAATCAAGTCATTTAATTAGAACGTGTTATTGATACTACAGTTGACCTAGGGTTAAAATATTTTGGTGTCAGAAGTTATATTTTTTTATAATCAAACATTTTCTTTTACATGGGATCCCAAAAGTAGCAAAGTTACAAGACAGTTTACAAAATTTCGGGACTAAAATGAAGTTACTAGCCACTCTAAGCAAAAACAAACTATTAGGCTTTTCTCATCCTGCTCCACTCCTCGGCCGTGGCGGCCGATCAACTGATTATGTACATTCAACCCCGAAGCTCTCCATCTCAGGACTGGTCCAACTTGCCCTTGCCTTTACCTGCAGCACGTAGCACCCATGAGCCAAGGCCCAGCAAGAAATCACAACAACAGACCACAATCATCAAGCAAACAACCAGATAACCTACGCAGTATAATCATATACTCAATAGTTCAACATTCATGTTATTCAATTATTCAGCATACCAAGTACATCATTTCATATCAATAATCAATTCACATATGATAACCAGGGTTAAGGCCCGTAGGCCGCACCCTCTATTTATCCCACTGACTCTGGCCCGCTTAAATCGAGCTCAGTGAATATTAAGTTGTCCTCTGCTACCAGTGGCCGAGCCGCGCCCTATGCGTAAGTATTGTTTATGGCACCCTTAGGCTGTTTATCACATGTCCCATTGCATAATACAAACACATAACCGGGTGCAGTTTTCTTACCTTTAGATTCTGATACAATTGTTCAATTTGATCCTCAAGCGCGATCCCGTCTGAGCCCTAGTGTACACCTAGTCACGGTCACAAGTTATAACTAACTCCAAACTTCAATTCCAAAACCTAACCTGGGGAAACCCCACCAAACGGGGTGGTGGAATCAAACCTCGAGCCCCTGGGAAAAAACCCTAAGAAATAACCCAAAACCCCTTTCTGGGAATAGGGTAGTGCTACAATGCCCTAAAGTGGGCGCTACAGCGCTACAAGCAGAGCGAAAAATGCCCCAGACCACAAAGCCAACAAACCCTGCATTTTCTTCCTTCGATTTTTCCCGAGCCAAACCTTTCCAAAACTCTTCCAAACTTCAACAAAACATCAAAACAAGCCTACCAACATCTCCAACTCACCCCAAATGACACAACCATAAGAAATCCAATCATATGCACCCCAACACACAAAAACACCACTTAGAGTTCAAACACTCAAAAGAAATCAACTGAAATCACAGAACTTAAAGCTAGGATTTCTTACCTTTGATGGATGAGTTGAACCTATGTTTTCTTCTACACTTCCTTAGCCTTCACGTCCTCAAACCCTTATGTTTAATTCCCTAGAATTCCCACAGAAACTCAGATTAGAAAACCAATTCAATACCAAAACCAAGAACTGAATATCAACCTCAAAACCTTACCTCAAGTGATGAATAACCCTTCCTGAACTCCCAAACCTGATCAAAATCCCAAGTGCAAAGTCTTAGCCTAAAGCTCCTCTGAATTTTAGCTTCATGAGACCTCAAGAATTGAAGAGGGAATCCCAAACTGTGAGAGAGAGAAGACCTCTATTTCCTTTTCCTTCTTTCCTTTTCTTTCTTTCTTTTCTTCAGACTTCTGAAACCTTCTACATATTCCACTAAGGTATAAAGCTTAATAATACTTATCCCTGCTTTTAGCTCAAATGACCAATTTGCCCTCCCACTTAAAACCAAGTTTTAAACATGTTGAGGGCATTTTAGTCATTACACCCAATTCCCACTAATACCTCGAATGTCTCTCATATTTACCGCTTACTTCCCGACACCTAACTAATCACCAATTATATTCCTCAATATCAAAATAGACTCCAATATATTCTCTAAATTCCCAGAAATACCCCCAAGCTTGCCCCGAGTCGGGTATAAATCCCCGTCGTGACTTTTTCGCTAAACCACTCACTAGGATCGCCTCGAGTCACAGATTACAAATATATCCACATAATAATGTGGTCTCAACAATTTATCACAGATATTTACATTTATGCCCTCAATGGGCCAAAATGACGAATATGCCCTTCTAACCTAATCAGGGCCTACATGCATACTAATACACATAGTCATATAACATTCTTTTAATCATTTAATTACATATAATCCAGTTATGCCCTCCCCACACACTAATCAAGGCCCTTAAGCCTTACTAGTAAATTTGGGTCATTACACTATACCTTCTTATAAATCGAATAATGGTTCCCTATTGGGTTGACTTATTGAACTAAAATAGTTAAGAGCGCTCACGTCGCAAACTTGTTGTGATACAACATTCACTAGTAAGGTCAATGGTACTCTAGGAACAATATATAGCTAAAGGGTAAAACAGTAATTTTCTTCACTTTTAATTATGAACCGTTAATAGAAGATTAACGCTGTAGATAATGCTTATATCAATGGACACTTTATTCTTTAATAAAGTACTCAGTAAATATGTCTGTAACTGTCAAGAGTTCAATCTCATATTTATAGTTCAATAATCCTAAGATTAATAAATATGATTATTTAATCAAAGATCTTTGATTAATAATATAATATTTATTGGAGCTTGATATTATAGGTCCATAGGTCCCTAGGGTGGCTCTGTCAAAACCATATTAAGGTAACAGTTGATACAAGAGTATAACTGTAATTTGAGAATTTGAGAAGAATTTTATTCTTCATGTCAAGTATAAAGTTATATGATAATTGAGGTTGAATAATTAATTTAAAATTAACTATTAATTTTCAAAAATATATTTATTAATTTAAATATGTAAAATTTCAAAATTCATATATATAAATAAATTAATTAATTTTTGAAATTAATTATTTTATTTGAGTGGGATAAAATAAATTTGGTAAGTCTGTTTACCCAAAAAAATGGCTGCTGATGATGTGGCAAGGATTTTTTACACGTGGTCTGCACGTGGTGGAAGTGCTGTTCGACTATTGACCAGAGGCACATCACTTCATCAAGATTAACTATTAGATACGATCAGGCTAGTCGTATAATTTGATTTATTTACTTCCAAGATTGTAATCCTATAATAATTGCATTGAATATTTCCTCTTTATTGAATTGATACGCGGTTATTAAGGAAAGTTAAGGCCCATTGGCCTAGGTAACCGTCCTTGAGCCTATAAATATGCATGAAATAGCTCAAGGAAAGGAATTTTTTTGACCTCTGAATCTTTTTCCTGAGGATTGAGAGAGAAATCTATAGTGTGATTATCCATTGTTTGATTGTAATTCTCCCAAGGTTTGTGAAACTCAAGAACCCTTGTTCTTTTATCACGGCTTTGAGATTCAATATTAATAATAGCGCTAAGTTGACGTAGGTCATTACCATTCTTTGGGGCCAAACCACTATAAATCGTTGGTGTCTTCTTCTTTACCATTAGATTAAACTCTTAATT
Source organism: Humulus lupulus (assembly GCF_963169125.1). Taxonomy (NCBI): domain Eukaryota; kingdom Viridiplantae; phylum Streptophyta; class Magnoliopsida; order Rosales; family Cannabaceae; genus Humulus; species Humulus lupulus. Next base: position 148,709,744 of record NC_084796.1, read on the forward strand.
GCCATCTCATTTTCTGTCGTATATTTGACTCTGTGTCGTTGACCAAATCGAGGGTCAATATTCTGGTGCTTTCATTGAGAGCTTGATAAAAAACTATAAGAAAATCTAATGGTGAAAACATCCAAGAAGACTAGACAGGTCGCTGGCACTACACCATCCCAACCTCCTCCCCCAAATGTGGCTGAGAATGAACCACATTTGGAGTGTGAAGAGGAGTTATATTTTTGAAACGCTGAGAGCAACGCTGGGGGTGTTGCAGGATGAGTTGGCTAATCTCAGGACCAATCAGGAGAATGCTGCGGAGACAATGGCACTGCAGCAAAGAGAAATAGAACGCCAGCACCACGAGTTGAGTGAGCGGCAGACGGACATGGACCGTCGGCAGAGGGATGCCATGGCAATTCTTGAAGCAGCCATCCAATTGGCTCGGAGTCAGGCCACGCCAGCCTCTCAGCCAGATCAGCCACCAAGTGCGCCGCCTCCGGGGGTTCCCAATCCTAGTCCTCTCCTCCAGCCAGCAAGCCTTCAAAGGCCAGAGCAACTCCCTGTCGCTCAGGATGATGTCCCAGTTAGGGATCCTGAGTAGCAGCCTCCCTCTCAGGTTGGTCGAGGCAATCCACAGCGCCTGAGGCAGAATAGGGCCGGGGAACCAGCCTGCAGCCCTATACGCCCAGGGGATGAAGAGTCGAATCTACCGAGCAGGGGACAGCGTCCTTCCGTCAACAGAAGGAGCATCGAGTCAGGCTCTGCGATCAAGGGTCCCCCACGACATAGCAATGCATGGGGACCCAAGGACCAGCGCAGGCCTACCCCTGACGCTCGGGAGATGCCAGCCCGAGGAGGTTATAGCGTCAATAGCCGGTCATGCCATAGTTAGCCATAATTTAGAGATGGCCATGACTATAATGAAGCCGACTCCGGCAGAGGAAATGCTGTTCAGATAAATGAGGAAAGAGGTGGAGGCAGAAGCCCCCCACCTAGAGAAAATAGGCCAACTAGCCGTAACACTGGGGGGCAACCCAGGCAGCAGAATGTTTTTGATCGTCTAGGAGTTAGCGAGCAGAGATGGCAGGGATGATGATTTAAGGGACGTACTTAATAACTACTACGAGAGGCACAATGAGTACGCTCCCCTGGCACCGGTTGCCCCAGCAGTCCCCGAAGCGGTTCAGGCTCGGATTGATGCTCGGAACCAGGCAGTGCAGCAACTAGTCGGAGGACGAACATCCCACATTGAGTACGATAGGAGGAGGGGCAATCCATTTGTACAAAGAATTGCTGTAGCTGAAACCACAGTAAATTCAAGATGCCAACACTGCCAAACTTTGTTGGGTACGGAGACCCAGTTTCTCACGTTAACAAGTTTGAGAAACAAATGAATATACAGAAAGTGTCGAAAGATGCCCTCTGCAGGATATTCCTTGCGACACCATCTGACACCGCCTAAGAGTGGTTCTTCAAATTCCCTCCTACTAGTATAGTATCTTGGGAGATGTTCGTAAAGGAATTTTACGAAAAATTCTACGCGGGTCGCGTACACCCCACAGAGGCCAACTAGCTGGTCGAGATACACCAGAAGGAGGGAGAGCCCTTAAAGGAATACATCCAATGCTTCATGCAAGCAGCAGCTGGAGCCAAGACAGTGGGCGATGAAGGTAAGATGATGGCTCTAACAACTGGGGTTAGGCGCCATTCACCCCTCTGGAGTAACCTCAGAAAGAATGGGGTAAAAAGTACCCAGGAGTTTTTGGATCGGGCTGATAGATATATCAAGCTCGAGGACGCGATTGCCTATGAAGGGAAATCGCCAACGAAGGACAAGGGGACAAAGGAAGAACCCACCAAGGCCGCCAATGGGTCGAAGAAACCCAATGGCAATGGAAACGACAATGGGAATGGCAATGGTAGGCATGGTGGAAAGCGGGCCAACAATGAGTCGTCAGCTTCGGACAATAGGTGCCCCAAAGGCAACAGATACGAGCCGAGACTCACCAACTACACAGCCTTTATCGAAAGCCGAGCAGAAGTCTACCAGGCGACTAGCTTAAGTGTGCCTTACAAACGACCCGCACCTATAAGGAAAGATATCTCTAAGAGGCTGATGGTTCCTACTAGGGTTTTTGCCTTAACCCAAGGAGAGGCTGATGCTAGCAATAAGGTGGTCATAGGTCAGGTTTCTATCCTCAATAACATATGCTCTGTATTATTTGATTTGGGAGCCACTCATTTGTATATCTCGTTAGGAATGATAGAAAAACTAGACAAACCTTGTGACAGATTTAGAACTAGGTTTGTAACCAAGTTGCCTTCAGGCAAAGTAGTTCTATCATCACGGATAGTACGAGGCTTACCGATCAAGATTGATGACATATAACTAGAAGGAGACCTAATAGAATTGGTGATCAAGGACTTTGACTTAATACTAGGCATGGACTGGCTAGCACGGCATGGCGCAACCATCGACTGCAAACTCAAGAAGGTGATGTTCGAGACTCCTGACGGCCATAAACTATGCTTCATGGGACAAGCTTCAGGATTACGCACCCCGTTATTATCATCTCTCAAAGCTCAAAGAACGATGGAAAAAGGATGTCAAGCGTTCTTAGCCAGCATCACAAATGTGGTAAAGGAGACACCACTTAAGGTTGGAGATGTCCGTATTGTAAAAGATATCCCAGAGGTATTTCCTGATGACTTGCCAGGATTGCCGCTAACTCGGGAAATTGACTTCACAATAGAATTAGTACCAGGCACCGAGCCTATCTCTAAGGCACCATACCGGATGGCACCTACGGAACTCAAGGAGTTAAAAACGCAGCTACAAGAACTCCTAGAGTTGGGTTTTATTAGGCCAAGCCATTCACCATGGGGAGCACCGGTGCTATTCGTGAAGAAAAAGGACGGAAGCATGCGGATGTGCATAGACTATCACGAGCTGAACAAAGTAATGATTAAGAATAAGTACCCGCTACCCTGGATTGACGACTTGTTTGATCAACTCCAAGGTGCGACTGTATTTTCAAAGATTGATTTACGGTCCGGGTATCATCAGCTCAAGGTAAAGGGAGAAGATATTCCTAAAACAGCCTTTAGAACTCGTTATGGACATTACGAGTTCTTAGTTATATCTTTCGGTCTTGCCAACGCACCAGCCACGTTTATGGACTTGATGAATAGGGTCTTCAAGGACTACTTAGATAAATTCGTCGTAGTGTTCATCGACGACATCTTAGTATACTCCATGGATGAAGTAGAGCATGAGGAACATTTAAGGTTGATTTTTTCATGACTGAAGGAGCATCAACTCTACGCCAAGATCAAGAAATGCGAGTTTTGGCTTTCATAAGTGGCGTTCCTCAGCCACATTATATCAAAAGACGGAGTTGCAGTAGACCCATCAAAGGTAGAGGCCGTGAAGGATTGGCCAAGACCAAAGAACGCATCTGAAGTAAGAAGCTTTCTAGGGTTAGCAGGTTATTATAGGAGGTTCATAGAGGGCTTTTCTAAGATAGACACTCTACTCACCAACCTGACCCAAAAACAACAAAGATTCAACTGGAATGATAGATGTGAGGAAAGCTTCCAGTTGCTTAAGGATAAGCTTTGTTCAGCACCAGTACTCTGTGTACCGACTCCCAACAATAAGTTCATAATTTACTGCGATGCATCGAAGCAAGGATTGGGTTGCATGCTGATGCAAAATGATAAGGTGATAGCCTACGCCTCACGAAAGTTGAAGGAGTACAAGCAGCATTATCCAACTCGTGATATGGAGTTGGCAGCGGTGGTCTTTGCATTGAAAATCTGGCGCCATTATTTTTACGGAGAACGGTGCGAGATTTATATGGACCACAAAAGTTTAAAATACTTCATTACTCAGAAGGAGCTCAACATGAGGCAGCGCAGGTGGTTAGAATTAGTGAAGGATTACGACTGCGAAATCCAATACCACTCAGGAAAAGCAAACGTAGTTGAAGATGCGCTTAGTAGGAAAAGTTATGGAAGTTTAGCAACTTTAGCTGGAATAGAAAAGTCGCTACAGCAGGAGCTGATCAGTGCCGGAATAGAAGTAGTTGTCGGCAAACTGGCTAACTTGTCTATCCAGTCGACTCTGCTAGAAGATATACGGATTGGTCAAGGACATGACGACAAGCTAGCAACACATATGGATGCAGTCCGAGAAGGAAAGACCACAGATTTCTTAATATCTAGTCAAGGTTTATTGAGATATAAGGATCGGGTATGCGTGCCAAATGATCAAAGGATTAAAAAGACGATTCTAGAAGAAGTGCACAGTACCCTGTACTTAGTTCACCCAGGGTCGACCAAGATGACTCATGACATCAAGGCAATTTATTGGTGGTCAGGGATGAAGAAGGACATAGCAGAATTTGTGTCTAAGTGTCTAGTCTGCCAGCAAGTGAAAGCAGAGCATCAGCGGCCTACAGGCTTATTGCAACCGCTTAGCGTACTAGAATGGAAGTGGGAAGATATAGCTATGGACTTCGTGACAGGTTTCCCACGAACGAATAAGCAGCATGATTCTGCTTTGATAGTAATAGATAGACTAACCAAGTCGGCTCATTTCCTGCCTATTAAGACTTCATACACGGCAGACCAATATGCAGACATCTATGTCCAAGAGATAGTACGGTTGCATTGAATCCCCAAGACAATAGTGTCAGATGTAGGATCGATGTTTACATCGAGATTTTGGGGAAGTTTACAACAAGCTATGGGTACTAAGTTAAGCCTTAGTACAACTTTTCATCCTCAGACTGACGGGCAGTCCAAGCGTACGATTCAGATTTTAGAAGATATGCTACGCGCATGTGTACTTGATTTCGGAGGATCATGGAATAAGTACTTGCCGCTGATACAGTCCTCCTACAAAAATAGCTACCAGTCAACGATCGGGATGGCACCTTATGATTTGCTATATGGAAGAAGGTGCCGATCACCGTTGCATTGGGACGAGGTAGGAGAAAGGCAGCTTCTACGTCCCGAAGCTATTAGACAAGCTCAAGAAGCAGTAGCACTTATTAGACAGCGTATGCTTGCTGCTCAAAGCCATCAGAAAAGCTATGCGGATGCCGAGCGACGCGATGTGGAATTCAAAGTCGAAGATCAAGCCTTCTTGAAGATATCTCCTATGAAAGGTGTAAAGCAGTTTGGGAAGAAAGGCAAGCTTAGTCCCCAATTTATAGGTCCTTTTGAGATATTGGACAAAGTGGGAGCAGTTGCGTATAGACTAGCCCTACCACCAGCACAAGCAGATAGTCACAACGTGTTCCACATCTTGATGCTATGCAAGTATGTGTTAGACCCATCTCACGTCCTCAAGTACGATACGATAGCACTTCAGAAAGACTTGAGTTATGAGGAACGATCGGTTAGCATCCTGGATAGGGGTGAACCAGTTACGCAGCTATAGGGGGCGATATATCACCATACGGGGATACGAAAAACACGTAACTTCGCACGATCACCTCGACGAGCCTCGGGCATATTAGCCCGGGCGATATATCTCCTACTAGGGGCGATATATCGGCTCCTTTGAATGATTTTTGAATGTTTTTGAAACCGAGCTCATTTTAATCTTTAACTTCTTGATAAGCCCAGCATCTTTCTGACTGAGTCTTCAGCCTCTGCTAAACGATAATTCAAATATTTTTCACTTAAAAAGCCATTATTTTATTCAAGTTAAATGAAGATCTTTTCATTCTTGAACTGTATAAATAGGACCTAGTACCTAGCCATTTATTCATTCATCAAGCTAAGTTCAAAGTCTGCAAGCTGCTAGGTTATTTTTGAGTGCTTAAACACTTGGGTTGGGAATATAAGCTTTATCCTTTTAAGCTTAATAAACACTCGTGAAGTAAGGTTTATAGTATATTTTGGGTTCGAGGTGTAGTTCGGTTATAGAAGCATTCGAGGTATTCATTATTCTAGTTCATTTCTGTGTTATTCTTATAGTTTTCTACTCAAAATCCTAACTCTATTCTTTATTCTTGGTTAGGAAATCTAAGATCTTGAACGTAATATTTTTGGTAAGTATATTCTCAATGGTATAGTTCGTCCATTCTTTTCATCCCTTTGTCTTTAAGTATTGTCACCTTTCTTTGATGGTTTTTAGGAGTGTTCCAAAGTCCCAATCCTGTTCTCATATCCCAGTATATTTGGTAAGGAAAATAGGATAGGATTTGATATGTTATGTTATATGTTATCTTATGATTTATATGTTATGTTATATGTTATCTTATGATTTATATGTTATCTTATGATTTATATGTTATGTTATATGTTATCTTATGATTTATATGTTATGTTATATGTTATCTTATGATTTATGTGTTATGTTATATGTTATATTATGTATGTTGTAGACTTGGGCATATGACTTGTATAACTAACAAGCCCCAATAAATTTATGGGCATATGACTTGCTTAGCTAGCAAGCCCCACAAATCTAATGGGCATATAACTTGTTTAGTTTACGAGCCCCAAGTAATAATGGCCATTATAGTATATGTGACATATGTTTATGATCTGCTTTAGCCTATGTTGCGATATGAATTTTATGTATATGATTTATATGTTAGATTTTCCTTGCTGGGCATTAGGCTCATTCTTTTATGTTTATATGTCCAGGAAAATAACTATGGTGGCGGCAAGGTTCTTGGCAGCTTGGGGGTTGTGTATTGAGGCTGAATGGAAATGGATGGATTGAGCGTTCGGTTCGAGGATGAAGTCGCTTCTTAGTCTTTTAAAAATTATTCTTTATATGTATTTTCCGCACTTTATTTTGTAATCCATTTATTTAAAGTTATGTTATTTTTTCATTTTAAAAACAATGGGATCCCATATCCTACTTTAAATTTTATGTAGTTTAACATTTGTCTTACAAGTTTTAATGAAGTTATGATTATTTCACTAGTGAGTTCTATTAAAGATTAGTGTCTATGTAGAAGTAGTCATTAATGGTCCAAAGTCTAGAGTAGTTGGGTCATTACAAAGCTCGGTCACCATCCTATACAAGTCTTCACTGGAGAGAATGAAGCTGTCCATTAAGGACCTGGAGCCATGCAACCAAACCATCTATGGATTTTCCAGCGAAGGGCTCGCCCCAACTGGGTCGATTAGGCTTCCAGTTACAACAGGTACTGCACCTGCTAACAGGTAATTACTCACTACTTTCATAGTAGTTGATTGTCCTTTGGCATACAATGCTGTAATTGGGATGCCAATTATGGTCGACCTACAAGCCGTCACTTTAATATGGCACCTTGCCATGAAATTCCCAACAGACGCTGGGGTAGGATGCGTATTGGGAAATCACTGGGAGGCAAGGGAGTGCTACAACGCCTCAATAACCAAGGAAAGAAAGGTGTCTCAAAAGATGTTCCCGGAAAAGAGTTTCAAATGGCAATTCATGCTCAGGCCCAGTCAAGTGATAATGTCATCAAATAGGGTGTTGCCCAGAGTGAGGATTAAGACTTGGATCCTCGCTTTGGGGATTTTGAGGAAGAAATAGGACCCATCAAGGACCTTGAAGAGGTCCAACTCGATGAAGAAAATCCGACCAGAGTTGTGAAAGTCAGTAAAAACTTAGAAACAACAACAAAACAAGCATCGGTGGAGTTTTTAAGGAGGAACCAGGAAGTCTTCGCCTGGTCTGACAAAGACATGGTCGAAATAGACCCTGCAGTCATCAGTCATGTCCTGAACATCATCAAGAGTTTTCCACCAGTGCAACATAAAAGAAGGCTGTTCGACAAAGATAGATCAAAGGCCTTAAAAGAAGAAGTCGAAAAGCTGAAGGAGAATGGGTTCATCAGGGTGGCGTTTTATCCATCGTGGGTCTCTAATCCCGTGCTAGTTCCCAAACTGAATTGAAAATGGCGAACATGTGTGGATTTCACACACCTCAATGAAGCTTGCCCCAAGGATTGTCTTCCACTCCCTAGGATCGACCAACTGGTCGATGCCCCTACAAGGCATGAGATTCTCTCTTTTATGGATGCATACTCCTGATATAATCATATTAGTATGCACCCCATGATGAGTATCACACTAGCTTTAGGACTGATACCGAGCTTTACTGTTACAAATTAATGCCCTTCAGTTTGAAAAACATTGGTGTGACTTACCAGCAACTAGTCAACCACATGTTCAAGGAGCTGATCGGGACAAACATGGAGGTCTATGTCGACGATATGCTGGTAAAGTCAAAGAAGGCAGAAGGGCATATAAAGGATTTGCAGGAGTGCTTCAACGTCTTGAAAAAATATAAGAAAATCAAAGCTCTGATCGATATGAAATCGCCATTAAAGATTAAGGATGTTCAAAGTTTGACCGGAAGAATTGCCGCTCTCGGTAGATTTATTTCAAAATCAACGGACAAGTGCGTTCCATTTTTTAATCTACTTAGAGGCAACAAGAAATTTGAGTGGACGAAGGAGTGCGAGGCATTCCAAGCATTGAAGACTCACATGGCGCAACCACCCATCCTATCAAAGTTGGTTGATGAGGAAACCTTGTTTGTCTACTTGGCGATTACGGATTATGCTGCTAGTGCTGTCTTAGTAAGGGAAGAAGAAGGCGTGCAAAAGGGCATTTATTATGTAAGAAAAAGGCTAATTGGAGCGGAGCTACGATATCCACCAATTGAAAAGTTAGCTTATTGCTTAATTTTAGCCTCAAGGAAGCTGCGGCCTTACTTTCAAGCCCACCCGATCATAGTTTTGACCGACCAGCCTCTACGGCAAGTGCTGCAAAAGCTAGAGGCTGCAGGAAGATTGTTGAAATGGGTAGTCAAACTTAGGCAGTTCAATATCTCTTATTTACCGCAAGCAGTGATAAAAGGACAAGCCCTGGCTGACTTCATTGCAGAGTTCATTGAACTTACAGATAGCGAGCAGACCGAAAAGCCTAATGAGCCTGAATCAAAAAACCAACCTCCCTCATGGAAGTTGTTTACAGATGGCTCTTTTAATGAGCATCATGCAGGCGTGGGGGTGATCCTGATTACGCCTGAAGGGCATCGATTTCACTGCGCAATCAGATTCGACTTCACCGCTTCCAACAATTAGGCTGAGTATGAAGCGTTGCTCGCTGGGTTACGATTAGTCAGGGACATGAATATAAAAATACTTGACATCTACAGTGACTCTCTACTGGAGGTAAATCAGGTCATGGGAGAGTACCAAGCCCGAGGTTTAAAGAGGGTTGCCTATTTAAACAAAACAAAGGATCTATTAGCGCAGTTTGACAAGTACACCCTTCAGCAGGTACCTCACGACCAGAATTCAAACACGGACACTTTGGCCAAATTAGCAAGTGCAAAGGATAATGATACTCTGAACATAGTACCAGTTGAATGGCTATCTGTGCCAAGCATCCAAGTAGAGGAGACCACTTTGGTGATCCAAGTGGCGGATCCATGGATGGCACCATACGTAGAGTATCTGACACAAGGCGTGTTACCAACGGATAAAAACAAAGCTAGGACCCTTCAGCGACAAGCTACTAAGTACATCATAGTCGATGGAATCTTGTACTGAAAGGGATACTCAATGCCACTCCTCAGATGTGTTTCGAAAGAGAAGGCCAAAGGATTGATGATAGAAGTACACGAAGGCTTTTGCGAGGACCACGCTGTGGGGCAAAGTTTGTCGAAAAAGATCCTGAGGCAAGGGTATTTCTGGCCAACAATGAATGAAGACTCGATGGAATTTGTACGGAGGTGTGACAAGTGCCAGAGATTCTCAAAAATCCCACAAGCAGCCCCTAATGAACTGAAACAGATGCAAAGTCCATGGCCGTTTGCAGTATGGGGGATAGACTTAATTGAATCTTTACCCACAGGAAAGGGCGGCGTCAAATATGATGTTGTTGACGTCGATTACTTCACTAAATGGGTCGAAGCTGAGCCACTCGCAACAATAAGGACCAAGAAGGTGTTGGATTTTGTGGTTAAAAACATCGTTTGTCGCTATGGATTGCCAAGGAAAATTGTCTCAGATAACGGCACACAGTTTGATAGTGATTTATTCATGGACTTTTGCGAATGTATGGGATTATCAAAAGCTTTTCTTCAGTCGCTCATCCCCAAGAAAATGGACAAGTCGAAGCAGTCAATAAAATGCTAAAGGATACCCTGAAGAAAAGACTGGAAAAAGCTAAGGGTGCATGGCCAGAGAAATTGCCTAAAGTCCTTTGGTCGTACAGAACTTCCCATCGAACAGCAACAGGCCATACTCCATTCTCTTTGGCTTATGGGTATGAGGCTATGTTGCCTGTTGAGTTAGATCCAGCCTCGCATCGTAGGATAGCGTATGATCAAGGCTCTAACAGCCAACTATTGATGGAATCCTTGGACTTGATCGATGAGAAACGTGAACAAGCCCAACTCTGAGTAGCTGCGTACCAGCAAAAAGTCGCCCGATATTTCAACTCTAAAATACGTCGGAGATTTACTACTTCAAAGAGTTTTCCTAAATACCCGCGACCAAGTTGCTAGAGTACTCAGACCTAATTGGGAATGACCATACCAGATTGAAGAAGTCCTCCATCCAGGCACCTACAAACTTGCTCGCTTAATTGGAGATCTCATTCCTCGCTATTGGAATGGAGAACACTTGCGCAAGTACTATCAATAAACAATTCTTATTAAACAGTTGGCTTGTATTAATTTTACTTTTTACAAGTTATGAAAAAGAGTTGGTCATTTTATGTGACTAATCGCTTATAAGTGTAAGATCTGATTGATCACTCGTATAGACACATTTTGTCCATTTATTACGAGAAATATAAGGGACTATGCGCATCCAGTCATTCTTGCCAATTATTGTATTTATTACAAGTATTTGCTCATTACGTGTGTTGTTTTGCTGTATTATCGTTTTAATTATTTGCTCCGAGCAGTAATGTTCAAACAGGTTTTGGTCAAGGCAAGTGACTAAGGACCTAAAGCTCCTCAATCACGTGGGGGGCATATAAGGCATCTAGTAAGCAAAGCATATCAAAAGGTATGTAAACACATGAGAAAAATAAGTGAAAGCATGCTAGGGTACTTAGAGTATTTTTCAAAATTTTGTATTTTGTTAAATCAAAACAAAGTACTATGCTAAGTTCGGTCATGCGAACAGATGTTATAATAAAATGCAAATAATATAATATCTTAAGGAAACCTTTTACCCCATAAGCAGTTACTGCTCAGATGTAATTGTTTGATAAAAGGAAAAAGTACCTGCCCGTGCAGCAATCAAAAAATATATTGTCTCTACATCACGACCCGTAGGTTGGGTATTAAAAAGATAAAAGAATAAAATAAGAATAGCAGACTACGAGGCGGGAGGATCTTGAGGGGTATCCTGGTCGATGACAGTTGTAGCTTCATTTCCCGCCCCTTCCACGCCAGTGGCCAAAGAGATAGTATCTTTGCTCTCTCTTCTTCTTCCAGGCGAGCAACGCAGCGCTCTATCTCAGCATGCCTCATGCGCTCGAGAAGATAGCTAAAGTTGGCCTCCTGGTTGTGTTTCCATAAGTCATAGAAACACTTAACCGTGGCATTCTTGTACCTCTCCAAATTGCTGGCGTTGGATTTTTCAAGTTCCTCGATCTGGCCTTCCAGCGTTGTAGTCTCCTGTATGCTTGCAATCAGGTCCTGCTCGAGCTTTTTAGCCTTGCGGTAGTTGATGCGGTTAGACTCCTTGAACTGGTCTCTTGACTCGACGGCCTTGTCCAGATCAGTTTGCTTCTCCCTCAACTCCACAGCTAGCTTGTTCTTCTCCTCAAGCAATGCTGCGTTTGTCTTCTGAGCCACCTCAAGTTGTTCAACATATTTTGCTTTGGCAGCTTTGAGTTCTTCAGCATGCCGTTGGTCGGAAGCCTTGGATTGTTCGGTGATGGCTCCCAAGCAGAGATAGCCAGCAGTCATGGTTAGCATTGCCTACGATTAGTAGAAAAGTTAAATTGACTATAATAAATATGAGGATATAGTCTCCACAGAAGAAAGACAACTTACACTTACGAGCTCGTTTAGAGCGCGGGTTAAGATCTGGTCGATGTCCACCATCTCAGTCCCAGCCATCGCTTCTCGGCAATGTTCATGCCTCAAAAAATTTTCCATCCTGTCCTTGGCTGATCTTAGGGCATGGCTCGATATGTCACCCCCTGTGGAAGCAGGGGCAGCCTGCTGAGTCTGGTCAGCTGAAGCCGGCGGGGAAGGTGTCAACCCGACTGGAGCAGGCTGAGTTTGCTGCTCAAGGGGAGAAGGAGGTGGTGTTGCATTTATTGAAGGTACATCTGTTGGAGGGTCTGCAGTACGAGTTTTCTTGGCCAGAGGCGCTTTAATGCTTTCCCCATGATGCCACCTGCTTGCTTTCTTCTTGCTCACAGGAGCTTCAGGAGCCTCGGGAGCACAGTACATATCAAACACGTTTTGGGATTCCATGTCTGTCAGAAAGAAAATACATGAACAGTGAGATATTACAAACGACTGAGTATGTTATGTCAGGAAAAGAAACAAAGAAAATCGTAAGTAAAATACCTGAGCTATCATTACTAGTCGCTACATTATATACTCTACTAGTGTTACACTCACTCTCTGGCATGAAGAAGTCTGAATATAAATTAGGAGCGTACTTAAAATTTCCTTCCCTATCAAACAAGTGACAGGGAATTGGCAAATTGTCTAAGAGAGAAAGATCAGTACCATTCTCATCCGAAGATTCGTCGAGAGGCTCGAGAGGTTTGGTGGCTATCTTTTTTCCCTTTCCCAGTGGGGCGGGTGGAGCAGCAGCTCACGGGGTACTGGAGGGTTCCCTGATTGTTACTCCAGTTGTCCTCCTCCTTTGAGGTTGTGACACGTCTGGGTGCTGCTCAGGAATCCCCTCGCCAGTGGCACTACCCGCTGTTGACTCCCTCACATCCTGGTGAGGAGCCAAAAGCCCGACCAGCCTAAGGTTAGCCTCTGTGACCAGATGCTTGACACTCTTCTCTACGTCAGTCAGGCTGGTCAAGAGGGCTGATTGGATTTCCATGTATGGTATGGGGTCTGGTCGCAACCATGGGCCTGAAAGGCGCTAAATATCTAAGGGAAATGCAGCAAAAATTAAAGAAAAATAAACGACCACTGGTGCAAAGACTTTACCTCCTTGTGTGAAGGCCAAGTTTTTCGCGACCATGTCAGTAGTCAAAAAGTACTCAAGATGGTACTTCCCCACATTCGAGATAAAAGTAGTGTCAGTCAGGAAAGTGCGACCTGTTTCCTAGAGACAGAAATGGAAGAACCCCGTGTTTTCCTGGTTAGGGTAGGATTTTAGGTCGAACAGGTAGTTGACCTCGTGTGGTGTGAGGATAGACCATTTCTTATGGCTATAAAGGATATTTAGTGCCGAGAGCATTCTATATCCATTAGGTGTTATTTGAAAATGAGCGACCCCGAAATAATTGGCCACTCCTAGGAAGAAAGGATGAAGAGGCAGAATCCCTCCTGCCTCAATGTGATATCTTAACCAGGCGCTGAAAGCGCCTCCAGGAAAATTTGCCCATTGGTCTTTGGTGGGTTGGACTAGAGTCACCCAAGGAAGTCCATATTTTTTAATGTAATTGGCAATCATCCTAATCGTTACTCGGCTAGGAGGGCCGATGTACCATTCAACATCTGGTTGAATGGTGTTTCGAGGTTTGGCGCGAGTTTGAATGCTAGGGTCGGGGATGTTTCTTTCTCGACTGCTGGTCGAGGGAATTTCAGCTTGAGGAGCAAGCTGATTTGAAGGCTTGGAATGTTTCTTTTTCTGGGCTTTAGACTTAACATGACCCATATTTTGGCACGGGGACAATGAAATGTTTGGGGTAGCTCTAGAAAAAGGAATTTATGGTATTAACAGCGATGGTTGCTTCTCGTCCTCAACCAATTGGGCTAGCAAGTCTTCGTCGATAGGCCTCTCACCTCCCCACGGATCTTGCATGAAAAGCTGCGAATAGAGAAAGGGGGAGATGAGAACATAAAGCATAAAAATTTGTGTTGAGAGTTGGAATAACATTGCTCGCGTATAAAAATTAAGCTTTTATTCGGCTAGCAACATTCTAGCAAAAGCACTACGTTTTATACGAGCAGTTTGAGAAACGGATTAAAAAGCGGACGTAAAAAGTTTTTCAGAAAAAGCTTTTTCGACTCCGAAAGGGCGGGAAAAACCCAGTTTTTCAACTAGCTTAAAAATTGAATTTTTACTTCGATTTGACGCCCCTAAATCTACAATCTTGACTATCAAACTGACTCCTAACTCCTATGAAACGTTATTTCACTACCCTATCAAGCATCGATCAACATGCCCGTTTACCCCAAAACAGTTTCGGTCAAGAACAACCTAGAACTCAAATACAAAACAATTTTGCATTGCAACTCAAACGTCTAAGGGGTTCATGAAACTTACTTAGATGAAAGGTGGGGTCTGAACTCGCAAGCTTTGAGCGTCCGAACGGAGGATCCTTAGAACAGCGATGGAAGCTCCTCAAATTTTTTTGGGGCTCTGAAAGTCGAGGTTCTTGACAAGAAAATGGCGAGTGAAAAGTAAAAAGTAAAAATATGGATTTGGGGTATTGTATATAGTGACTGTGACACGATAAAAGAGGTAATCATGAATTACTTTATTCTGAGTATGTGGAAATGTAATAGTCGTTAGAAAAGTTTTTGGGAAACCAAAAAGGCTTGATTAGACATGATTGATTGCTTTTTCCAAGAGGGCATGGGCGACTCTGACAGGTTTGGTGGAGTAAGTGAAGGGTCAGTTTCCTAAGTTTACTTATTGCCGGTCGCAATAAATAAACTTGGGGGAAAATGTTTACCCAAAAAACGGCTGCTGATGACGTGGTAAGGATTTTTCACACGTGGCGGAAGTGCTGTTCGACTATCGACCAGAGGCACATCACTTCATCAAGATTAACTATTAGATACAACCAGGCTGGTCGTATAATTTGATTTATTTACTTCCCAGATTGTAATCCTATAATAATTGCATTGAATATTTCCTCTTTATTACATTGATACGCGGTTATTAAGGAAAGGTGAGGAGCATTGGCCCAGGTAACCCTCCTTGAGCCTATAAATATGCATGAAATAGCTCAAGGAAAGGACTTTTTTTTTTATCTCTGAATCTTTTTCCTGAGGATTGAGAGAGAAAGCTATAGTGTGATTATCCATCGTTTGATTGTAATTCTCTGAAGGTTTGTGAAACTCAAGAACCCTAGTTCTTTGATCACGGCTTTGAGATTCAATATTAATAATAGCGCTAAGTGGACATAGGTCATTACCATTGTTTGGGGCCGCCGAACCACTATGAATCATTGGTGTGTTCTTCTTCACCATTAGATTAAAATCTTAATTGTCGTCTCATTTTCTGTCGTATATTTGACTCCATGTCGTTGACCAAATCGAGGGTCAATAATGTCAAAATTAGTTTTTGATTTTTTCAATTTTGAAAGATGATGATAATGATGATCATCAATTTGAATTTTGAATTTAAAATTTCAACTTGAAATATGGTTGTCATCTTTTCCTTAAAAAGATAAATAACTTATTTTGTGAAAGATTGATTTTAATTAAATAATTAAATAAAAGAAAAATTCAATATCCCTGAAAAGAATATTGCAGTCCACACATAACGCAGTCCAAGGACTATGCCATGCGTGTATGACTACACTGATATTGTATAAGTATTGTTTTTATTTTATTTATTTCATTTTTTAATAATTTGAAAATAGTTTTTTCAAAGTTAGTATGCTAGATATTTACCTAAATCAAATCTTATAATTTACCTATATTATGACATTATTATTATTATATTACTATTATTATTAGGAATAATAAGGCAATATAAATCTCTATATACATGATATAGAAGAAGAAGAGAATACACACAACAATACACAATTAAGAATAGTTCTCAGAGTTTTTGTTAGACAAAACTTTTTCTTCTTCGTCTTTATTCTAGTCATTCTCAGACCATAATCCAAGTTCTCATGTGTTGAGAAATACTTGTGAATTCTAAAATACAAACCCATGTTCTCTATGTGCCCACACACATCTTGAGGTGTAGAGAACACTCTTGAAGATCTTGGTTTGAGTGCTCAAAGATTTAGATAGGAAGATCAAAAAATATACAAAAAGACTCAATGACACTTGATAGGCTCAAGAGGTAATTGTGTATGTTCTTGAATTTTTTGTGTTTATATTTTATATATAAATATATTGTATATTTATATATTTGTTGCATGATTAATAATATTGTATGTTAATGTTTCTGGATTGTTTTCATGTTCAAATAAACTATTTATATGAGTGATGAAATTTTTTTAATTGTTGTTGTTCCTACAACAATAGGCCCACCATGCCAATTTTAATGCGTGCTCTAAATGTTTTTCCATCGGGAACTTGTGAATAGAACGCTCCTGAGGGTGAGTAGCCTGGCGATGAGAGCGCTCGGTATATTCTCACTGAGAAGAAGAGTGATGGGGAACCTGACTGGTATCCCAGTGAAAAGGGAGTTGCTAGGAGTCTCGCTAACTAGACAGACTCCGTAGAGAAGAATGACTTCGTTGAGATGTGCCCTGAGAGCCACAGGGAGTACTATGATGAGAAGAGATTTGAGAAGAGCAAAGGGAAGAGCCTTGAGTGATATGCCTGAGAATGTGAGGATTATCTTCAGAAGGTTGCCAAGTTTTCTATTTTACTCTCGCCATCAGGCTATACCCTTTCAAGAAATCTTCGTCACTGAATAAATATAGAGCAGAACAAGGGAGAGTCCTTTTCACCCTTTCCAACAGCTCTTGGGAAGTACGATCGCTCAAAGACTTCTCACACAAGGAGTGGTTGGACATCTACGACAAAGAAAGGACAAAAAGTAAAGTTTGTATATTGACGTAATGAAACTCCCTACCACGAACCATATAGGTCAGTAACCTGTCTGGTTCCTGCGACAACAGATCACGCCTGTTCCAAGTTTATCCACTCCAGAGCTTGGGCCAAAAATTCGTCTACAGTTTTAACTCCTTTTCGTTGGAGTTCTTGCCATAGGTCTCCTACCACCAAGATTCATGTCCTCATTTCCATAAGTTTCGAGCTATCATCAGCATCCCTAGCTCGTGCTGCAACATTAGCGAATCTGCTTAGGTATGCCTTCAGTGATTCACCATGTTGCTATTTTATGTTAGTCAAAGAGTCGGCCTCTACACGAGCTTCCTGTGAAGCACGGAATGCTATCTTAAACTCAAAAGAAAATTTCTTCCACGAGCTTATCAAACGCTTCTTGTATTGTTTAAACCATTATTTGGCAGGTCTGACAAGAGTCGCGGGGAACAGGATGCAAATTTGGTCGTTCCCGACATTGTGGACCATCATCATTTGGTTGAACATCCCAAGGTGAATAGATGGATCTGTATTTCCATCAAATGTCAGCTTGTTTTGCATCCTAAAGCCAATACGATACGTAGTTGCAGCAATGTTTGAAGCGAAAGTGTAACACCCTGAATAACCAAGACGGTTATACTGTGTGTTTAAAATAGTGCATGACTTGCTAATCAAGTCGTTTGAAGACAAATGTGATTTTATAGTCAACTTACAGGTTAGGGTTAAAATATTTTGATCGTAAACGATTATTTTTTATTAAGTTTTTGATACATGGGATCCCAAAAAATAGTATTTACATGGCAGAAAAACAACCCTCAAAAGTTGGTACAACAAAAAGCCAGTCTAAATGGCAAAATACAGTTTAGAGCACTAATTCCTGTAAATTCCCTCGGCCGTGGCAGTCGAGAAGCTGACAATGTACACTCTACCCTAGAGCTCTCCAACGCATGGTTTGTCCAACTTTCCTTTGCCTTTACCTGCACCACGTAGCACCCTTGAGCGAAGGCCCAACAAGAAAACCATAAACAACAAGCATATAATACATTTCAATCCAATCAGTTCAACTAATCAGCAGAATACATATATAAAGCTCGACAACGATAAAAATATACTTTTACCATATATTTTGATCAGTACTACAAGTAATTAAATTAGGTATCAGCACCCTGAGGCTGAGCCCTCTAGTTATTTAGCTGATCCTGGCTTGCTTAGGCTGAGCTTATCATCAGCCCCAACACCCTTAGGTCGTAGCTTCATATTGCATACAACAGCCATACAGTTACACAATACATACAGTCAATTACAGGGAACCTTAGTCTCAAACACAACCATTCTTCCTGCGTTTTTTCTCGAGCCTAAACCCCGAATTCACACCCCATTCTTCAGGCAAATTCAAAATTGAATCCATAGCTCTTATCATTATAGCATAAACATCATAGCCAACCTATAAACCACTCCTTACACTCATCAAACACCCAAAATCAGTTTTGGAAACCACTTTCATGCAAACTCTAAGTTCCAACTATATTACATCAGAATTCAACAATTAAAACGTGAAACCTTACCTCAGTTCGTGGCTTGAATGCCCTAGCTATTCTCTGTCGACTTCTAGCCTCAATTCTCCAGATTTCCCAGCCCAAATTCTTGATTTTTTCTCCTTCAAAGCTTCAAGCTTTCCTTAAGTTATAGAGAGAGAGAGTGATAGAATGTTTATGATGAGAGAGAGAGAGAGAGTATGCTGAGAGTTTGAGAGTGTTCTGGGTACTTCATAGAATTCCCACTGAGTTATTCCCCTAACTCCAAAAAGACCTAACTACCCTTTAAACTTTCCCAACCCTCTAATTCTTCTAAAGGGTGGATCATGAAAGGATTATTACCCTGTCATCATAGTCTGACTGTTGAGTCATTGATTGTAGATTAACTTGGATAACTATGCGTCCAAGAAAATCTACATGACTAGCCAGCACTAGGTTTGAGACTAGACATGATGACCAGGGCCAGACCCCTCCGGCAGTCCCTAAGAACTAGCAGTAGCTTATGGCTGATATGCAAGCACGACTACAGAGCCAAGATGAGCATATCCACATTCTGTGACAACAGGCTCCATCAGGGAGTGCTGCCTCTATTGTGCCACCTGCAGTGGTACCAGTGGTACAGACGGTAGACATTGGTAATAGATGGGAGCCGTTGTATGAGCGGTTCAGAAAACAGCAACCCCCGATCTTTGAGGGACGACCTGATCCATTGAAGGCGAAGCAGTGGATGACCATGATTACTACTACACTGGATTTCATGAGGGTAGAGGGACATGACAGAGTGGCCTGTGCCACATATGTGCTGAGAAAGGATGCCTGTATCTGGTGGGAAGTGGCATCACAGACCAGAGATGTTACTACATTGAGTTGGGAAGGATTCAAGGACTTATTCAGTCAGAAGTACTATAATTGTAACACCCTGGATAGCCAAGACCGTTACACTGTGTATTTATAAAGGTGCAAGGCTTGCTAATCAAATCCGTATTTTCAAAACGTGTCACTAAACATGTAAGAGCTATGGTTAAAAAGGTTTCAGTCTCAAAAGACTCATTTCATATATTTAAACTATAGAAAACATGGGATCCCATATGAAAACAAAGTTAGAATAAGTTTACAGACTCCCAAAAGTACATGAATATCCACTAGCCATACTAAGGAAAAACAGACAGTCTTTAGGTTCCATGTCCCTGCTTAGATCTCAAACGTGGCGGCCGAGCACCTGGCTGTGTACATTCTGCTCGCTGAGCTCTCCAATCAGGGCTGATTTAACTTGCCCTTGCCTTTACCTGCACCACTTAGCACCCGTGAGCCAAGGCCCAGCAAGAAAACATAATAAGCAACTCAAACAATAATAACAGACAAATGGTTCAATAAGCATGTATTCCCATCGGATAATCCTCAACAGATACTCAGCATATACAATCCATTTCAAGATACATTCTATCACATATAATACTCATATCACATAATATTCAGGGCCGACGACTTAGGCCGTACCCTCTGTTTAACCCACTGACTCCGGCCCGCTTAAACAGAGCTCAGTGCATAATAAGCTGTCCTCAGCTACCAGTGGCCGAGCTGCGCCCTGTGCGCTAGTGTAACCCTTGGCACCCTTAGGCTGTTGGTTCACCAAATGGCTTGTGTGGCATAATACCATCTTTACAAGCATTTATAATAGGGAGCCCTTCCTCGCGTCACATATATTCAACCAGGTGCAGTTTTGTTACCTTTAGTCTGCGCAGTTATTGAATTACGAGAAATGCCTCTCAAGCACAATCTGTTCCCGAGCCTAAGTCTTTATCACCTAGTCACAACCAAAGTATAGGGTTCCATTAATACTCCAATATAAGTTTCCAATTACAAAACTAACTCCCGGGATTCCAAATTCCACCAAGTGCGGTGGTGAAACAAACCCGAGCACACTAGACCACCTTCCTGTGCCTAAAACCCTCAAAATCTCATGTGTGCAACTAAGGGCTGCGGCCCCCAAAGCCTAGCCGCGGCCCTTCCCCAAAACAGAACCAATACCCATGCTGAACCACACACGCGTTGCATCCCTTGCCTTGGGCGCCGCGGCGCTCTCCCTTGGCTGAGCCTCCTTGGCTCCTTTGCATGCTAGGGCCGCAACGCTCTAGAACATAGCCACGGCCCTCCCTTTCGAACCCAGAATTTACACCATTTTTAAGTCTGACACCTCACTTTAAACCATCCCAAAGCTTCCCAACTCCTAACCAATTAATCCCCAACTCCTTTAGCATGATCTAAACAGCATATTTCCACAGAAAACACAACCTAGCACACTCTAAACTTCTCTTTCCACTTTCTGAAACCCAAGAGCTATAAACACTTAAACCAGTCATTCAAACTCAATTTAAAACTTCTAAACCAGGAGTTGAAACTTACCTTTGCTGTTGAATCACTTCACCAAGCCATGGCCAAGCTAAGTTCCCAAATTTCCTTCTTAATTTTTCCTTAGAACATCAAAACCATATTTGTTTCAACACTTAACCAAAACCCAGCTAGAACTCAGAATTCAACCACAGAAAAGAAGACCAGATGCTTACCTTAATCCTTGTTTTAGTTCTTGATTTACTCCTGAGCTAAACCTCCAAATCCTCACCACCAAACTCAGAAATTCCAGCTTGTTCCCCTGTTTTCTGTGTTTTCTTTCCTTTGTTTCCCCTTGAGCGTGAAAGAGAGCTGAGATAAAAGCTCTTAGTCGGTTTGTGTTTTTCTTCTAAAAGCTTCCTTATGTTTAACTTACCCGTTAAGTTAATCCCGAGGCTCGGGTGCCAGAACCGTCCCCGAGGCCAAAATGGTAAACTCCCCCAATATTCTCTCCTTTACATCCTAACCTCAAATATATCTCCATATATTTATTTTCATAACCCGATAGTCCAAATCACTACCCGCTATCTAAAAATATCCCCAACTTATCAAAGTCATGTCCTAAGCCCCATTGTGACTTATCCCGCTATCTGACCCTAGAATCGTCTTGAGTCGTGCTCTGCGAACCTGTCCACATAATAATGTGGTTCTCACATATATCACATATTTATTTCATATCACATTACCACATAATACCATCTGTTTACCGAGTTTTTCGGAAACGAATACAAACAGAATAATAAAAAGATAAGGACTGTAGAAGTGCTGAAATATAACTAAACAAACAGTGTTTTTACGTGGTTCAGGCGTTAACAAGCCCTAGTCCACGAGTCGATGTTATTATACTTGGAAAGGACTACAGTAAGATGGCTGGTGTACAAGAACTTCACACACTCACAGTGTTTCTCTCGGGTTCTCTTGAAGAAGATGAAGCTAGAGAGATTTTTGTAGATTTTTTGCTATGTGATCTGTTGGCCGTCCCTCTTCTTGTAAAATGAAGGGGTCTTTATAGCTAGGGTTTTTGGATTAGGGTTTTTCTCTACCTACATGAGTCTTAATTACACCAGCCATAAATAGGGGATACAATTACTGTAGTAGCATGGCTACAAGACTCTATGTGGGTATATTTACGTGAAAGTATGGGGAACACACAAAGTCAGCCGTCTTTTCCAAGTTGTCAGCGGAACAGTAGGCAAAAAGGTACCCTTAGGCGTGCTGGGATGTGTGCGGCTTTGACCTGTCGGGCGTGTCAGGCGGGATCCTGTGTCAGGTGGATATCATTCCAAATATGCCTCCTCCATGACTCGACCGCTTGGTGTTGTTCCGTGCGAAGCACGGAACCGTTTCCGCGAAGAACACTCGAAGAGCTTCTCCTGGAAGGAGCTTCCCCGAAGGATACCCCTTCGGGAGTCCGAGAGGGTTGACGAGTTTCCGTGTCATGTTTGCTTGGAAGAGTAATCCGGACACTAAACAGGAGAGGCGAAGCCTTTCTGTCCATCCGCGAGCTCTGGTCACCTACCGTGAAAGACATCGATAATTCTGCTTCCCCGAGGACATCAATCTAAACGCTATCCGGAAATCTGGATAACACCATCAATTATCACATAAACTTTAATAAACATATAATTACTCATTTAATCACAATTATTCCACCAATGCCCTCCTGGCACACTAATCAAGGCCCTTAAGCCTTATTAGCGATTTTGGGTCGTTACAACTATCCCCTCCTAATGAGAATTTCGTCCCCGAAATTTACCTGAATAACTCGGGATACTGATCCAGCATCGCCGTCTCTAGCTCCCATGTCGCTTCTTCGACCTTGCTATTCCTCCATAATACTTTCACTAACGGAATCGTCTTATTCCGCAGAACTTTATCCATCCGATCCAAAATCTGAACTGGTCTCTCCTCATAGGGCAAGTCTGTCTGCAGCTCTAAATCTTCATATCTCAACACATGTGTTGTATCAGAAACATACTTCCGCAACATAGAGACATGGAACACGTTATGAACTCCTGATAGAGACGGTGGCAAGGCCAGTCTATACACCACCTGCCCAACCCTCTCTGGAATCTCAAAGGGTCCAACAAACCGATGGCTCAGCTTGCCCTTCACTTCAAATCTCCTCACACCCCTCAACGGTGAAACTCGCAGGAACACGTGGTCCCCAACTTGGAACTCCACGTTTCTACGCTTAGGATTAGCGTAGCTCTTCTGTCTACTCTGTGAGTCAAGCATCCTAGCTCGTATCTTATCAATGGCCTCATTAGTCTGCTAAACCTCATCTGGTCCCAAATATCTTCTCTCACCCATCTCATCCCAGTGAATAAGCGATCTACATTTCCTTCCATATAACATCTCATAAGGAGCCACCCCAATTGTGGTCTGATAACTGTTATTATATGAGAACTCGATCAATGGGAGATACTTACTCCACGAACCCTCAAAGTCAATCACACATGCCCTAAGCATGTCCTCCAATACCTGAATCATCCTCTCAGACTGTCCATCAGTCTGAGGATGAAAAGTTGTGCTAAACTTCAACTGAGTCCCCATGGCTCTCTGCAGAGCTCCCCAGAACTTAGAGGTAAAGATAGGGTCTCGATCAGATATAATAGACTTTGGAACCCCATGGAGGCGAACTATCTCCCTCACATACAGCTCTGCGTACTAGTCCACGGTATAAGTTGACCTCATTGGTAGAAAATGAGCTGACTTGGTGTACCTATCCACTATCACCCACATCGAGTCATGAAGTCCAACTGTCCTGTGTAATCCTCCCATGAAATCCATCGTAATATCCTCCCACTTCCACTCTGGGATACCCAAAGGTTGCAGCAATCCCGCTGGTCGCTGATGCTCAGCCTTAACCTGCTGACAGGTTAAACATCTAGATACATACTCAACTACATCCTTCTTCATCCCGGGCCACCAGTATAATGTCCGTAGATCTTGATACATCTTTGTGGTACCCGGATGAAGTGAGTATGGCATAGTGTGGGATTCATCCAATATCTCACGCCTAATCCCCTCATCCACCGGAACACATATCCGTCCCTGATATCGAAGCAAACCTGTCTCTGAAACTGAATAATCCTTAGCTGTCCCCTCTAAGGCATGCTGCCTACTGTCCTGCAACTGCACATCTGTCATCTAACCCTCCTTGACCCGCTCCAACAGGGTCGACTGGAAAGTGATATTGGCTAACTAGCCCACCACCAGTTCTATCTTTGCCCTAACCATCTCATCAGCCAATTCTCTCGAGATCTGAATAGAACTATACAACTGTCCTGGGCCCCTCTGGCTCAACGCATCTGCCACCACGTTGGCTTTCCCAGGGTGGTAAAGGATATCACAATCATAATCCTTAACCAACTCCAACCAACGTCTCTGTCTCATATTCAGATCCTTCTGAGTGAAGAAATACTTCAGACTCTTATGGTTGGTGTAGATCTCGCACTTCTCTCCATACAGATAATGACGCCATACCTTCAGTGCAAATACCACTGCCGCTAACTCCAAATCATGAGTCGGATACCTCTGCTCATAATCCTTCAGCTGTCGAGATGCATAGGCTATAACTTTCTCATTTTGCATCAGCACACAGCCTAAGCCCAACCTTGATGCATCACCGTAAACTTCCCTTCCTCGGAAGGAAGACTCAACACAGGCGCAGAGATAAGCCATCGCTTCAATTCCTGGAAGCTATTCTCACACTTCTTTGACCAGATGAACTTTTGATTCTTTCTTGTCAATTCTGTCATCGGTGAAGAAATCTTTGAGAACCCCTCTACAAATCGCCTGTAGTAACCAGCCAACCCAAGGAAACTCCGCACCTCCGAGGCATTCCTCGGTCTCAGCCAATCCCTAACTGCTTCTACCTTGGACGAATCCACCTTAATCCCTTCTGCTCCAGCTATATGTCCAAGAAAGGTCACCTCTGGTAGCCAGAACTCACACTTCTTAAACTTGGCGTACAACTGATGCTCCCTTAACCTCTGCAAAACCTGTCGGAGATGCTGCTCATGTTCCGCCTCTGAACTGGAGTATACCAAGATGTCGTCGATGAAGACAATGATGAACTGGTCCAAAAAGTCCTTGAACACCCTGTTCATCAGATCCATGAAAGCTGCTGGGGCATTGGTCAGACCAAAAGACATGACCAAGAACTCATAATGCCCATAACGCATCCGGATAGCCGTCTTTGGTATATCCCCAGGTGGTGATAACCAGATCGAAGATCAATCTTTGAGAACACCGTCTTACCTTGCAGCTGATCGAACAAGTCATCAATCCTAGGTAGAGGGTACTTATTCTTAATAGTTAACTTGTTCAATTCTCTGTAATCGATGCACATCCTCAAGGTCCCGTCCTTCTTCTTAACAAACAACACTGGAGCGCCCCATGGAGAGTAGCTAGGCCTGATAAACCCCAAATCTAGAAGTTCTTGCAACTGTATCTTCAACTCTTTCAATTCTGCTGGCGCCATCCTGTATGGTGTTATAGATAATGGTATCATCCCCGGTGCCAACTCAATCTCAAACTGTATCTCCCTACGCGGCGGCAACCCTGGTAAATCCTCAGGGAAGACATCCAAGAACTCACATACCAATCTGGTCTCACCCGGCCCTGCTGGCATAACTCTGGTGGTATCCACCACACTAGCTAGAAAACCTATGCATCCCCCCTGCAGCAAGTCCCTGGCTCTCAATGCTGAAATCATAGGTACACGGGGTCCAGACACCGTACCCACAAAGACAAAAGGGTCCTCGCCCTCAGGCTCAAAGGTAACCATCTTCTTCCTACAATCAATTGTAGCCCCATACCTAGCCAGCCAATCCATTCCTAGAATCATATCAAAGTCTCCCAAATCTAATTCAATCAAATCCACCGAGAGTTCCCTACCATCAACCATCACTGGCAGTGCCCTAATCCACCTCCTAGAGACTACTAGCTCCCCTGTAGGCAACAGAGTCCCAAACCCCACAGTCTGATACTCACTAGGTCTACACAGTCTATCAATCACTCTACTAGAAATAAAAGAATGTGTAGCACCAAAATCAATCAATATTGTAAAAGGAAAGCCAGCACTAGAAAGCTGACCTGTCACTACTGAGGGACTAGCCTCAGCCTCCGCCTGAGTCAAGGTGAGTACTCGACCTGGAGTCAAGCTATCCACCTTTCCCGCTTCACCTTTCTTCACCGTTGGGCAGTCTTTCCTAAGATGCCCCACTGCCCCACACACAAAATATGCCTTGGCCTGACACTCGCCCAGATGGCATCTTCTACACCTCGGACACTTTGGATAGGTCCGCCATGCCTCACCGCCACCCTGACCACACCGACCCCTCCTATCAGGACCTGGAGTAGCCGAAGTGTCAGGAGTCTTCCTCTTGAAGTCGTTGGGGCCTCCGCCCCTACCTGTCCCTGTAAAAGGAGGCACCGCCCTGCAGCCCTCACGCCTTACTGCACTCTCCTTCCATATCTTATTCTCTGCTTCTTCAGCGGTAAGAGCCTTCTCAACGGCCCGAGCATAAGTGGTTCCTCCAGGTACCGTTGTGTTCCTAACATCCCGAGATATCATAGCATTAAGCCCCCTGATAAAACGATCTTGCCTAGCAGCATCAGTAGGCACAAGATCTGGTGCAAATTTCGCAAGCCTATCAAATTTCAGGGCATATTCAGTAACAGTCATACTGCCCTGTACCAAACTCACAAACTCATTGACCTTTGTTGCCCTAATAACAACATTTTAGTACTTTTGGCCAAACAAATCCTTGAAACCTTCCTAAGTCAAAGTGGCAACATCTTTTGTCTGCGATGCCACTTCCCACCAAATGCGGGCATCCTCCCTCAACATATAAGTGGCACAGGCCACTCTATCCTGCCCCTCGACTCTCATAAAATCCAGAATTACTGTAATCATAGTTAGCCATTGCTCGACTTTCAACGGATCCGGTCCTCCCTCAAAGACTAGGGGTTGTTGCTTCCTGAACCGCTCATATAATGGTTCCCACTTGTTAACAACCTCCCCAGGTTGCACAGCTGGTACCACTGCAGGTGGTAAAGAAGGGGTAGCACTCCCTGATGGAGCCTGCTGCCCCTGGTCCCGGACCTAGTTTCGGCTAGTCGTGAAGATTTTCTCAGACGCATAGCTGTCCAAGTCAATTTGCAAATATCGACTCGGCGGTCAGACCATGATGACAGGGTAAAAGCTTCTCTAAAAATCATCAATAGAACATAATCAATCACAGGTAACCAACACATATAAGCATCCATGCACCATAAATAATTAATCATCCTTATACTCATTTACATGCACGACAATGTTAATAAACATGCCTGCATATTTTCACACAGCAGTTAAGGGCCAGGCCCTATCAGTATCTCAAGCTTCCTAGGAATTCAATGAATAACAACATGCATAGCTCATCTCAGGCACATAAGCACATAAACACACATATACACATTACCAAACCCTGACTTGAGCTTGTCTCCAGCAGCGAATGTACATGCCCAGGCTGTCATCAAGAACCTATAAACCTAGGACGCTTTGATACCAAGTTGTAACGCCCTGGACAGCCAAGACCGTTACACTGTGTATTTATAAAGGTGCAAGACTTGATAATCAAATCCTTATTTTCAAAACGTGTCACTAAACATGTAAGAGCTATGGTTAAAAAGGTTTCGGTCTCAAAAGACTCATTTCATATATTTAAATTGTAGTAAACATGGGATCCCATATGAAAACAAAGTTAGAATAAGTTTACAGACTCCCAAAAGTACATGAATATCCACTAGCCATACTAAGGCAAAACAGACAGTCTTTAGGTTCCATGTCCCTGCTTAGATCTCAACCGTGGCGGCCGAGCACCTGGCTATGTACATTCTGCTCACTGAGCTCTCCAATCAGGGCTGATCTAACTTGCCCTTGCCTTTACCTGCACCACGTAGCACCCTGAGCCAAGGCCCAGCAAGAAAACATCATAAACAACTCAAACAATAATAACAGACAAATGGTTCAATAAGCATGTACTCCCATCGGATAATCCTCAACAGATACTCAGCATATACAATCCATTTCAAGATACATTCTATCACATATAATACTCATATCACATAATATTCAGGGCCGACGACTTCGGCCACACCCTCTATTTAACGCACTGACTCTGGCCCACTTAAACCGAGCTCAGTGCATAATAAGCTGCCCTCGGCTACCAGTGGCCGAGCTGCGCCATGTGCGCTAGTGTAACCCTTGGCACCCTTAGCCCGTTGGTTCACCAAATGTCTTGCGTGGCATAATACCATCTTTTCAAGCATTTACAATAGGTAGCCCTTATCCGCGTCACATATAATCAACCAGGTGCAGTTTTCTTACCATTAGTCTACGCAGTTATTGAATTACGAGCAAATCCTCTCAAGCACGATCCGTTCCCGAGCCTAAGTCTTTATCACCTAGTCACAACCGAAGTATAGGGTTCCATTTATACTCTAATATAGGTTTCCAATTACAAAACTAACTCCCGTGATTCCAAATTCCACCAAGTACGGTGGTGAAACCAAACCCGAGCACACTAGACCACCTTCCCGTGCCTAAAACCCTCAAATACTCATGTGTGCAACTAAGGACTGCGGCCCCCGAAGCCTAGCCGCGGCCCTTCCCCAAAACAGAACCAATACCCATGCTGAACCACACACGCGCCGCGGCCCTTGCCTTGGGCGCCGCGGCGCTCTCCCTTGGCCGAGCCTCCTTGGCTCCTTTGCTTGCTAGGGCCGCAACGCTCTAGAACAGAGCCGCGACCCTCCATTTTGAACCCAGAATTTACACCATTTTTAAGTCTGAAACCTCACTTTAAACCATCCCAAAGCTTCCCAACTCCGAATTAATTAATCCCCAACTCCTTTAGCATGATCTAAACAGCATAATTCCACAGAAAACACAACCTAGCACACTCTAAACTTCTCTTTCCACTTTCTGAAACCCAAGAGCTATAAACACTTAAACCAGTCATTCAAACTCAATTTAAAACCTCTTAACCAGGAGTTGAAACTTACCTTTGCTGTTGAATCACTTCACCAAGCCATGGCCAAGCTAAGTTCCCAAATTTCCGTCTTAATTTTGCCTTAGAACATCAAAACCATATTTGTTTCAACACTTAACCAAAACCCAGCTAGAACTCAGAATTCAACCACAGAAAAGAAGACCAGATGCTTACCTTAATCCCTATTTTAGTTCTTGATTTACTCCTGAGCTAAACCTCCAAATCCTCACCACCAAACTCAAAAATTCTAGCTTGTTCCCCTGTTTTCTATGTTTTCTTTCCTTTGTTTCCCCTTGAGCATGAAAGAGAGCTGAGATAAAAGCTCTTAGTCGGTTTGTGTTTTTCTTCTAAAAGCTTCCTTATGTTTAACTTACCCGTTAAGTTAATCCCGAGGCTCGGGGTGCCGGAACCGTCCCCAAGGCCAAAATGGTTAAATCCCCCAATATTCCCGCCTAGACATCCTAACCTCAAATATATCTCCATATATTTATTTTCATAACCCGATAGTCCAAATCACTACCCGCTATCTAAAAATATCCCCGACTTATCAAAGTCATGTTCTAAGCCCCGTTGTGACTTATCCCGCTATCTGACCCTAGAATCGTCTTGAGTCGTGCTCTGCGAACCTGTCCACATAATAATGTGGTTCTCACATATATCACATATTTATTTCATATCACATTACCACATAATACCATCAATTATCACATAAACTTTAATAAGCATATAATTACTCATTTAATCACAATTATTCCACTAATGCCCTCTTGGCACACTAATCAAGGCCCTTAAGCCTTATTAGCGATTTTGGGTTGTTACAATAATTCTGCTATCAGGGTAGCGAAAGTGAATGAGTTTATTGGATTGGTTCAGGGAAGCATGACAGTTACAGAATATGCCCTAAAGTTTGAAAAACTTGCGAAGTTCGCACCAGACCTTGTGCCTACTGATGCAGCTAGGTAGGACAGATTTATCAGAGGGCTTAATGATATGATAGCCTGAGATGTGAGGATTACAACAATTCCTGGGGGAAAACTTATGTCAAGGCTGTAGAGAAGGCTCTTATCGCCAAGGAAGTGGAGAATAAGATATGGAGGGAGGGTGCAACAAGGTGAGAGGGCTGCAGGGCGGTGCCTCCATATTCTGGGTCAAGTAGAGGTGGAGGCAGGGAAGGTGGATAGCCTGACTCCAGCTCGAGTGTCCACCCTGACGCAGGCAAAGGCCAAGGCTATTCCCTCTGTAGTGACAGGTCAGCTTTCTAGTACTGGCTCTCCTTTTACTGTATTGATTGACTCTGGTGCTACACATTCGTTTGTTTCTAGTAAGGTAATTGATAGAATGTGTAGACCTAGTGAGTATTATACTTCAGGGTTTGGGACTATTTTGCCTACAGGAAAACTGGTAGTTTCTAGGAGGTGGATTAGAGCACTGCCAGTGATGGTTCATGGTAGGGAATTGTCAGTAGACTTGATTGAGTTGAGCATGGAGGACTTTGATATGATTTTAGGTATGGATTGGCTGGTTAGATACGGAGCTACTATTGATTGTAGGAAGAAGATGGTGACCTTTGAGCCGGAGGGCGAGGATCCCTTTGTCTTTGTGGAAGCGGTGCATGGACCTCGCGTACCCAGGATATCAGCGCTGAGAGGCAGAGATTTGTTACAGGGAGGATGTATGGGTTTCCTAGTTAGTGTGGTAGATACCACAAGGATTTCACCAACAAGACCGAAGGAGACTAGTTTTGTTTGCAAGTACATGGATGTGTTTCCTGAGGACTTACCTGGATTGCTGCCGCGTAGGGAGATTCAGTTTTTCATTGAGTTGGCACCGGGGACAGAGCCAGTGTCAAGGGCACCATATAGAATGGCACCGGTAGAACTGAAGATACAGTTACAGGAGCTTCCGGATTTGGGGTTCATCAGGCCTAGTGACTCGCCATGGGGTGCTCCAGTTTTGTTTGTGAAGAATTAGAACGGGACATTGAGGATGTGTATAGACTACCGGGAATTGAGCAAGTTGACTATCAAGAATAAGTATCCCCTACCAAGGATTGATGACTTGTTCGATCTGCTGCAGGGTAAGACGGTGTTCTCGAAGATTGATCTTCGATTTGGTTATCACCAACTGAGGATAAAGGACGAGGACATACCGAAGACAGACTTCCGAATGAGGTATGGGCAATATGAGTTTCTGGTCATGTCATTTGGTTTGACCAATGCCCCAACAACCATTATGGACCTAATGAACAGAGTGTTCAAGGACTTTCTGGATTAGTTCGTTATTTTCTTCATCGACGACATTTTAATGTACTCCAATTCAGAGGCAGAGCACGATATTCATCTTCGGCAAGTTTTACAAAGGTTGAGGGAGCATCAGTTGTACGCCAAGTTTAAGAAATGTGAATTTTGGCTACCAGAAGTGACATTCCTTGGACATATTGTTGATGCAGATGGGATTAAGGTGGATCCATCTAAGGTTAAGGCAGTTAGGGATTGGCTGAGGCCAAGGAGGTGAGGAGTTTCCTTGGTCTAGCGGGTTATTACAGACAGTTTGTGGAAGGCTTCTCAAAGATAGCGGCACCGATGACATAATTGACACAGAAGAACTTGAAATTTATTTGGTCAGTCAAGTGTGAGAACAGTTTCAAAGCGTTGAAGCAACGACTTATTACTGCGCCTGTGTTGAGTCTTCCTTCATGGGAAGGGAAGTTTGTTGTCTACTGCAATGCGTCGAGGTTGTGTTTAGGCTGTGTGTTGATGCAGAACGAGAAGGTCATAGCTTATGCATCAGGACAGCTGAAGGAGTATGAGCAGCGGTATCCTACCCATGATTTGGAGTTAGCAACAGTGGTATTCGCACTAAACGTTTGGCAGCAATATCTATATGGGGAGAAGTGCGAGATATACACCGATCACAAGAGCTTGAAGTACTTTTGCACACAGAAGGACATGAACATGAGGCAGAGACGTTGGCTAGAGTTAGTGAAAGACTATGATTATGATATTCTTTACCATTCGGGGAAAGCCAATGTAGTGGCAGATGCATTAAGCCAGAGAGGCCCAGGTCAGTTATATAGTTCCACCCAGATCTCAAGAGAGTTAGCTGATGAGATGGTCTAAGCGGGGATAGAATTGGTGGTGGGCCAGTTAGCCAATATTACTCTGCAATCGACTCTGCCAGAGCAGATTAAAGATGGTCAATTGGTAGACGTTCAGTTACGGGAGGCTAGAGAGAATGTCTTAGTGGGAGTAGCTAAGCACTATTCTATTTTTGAGGTTGGTTTACTTCGGTATCAGGGGCGGATTTATCTTCCTGCTGATGAGGGGATCAGACGAGAGATATTGGATGAATCACCTTCAACGCCGTACTCACTTCATCTGGGTACCACAAAGATGTACCAGGATCTACGGATGTTATATTCGTGGCCCAGGATGAAGAAGGATGTGGTGGAGTACGTAGCTAGATGTTTAACTTATCAGCAGGTGAAAGCTGAGCATCAGCGACCAGCAGGGTTGCTTCAGCCTTTGGGTATTCCTGAGTGGAAATGGGAGGATATTACGATGGATTTTGTGGGAGGTTTACCCAGAACAGTAAGGCATCATGACTCGGTGTGGGTGATAGTGGACAGATACACCAAGTCGGCCCATTTTCTTCGAGTGAGCTCGAAATATACTATGGATCAGTATGAAAAGTTGTATGTGAGGAAGATCGTATGTCTTCATTGGGTTCTTAAATCTATAGTCTCAACCGGGATCCTATCTTTACCTCCAAGTTTTGGGGTAGTTTGTAGGAGGCTATGGGGACTCAGTTGAAATTCAGCACAACCTTTCATCCTCAGATTGATGGATAGTCTGAGAGGATGATTCAGGTATTGGATGATATGCACAGAGTGTGTGTGATCGACTTTGAGGGGCATGGAGTAAGTATCTCCCGTTGATTGAGTTTTCATATAACAATAGTTATCAGTCAATGATTGGAGTGGCTCCTTATGAGATGTTATATGGGAGGAAGTGTAGATCACCCATTCATTGGGATGAGATAGGTGAGAGGAAGTATTTGGGGACAGATAAGGTTCAAAAGACAAGTGAAGCTATACAGAAGATCCGAGCTAGGATGCTCACCTCACAGAGTAGACAAAAGAGCTACGCTGATCCCAAGTATAAGGATGTGGAGTTCGAGGTTAGGGACCATGTGTTTCTCTGAGTTTCACTATTGCGAGGGGTGAGGAGGTTTGGAAAGAAAGGCAAGCAATTCCCTAGGTTCATCGAACCTTTTGAGATCCTGGAAAGGATCGGTCAAGTGGCTTATAGGTTAGCCTTGCCACCATTGTTGTTGGGAGACCATGACGTATTCCATGTTTCTATGCTCCGGAAGTACGTCTCAGATGCGACACATGTCTTGAGGGATGAAGAATTGGAATTGCAGGCAGATTTAGCTGATGAGGAGCAACCTATTCAGATTTTTTATTGGAAGGACAAAGTACTACGGAATAAGATGATTCCTCTTGTTAAAGTGTTGTGGTGGAATAGTAGGGTCGAGGAGGTGACCTGGGAGCTTGAGTCAGTGATGTGGGATCAGTATCCTGAGTTATTCAGGTAAATTTTGAGGACGAAATTCTCATTAGGAGGGGATAGTTGTAACGACCCAAATTTACTAATAAGGCTTAAGGGCCTTGATTAGTGTGCCGGGAGGGCATAACTAGATTATATGTGATTTAAATGATTAAAAGCATGCTATATGATTATTTGGATATCTGTGATGTATGACAATGTGTATTAGTATGCATGTAGGCCCTGATTAGGTTAGAAAGGCATATTCGTAATTCTGGCCCATTGAGGGGATAAATGTAAATAATTGCGATAAATTGTTGAGATCACATTATAATGTGGATATATTCGTAGCTTGTGACTTGAGGCGATCCTAGTGAGCAGTTTAGAGAAAAAGTCACGGCAGAGATTTATACCTGGCTCGGGGCGAGCCTGGGGGTATTTATGGGAATTTAAGAAATATATTGGAGTCTATTTTGATATGGAGGAATAAAATTGGTGATTAGCTAGGTGTTGGGAAGTAAGCGGTAAATATTAGAGACGTTCGAGGAATTAGCGAGAATTGGGCATACTGACTAAAATGCCCTTAGAATGATTTAATGGCTTAGGGTTTATGGGAGGGAAAATTGGTCATTTGAGTTAAAAGCAGCGATAAATATTATAATGCTTTATGCTTTAGTGGAATGTGTAGAAGGCAGTAGAGGTCTGAAAAAGGATTGAGACAAAAGAAAAGAAGGAGAAAAGAAAGAAGGGAAAACAGGGTACTACTCTCTTGTACGGTTTGGGCTTTTCTTCACCAAATTCTCCTTAAATTCAGAGAAGGGTTAGACTAAGACTCAACACTAGGATCCTTGATTTGGCTTGGGGAATTGGTAGAGGTTATTCATCATCTGAGGTAAGATTTTGAGGTTGTCATTCTGTTCTTGGTTTTGGTGTTGAATTAGTTTTCTAAGCTGAGTTTTTGTGGGAATTCTAGGGAATTAAGCCTAAGGGTTTGAGGAGGTGAAGGCTAAGGAAGTGTGGAAGATAACCTATGGTTAATTCATCCATCAACGGTAAGAAGTTCTAGCTTTAAGTTCTGAGATTTCTGCTATGTTCTATTGAGCTTTTGAGCTTCAAACCCAGTCATGGTGATTTTCTTGTTTTGGGGTGGATGTGCTTAAGTTTCATATGGTTGGGTCATATGGAGTGAGTTATAGATGATTGTGGGCTTGCTTTGGTGTTTGGTTGAGGTTTGGAAGGGTGTTAGAGGGTTTTGGCTCGAGGAAGTTCCAATGGGAATAACCTGAGTGTGGTCTGGCTGTGACTAGCGCTGTAGCGTTAGCCTTAGGGCGCTACTGTGCTAGGCTTGGGTGTCTGGGAGCCTGTTGGCTTTGTTTGTAGCCCTGTAGCGCCCACTTTAGGGAGTTGTAGTGCTATCCTGTTCCCAGAAGTGGATTTTTGGGTTATTTCATAGGGTTTTTGCCCAGGGGCTCGAGGTTTGATTCCACCACCCCGTTTCGTGGAATTAAGGCTTCTCGAGGGCTCGGGATTGGTCCTGAGGCTAGGTTTTGGATTTGAAGTTTGGTATGGTTCTAACTTGAGACTGTGACTAGGTGTACGCTAGGGCTTGGACGGGATCGTGCTTGAGGGTTGAACTGAACAAAGCTATCATAATCTAAAGGTAAGAAACTGCACACGGTTTTGTGTTAATGATGGGACTAAGAGCTCGCTATACATGAATTGTGTCATAGATAGTATTATTCCATGGGACATGTGATAAACGGCCTAAGAGTGTCGAAATCAATATTTGCGCACAGGGCGCAGCTCGGCCTTTCGTAGCTGAGGACAGCTTAATATTCATTGAGCTCGGTTTAAGCGGACCAGAGTCAGTGGGGTAAATAGGGGGTGCAGCCTAAGGGCGTCGACCCTGCTTCTTATGTGAATTGGTTATAAATGTTTAAGGATGAGTTTGTCATGTTGAATATCTATTTATGTGAACACTATGGATTGTTGAGTATATGTCTATGCATTATGAGTTGCAAATTGATATGCATTATGAGTTGCTTGTTTGTTGATTTGCAAATTGATTGCTTAATGATTATGCTTTTTTATCTGGTTTCTTGCTGGGCCTTGGCTCACGGGTGCTACGTGGTGCTGGTAAAGGCAAGGGCAAAGTGGACCAGTCCTAAGATGGAGAGCTTTGGGGCTGAATGTACATAGTCAGCTGATTGGCCGCCACGACCGGGGAGTGGTACAAGACGAGAAAAGCCTAATTGACTGTTTTGCCTTAGAGTGGCTAGTAGCTATACTTTTATCGTGAATTTTTGTTAAGCGTCTTTTAACGTTACTACTTTTGGGATCCCATGTAAAAATGTTTGATTATAAGAAATGAAACTTTTGTGGCCAAAATCTTTTAACCCTAGTTCAACTGTAGTATCTATTACAGTTTCTAACTAAACGACTTGATTAGCAAGTCTTGCACATTTGTAAACACACAGTGTAACAGTCTTGGCTATCCAGGGCGTTACATTTGGACATTCATTTAAGTCATAAAAGTTATACATCGGGATCCCAAAATACTGTTTCAAAAATTTATTACAATTCAAAAGTTAAGATAAAGTCGACCTAAGCGACAAAACAAACCATTTAATGTAAAATCCTCAAAACAACCCCGATCGTGGCAGCCAGGTAGGCCGAACATGTATAGGCCGCTCCACGCTCTCCAACTCATGGTTTTTCAACCTTTCCCTTACCCTTACATGCACCATAGAGCACCCGTTACCCGATGCCCAACAAGAAAACTTAACACATAGAATATCACAATTCAATCTAGTAATAAACAGATAGAAGATTAATCAAATTGCGGCCTATGCTGACCTAGGTGCTTTACTAGGCACTGGGTTCACGGTCTTCACCGAGCGGGTGAGTACAACACCCTTAGAGGGTCTCACCCTAGTGGCCTGCATTCAACATGCTTAATGTCGATCCCGGCCTTTGTTGTTCCCGGCCTTTTCCATTCTTGGCCTTCGCCGTTCTCCGCCTTTGTCATTCCCAACCTTTGCCATTCATTCATAATCATGCACAACATAGCATAACATTTATAGGTATTCACACAGACATTAACCACAAATAATAGGGCCATGCCCTTCTCTACAGGTACAAACAGTTTCCTTGCCTGTGCCCCTTGCTGACTGATTAATGCGATCCTGAGCACGATCCCCTAAACTCGATCCTTGACGTAAAACCTAGTTACAACGCATCAATAAACAGACATCCACCAATCCCTAACCAATTAAGAACTTCATATTAATATTCTAGCCTTCAGAACCTCGAATTCTACTAAACCGGGTAGTAGAACCCTTCCCAAGCCCTTACATTTGGGTTCCCGAGCTTAAAACCATGTTTTGGCCAAAATCCCCTATTTGAGCCGCGACCCAGCCCATTAGGATTGCGGCGCGCTACAAGTCAGAGAGCCTTGGGCTCTCTTCTAGGGGACACGGACCGTGGCATGCTCCATTTGAGCTATGTCGCCTGGACATTTTCAGAGGCTCCCAAGCCTCCTTGTTCATACGGCCCACGACGCCTGAAGAACAAAGTTGTGGCTCGAGCCCCAATTCCCAGAAATACAATGCATTTTCACTATTTTTTCCTTAGTCAAACTTACCAATTCATTCCCAATTCAACCCCTACACCCAAAATTCAATCTACAGTTCGTATCAAAGTAGCATAACCACCCCAATTCTTATCCTATAACCCATCAAAACTCAAAAATCAGACCAAGCTTAAACCTTAAGAAAAAACATCTAACTACAACAAATATACCTAAAACATTAGAGTAGAATCCTTACCTCAATTGGTAATTTGACCTTATCTAATTCCAACCTCTATAGGCTTCAAATTCCTCCAACCTTCAGCTAATTTCCTAGAGAATTCCTCCAAGTATCCACATACACAAAGGGGGAGAGAGAGAGAGAATAGCTTGAGAGAGTTTTTTTTCTTTCTTCTCCCTTCTTTTTGTGGCCAGTTCTAGTATCCTAGGCCAAACCAAGTCTATCCCCCAGCAGTAAAATGACCAACTTATCCCCAAGATCAATCCTAACTTTCTAACTCCACCAAGAGCAAAACCGTCTTTTTCCACTTCTAGCTAATTCCTCAAGTGTTCCTATAATCCCTCATTTAA
The DNA here is from genome assembly GCF_963169125.1 of Humulus lupulus. NCBI lineage: Eukaryota > Viridiplantae > Streptophyta > Magnoliopsida > Rosales > Cannabaceae > Humulus > Humulus lupulus. Next base: position 148,747,333 of record NC_084796.1, read on the forward strand.
TCCCGACATACCCAAATAATCGCTAAATCACTACCCGTTACCGGGTAAATCTGGAATACGCGCTATGTTCCCAAAATACTCCTAGGCTTACCGCGACCCAGGTATTTGACCCTGTTGTTACTAGTTCGCTATTCCGCTCCCTAGGATCGGCTCGAATCACACATCAAAAAATAAATCCCCACAATCTTGTGGTCTCAAGCACAACACACATATAATTAACATTTATGCCCTCAATGGGTCGAAATTACAAAATGCCCCTATTAACCAAAAAGGGCCCACATGCATATTTAATTCACCTAAACATGCATTTCTAATCACATAATCATTTAATCCACGTAATAACACAATTAAATCAATCATTGCTCTCCCATCATGCTAATCAAGGCACTAAGCCTTATTAGCAAATTTGGGACGCTACAACTATCCCTTCCTTACAGAAATTGTGTCCTCGAAATTTATCTGAATAACTCGGGATATCAATCCTACCTATCAGTCACAAGCTCTCAAGCTCCACAACACTTTTACCAAGGCAAGGGTCTTGTTCCACAAGACTTTATCTTTTCAGTCTAGAATCTAAACAGGCTTCTCCACATAAGTCAAATCTTGATCCAGCTCTAGGTTTTCATAATTCAGCACATGCATAGAATCTGACACGTACTTCCGGAGCATGGACACATAAAATACGTTGTGAAACCCTGATAAAGTTGGAGGCATAGACAATTTGTACGCTACCTCTCCAACTCGTTCGAGAATCTCAAAGGGGCGAACAAACTTAGGTCTTAACTTGCCTTTCACTCCAAATCTCTTTACTCCTCTCAAAGGAGCATCTCTAAGGAACACATGATCACCGACTTGAAACTCTACACTCATGCGTCTCAAGTGGTAACTTTTCTGTCCACTCTGGGAGGTGAGCATCCGAGCTCTAATCTTTTCAGTCGCCTCATTGGTCCTTTAAACAGCCTCAAGACCTATGTATTTCCTCTCACTTGTCTCATCCTAATGGATGGGCGATCAACACTTCCTCCCATTCAACATCTCATATGGAGCCAGTCCGATAGTTGCTTGCTAATTTTTATTATATGAAAACTCGATCAAAGGGAGATACTTACTATAAGATCCCCTAAAATACAGCACACGGGCCCGTAACATATCCTCCAGTATCTGAATCGTCCTCTCAGACTGTCCATCTGTCTAAGGATGATAAGCGGTACTATACCGCAACTGCGTGTCCATAGCCTTCTGCATGCACTCCCAAAGCTTAGAGGTGAAGGTGGGGTCCCTATCGGATACTATCGACCTCGGAGCCCCATGAAGTCACACAATTTCCTTCACATAAAATTCAGCATATTGCTCCATCGTATGAGTTGTTCTAATGGGAAAAAAGTTGGCTGATTTGGTGTACCTATCCACAATCACCCACACATAATCATACTGTCCTACTATTTTTGGTAATCCAACCATGAAGTCCATGGTGATATCCTCCCACTTTCACTCTGGAATCCCTAATGGGTGCAGCAACCCTGCTGGCCTTCACCTCATGACATGTTAAACACTTGGCCACATAATCCATTACATCCCTTTTCATATCTGGCCACCAATACAAAGTTCTAAAGTCTTGTTACATCTTCATCGTACTCAGATGTAAGGAGTAGGGAGTGGTATGAGAGTCATCTAGAATCTCTCACCTGATACCAGAATCCATCGAAAGGCAAATCTGTCCTTTATATCTCAGTAAACCCACATCTAAAATAGAAAAGTCCTTAGCCACTCCAGCTAAGACACCCTCCCTGTGTTCCCTCAACTTTGGATCCTCCTTCTGCACTTTCTTTATCATCTTGAGGAGCATGGACTGAAGAGTGATATTGGCTAGCTGACCCACTACAAATTCAATTCTCGCTTTAGTCATCTTCTCAACTAACTTTTCTGATATCTTCCTCGTACTGAATAACTGCCCTCGGCCCATCCGACTCAATGTGTCGGCCACCAGATTGGCCTACCCTCGATGATATAAAATGTCACAGTCATAGTCCTTTACCAACTCTATCCAAAGCCTTTGGCGCATATTCAGGTCCTTTTGAGTGAAGAAATACTTTAAACTTTTATGGTCGGTGTTTATTTCGCACTTCTCTCCATACAGATAATGCCTCCATACCTTCAATGCAAATACCACCATTGCCAGTTCCACATCATGAGTTGGATACCTATGCTCATACTCCTTCAACTATCTCGATGCGTAGGCTATCACCTTTCCAGCTTGCATCAATACACACCCCAAACGTTGCCTCAAAGCATCGCAGTAGTCTATAAAATTCTCATTATCTGATGGAAGAATCATTATCACCGCTTCAACTCCTTAAAACTGTTCTCACATCTATCTGTCCAGACATACTTGATCTTCTTACACGTCAGCTCAGTCACCAATGCAGCTACTCTGGAGAATCCCTCAACGAACCATCAATAGTACCCTGCTAATCCCAAGAAACTCCTAACCTCTGGTACATTGCTCGACCTGGGCCAATCTCTCACTACCTCATTCTTGCATGGGTCCACCAGAATCCCTTGCTTACTCACAATATGGCCCAAAAATGTTACTTGAGGCAAGCAAAACTCACATTTGCTTAACTTAGCATATAGCATATGCTCTCTGAACTGATGTAGTACTAGAGGAAGATGTTGCACGTGCTCTATCTCTAACTGGGAGTACACCAGTATATCATCGATGAATACAATCACAAACTAATTATCCAAATAATCCCTGAAGACCATATTCATCAAGTTCATAAAGTTTCTGGGGCATTGGTTAATCCAAAGCCCATGACCAGGAATTTGTAATGTCCATACCTCGTATGGAATGCGGTCTTTGGTGTGTCCTCCTCCGTAATCCTCAACTGATGGTAGCCAGACTAAAGGTCAATCTTAGAGAACACCGTCTTCCCCTATAGATGGTCAAACAAATCTTCCATTGATAAGTTCATTGTTATATATATATATATTTTTTTTTCAAGTTCTTTTGTATTTGGATGATGCTAAATTGGTGTTTTAACAGATTTTAGCTTCATTTTGTAAGTTTTTGATATTTAAACTAAGTTGTAATTTTTGTTGATAACACTGATATATTTGATGCAATTTTGGTTCAATAATTTTATAGGCTACAAAAAGGAGTTGCAAGATGGAGTTGAGATGTAATTCTAATATGTTTTGAAGTCTTTAAGCATATATGGTGATGTTGCGGTGACTGAAGCTTGAGTAGCGGCTTACAAAATTAAGTGAAATGGAATTTGGAGTGTTGGTTGTGACTCAAAGAAGTGGTGGGCGCAACCTAATTGCAAGTAATTAAGATTTTGGAATAGCAAGTTTTTGCCTCAACGAGTACTTCTTCAAGTAGCGGCCAAAATACAATTTTTTTAAGAGACATTGTGCAATACTTTTTCAGGTCACAGCTCAAGGAGAATTTTATCAAGAATTAGGCACACTGGCCGCGGCAACCACTTTTCCAAGCCACAGCGAGTCAACGTGATTTCAGTTTTTAGGTTATTTTTAAATAGATTTTAAAGAGGATTATAAAGAGTTTTAGGGCTAAGGTTTTCATAAGTTTTTAATTACGAATTATGGAGATTAGAAGAACAGTGGAGAGGAGAGGAAAACAATCTTTCCTACATCAAACTAGTTTTTCCTTCATCTCTTTAAAACTCTTTAATTTCAATTATGATTATGTTATTAGTTATGTTTGTGATTATGGAGTAATCTTCTTCTAGGTTAAGGGTTATTTCATAACCCAAGACATTAATTCTTGATTTTCAATAATGAATGTTTTTTCCTGATTTCTCCAATGTTAAATTGTTTCCATTCTTCAATGATTAATGTTATTGATTATGTGATATCTTGTTAGATGGTCAACTAATTACGATGTTTCATTGTTCTACTATCATCTTAGAATTACTATTCACCAATAGTTTAAGGCTCTAAGTGCATGTGATAATTTGTAATTGATAATATTGTCATAGGTATTATTGATTATGATGAAGTTTAGAACCTAGGTTAAACAAATTATATGCTAAATTGATTTGTTGCTTAGATTAACCTATCTCCATAGAGATTAATGTTATTCCTAGGTTAAATAAATTACATGCTTCATGGATCTATTGCATGCTATAAAGATTTAATTATTGAGTGCTTTGCCTTGGTTAGTTGTAATTGGGAGATTGGAATAATTGACTGCTTCAGCGTGATCTAAGGGGTTAATAATTTAATTGGGAAATCAGAATAGTGTTTATTATTGTTGGTCTTGAATGATAGTTGAGGGTGGAGAATGACTCTTAACTGTTTGTTTAAATCGTAATATCAACTCATTATTTCTTTTATGTTTATGCTATTTAAGTTTCTATTTGTGAAAAAAAATCTCTTCTTTTATTTTCGTTGTTAATTCATGGATAATAATTTGAACGTAGTCCTTGTGGGTTCGACTCATATTTATTGTTATACTAATATAATTGGTCATACTGAAAAGAAAATAATAATTTAATTTGACACGGCACACGACACCCGTCAAATTTTTGGCGCCGTTGTCGGGGGCTATTGTTATTCACTTTATTATTCAAATTTATTTGTTTGGAAATAATTAGTTTTTACTGTGGAATTTTCAGGTTTATATGTCTCAAGAAGAATATACACAAGATCGACTACAAAAAATCAAAGATTATCTTGAGGCATTGTCCGCGTCATACTTTTCCAGAGCTATCACTGATAATCCACTCTTTCAGCGTCATTATAACCATGTAGAGTCTGTTAAAGAGCCATTACTGTCTGACAATGAATCTGATTCTAAAAATTCAATTCGATCCTATAGAACTATGGCCCGACAAAGGAAGTTGAAAGAGTTGGCAGTGCCGGATCTTGACCAAAAACTGTTGTGCATCCACTATCCACCTTTGGATGTCAACTTTGAGTTGAAGTCGGGCCTCATTCACTTACTGCCCTCTTTCCATGGGTTGGCCGGTGAGGACCCGAATAAACATTTGAAGGAGTTTCATATTTTTTGTTTTAGTATGAAACCTGCTGCAGTGACTAAAGAACAAATTAAGCTGCGAGCTTTTCATTTCTCCCTGAAGGATGGAGCTAAAGTGTGGTTATACTATCTTCCACCCAGCACTGTTGAAACATGGAATGGTATGAAGACTATCTTCCTGGAACGATATTTTCCAGCATCTAAAGTTGGATGCATCATGAAGGATCTGTAGTATAAGGAAATATACATGATAGTCATTGTATGAATATTGGGAGAGATTTAAGCGGTTATGTGCTAGTTGCCATTATCATCAGATAAGTGAACTACTCCAAATCCAGTACTTTTATGAATGATTACAATCACTTGATGGGAGTATGATTGATGTAGCTAGTGGGGGTGCACTAGTAGATAAGACTCTTGTTGCAGCCAGGAGCTTGATTTCTAATATGGCTTCCAACTGACAACAGTTTGGCTTTCGCCAAGATCATAATCCACCACAAAAGCCAATTAATGAGGAGAGCAATTCAAATGAGAACCAGCATCATCATCAATTGCCTCAATTAACTGCAGTGATACAACAACTTGCTTTAGGCCAACAGGTGCGGCCATGTGGAATTGTCAGGTTGTGGGGCACGCTACTGATACTTTCCCCACTCTATTTGAGGGAGAGACTGAGGGTGTTAATGGTGTAGGTAATATCCCAGGTCAATTACTCCAGATGTACTATGAACCATTTTCACAAACTTACAATCCTGGCTAGCTTGATCATCCAAATCTTCATTACGAGAATTACCAACAAGTTGTTCCACAGTCTACACCTGTTAGACCGCCAAGTTTTTCTCTTCAACAACAATCTCAACAGAACTATGCACCTAGACCATCGCAAGCACCACAAGCTGCTCAACAACTGAGTACGAGACCCTCTTCTGAAGATTTAATCAATGAAATTGCTACAAATATGCTTCATTTTTAGCAAACTACCCAAGCATCAATCAAATGTTTGGCGAAACATGTGGGAAAACTAGCGGCATATATAACAGGTTGGAAACTCATATTTCTAATAAATTGCCTTCACAACCTGAGAAGAATCCCAAGGAGAATGTAAGTGTGATAACACTGCAAAGTGGCATACTGTAACGCCCTGGATAGCCAAGACCGCTACACTGTGTATTTATAAAGGTGTGAGACTTGCTAATCAAGTCGTTTAACCAAAACGTGTCATTAGCTAAAGTGTTTTAGGGCTAAAAGACATTTTGGCCTCAAAAGATACATTTTATAAGTTATAAACAGTTTACAGAAAGGATCCCCAAAACTTGACAATGTTTAAAAGTTGGTTTACAAAAATTCAACAGTTAAGATTAAACATTAGCCATACTAAGGAAAAATACAAGGTTCTGGTCCTCTCGTCCCAGTAATCTCCTCAACCGTGGCGGTTGAGCAGCTTGACATGTATATTCACCCTGCAGAGCTCTCCAATCAAGGTTGATCGATCTTGCCCTTGCCTTTACCTGCACCACACAGCACCCGTGAGCCAAGGCCTAGCAAGAAAACAACATACACAGCATAAACAATATTATCAAACACACATTCTGATAAGCATGTTCAGATATTCAGTCCACAGCATATAAGCACACTTCAAGGTACAAGTAACCTCATCTATACTTAGATTATTCAACAATCTCATTAATCACATTCATAGCCAAATATAATAATCAATTAACACAAATACTAGGGTCGACACCTTAGGTCGCACCCTCTGTTTAACCCACTGACTCCGACCCGCTTAAACCGAGCTCAGTGCATAATAAGCTGTCCTCGGATACCAGTGTCTGAGTCGTGCCAATTGCACAAGTTAGCCGTGGCATGCTTAGGCCATGGTTTACAAATTACATGGCATAATACCATTCTTTCAATCATATATATCAGAGAGCCCTTAGTCCCGTTCAAATATTCAACCGGGTGTAGTTTTCTTACCTTTAGCTTCCAGATGAATTAGCTACGGGCGATACTCCTTGAGCGCGATCTGATCCTCGAACCCTAGCTTAACACCTAGTCACAACCATGATGAAAGATACCATTAACAATCTTAAATGAGTTCCCAAACCAAGTTCTAGTCCCGGGATCATTGAATTTCACCAAATATGGTAAAAGATTCAATCCCGAACACCTTAGGTTAAATTTCCAAGCCTAAAATCTCAAAATCCCAAAATCCCTTAAGTGCCCTGGCATAGGCCACCCATGCCGCGGCATAGCCCCCAAACAGAACCATCTAAGGCACAAAAATAGGTAAGGGTCGCGGCATTGCTTGGGCCATGCCGCGGCCCGCCCTCCTTCCTCAGCATGCAACAGCCTCGAAGGGCCGCGACTCACCAAGAACCATGTCGCGGCCCGACCCCTTCGAACCCATAAAAACCACCATTTTCAATCTCTAAACCTCACCTTAAGCCATCTCAAAGCCCCCAACTCAATACAAACTAATAATAACAACATTAGAATGATTTAAACAACACAACTCCACCCAAAAATCCAGCCTAACACTCACCAAAATCCTAATTCCAATTTCTGAGATTTCAAACCCACAAAACTCAAAACCAGCAATGAAGGCTCTCAAATTCAACCATCAAACTTTAAATTAAACCTTACCTCAGCTGCAGAATCACTTCTCCAAGAGTCCCTTGACCTATCTTCAAAGTTTCAAGCCCCAATTTCCACCTTAAATGCCAAAACCACAGATATTTAAACCTCGGCCATTTCTCTAAATTCCTAACCTCATAAAAGAAAATTCAAAGCTTACCTTGGCTCTATCTCAGACCTTGATCAGTTCCTGAGCTAATCCTCCAAATTATTCCGTTAAATTCTCAAAGACACAGCTTAATTCCAGCAATTCCCTCTCAAGTTTCACTAGTTTTTTCTTCCTTAAGAGAGAGAAGAGAGCAAAGCTGAGAATAAGTCGGTTCTAACTTTGTGTCTACTATTTTCTAAAATCCCTCCAAGTCTATCCTTAAGTTATTAGACTAATCCCAAAGCTCGAGGTGCCGGGAACGTCCCCGAGGCCAAAACGGTAAAATCCCCCAATAATCCCGCCTAGACATCCTAACCTCAAATATATCTCCAATTATTTATTTTCATCACCCGATAGTCTAAATCACTACCCGATACCTAAAATACTCCTTGACTTGTCCAAAGTCAATTATAATGCCCCGTTGTGACTTTTTCCGCTATCTAGCCCTAGGATCGCCTCGAGTCACCGGCTGCAGAGTTATCCACATAATAATGTGGTTCTTGCATATATCTCATACATATATATCACATCATCATATAACATCATCAATTATCATAAGCACACTATTAATCATATAATTAAACATTTAAATCAATAACATTCATTCTAATCCCAATTATGCCCTCCTGGCACACTAATCAAGGCCCTTAAGCTTTATTAGTAAATTTGGGTTGTTACACATACAATATGAGCCACCCACACAACCTTCATTGCCAGCTCCAGTGCAAAAGCAAGTAGTAGACAACTCCATCCATGATGAACCATCAATGCATAAAAGGCCACATAAACCAACTATGCCAACCTATGTCCCTCGTCCACCTTTTCCAAGAAGATTGAAAAAGTTTAAGAAAGAGGAAGTTGACTAGGAAATTCTTGAGACTTTTTGCAAAGTTCAAGTAAACATTCCATTACTTGAACCTATTAAACAAATGCCATGTTATGCTAAATTTTGAAGGAGTTGTGCATGAATAAGAAGAAATCGAAAGGTGATGAAAAGATAAGTGTGGGGGAGAATGTCTCTGCTTTTCTCCAAATGAAGCTGCCACCAAAATGCAAGGATCCTGGAACCTTTACAATTCTTTGTATGATTGGAAATAAAAGGATTGAGCGATGTTTGATAGATTTGGGAGCATCGATTAATGTCGTGACATATTCATCATATGTTTCTTTAAATCTTTGGCCACTAAAGGAGACAAGAGTTATTCAGCCGGTCGATCGCTTTAATGCTTATCCTTTAGGATTAGTTGATATGTGCTGGTAAAGGTTGATGGACTTGTCTTTCCAGCAGATTTCTATATACTTAAAATGGGGGATGCATCAATACACAATCTGACACCGATTTTATTTGGGAAGTCATTCTTGATGTCAACAAATAAACAACCTAACAATGGAATTTGATGGTGAAGTTATGAAATTCAATGTGTTTGATTCTCTTGGTAAGATCAAAGGGAAGGAGACTTTGTTGAAATACCCAACATAAAGATCTTGAGAGTAGCATTTAGTTGAGCTAAGACGCTAAAAAAAGCGTACTTGAGGGAGTTTTCTTTTCCTTATCTTTCATTTTATTTTAATAGAGGACAATGTAATGTTTAAGTGTAGCAGAAGGGAACAATTTCATTTTGTCTGTTGTTGGGTTTATTTTTATTTTTTTTCATTTTTTTAGTATGCTTTTTTTTATTTGTGTGTGTTTTCTTTTGTTGGCCTTGTTGAACGTAGTGGTCGATCATGGGAACTATGGATTATACTGAATGTAATGCTAGATAATGATGAATTATGTATGATTTGTGTGCTTAACCCATGTGTGATTGCTACTTAAGCTTGAGTTTGTATTTTGAAATTTATGTACACAATTGATATTACTTCTTATTTGTATTGGAAACAATTTTTTCATGTTGGAAATTTAAAGTCCCTATCACTCTACAAAGCATTGATTAATTATTTGAGGTGAAATCATGAGTACACATAGTTAGGGAGATGATTAAGGAAACCTATTTGGATCATTTGAGACTTTCTAGCCTACACTTGGATTTGTTATTCCATAGTTTTCCATTTTTGAGTCATAATGACTATTATTTTCTTCTTTGAACCTAGAATCTAGGCCTTTGCAACTTTAAATTTTTTAATCCTTTCTTGTAACTCATTGCACCATAGTCATAAGTGAATGTTATTTTGTGGGATGGATATTATAAAGAAGGGATGAAAATTATGTGATTGTTCTTTTGTTTGGGTTATGCTCTGAATGTAAATAATCTCCTATTTCCCTATGAAATTTGAATTTAAAAAAGAAAAGTTTGCAATGAAAATTTTGAAAATTATATATATTTATATTGCAAAAGAATAAGTGTGGGGGAAATAGTGAGATCAATGTGAAGAGAAGTAGATAAAAGATTGTTTATTTTAGATTTGTATGGGAAGTTTGTTGGAAGATCTAAAGATTAGAAAAAAAAATGTATGCTATGGTGTGAATTGAGCCTAAATGTAACTTTTTCATTTACCGAAAACTTTAGCCTTACATTACAAGCTTATAAAGACTTTTGATTCTTGGTTATGTGTATTTATATTAGTGGATAATAATTGGTCAATGTCTATGGAGTAAATGTTCTTTCATGATAAGTATTTTCTATACAAGGGATATATATATATATATAAATGTTTGACATGCAAGGATTGATTTTGATACATCAAAGTGAGTAAGATTGATTGGGAATGAGGTTATAAAATTGAATTTAAGTAGTGATTCACTCTGGGGTTGAAATTCTAATGAATATGGAATTTGGATTTATTCTAGCATTATACATTTGTGTGATTCCCTAAGACAGTCATCACTTTCAACAAGACAGTAGCTTAGATGAGTCTAGTTTATTTTGTTTGACATTATGTTTATTATTTTTATTTTAGTTTTAGTTAGTTGCTAAGGGGCTAGCAAAGTTCAAGTGTGGGGGATTTGGATAAGTTCATTGTTATATATATATTTTGCAAGTTCTTTCGTATTTGGATGATGCTAATTTTGTGGTTTAAGAGATTTTAGCTTCATTTTGTAAGTTTTCAATATTTAAACTAAGTTGTAATTTTTGTTGATAACACTGATATATTTGATGCAATTTTGGTTTAAAAATTTTATAGGCTACAAAAAGGAGTTGCAAGATGAAGTTGAGATGTAATTCTATTGTGTTTAGAAGTCTTTAAGCATATATGCTGATGTTGCGGTAAATGAAGCTTGAGTAGCAGCTTACAAAATCAAGTGAAACGGAATTTGGAGTGTTGGTAACGACTCAAAGAAGTGGTAGTCGCAACCTAATTGCAAGGAATTAAGATTTTGGAAACAGCAAGTTTAGGCCGCGACGCGTACTTCTTCAAGTAGCGGCCAAAATATGATTTTTTTAAGAGAAATTGTGCACTGTCCACGACCACTACTTTTCTAGGCCACGACTCAAGGAGAATTTTATCAAGAATCATGTAATGCCCCGATTAATTCTAGACATCGGACCATTAAAAACTATTAAACATAACTACTATTTTGGAATACATTCAAGAAATAATAGAAACTTTATTAAAAATCCATAATACGTTAGGAATACAAAATATGGTATGGGATCCCATTGTTTAATACATAAAACATAAAAACATAAACTTTAATTAATTGTTTAATTACTAAGTGCGGAGAAACATAAAATCATAAATTAAAAGACTTGAAACAACTACATCCTCAATCTTCCAGTAGTCCATTTAATTAGTCCATCCCCAATACACATGCCAAGCTGCCACGAATCCATCCCGCCTTCCAAGTTTATTTTCCTGCACCATCTAAAATAAAAAGGAATGAGCCTAATGCCCTATAACGATCCAAATTTGCTAATAAGGCTTAAGGGCCTTGATTAGTGTGCCTGGAGGGCATAATGGGAATTATGTGTGGTTTTAACGATTAAGATGCATGATTATGATTTAAAGCATGTTATATGACTATTTGAATATCTGAGATGCAGGACTATGTGTATTAGTATGCATATAGGCCCTGATTAGGTTAGAAGGGCATAATCATAATTTCGATCATTATGGGCATAACTGCTTTGATATATGTAATAATTGTTGAGACCACATTATTATGTGGATATATCTGTGATCTATGACTTGAGACAATCCTAGTGAGCAAAGTAGCGAAAAAGTCATGGCGGGGATTTATACCCGGCTCGGGGTGAGCTTAGGGGTATAAATGGGAATTTAGCGAATATACTGGAGTCTATCTTGACATTGAGGAATATTATTGGTGATTAATTAGGTATCGGGAGTTAGCAGGAATTGGGTAAAATGACTAGAATGCCCTTAAGTGGATTAAAGTGATAGGAATAAAGGGGAGGGCATTAGGGTCATTTGGCTTTCTAAATATGGGAATCACTGAGACTTTATGTTAGTGGAAATTGTAGAGAAGTGTAGAAGTCTGAAAAAGAAGGAAAAGGAAGGAAAAGAAAGAGAGAAAAACAGAGAGAGTTTTCTAAAGTCGGTTTAAGCTTCCTTCATCAGTTTCTTGAGGATTTCTAGAGCAATGCTCAGAGGAGAGCTGGGATAAACTAAGCATCAAGGATTCTAAGCTAAGTTTGGGGAATTGGCAGAGGTTTAGCAAGGATTCATCATCACTTGAGGTAAATTCTGTAAGTTCCTTCAGTTCTGGTTTTGGTATTTGGCAAAGATATCTAAGTTGTGTTGATGGGTAATTCTAGGGAAGTTGGAGGCAAGGGTTGAGGAGAAGCAAGTCAAGGAGGTCTAGAGACAACTTGAGGTCGAAATTCCACCAAAGGTATAAATTCTAAACTCTATCTTTGTTGTTCAACTGGTCTCTGCTGAGTTTTAGTGTTTAGGAGTGGCTATGGTAAATTTTGAGTTTGGGGATGCATGTGCTTGAGTTCTAGGTATTTGGGGTGCTTGGGATGTCTATGTGGCACTTAGCCATGAAGTTCCCGACAGAGGCAGGGGTAGGACGCGTGTTGGGGAACCAGAGGGAAGCTAGAGAGTGCTATAACGCCTCAGTCACGAAGGCGAAAAAGGGAACATCAAAGAGCACTACCTCAGATAGGTTGCAAATGGCAATTGATACACAAGCCCAATCCGGTGATGAGGTCACCAAATAGGGTGTTGCCCAAAGTGAGGATAGAGATTTAGATCCTCGCTTTGGGGATTTTGACGAGAACGTTGGACTCGTAGAGGACCTTGAAGAGGTCCAACTCCACGAAAAAGACCCAACCAGAGTCGTGAAGGTCGGGAAAAACTTAGAACCAACCACGAAGCATGCACTAGTGGAATTTTTGCGAAAAAACAAGGAGGTTTTTGCCTGGTAACACAAAGACTTGTCTGGGATAGACCCTGCAGTTATCAGCCATGTCCTAAACATAGACAAGAATTTTCCACCCGTTCAACAAAAAAGAAGGCTACTCGATAAGGATCGATCAAGAGCCTTAAAAGAAGAAGTTGAAAAGTTAAAGGAGAATGGGTTCATCAGGGTGGCGTTTTATCCATCGTGGGTATCCAATCCAGTGCTGGTTCCCAAACCTAACGGAAAATGGCGAACCTGTGTGGATTTTACAGATCTCAATAAAGCTTGCCCAAAAGACTGTTTCCCACTCCCAAGAATCGACCAGTTGGTCGATGCTACTGCAGGACATGAGATCCTCTCCTTCATGGATGCATATTCGGGCTACAATTAGATTAGCATGCATCTCCCTGATGAGGATCACACCAGCTCTCGGACCGATACGGGCTTATACTGTTATAAAGTAATGCCCTTTGGACTGAAAAATGTAGGTGCGACTTACCAACGGCTAGTCAACCACATGTTTAAAGAGCTGATCGGAGTAAACATGGAGGTATACGTGGACGACATGCTAGTAAAGTCTAAAAAGGTAGAAGGACATGTGAAGGATTTACAAGAATGTTTTGATGTACTAAACAAGTACAATATGAAATTAAATCCTCTCAAATGTTCCTTCGGAGTTGGATCAGGGAAGTTTTTGGGGTTCATTGTAAATTTAAGAGGAATCGAGGCCAACCCCGACAAGATAAAAGCCCTGATCGACATGAAATCGCCAGAGAGAATTAAAGATGTACAAAGTCTAACCGGGAGAATCGCAGCCCTGAGTAGATTTATTTCGAAGTCAACGGACAAATGTGTCCCTTTTTTCAATCTACTTAGGGGCAATAGGAAGTTTGAATGGATAGGAGACTACGAACAAGCTTTTCAGGCCTTGAAGGCGCATATGGCATAACCTCCCATTTTATCAAAGCTAATCAAAGGAGAAACTTTTGTTCATTTACCTGGCAATCACTGAAGTTGCTGCTAGTGCGGTACTAGTACAAGAGGAAGAAGGCGTACAAAAAGCAGTCTACTATGTTAGCAAGAGGCTGATTGGGGCAGAACTAAGATATCCACCCATTGAAAGGTTAGCATATTGCTTAATCATGGCCTCAAGGAAGCTGCGTCCTTACTTCCAAGCCCATTCCATCACAGTTTTAACCAATCAGCCCCTTCGGCAAGTCCTCCAAAAACCCGAGGTGGCTGGGCGCTTATTAAAATGGGCAGTCGAACTAGGGCAGTTTGATATCACATATTCCCCGCGAGCAGCAGTAAAAGGACAAGTCTTGGCTGATCTTATGGCATAGTTCACAGAACTCCCATACAGCGAGCAGTGCGAACAACCTAGTGCGCCTGAGCCTCAAGAGAAAGCTCCTTCCTAGAAGTTATTCACGGATGGGTCGTCCAATAAATCCCACGTAGGAGTGGAAGTGATATTGATAATGCCAGAAGGGCATCGATTTCACTGCGCCATTAGGTTCGACTTCACCGCGTCAAATAATGAAGCCGAATACGAAGCCCTCCTCGCTGGACTGAGAATGGCCAAAGACATGGGTATAAAGACGCTTGATATTTACAGCGATTCACAGCTGGTGGTGAATCAAGTTCTAGGGGAATATCAAGCGCGGGCTTGAAAATGGTGGCCTACTTGAATAAAACCAAAGACCTGCTAGCCCAGCTCATGAAGTATACCCTCCAGCAAATATCGCGAGATCAAAATTCAAACGCAGACGCCTTAGCCAAACTCACGAACACGAAAGATGCTGACACTTTGAACATTGTGCCAGTAGAAAGATTGAGTGAGCCAAGCATACAAGCGGTTGAAGCTAGTATGGAAATTCGAATGGAGGATACATGGATGGCACCTTACTTGGAGTATCTAACAAACGGTGTGCTACCAACAGATAGAAAAAAAGCCAGAACTCTACAAAGGCAGGCCGCTAGGTACATACTAGTCGATGGTGTTATGTATCGGAGAGGATATTCAATGCCACTACTCAGATGCGTTATGCCAGAAAAAGCTAAGGAACTAATGAAAGAGGTGCATGAAGGCTTCTGTGGAGATCACGCTGGGGGGCAGAGGTTGGCAAAGAAAATTCTAAGGTAAGGCTACTTTTGGCCGACTATGAATGAAGATTCGATGGAGTTTGTATGAAGATGCGATAAATGTCAAAGGTTCTCCAAAATTCCACGAGCAGATCCAAACGAGTTGAAACAGATGCAGAGTCTGTGGCCTTTTGCGGTATGGGGGATAGATTTGATTGGATCCCTGCCCACGGGAAAAGGTGGAGTGAAGTACGCAGTTGTGGCAGTCGACTACTTCACCAAATGGGCCGAAGCTGAACCACTCGCTACCATAACAACCAAGAAAGTTCTTGACTTTGTCATCAAGAACATCGTTTGTCGGTATGGTTTGCCCCGAAAGATCATTTCAGACAATGGAACCCAATTTGACAGAGACTTATTCACCGACTTCTGCGAAAGGCACGGAGTTATTAAAAGCTTTTCGTCAGTTGCGCATCCCCAAGCAAACGGGCAGGTTGAGGCTGTAAATAAAACTCTTAAGGAAACCCTGAAGAAGACGCTTGAAAACGCTAAAGGAGCATGGCCAGAGCAGCTGCCTGAAGTCCTCTGGTCGTATAGAACATCTCACCGAACAGCAACAGGTCATACCCCATTTTCCTTAGCCTACGGATATGAGGCTATGTTACCTGTCGAGTTAGATCCCCCCTCACATCGATGCTTAACATACGACTAGGACCAGAACAGCCAACTGATGATGGAGTCCCTAGACTCAATTGACGAGATACAGGAAAAATCCCAACTCCGAGTTGCTGCGTACCAGGAAAAGGTCGCCCGGTACTTTAACTCAAAAGTAAGAGAAAGAAAATTCAATGTCGGTGACTTGGTGCTACGACGAGTTTTCTTGAATACCCGCGACCCCATTGCTGGAATACTCGGACCTAATTGGGAAGGACCTTACCAGATTGAAGAAGTCCTTCACCCGGGCACCTACAAACTTGCACGCCTAAACGGAGATCTCGTTCCACATTATTGGAATGGAGAACACATGCGCAAGTATTATCAGTGAACAGTCCTTTTTAAAGGACTGGCTTGTATTAAATTTTACTTTTTACAGGTTTCGCAAAAAGGGTTAGCCACGTTGTAGGGCTAATCACTAATATATGTAAGATCCTTTTTTCTTTTAGGATCACTCGTAAAGACATTTTTAGTCCACTTTTAATACGAGATTATAAGGGACTGTGCGCAGCCAGTGATTCTTGCCAACCTTTGTAAATTTATTTTTACAAGTATTTGTTCATTACGTGTGTTGTTTTGTTGTATTACAAGTATTACGTTTCCTACCGAGCATAAATGTTCGAACAGGTCGTGGTCATGGCAAGTGACCCAGGACCTAAAGCTTCTTGATCACTTGGGGGGCATATAAGGCACATCGATAGCAAAGCGTATCATGAGGTATGTAAACACATGAACAAAATAAGTGAAAGCATGCTAGGTGTTGACGGTGAGAACTCGTCAACTAAGTTGAGTTGGAAAAAATTATCAAGTAGTGATCGTCAATAAAAGGGCTGTAGAAATCTAAGTAATAACTCAAGAACAATGACAGAATAACAATGGAGAAATCAATCTTTCATTCACTCTCAAGCCTTTGCTACAGTAAATTTTCCAACCCCCTTTCAGGTGGGGTTAGAGTTCATTTTATAGTAGGCTCTAATTGCCCTGGGTACATGGTGGTCCTGGGGACCAAGTGGTACATAAGTACTCTGTCAGGAGAGTGGCTTCAGAGGTTGTGGTCGTACATCCAGTACAGGGGCAAGTGTCAGGAGGATGCCTCCACTACTTGTCCGTACCCATGTCTGATGAGTGGTGACAGGCATAGTGGCGCAGGTGGTAGTGGTGTCGACTCTGACTCCTGGTCGTAGACGTACAGGCCATAACTCTTATTCCAGCACTCCCACTCTCCCACTGGTACAGGTGTCCGTACTCGACATATAGGTTCTTAAAGGTCGTACTCAATACTAGATCGTACAAGTATGTTCCATTTGAATCATACTTAGGTTTTTATCTCCCACTGCTGAGGTCTCAATAGACTCTCGTAATAGAGACCACATCGAGACATAGGGAGCGAGACACTTGATAGATTGAAGAGTTATGGCATGAGGTAAGGCTTTTGGATTTTTAACGTGAGACGCCCTGAACACCTCAAGGCCACCCCCTGACAGAGGTGACGGGTGGGCAAGATGGTCATGGGGGGCTTGAGATGACGCGACCTCGGTTGAGGCCTAGGGGTAAGAGGTGAGCTTCATTCCTTGTATGGCCATGGCGAAGGTGTCCTTGGCTAGGCTCCCGAGGGTACGTGCCTCATAAGGCCTGGAACGCTCGGGTCGCGAGACCGACGGTGCGCTCGGGCGATACCACGGGCGCTGGGGCGCGAGATGGGGGTACGCATCATGAGCCTCACTCGGACGCGAGGCGGGGGCGCGCATGATGAGCCTCGCTCAGACGCGAGGCGGGGGCGCGTATCAGGGGCCTCGCTCAGACGCGAGGCGAGGCCTCGCTTGGACGCGAGGTGGGGCTAGCATCAAGAGCCTCATTTGAACGCGAGGTGGGGGTGCGCATCAGGGGCGTCGCTCGGACGCGAGGCAGGGGCGCGCATCAGGGGCCTCACTCGGACGCGAGGCGAGGCTGGCATCAGAAGCCTCGCTCGGATGCCAGGCGGAGGCTGCTTCGGACGCGAGGCCCATGCTGCTGGGGCATGAGTTTGGGCACGCAGGGCATGGTTCTTAGCATGCGAGGCCTGCCAACAAGACTTCCCCCGGGTTACGCGAGGCTCCCTTATGCGTCATGCACCTAGGCACGGGAGGTCACCTCGCGGGGCACAGTCTTAGGCATGCGAGGCCATTGTGAGAGGGTCGCGCCCCGAGCGTCTCGTGGGTCAAGCATGCATGTAGGCCTTTAAGGGACCTTAACACACGACTTGGTTCTTTTATGGGCGCAGAATACTGAGCGTCTACACTTGCCCCCCAGTCTAGGAGAGGACCTTTAGGTGCTCTTGTAGACTATTCACCTTGATCCTTATAAATAGGCCTTCATGTATGGCCTAATATTTTCACCTTACTTCCTTGGCTTAGTGGTTTGGAGAACCCTTCCTTTTTCAAGAGGTAATGGGTTCAATCCCCCACATCCTCATTTTTGACATTTTATTTTTCATTTCATTTTTATTTTTATATGAGCTAATTTTTAGGGGAATCTATTTGGAGGCTAACACATCTTTTTGGTCCATTCTTGCAGACACGTACTTTCGACCCTGTGGTGCTTTTCGTCCCTCGACCTCCTATCGACCCCAAATACGCTCCATCTTGACCGCTCGAGGTAAATTTTCTCTCTTATTGTTTTTTTTTTTTTTTTTATATCGGGTCCAAACTAGCATTACTCAAGATGGGGTACCTTAGCCTGAGCTTGTAGTGAGTTTGACCATATACATGCCACTCTTTTTTATACCCTGTAGTGGGCCATTTAGGACGCTTGCATCTAGAGACATTAAGCATATTCCTTTGTGTTTTGTAGCCATCCCCTCATTTATACGCGAACCCCTTTTTGCTTTCGGGACGAGGTCTCATGGCCAGTGACGACCCATCCGACATACCTCTGGGGGCTGAATTTATTGACCTGTCCTCAGACTCAGAGTCCCCTGAGCGCAATCCTCACCAGGACTATGACTCCTTAAGGCAGGCCCACATCCGCCACCTTGAGTACATGGCTGAACTTAGGCGTAAAATTTGGGTAGTGGAGAGCGAAATTGACTCGGTGTCGAGAGGAGACGGAGGACCTTCCCCCCCAGACCTTAGTGACCATGTAGCGAGTCTTAGGATGACCCTTTTTGAATTGCAGTGGGAGTTAGAGTTTATGGAGGGACACCTTCCGCCAGAACCTCCCAACCCATCCTCGCCTGATGATGGTCATGGGGCTGCTGCCGCCTCTCCTCAGCCCCTATTCTCAGTTTTTCCTAGCTTAGCGCTTCCACCATCACTCCCTCGATGGAAAACTCTTGCTAGGAAGAAAAAATGGAGGGTCAAGTGTTCTGTCTCTTCCTCACATTTTTCTTTTGATTTTGCAGATATGCCGAAGGCACGCCTACAGGTATCTATCCAGGAACAGGACGACGCCCCTTTACTGGTGTCCAGTCTGGTGTCGCATGTGTCCGTGAACAAATTGAAGGAAATTGTGAAGCACTATCGTGTTCCCCCAAAATACGCCTTATATGCTCCTCAGGAGGCATGCTGGGCCGATCGCCCTAGGTAGGGTCTTGTGGCTTTGAGAGAACACATTTTGAAGGCGGGCGGCACCATTCCCTTGCACCCATTTTTCATAGCGGTTCTCAACTATTTCGACCTGGCGCCTCTTCAGCTGTCACCCAACAGTTGGTTGACCCTAAGTTGCCTTTTTGTTTGGTTCAAGGAACGGTCGAAACGCGCCCCAACGACGCAAGAGGTGCACTTCTTATACAACCTCATGGGATCCCCCAAGTCCAAGGGCTTCTACTATCTGCAGAAGGCCAATAACGAGCTCCCCATAATAGAGGGCTCGGTGTCCAATACAGGGTCTTGGAAGCAAGAATTTTTCTTCGTAGAGGGCCCTCTCTCTGTCCGTGAACACTTTCGCGCCACCCCCAGTAAGTACCCTGGTCCTTCTTTTCTTCTTATTAAAACTTACTGTTTTGTACCCACGCTTGTACTGACACTGGCGTGGAACATGTAGAGCAATTTGCTGTTCCTTCGGTCATTGGGTCGGAGGCGGAGGCCGTGAATGACCTCATTAATGCCAAATCCACCATGAAGAAGGCAGCATTCTTATTTACCATGGAAAATCTCAACCGCCACCAGCTGTCCCCGGTCTCTGACCCCAAGCTCCTGTGGTCGATTCCTGGGTCTAAGAAGACAATGGCTGCACAGGCTGAGCCTTTCCCAGATGATGGTGAGGCTGAGGAGGAGTCGGAGGAAGCCCCCCTTGAATGTGGGGGATCTCACCAGCGACCCCTGTCCCCCGGGGGATGCCACCCTTATGACTCCTACGACCAGGACATGGCCTTACAACCTCAGGACCAGCATGTCGCGCCAGGGTGTTATGCTTCCCCTGGTCCTGATGGCTGCGATGCCTTCCCTCAGGTTCCTCTCGACACTGGATCACCGGGGGCTGATTACGTCGACCTTGCGGAGCCCCCCTCTGATCTACCAGAGCCTCAGTTTTTCGCCTTCACTATGCTCCCTCCCGCTTCGGCAAGTGGGTCATCTGTCCTCCTCCAACCAGGTGCCCCCAGTACGGAGGGGGAGCCTTGGGTGACTCGGATGGCAACGTCTTACGGACAGCGCTACACTCAACTTGCCTCGAGCCTCCCTGTATCTGACTGGAATGGTCTTGGTAACGTGACTCAGTCGGACCTTGGGGAAATCCTAAGACGCGCCACAGCCTGGGTGAGTTCCTACACCTTGCGTCGGCATTATTATGTATAGATGTACATGCATTTTTCTTTTTGTTACTTATTGCTGATGCCGTTAACTTTCTTGTGCAGGCCTTTACCGTGGCTCTACCGTTTGCTGACTCGTCCAGCAACCTCGGATCCCGTTTACTACTGAGAGGGACTGCCTTACAGCTCGGGTCCAGGAGCTCGAGAAAGAGCTTAATGAAACTAAGGCTAAGTTGTCAAAGGTCCGGACCAAATTTTCTGACTTGATACTAAAGAGGAAGGAAGTAAAGGCCAAGACCAAGGGGCTAAAGGACAAGGTTAAACGCTTGGAACGTGAACTCCAGGAGGCCAAGGCCATCGCGGCCGCGTCGCAGCAGAGAGTTACCAAGTTGGAGGCCGAAGTTGAGGCCCTCAGGGCCGAACTTCAGTCGGCGCAGGAGAGGAATGCTTCCTTGGAGGCGGAGAGGGCTACCACCGAGCGCAGGTCCATAGACCGTGCCCTTTACAATGTGTGGAGGCAGGATCCTAATTTCGACTTCTCTTCTTTTGGTGAACAGGCCATCGCTCGAGCGGCCACGTGGAGTGCCCAGGCTAGGAGTCCCTGAAGTAGTTACTTCATAACATTTGTCGGCTAGCCCTCCATGGGTGTATGCTCTCTTCCTTTTTTTTTTTCTTGTACTTCGGGGCTTTGTAATATGACTGTCATTACTATTTTTCTAGCATAACTCTTGTACTGCCTTCAGAACTTTCTTTTTCAATGTATATATACATGTGTTGCTATTTATCTTTTATTCTACTACATTTGAGGCCCTTTTTAGCCTATTTGATGGGGTTTGATTGGTTCCCCTCTTTTATTTACCAAGCTGGAGGTCCTTTGGAGCCCATGTGAAAGGGTTCACTGGGACCTCTTTTGGTGCCTCTTGATTACTTTTATAAGGATATTTTGACCCCTTGGGTCCTAACTATCCTTTTATATATTCTTGCGCGCGCATGTTATTTGTTGCGAGAAGCGTCCTTCTCGTCGTTATTCATAGTACTATTTTTGCAAGGGTCTCTTTTGGGACCCTTTTTGGCTACGCGGCTTGGTGGCCGCTCTAGACTTATTATTGTCGTTACCATACATTTTTTGTAAGTCCCTATGGCCTCCCTTGGTGTTCACAAGGGTAGCTAATCCTTGTGATCCCAAGGGATGCCTTGTAAGGACTTTGTTTAAAGCTCTGGTATAGGGGGTCCCTCTGGGATCCCCCATCAAAGGGTCCTTTTTTAGGGTCACTTCCTCCTGATGGAGGGCCCTTTTTAGGATCCTCCTAGTGCATAGGGTCCTTTTCAGGGTCCTCCTGACAGGGGGTCGTTTTTAGGGTTCTCTTGGTATAGGGTCCCTTTTAGGGGCCTCCTTTTTAGGAGGGCAAGGGGTCCTTTTTAGGATCCTCCATTAGAGGGCCCTTTTTAGGTTCCCCTTGCTAGCTGCATGCTGTTGCTTCCTATCCTGCCCCCCAAGTGTCTGGTGAAATTTATTTCGGCAGGCACTTTGGCTGATGCCCACGTAGCGAAGGAAAATAACACATGAAGTTGAAAACAGTTTCACCCATAACATGCAGTTTCATTCATCACATTCATAACAAACAGTTTCATGCAAACAGTTGCAATGATACATATGAGATTTTCATAGAAAATAAAATAAAAAGACTCACACCTACTCAAGTAACCTCTTTGATTCTTCTCTATCATACTAAGATAGCATGCAACACTTGTCCTTTTACCACCGGACGTGGGCGCCTTACTGGTAGTACTTCCTAAGGTGCTCCGCATTCCACGCCCGAGGTATGATGGTGTCGTCCATGCGCGCCAGCTTATAAGTGTTCGGGGGTATGCACTGAGCAACCTGGTAGGGCCCCTCCGAGTTCACCCCCAGCACTCCTGCACTTGGGTCTCGCGTGTTAGGGAGTACCTTCCTCAGCACCAAGTCGCCAACTATGAAAGTTCTCTCTCACACCCTCGAATTGTAGTACCCTACAGCGCGCTGTTGGTATACTGCCACCCTCATTTGTGCTTTTTCTCTCTTCTCTTCAAGCATGTCCAAGCTTTCGGCCAGAGCTATGCGGTTGGCCTCGTCTCCATACGCCTGTACCCTGTGGGACTCAACCCGCATCTCAACCGAGAGTACGGAGGCCAAGGAGAATGGAGACTCCCTAGTAGTCGTGCGTGGGGTGGTCCTGTAAGCCCACAACACATTTGGTAGCTCCTCTACCAAGGCTCCCTTCATCTTTCCTAGCTTCACCTTCAAGTTCTTCTTAAGGACCCTGTTTATGGCCTCCACCTGTCCATTGGCCTGCGGGTGCACAACCGCGGAGAAACTTCTCCTTATGCCCCTTCCCCTACAATACTCCTCGAAAGCTCCCCCCTCGAACTGGGTACCGTTGTCAGAAATAATTTTGTAGGGTACTCCATATCTACAGACAATGAATTTGTTGATGGAAGAGGTGATGTGCTTGGCTGTTATCTTCACGAGGGGTTCTGCTTCTACCCACTTAGTGAAGTAGTCCACTGCTACCACCGCGTATTTCGCTCCACCCCTGCTTGCAGGGAGAGCGCTGATCAGGTCTATCCCCCAGATAGCGAAGGGCCAAGGGCTGGTCAATTCACTTGGGGGTTTCCGAGGGTAGTTGGTGTGCCTCTGGCATTTGTCGCATTTCGTGGCGAAGTCATGCGCATCTCTTTCCATGGAGGGCCAGTAGTATCCTTGTCTCATGGCCTTCCTAGCTGTGGAGGGTCCGCTCTCGTGGTTGCCACACTCTCCCTCGTGTATCTCATGCAACACTTTCAACGCCTCCTCCTCTTCTACACACCGCAGGAGTGGCATTGAGAATCCTATTTTGTAAAGGACCCCATCTACCAGGGTGTATCTAGCGGCCCTGTACACCAACCTCCGGGACTCGTTTTTGTCTGCAGGCAAGGTTCCTTCCTCCAGGTACCTTTTGATCGGCTCATTCCACAACTCCCTCGGGACACTAATCATATGCACGTCCGTGCCTTTGATGCTGGGTTTGGGTAAGTACTCCACGGGTATCGACTCCAAGATATCACCGTCCTTGGTGGACGCCACCTTCGCGAGTGCATCAGCATGGGTATTCCTTTCTCTGGGGATTTTCTCTATGCTATATGCCACTAACCGTCCCAGGTAACCCTTCACCTTTTCCAAGTAGGCTTCCATCTTGGGTCCCCTTGCCTGGTATTCCCCCTTTACTTGGTACACTACCAATTGAGAGTCGCTGAAGATACGGAGGCGCGTCACTCTCAGCTCCTGGGGCAAACGCAGGCCAGCCAGGAGCGCCTCGTACTCTGCCTTGTTATTGGAGGCCTCAAACCCGAACCGGATCGCGCAATACATTTTGTGTCCCTCAGGCCCGGTCATCATGATGCCCGCTCCGGATCCTCCTTCATTAGACGCCCCATCAACATGCAAAATCCATTCCTCTAAACCCCCTCACTCTTCCTCTATAACTGGCTGCTCCCCTTCTTCATTTCTTCCTCCATTCGGCTGATGGGTGAACTCTACTATAAAGTTCGCCAGCACCTATCCATTGATGGAAGCTCTTGGGGTATACACAATGTCAAATTGACTCAACTTGATCGACCATTTCATCAGCCTCCCTGAGGTCTCAGGTTTATGTAAGACCTGCCTCAAAGGACTATCCGCCAGGACTTCAATTGTGTGCGCATGGAAGTAAGGCCTCAACTTCCTCGAAGCCACAACTAACGCATAGGCCAATTTTTCGATCTCCGAATATCGGTTCTCCGCGTCCACCAAACGCTTGCTTATATAGTACACGGGTTGTTGCTGCTTCTTCTCCCCTTTAACTAAGGCTACGCGGATGGCATGCTTAGACACTGCCAAGTATAGGTACAGCTTCTCGCCTTTCTCAGGTTTTTCCAACAGGGGTGGCTTCCCCAAGTGCTCCTTCAGCTTGACAAATGGTTCTTCGTATTTCTCATCCCAAGCGAACTTTTTGGTCCCTTTGAGGATGTTAAAGAAGGGGAGGTACTTATCGGTGGACCTTGAGATAAATCTATTAAGGGCCGCCACCCTTCCCGTTAGGCACTGCACTTCCTTCTTGTTCTTTGGCGGGCTCATCTCTATTAGTGCCTTTATCTTATCAGGATTGGCCTCGATGCCTCTGGAATTGACCATGAAGCCCAAGAATTTTCCTGAGGATACACCAAACGTGCACTTGACGAGATTCAACTTCATCCGGTATTTCCTAAATGTGTCGAACATCTCACCAAGGTCCTTCTCAAGCTCTGTTGCATCCTTGGTCTTCGCTAACATATCATCCACATACACCTCCATATTCCTCCCTATCTGGTTAGCGAACATTTTATTCACCAACCTCTGATAAGTGGCACCCGCGTTCTTTAGCCCGAAGGGCATCACCTTGTAACAGTAAAGCCCTTTGTCTGTAATGAATGACGTGTGCTCTTCATCTGCTGGGTTCATTGGGATCTGGTTGTATCCCGAGTAGGCGTCCATGAAACTCAGTAATTTGTGTCCTGCCGTCGCATCTACTAGCTGATCTATCCTTGGAAGTGGGAAGCTGTCCTTAGGACAAGCTTTATTCAGGTTCATGAAATCGACGCAGGTTCTCCATTTCCCATTTGGCTTCAGCATGAGTACTGGGTTCGACACCCACACAGGGTAGAAAGACTCACGGATGAACCCGTTGGCCTTCAGCTTATCAACCTCCTCTTTTAATGCTGCGTATCTTTCTGGGTCTAGCGCCCGCCTCTTCTACCTGACGGGCCTCGCCTCTGGGGAGATATTCAGATGGTGGCACATCACACCGAGGTCTATACCCACCATATCCTCATGACTCCATGCGAATACATCTAGATTATCCTTCCAAAATTTTATCAACTCCTCCTTCACGTCACTTTGCAGGCTTCTCCTTATCTTCAATTTTCTTAACGGTTCCTCCATCACCGTAACTTCCTCTACTTTCTCCACTGGTTCTGCTCTTGACTCATCCACTACTCGAGGGTCCTACGGACCCCCTGCCGGCATACGTAGCACCTCATGTATCACCATGGCCATTGGTTCCCACGGTTTAACAAGCGCACAAAGTGAGGTGTTGTAGCACTCCCTTGCCTCTCTTTGTTCTCCCTTCATACTAGCGACCCCTCCTGGAGTTGGGAACTTGACAACCAAGTGATATATTGAAGTTATGGCTTTCAATTCTCTTAGGGATGGTCTCCCCAATACCGCATTGAAAGCTGATGCACAATCTGCTACGACAAAGTTAGCCATGACTGTAGTCTGCCAGGGCTGTCAATTCGATCATTCCTAGGGGTTGCACTGAGTCCCCCGTGAATCCGTATAGGGATGATTGGCAGGGCTTCATATGACGAATGCCAAGTCCCATATTTTCCAAGGCAGGGCGATATAGGATGTCCACCGAGCTCCCGTTGTCCACTAGGACTCGATGGATGCGCATATTTGCCAACTAAACTGTCAACACCAGCGGATCATTGTGGGGGAAGTGTACCCCCCGCGCGTCCTCCTCAGTGAATGTTATCGAGTCATTTTCCCCCTTGAAACTTTTCGGGGGTCGCTGTTCCAAACTCATGACGCAGGGTGGTGGGCTTCACCGAGCCTCTCTTGCATATTTATTTCGCCCCTTCCGAGAGTCCCCCCCAAATCCTGGACCTCCAAAAATGGTTCGGACCTCCCCCTGTATTTCTGGGGCTCGCCCTTGTGTCTGGGGTGCCGCAGGCTCGTCCTCTGGATTTGGCCTTTCTCTCCTAACATAACGGCCTAGATGTCCCCTGCGGATAAGCTCCTCAATTTCTTCCTTCAAGTGAATACACTCTGTCGTGGTGTGACCGATGTCCTTGTGGTACTGGCAGTATCTACTGGGATCCCTTTTGGACCGGTCCTTTCTCATTGGTGGGGGCTTTTTGAAAGGAAGCCGATCTTCGTTGGTGAGGTAAATATGCTCCCTGGTATCTGTGTGGTTTGTATAGTAAGTATAAGCCACTTGCTTATGATCGTTCCCTCGTTTTGTTTTCCTCTGCTCGTCATCTCTCGACCCATCGTACGCCCTTTTCTTCTTTGCTACATTCGGCCTGTCGTTAGCTGGGGGCTTCGCTTGGGGCTCCTCCTTTCCTGCCTTTAAGTTTTCGTGGCCATCTTCCACACGGATGTACTTCTGTGCTCTCTCATAGAAGTCATCTAAGTCGTTGACTTCCCTCTTCAACATGTTGTCCCACAACTTGCTTCCTGGGAGCACCCCAGCTGTAATGGCCATTTTTAACTCTCGGCAAGTTAGGCTCCCCACTTTCGCGGCCTCCATATTGAACCAGTGAATGTAGCTCTTCAGGCTCTCATTCTCCCCTTGCTTCACGTTGGCTAGACTGGTACCTAGCATCGTGTAATCCCTCACGGCATGGTGCTATTGGAGGAATTCGTCAGAAAACTGCTGCCAGGACCTAATAGACCCCGGCCTTAATCTTTTGAACTACTTGTAGGTGGGTCCTTTCAAAGTGACATCGAAGCAGTGGCATCTGGCTCCGCTTCCAATCCCTCTCAGTTTCATCAGATCGTTAAATGCATCCAGGTGGTACTTTGGATCCGTGTTCCCTTTGTAGGGGGTCATATTGGGTTCTTTAAAGTTGGCAGGGAGCCGGATAGCCTGAATCTCCCTCACAAAGGGCGACTCATGGTCGAATTCTTCCTCACAGACCTGGCCGCCTAATGCAGTGACGATCTTGCTTCGGAAGCTCCTCATCTCCGTGTCCAGGTCCTGCCTCCTCTTGCTTAGAGAGTCCCTCAAAGCGGAAGGGCTAAGATCCGCCTTTCCCTTGCCCTCTCGAGGCGCCATAGGGGGCGTGGTCCCTTTGACCGCCCTCTTCTTATTGAGCTCCTCCCTTAAATCTGAGGGTGCTCTTTTAGAGGTGACCTCGTCCTCATTGCGAGGGGCAGCATTGGTCCTTGGCGCTGGCTTCTGGGCCTGCTTAGGTGGTTCAGGGTGCTCGCGTTGCTTCGCTCGGGGGGTGTTACTGGTAGAGTGTCAGGTTCTCCCATCATCCACTGGTACGGTGGTTTCCACCCCCTCCCGGCCTTTCTCCTTCCTCTTTGGGAAGGTCACGCTCGATTTACCCTGCAGCAGGCCATTCAGGACCTCTTGCATGTTTTCCAAAGTGGTCTCTAACCTTTGGTTCTTACGGTGGAGCTCACGTATTTCCTCTTCGTAGAATCGAGATTTTGAACTTGAGCTCACAGAATGGACCCGGGGATGCTTATCATGCCTACGGGTAGAGGGGCCCGGGTCCTGCCGGCCGGAGTTCGGTACCTGTGGTGGTTTTGGGAGAGGGAACTCATTAGCATTATCCGATGGTGCTCTAGGAGGACTTTCTCCAGGTGGAGCGGCCGGTGACGAGGCCACTCTATCACCTCCGTGAACCCCAGGTTCCTTCGGGGGCTCCACATCTCCAGGTGGAGGAGCGTCCTTCATGGAGGCCATTAGCTAGACTCCGTTCAAGTGAACCTCCACCTCTCGTGGCTCTCTGAGTTGTTTCGAACGTCTTGGCATCTCTTCTTGCCAGAAACAATGGTGGAACAGTAGCTTGAAACTAACGTTCCCACAGACGGCGCCAAACTGTTGACGGTGAGAACTTGTCAACTAAGTTGAGTTGGAAAAAATTATCAAGTAATGATCGTCAATAAAAGGGTTGAAGAAATCTAAGTAATAACTCAAGAACAATGACAGAATAACAATGGAGAAATCAATCTTTCATTCATTCTCAAGCCTTTGCTACAGTAAATTTTCCAACCCCCTTTCAGGTGGGGTTAGAGTTCATTTTATAGTAGGCTCTAATGGCCCTGGATACATGGTGGTCCTGGGGACCAAGTGGTACATAAGTACTCTGTCAGGAGAGTGGCTTCAGAGGTTGTGGTCGTACATCCAATACAGGGGCAGGTGTCAGGAGGACGCCTCCACTACTTGTCCGTACCCATGTCTGATGAGTGGTGACAGGCATAGTGGTGAAGGTGGTAGTGGTGTCGACTCTGACTCCTAGTCCTAGACGTACGGGCCATAACTCTTATTCTAGCACTCCCACTCTCCCACTGGTACAGGTGTCCGTACTCGACATGCAGGTTCTTAAAGGCCGTACTCAATACTAGATCGTACAAGTATGTTCCATTTGAATCATACTTCGGTTTTTATCTCCAACTGTTGGGGTCTCAATAGGCTCCCGTAATAGAGACCACATCGAGACACTTGATATATTGAAGAGTTATGGCGTGAGGTAAGACTTTTGGATTTTTAACGCGAGACGCCCTGAACACCTCAAGGCCACCCCCTGACAGAGGTGACGGGTGCGCAAGATGGTCATGGGGGGCTTGAGATGACGTGGCCTTGCTTAAGGCCTGGGGGTGTGAGGTGAGCTGCATTCCTTGTATGGCCATGGCGAGGGTGTCCTCGGCTAGGCTCCCGAGGGTACGTGCCTCATAAGGCCTGGAACGCTCGGGTCGCAAGACCAACGGCGCACTTGGGCGATGCCACGGGCGCTGGGGCGCGAGACGGGGGCGCGCATCATGAGCCTCGCTCGGACGTGGGGCGAGGGCACGCTTCAGGAGCCTCGCTTGGACGCGAGGCGGGGGCGCATATCAGGGGCATCGCTCGGACGCGAGGTAGGGTCTACATCAGGAGCCTCGCTCGGACGCGAGGCGGGGGCGCGCATTAGAGGCCTCGCTCGGACGCGAGGCGGGGGCGCTCATCAGGGGCCTCGCTCAGACGTGAGGCGGGGCGCGCATCAGGAGCCTCACTCGGACGCAAGGCGGAGGCTGCTTCGGACGCGAGGCCACGCGAGGCCGATGCTGCTGGGGTGTGAGTTTGGGCACGCGGGGCATGGTTCTTAGCATGCGAGGCCTGCCAACAAGACTTCCCCCGGGTTACACGAGGCTCCCTTATGCGTCACACACCTAGGCACGGGAGGTCACCTCACGGGGCACAGTCTTAGGCATGCGAGGCCGTTGTGAGAGGGTCGCGCCCCGAGCGTCTCATGGCTCAAGCACGCATGTAGGCCTTTAAGGGACCTTAACACACGACTTGGATCTTTTATGGGCGCGGAATACTGAGCGTCTACACTAGGGTACTTAGAGTATTTTTGAAAATTCATATTTTTTTAAATCAAACCAAAGTACTATGCGAAGTTTGGTCATACGGACAGATGTTACAGTAAATGAAAATATTATAACATTATAATGCAATCTTTTACACCGCAAGCATCACTGCTTGGATGTAACTGTTCGAATAAAAGGAAAGTTTGCTGCCCATGCAGTAAATCCAAAAAAGATAGTCTTCACATCACGACTTGTGGGTCGTGTAATTGAAGAAAAATAAAAAGAAAATAGGTTTAAGGAGCAGCAGGAGCATGAGGGTCTTGCTCAGCAGTCTAATTGGCCTCATCCTCAACAACTCCTCCTTCCTCTGCGCCAGCGGCTGGCTGGATGCTTGGGGAAGCAGGGATCCTTGCTCTTTCCTCCTCTTCGGCCAATTGAGCAGTGCAGCGGGCCAGTTCATCATTCCTAATATCTTCTAAAAGGTAGTCGAAGTTGGCACCCTGGTTGTGTTTCCAGAAGTTATAGAAACACCGAAGCGTCGCATTCTTATACCTTTCCAGATTCTTGGCGTTGTCAAGCTTCAGCTGCTCTATTTGGCTCTCAAGATCATCCACGGCCTTGTCCTTGGAAAGATTCTCCTCTTTGAGTCTCTTGCATTCGCGATATTGGACTCGGCTGACCTCCTGGTACTCCTCCCTCTGCTTCCTCAAAGCTCCCTTTGAAGCTTTGACCTCCGCCAGCTTTGCCACCGCAGCGTCCTTCTGCTGGGCGACCGCCTCCAACTCCCCGGCATGCCTGGCTTCTGCAGCCTGAAGCTCCTCAGCAGCTTTCGCCTGGTACCTCTCGATGGCCTTTGCCCGAACCTGGTCAATGGTAGCCCGGGCATGGGTACGAGCGGCAGTTGCGGTCAGCAAGGCCTGTGGACAAAGGATAAAGTCAGAGCCTGTTGCAAAGAATGAAAGACTAAGGCCAAAGAGATAAGAAGCACTTATGCTGGCCATTTCATTTAGGGCCATGTTCAGAATTTGGTCGACCCCCATTTTCTCTGCCTCAGCCATCACATCCTTACAACGATCGTACTTCACGATGTGTGCAAGGCGGTCCTTGGCCGCTCGCAGGGCGCGGTTCGAGAGTTTGGCCCCAAGAGCTTTGTCTCGCTGCGTTTGATCTTTGGCGGATACAGGTGGAGGGTTCATCGTAGGAGGCGGGGTTTCCTTCTCGACAGGAACCGAAGGCTGGGCAGAAGTTTGCCCAGTTGGCGCATCCTTGGGAGGATCTTCTGTTCAACTCTTCTTGGCAGGAGGTCCTTGGCTCGATTCGCCGTTATGCCTCCTGGACGTCTTTCGCCGAACTAGAGGAACTTCTACTTCCTCCTCGGTCTGATATAAATCGAAGATGTTGGGAGTGGCCATATCTGCGTACAAATGAACATATGAAAATGATAAGATAAAGGCAGATAAGAACTCTTGATAAAACAGGAAAGAGGTCACAAAGTTTAATACCCGAGCTACAACTACTGGTCGCTATACTATTGACTCTATTAGTCACACACTCACTATCTGGCATGAAGAAGTCTTGCCCTAGATTTGGAGTATACGTAAAGTTGCCCTCCCCATCAAACAAGTGACAGGGAATTGGCAAGCTATTTAAAAGCAAAAGAACTGTACTGTTTTCATCGGAGGATTCCCCCAAGTTCACAATGAATTCTATTGCCTTTTGTTTCCCCTTGCCTTGGGGTGTAGAAGGCCTTTCTGCGGAAGGATTGCCAGTGGGTTCCCTGATTGTAACCCCCATCGGCCTCCTTCGCGGAGGGGACGCAGGGGGTTGCTGCTCGGGAACCCCCTCGGCAGTGGCATCGGCTACCATGGGTCCTCTTGTTTCATGGCGAGGAGCCAGGAGGCCAGATAGCCTCAAATTTTCATCAGTAACCAGGGACTTGACGCTTTTTTCTACGTCTGTCATCCTGGCCAATGCGGAGGACCTCAACACCATGTCTGGTGTTGGGGTTGGACGTAACCATGGGCCTGAAAGACAAAGTGTACTTTAAGAAAAATGAAAGGAAATTCGCTGATGAAAAGTATCGACCAGTAAAAACAGCATTTACCTCCTCGTGCGAAGGCCAGGTTGTTGCTGGTCATGTATGGAGTAAGGAAGTACTCCTTGCTGTACTGCCCCACGTTGGATATGTGTGTGGTGTCACTCAGGAACGTCCGGTTTGTCTCCTGGTGACAAAGGTGGAAGAAGCCCGTCCCATACTGTTGAGGGTTGGACTTGAGGTCGAAGAGATAATTGACCTCATGGGGGGTAG
This sequence comes from Humulus lupulus, assembly GCF_963169125.1. NCBI lineage: Eukaryota > Viridiplantae > Streptophyta > Magnoliopsida > Rosales > Cannabaceae > Humulus > Humulus lupulus. The sequence continues at coordinate 148,779,376 of NC_084796.1, forward strand.
GATCTGGCCATTTTTTAAGTTTATACAGAATATAGAGTGCGGCCAGCATTCTATATCCATTCGGAGAAATTTGGAAGGGGGCGACACCAAAATAGTTGGCCACCCCCTAATAAAAAGGATGTAGAGGGAGGGTAGCCCCCGCCTCTATATGATACCTAGACCAAGCACTGTATACACCTCCGGGAAGGTTAGCCCTTTGGTCTGCAGCAGGAATCTTGAGATTGACCCTTGTGAGAGGATACTTCCTAAGGTAGTTGGCAAGCATCCGAGGAGTGACTTGGCTGGTCGGGGAGAGATACCACTGAACATCAGGCAGATTCTGATGATGAGGGCGCGCACTAGTTTGGATATTAGGGCCAGGAGCGGGATTTTCTCGACCGCTGGTCGAAAGAACCATAGCCTGTGAATCAGGCTGGGCAGGAGAGTTTGGGCTATCTTCGGAGTTAGGTCTTTTCTTGCCTAAGGATTTAGAACGGGCCATTTGAGGAGGAGATGGGTGAGGTCTAGGAGAGGATCGTGAAAAAGGGATCTCGTGAATTTTGTCGGTCGGTTGTTCTTCGCCTTCGAGCAGCTCCCCACAAATCTGGCATTAAAGTCTTCAAATAGAAGAATGGGGAGGTGAGGATAGAGAATTTTTAAGGCTTTTTAGAATAACGCTGGTCGGGTATAAAAGTTAAGCTTTTATACAGCAACATTCTAAAAAAATGCTAAAATTTTCCACACGAACAATTTGAGAAACAGATCAAAGGGTGAAAGCAAAAAGTTTTTCATAAAAGCTTTTTCAACTCCCCTTAGGGCGGGAAAAACCTATTTTTCCGGCTGGCCTAAAAATTGAATCTTTACTTCGGTTTTACGTCCTAAAAAGTATGATCTCAACTATCAAACTAAATCGTAACATTTTTTCACCCACAAGACATTCTATTGACAAGCATCTCAACCCAGAAGTAGATAAAATCAACAGTTAAACATACAGGAACATGCATTACAATAATACGAAACATAAAGATTCAAAGACTTACCAGAAAGAAGGTCGAGAAGATTGGAAAAAGTTTTCGGAGATCAGGGAACTCTCGGATTGAGTTTTGAGAACGCAAAGGGACGGTCTCCAAAAGAAAAAGGAAGCTCTGGTCTTAGGGTTTCTTGAAAGAGTAATGGCGTGTGTAAAAAGAAAAAGGGAACTTCGGAGATGTTATATATAAGTTTGTCTGTGGCAGTAAAAGGGATTAATCATCAGTTTCCCCTTTTTCGAAGTATGGGGAAACGGGATAGCCGTCGAATTATTACTGGGGAAGCGAAAAGTCATGATTAGACAAGAGTAGGTTGCTTTTTCCAAGAACAAACGAAGGGTTCTGACACGTATGGCGGGGTCACCGCAGGGTCGTTTCCTCAAAAGTTTATTTATTGCTCGTAATAAATAAACTTGGGGGGTAAATGTTATCCAAAAAGCTGGCATAGATGACGTGGCAAGTGATTCCTAGACACGTGGCTGACACTTGGAGGAACTCTGCTAGGATATCGACCAGAAGGCGCATTATAAGCAGTAGGCGGCCTAGTCTTACCTGCAGCCAGTCTGGTCGATGGTTCCGCATGCAACATGATGTTTCCATAAAGATCTTTGTAAATCCCAAAATTGACTCCCACAATCTCCTGAATATCCGATTATTTAGGAGAGAATATCTGTAACAAATTCATGTAATCCTCCTTGAGCCTATAAATAGAGAAAGATAGCTCAAGAAGGAACTTTTGGGCTTTCGAATCATTTGAGACTAGAGTAATAATATTTGAGATATTGTATTGTTCTTCGGATGTTAGTGAAACTCATTGAACCCTAGTTCTTTGATCACTCCTTTGACCCTCACATCAATAACAATCTAACTGGACGTAGGTTATTACCAGATTTTGGGGCCGAACCACTATAAAATATCGTGTTCTTATTATTTTCGTCATCACATTCTTTTCAACGCATTCATCTACGTCCAGCGTATTTTTACTCCGTGTCAGTTGACCAAAATCAGGGTCAACAGAACCAATTTCCACAAAACTAAAATAATACAAGATATTACTAACTACTACTACTACTACTACTACTATCTAGCTAAGTAAAATTCCGAGACACTATAATTCTCCCCTACTTAAAAGAATTTCTTCCCCGAAATTTACTTACCAAACAATTCCGCATACCGTGCTAGGATGTGTTCCTCCAAATCCCACGTTGCCTCTCATTTTGAACTATTACTCCATAGGACCTTGACTATTGGAACACTTTTAGACCATAATTCCTTCATCCCTTTCTCTAGGATGCTAGCCATTCGTTCCTCATAACACAAGTCTTTCTGGAGTGCTATTGTATCTTACTTGAGAACGTGAGATGGCTTTGACACATATCTACGCAGGATCGAGATATGAAACACATTGTGGCTATCTGCTAGAGCAGGTGGTAGGTCTAATCTATATGCAACAGTTCCCACCTTGTCCAATATCTCAAAATGACCTATAAACCAGGGACTAAGTTTTCCTTTCTTGCTAAACTGTTTCACTCCTTTCATAGGAGATATCTTGAAGAGGACTTGATCTCCGACTTTGAATTCCACATCTCGCCTCTTGGCATCCGTATAACTCTTTTGTTGACTCTGAGCAGCGAGCATATGCTTTCTAATCATAGCCACTGCATCCTGAGCCTCTCTAACAGCTTCAGGTCCAAGAAGTTGTCTTTCTCCTACCTCATCCCAATGTAACGGCGATCGGCACTTCCTTCCATAAAGTAACTCATAGGATGTCATACCGATCATTGCCTGGTAGCTATTATTGTAGGAGAATTCTATAAGTGGAAAATACTAACTCCACCATCCTTCGAAGTCTAGTGCACAAGCACGCAACACATCTTCTAAAATATGTATGGTACGCTCGGACTGACCGTCGGTCTGAGGATGAAATGTTGTACTAAGACTTAACTTGGTACCCATGGCTTGCTGCAAGCTTCCCCAAAATCTTGATGTAAACACCGATCCTCTATCTGATACTATGATCTTAGGGATTCCATGCATTCGTACAATTTCTCAAACATAAATGTCTGTGTACTGGCCTGCAGTGTACGTAGCCTTGACAGGCCGGAAGTGAGCTTACTTGGTGAGTCTATCTACCACTACCCAAGCCGAGTCGTGCTACTTATTTGTTCGTGGCAATCCTGTCACAAAGTCCATGGAAATATCATCCCACTTCCATTATGGAAAACTAAGCGGTTGCAATAAGCATGTAGGTCGTTGATGCTCCGCTTTTACTTGCTGGCATATAAGGCATTTGGACACATACTCTGCTATGTCTTTCTTCATTCTCGGCCACCAATATAGTGCCTTAAGGTTGTGAGTCATCTTGGTCGACCCCGAGTGAACTGAGTATGGGGTAATGTGTTCCTCTTCTAAAATCTTCTTCTTAATTCCATAACCATTCGGCACGTACACCCGTCCTTTATATCTTTAGAACCCCTGTCCTGATATGGAGAAATCTATAGTCTTGCCTTCTTTGACTGCAGCCTTATGCGATACTAACATGTCATCATGCCCTTGCCTGATCCGTATATCTTATAATAGACTTGACTGGATGGACAAGTTAGCCAGTTGACCAATGATTAGTTCTATTCTGGCATTAATCAGCTCTTGTTGGAGTGACTTTCCTATTCTGGATAATGCTGCTAGGTTTCCGTAACTCTTCCGACTTAGCGCATCTGCAAGCACGTTTTCCTTTCTTGGGTGGTATAGGATTTTGCAGTCATAATCCTTTACTAGTTCTAACCACCTGCGTTGCCTCATGTTGAGCTCTTTCTGTGTGAATAAATACTTTAAGCTCTTGTGGTCCGTATAAATCTCACACCGTTCTCCATAAAGATAGTGGCACCAGGTTTTCAATGCGAAGACCACCGTTGCCAAATCCATATCGTGCTTTGGATAGCATTACTCATATTCCTTCAGCTGCCTTGAGGCGTAGGCTATCGCTTTGTCATTTTGCATGAGCACACAACCCAAACCTAGCTTCGACGCAGCACAGTATACTACAAACTTGTCGTTGGGTGTCGGTACATAAAGTACTGGTGCTGAGCATAATTTATTCTTGAGCAACTGGAAGCTTTCTTTACATCTATCTGTCCAGTTGAACCTTTGTTGTTTCTAGGTCAGGTTGGTAAGCGGAGTGACTATCTTAGAAAAGCCTTCTATGAATCTTCGATAATAGCCTGCTAGCCCAAGAAAACTTCTAAAATTTGACGCATTCTTAGGTTTTGGCCAATCCTTCACAGCCTCTACCTTAGCTGGGTCTACAACAACTTCATCCTTGGATATTATATGTCCGACGAATGCTACTTGCGAAAGCCAAAATTCGAACTTCTTGAACTGGGCGTAAAGTTGATGCTCCTTCAGTCACAACATAGTCAATCTTAAATGTTCCTCGTGCTCGACTTCGTCCTTCGAGTACACCAAAATATAGTCAACGAACACTACAAAAAATTTATCCAACTAATCCTTGAAGACCTGATTCATTAAATCCATAAATGTGGCTGGCGCGTTGGTAAGACCAAAAGACATCACTAGAAACTCGTAATGTCCATATCGAGTTCTAAAAGCTGTCTTTGGAATATCTCCTTGTCGTACCTTAAGCTGGTGATAACCAGATCGTAGATCAATCTTACAAAACATGGTCGCTCCATGGAGTTGATCAAATAAGTCGTCAATCCGGGGTAGTGGGTATTTATTCTTAATTGTCACCTTATTCAGCTTGTGGTAATCTATACACATCCGCATGCTTCCATCCTTCTTCTTCACAAATAGAACAGGTGCTCCCCATGGAGAATGGCTTGGTCTAATGAAACCTAAGTCTAAGAGTTCTTCCAACTATGTCTTTAACTCCTTTAGTTTGGTTGGTGCCATCCAGTATGGTGCCTTGGAGATAGGCTCAGTTCCTGATACTAGTTTAATTGTGAAGTCAATTTCCCCAAGTAGGCGGCAACCCTAATAAGTCGTCAGGAAATATTTCTAGTAATTCCTTTATAATGCGGACGTCTTCAACCTTTAGTTGTGTTTCCTTTGCCACATCCATGACACTTGATAAGAATGTGTGACATCCTTTCTATATCATCCTTTGAGCATTGAGAGAAGAGATAAATGGTGTCCGTAGTCCTAAAACCTTTCGCATAAAACATAGTTTCTGACCGTCAGGAGTTTTGAACGTCACTTGCTTACATCCACAATCGATGGTTGAGCCATGCCTTGCTAGCCAATCCATACCCAGTATTATGTCGAAGTCCTTCATCTCTAGCTCTATCAGGTCTCCTTCTAGTTCCCTCTCCTCAATTTTGATCGGTACTCCTCGTATTATTCGTGATGATAAAACTACTGCGCCTGAAGGCAACTCTGTCACAAACCTAGTTCTAAATCTTTCACAAGGTTTATCTAATTTCTCTATCATTCCTAACGAGATACACGAGTGTGTTGCTCCTGAATCAAACAATACTGAACATATTCTATTAAGGATAGGAATCTGACCTGTGACCACTTTGTTGCTAGTTTCAACTTCTCCCTGGGTCAAGGCAAAGACTCTGGCTGGAACCATGTTATTGTCCCTCTTTTCTTCTTATTTGAGTTGTGGGCATTCCCTCTTCCGATGATCTTCCTGTCCATAGTTGTAACAACCTTTGGTGTTTGCACGACACTCCCCAGGATGTATTTTCTGGTATTTGGAGAACTGCGGGTATTCCACATAACCTGATCTATTATTACCATTGATATTTCATGCTCTTTTGTCATTGTCGGCCTGCTTACTATCAAAATGCTTTCTCTTCTAACCATTATTGTTATGCTGGTGGTTGTTGCTGTGATTCCAACTACTTTGCGTCTGATTCTGTTGCTTGGGTTTAGACTTCCTAGCCTCCTCCTTACTAACATTTTCTTGGAGCCTTTCCACCTCTATAGCTGTTTCTAGAGCATTGGTGTGAGAAGTGGTTCCAGGATTTGCTAGCTTGACTCCTAGCTCAATCTTTGGTCTGAGTCCCCCGGTGAACTTGGTAACCCCTCAAGAAATCAGTTGGGCCCAACTCTAGTGCAAACTTGGCTAGACGAATGAATTGTCGAATGTTCTCGACTACTATCAGATTGCCCTGCTTTAGACTGGCAAACTCTTCTACCCTTGTAGTAATGATTACCGAGTTGTAATAATTTTTGTGAAACAGCTCCACAAATTTAGTCCAAGTCATGGTGGTAACATCATGAGTTTGCTGTTACCAAATCCTACCAGATTCTAGCATCCTTTTTCAGAAGAGACAAAATGCAGGATTTGTGATCCGCATTGTTGAGGTTCATGTGTGCTAGGATCGGCTCTACAGTTCGGAGCCATTCTTTCGCCTCAAAGGGGTCGGTTGTCCCTTCAAAGTTTGGAGCGTGCTGCTTACGAAAACGCTCATAGACTGGCTCTATGTGCTGAGTTGGATAAGGCACGTAGTCCGCCAATGGACATAACCCATATGGACCTACTTGCTGGGGCGCTTGAGACGATGGCCGAGGCTGCGATTGCGGCTGAGCTAGGGCAGAGTCTGAGGTTGTGGGTGAGTCTGTTGCCATTGTTGCTGAATCAATTCTTCCACTTGTTGACGTAGCCTGACAATCTCAGCGGTGTTGTCAACTAGAGGTGGTGCATTTCTGTTGGCAGCAGCATTGGTAGCATGCGTTCCCCTTCTTCGGATTGGAAGGGCTTCGTTAGTCTCGTTCCGACGCTGGAGGCATATTTGGTTGTGGGTGCACACCTTTTGAGCGACATCTTCAGCAAAGTTCTAACAATTGAGAAAAACATGTTAGAACTTACCCTAATAGGCTCCAAGGCAAAACTTAGTCTAAGCAAACATAACTCAGACCTATCAGTTATGATTTCTTATGAAAAATTATGTAAGTCATCTTTATAATTAGGGTGTGTTTCTATACTTAGAAAAATCAGCGTTCTTTATTATTTTCTAAGTTCTTTTCTAACCATCCTATATGACTTAATTCTCATGCTCGAAACTCGTCGTTGTTCCAAAGTTAACCATATTGAGGGTGGGCTGGGATCAGTAAAATCGTTCCCACTAATATGGCCCCCTAAACTCTCAATATAGAACCTGATCCATTGATTTGTATCCACCCTCACCGAACTCAGTCATTATTTATTATTCCAAATTTATTATGATTGTAAACACAATCAAACTCATATATGTCATTCAATAACAATAATATTCATTTGGAAAAATATTTTCACTAGGTACAATCATAAATTCAATAAAAATAAATATGGAAATGAATAAACTAAACTAAAAATAACTAGGGTAAATCTAAAAATTAGGATCCTCTACATCTGTCCCTTCATTTAACATATCATCATCTATTTCTTCATAATCATCATTACTATGAGCCTCGAAACTACTCGAGGAATTTACATTAAGATATTATGCTTTTGTTCGTTAGTGAATTGAAATTCAAACTTAGAGGTGAACCTTAGTATAAGGAAATAATATCTCATGGCTACCGGTAAATCATCTATAGTCTCCCATAATTCTTCTAATGTTGAAATTACAGAAATAAAATCTTGAAAAAGCCTAATTACTAGGACATATTGTTCTGTGGCTCTCATCATAATTTGCCTATTGATTTGAAGGTGAACTATCTCTTTGTGAAACAAGATCAATATTTGAGTGATTCTTTCTAACACTCCTATTGTATCCCTTGACTCTGTAATCCTTTTCAATGTCTTAATGGCTCCAATATCCTTATAGGTCAAAACTCCATAAATTGTTAACAAAAAACATAATGACTAAAACATTAGCAATCAACATATAACATAAACACTTACATTGGCGGTTAGATCCAGAGCTTGTACGTGTATCAAGGAGAAATTCACGCATATGAAATGTGGGCTCTGATACCAACTGTAATGCCCCGACTAATTCTAGACCTCGGACCATTAAAAACTACTAAACATAACTACTATTTACATTCAAGAAATAATAGAAACTTTATTAAAAATCCAAAATACGGTACGAATACAAAATAAGGTATGGGATCCCATTGTTTAATACATAAAACATAAAAAAATAAACTTTAATTAATTGTTTAAATACTAAGTGCAGAAATACATAAAATCATAAATTAAAAGAAACAGCTACATCCTCGATACACATCCCAAGCTACCACGAATCCATCCCGCCTTCCAAGTTTATTTTCCTGCACCATCTAAAATAAAAAGGAATGAGCCTAATGCCCAGAGGAAAATCTACTAACAACATATATCATAAATCATAAAAACATATATTATAAACATATAACGTAAAAATGTATATCATACAGGACTATAATATTAATGGCCATTAACTCATTACTGTGGCATGTGATAAAACCATCCAGGTCCTCAGTCTACTAATCGAGGTAGGTTAGATAACAAAATAGTATATGATAACCCATCTAGCTCCTCAGTCTACTAATCGAGGTAAGGTAAATCATAACTCTAATCCACGATAATGATAAAAATCTTGGGGTTTGCTATCGAAGCAACTATAAGCCCCAAGAGACTATAACATAAAACATATTCATATACATGTATAACATATCGACATAACATAACATACGACATAAACATATAATCTAACCTATTTTCCTTACCAAAAATAGGTATATGGAGACAAGAACAGTATTGAAACACTCCTAAAACCAACAGTAAAAACCATGAGTTTCTAAGAAAAAGAGATGAAAAATAGATCTAAACAATCAAGATAGAAACTGACTGAAGAACCTTAAGTTTCAAGAACTTAAATACCTAACCAAGACGTCATAAAATCAAGTTAGGATCTGAAAGAAAATGAAAGAAAATAAAAGAACTATGACGGATTAAACTTGAGGATAAGTATACCTTGAATGAACTATGACTTTGATCTACACCTCGATACCGAAATAACACTCTATCTTACTTCCCACGTGTTTATAAAGCTTAGATTATAAAGCATTTAAATCCCAAACCCCAGTGTTTTCTCTCTAGAATAAACTTAGATACTTGGAGGCTCTAAAGAATGCTTGAATGATGAGTGAAATGGATGAGTACTAGTTCCTATTTATAGAGTTCAAGGAGTGAAACTAACCCCTTTTAAAATGAATAAACAAATGAATATAAATTAAAAAGATTTGAATTTTCATCTTAACAAATGCTCAGAACTCGGTCAAAAACGTTCAAGAGCTAGTCCAAGTGGTTAAGGGTTGTTTCTAGCTCGGATTCCATGATGTGTCAAAAATTGGCCCAAGGGCTGAAATATCGCCCTACCTAGGTGATATATCGCCTAAGCCTATGCCCCAAGCCTTCATGGTTTCATTCTTGTGAAGTTGACGTGTTTTCCGTATCTTTCGTAGGTGACACATCGACACCTATAGATGCGATATATCGACATACGCTGATATTTTTTTAAACACGTTTTTGCACATTTTTAGCATATTTTGAATTTGTTTAAACAACTTTGACTAAGTAAATCATGATCCTAACAGCAACTGGAAGGTTCTAGAGCTTCTAGATTCATCCCGTATTAGTTTATTCATCTATAATCTTTAAATCCTTACATAAACATGATTGTGACAAGTGTCATGCTCTTAATTATTCTATCTAAACCTTAGGTTATAATAAATAATATTTCTAGGACTAGCTATATTAATAAAACCTTATGTTATAATTAATATTTCTAAACTATAGGATAAACTTATAAAATCCATAACTATTTCTATGAGTTTCCAAAAATATCTCGGCTTGAACCAATATCCACGAAAACTAAAATACTACATGCTATTACTAACTACTACTACTATCTAGCTAAGTAAAATTTCGAGACACTACAAATCAGGCACACTAGCCGCGACAACCACTTTTCCACACCGCGGCCAGTCAACGCGATTTCATTTTTTATGTTATTTATAATTAGATTTTTAAGAGGATTATAAAATATTTTAGGGCTAAGGTATTCATAAGTTTTTAATTATGAACTCTGGAGATTAGAAGAACAAAGGAGAGGACAAAAATATTTCCTACATCAAACTAGTTTTCCCTTCTTCTCTTTAATACTCTTTAATTTCAATTATTATTATGTTATTGGTTAAAACTCTTTAGTTCCTTGACTAGCGTGCTAAGAAAGCATAATTGGATATATGTGTAATTAACTAGTTAAATGCGTGACTATGTGGCATGCATGATATATATGATGAAATGAATATATATAAATGCATGTTTATTTGTATTAAATATGCATGTGGGTCCATTCTTGATAGTTGGTACATGTTTTTAATATAGGCTCATTGTGGGCATAAATGTTATTATATGTGAGTAAATGATTGAGACCACATTATTTTGTGGATATATTTGCAGTATATGGCTCGAGGCGATCCTAGTGAGCGGATTAGCAGAATAGTCACAGCGGGGTTTAATACACAGCTCGAGGCGAGCCTAGGGGTATTTTGGGAAGTTTAATGTATATTTGGGGTTTATTGAGTAATGGGTAAGTATTTGGTGATTAAATGGGCATGTCGGGATTAATTGGGAATATATAGGACTACATGAGAAATTAGCAGGAAATGTGGCAAATGACGATTTTTCCCTTAGGGAGCAATATGGTCTTTTGGTAAGTGGATAGGCTTAGTAGAAGCCTGTAGACACAAGGTAATAAGAAGAGTCTCTCTCCCTCTCTCCTTAGTTGGTTGGCACATCTCCCCTTGGTGGGCATTGAGGCTAGAGGAATGTCTTGGGGAAATTGTTTAGGAGAAGGCAGAAAATTAAAAGCTTGGGAAGCAAAGCTGAGAATTGAGGCTTGGAATGGACAAGTAGCAATTGAGGGATCAAGCTAGGAGTATTGACGGATTAGCTCAAGGATCAGAACATCTCTGAGGTAAATTCTATAACCTGGTTTTCTTACTGTGAATTCTATGATGGGTTTGGATAGTACATTGGTTGAGTTTAGATCTAGCTTTGATTCTCAGTTGGATTGAAGATTTGTTATAGATTCTAGGATGTTTGTACTATCTATGATGTTGTGTTGAGAGTTTTAGGCTTGACTCTTACTTTGGCACACCTTTGGGATGATTTCTGTTGAGTTTGGATGGGAGAAAAGTTGGAGAAACCCAGGGATTTCTGGGTTCACGGGGGCGCGTTGCGACCCAGTGCATGGGTGTCGGGCCTGCGTGCCCCAGAAGGCCCTGGGAAGGTTGCTAACATGAAGGTGCGTTGCGACCCTAGGGGGCAAGTCATGGCCTGCCTCCCCCCAGATGCAAAGGCTGCACCTCTGACTTGAGGCGCGCCACGACCCTCAGGGCCAGGTCGCGGCCTGTGTAACGCCCTGGATAGCCAAGACAGTTACACTATGTGTTTATAAAGTGCTTGACTTGCTAATCAAGTCGTTTAGTTGAAAACGTGCTATTGAAACTATAAAGGAACTAGGGTTAAAATGTTTTGGGTCTCAAAAGTCACATTTTTCATTAAGAAACTTTATCTGTTTACACGGGATCCCAAAAAGTAATAAGTTTAAAGATCGTTTACAAAAGTCATAAGGTTTAAGTACAATATCAAGCCATATTAAGGCAAAACAGACAGTTAGGCAATCCCTGTCCTGACCCACTCCTCGACCATGGCGATCGAACATCTGGCTATGTACATTCAACCCCGCAGCTCTCCATCTCAGGATTGGTCTAGCTTGCCTTTGCCTTTACCTGCACCATGTAGCACCCGTGAGCCCAGGCCCAGCAAGAAAACACAACAACAGAGCATAAGCAATCAACAGACAAATCAATATCTCATATTGCAACATATGTTCTCAACCATATAATCATTCAGTATAATCAAGTATTGAACATACTAAACATATCAACTCATACCATATATCAGTTCACAAATGATAACTAGGGCTAGCACCCTCTGGCCGCTCCCTCCGTTATCCCACTGACTCCGGCCCGCTTAAACCGAGCTCAGTGAATATTAAGCTGTCCTCGTCTACCAGTGGCCAAGCCGTGCCCTGTGCGCAAATATTATGTATGGCACCCTTAGGCCGCTATCACATGTCCCATGGAATAATACCATCATTGACACAATAAAAATATTGGGAGCACTTAGTCCCATCACTAACATATAACCGGATGCAGTTTTCTTACCTTTCGATTCGCTAGCTTTGATCACTCGACTCCTTGAGCACGATCCCTTTCGAGCCCTAGCGCTCACCTATACACAACCATAGGCCAAAGTCATCATCAAACCCCAAGTCCCAAACCTAGCCTCGTGGCCAATCCCGAGCCCCCGGGAAGTCCTAGTTCCACCAAACAAGGTGGTGGAATCAAACCCCAAACCCTTGGTCAAAAACCCTTGCAAACACCCCTAAAATCCCCTTCTGAAAATAGGGCAGCGCTACAGCGCTCTCAGGAGGGCGCTATAGCGCTATAAACAGAGGCAAAATCCCCCAAGAAGCTTGGCGTAGCGCTACAGTGCCCAAGGGCTAGCGCTGTAGCGCTAGTCACAGATAGACACCACCTCAGTTTTCCTTCCTGCGATTTCCTCGAGCCAAACTCAACGAAAACTTCTCCAAACCTCCATCAAACTCAAAAACAACCTTATGAACATACTCCACTCATCCTAAGCACCCCAAATACCCAGAACTTAAGCACATGCATCCCTAATCCCAAAATTCACCATAGCCACCTATAAACCTCAAAACTCAGCAGAAACCAGTTAAACATCAAAGTTAAAGCTCAGAACTTCATACCTTTAATGGGATTTCGATTTGAAGATAACCTCTACACCTCCTTAGCTTGCTCTTCCTCACCCTTTGGCCTGAATTCCCTAAAGTTCCCATCAAACTCAGCTTATACACCATAATTCAAAAACCAAAACCAGAAACTGAAGAAACTACAAAACCTTACCTCAAGTGTTGGGGTGTTCTTGCTAAACCTCTGCCAACTCTCCAAGCCTAGCTTAGGATTCTTGATGCTCAGCCTAACTTAGCTCCTCCCTGAGCTTTGCTCCAAAATTCTCAAGAAATTGATGAAGAAAGCATAAACCGACCTTAGAGAAAACCAGCTTTGTTTTCTCCCTTTCCTTTTTCTTCCTTTTTCCTTCTTTTCTCCCTTTCCTCAGACTTCTATACTTTTCTACAACTTCCACTAACATAAAGCCTCAGTAATTCTGTAATGACCCACTACTCTAGACTTTTGGACCATTAACGAAACTATACATCAATTTCCTTAATAAGACTTACATTTTGCGAAAATACCATAACTTTATTGGAAACTTGTAGAAATAAGAGTTACTTTCATAAAATAAGTAGGATATGGGATCCCATTGTCTTTAAAAACAAAAAATGATTTAAAATGAAAGGAATTACATAAGAAGTGCGGAAAATACATGTAAAGATCATAAAAAAAAATAAGACTACATCCTCGAAATCGAACTCTCGACTCCTTGAATCCATTCACCACCGATACACAATCCCAAGCATCCACGAACCTTACCGCCACTAAAGCTATTTTCCTGCACATAAAACAAAAAGGAATGAGCCTAATGCCCAGCAAGGAAAATCTAACACATACTTCATATACATAAAATTTCGTAAGAAACATAAAGACATAACATAACACTTATTACATACACATACTATAATGGCCATTATTACTTGGGGTCCCATAGACTAAACAAGTCATATGCCCATGAGATTAGTGGGGTCCTACTAGCTAAGTAGGTCATATGCCCATAATCTATTTGGGGTCTTGTTAGTCAAATGGGTCATATGCCCAAGCCTACAAACATACATATCATAACACATACCATAACATAAGAAACATAAGATAACATATAAGACATATAACATGTGCATTTCTATCCTATTTTCCTTACCAAAGTTACCGGGATAAGAGGACAACGTTGGGACTTTTGGAACACTCCTAAAACCATATATAACAGGGTGAGTAGATTGAAGAAAAAGTAATGAAAAGAAAGGAAGGAATGGAATGACTAAACCTTTGTGAAACATAGTTACCAAAACTTATGTGCTCAAGAACTTAGATTTCCTAACCAAAATAAGAATAAGGTTAGAAGACTGAGTAGAGGACTATGAGAAGGAAAAATAACATGAAACCAATGAACTAGACAGTGTGGAAATACCTTGAAGACTTGTAGACCAATCTAAACCTCGAACCGAAATACTATGAAACCTTACTTCCCAAAGTGTTTGATAAGCTTATGTTGATCAAGCTTATGATTCCCCAACCCAGGTGTTTACACTCTCACACTCACTTAGCACTTGCAGCTTCTGAACTTAGAGCAAAAGGTGAATAATGGATGGGTACTAGGTCCTATTTATAGAGTTTAGGAATGAAAAGATCTAAATTTTACTTGAATAAAAATAATAGCTTTTTAGGTGAAAATAATTTGAATAATCGTTCAGCAGAGGCTGAAGACTCGTTCAAAAAGATGCTAGACTTATCAAGAGGTTGAATGGCTGAAAGGAAAAAGAATTCAAAAACTTTTGAAATATGCTGAAGGAGGCGATATATCGCCCCCTGTAGGCGATATATCGCCTGGGCCAGTATGCCCGAGGCTGTCGTGCATCGTCTCGTGTTTTCCGTATCTACGTGCTGCGATATATCGCTCCCTATAGCTGCGATATATCGGCACACGCTGATTAATTAAACACAAAATTACACATTTTTAGCTAAGTTTGAATGGAGTAAACAGCCTTGACTAAGCCCTCAACGTATTCAAAGCTGCTGACTGACCTTATAGCGTTCAAACTTTTACCCTTATTAAATTTAATCCTCAAAATACTTAATCCTTAATCACCCATCCATAACATGTGCTTAAAAATCCTATTGGTTCTTATTTAAACCTTATAGTATAATAAATATTATCCTTAATATCAGTCATATAATCAAACCTTAGGTTGAAATTAATATTCTTAAACTATAGGTTAAACTTTGAAAATCTATAAGTACTACTATGAGTGTCCAAATAATTCCCGGTCTGAACCAAAAATCCACACTTACAAAGATAATACTATACATACTATACTACTACTAAATAATTAGCTAAGTAAAGTTCTTGGACTCTACAAATTCTCATCTTTAAAAAGCCAAATGACCCTAATGCCCTCCCCTTTATTTCTAACCCTTTAATCCACTTAAGGGCATTTTAGTCATTTTACCCAATTCCCGCTAATTCGTCGAGTGTCGCTAATATTTACCGCTTAATTCCAAATACCTAATTAATCACCAATAATATTCCTTGATGTCAAAATAGACTCCACTATACTCACTAAATTCCCATTTATACCCCTAGGCTCACCCCGAGCCGGGTATAAATCCCCGCCATGACTTTTTTGCTACTTTGCTCACTAGGATCGTCTCGAATCATAGATCACAGATATATCCACGTAATAATGTGGTCTCAACAAATATCATATATATCAATACAGTTATGCCCATACTGGCCAAAATTATGATTATGCCCTTCTAACCTAATCAGGGCCTACATGCATACTAATACACATAGTCATGCATCTCAAATATTCAAATAGTCATATAACATGCTCTAAGTTATAATCATGCATCTTACTCATTAAAGTCACACATAAGTCCCATTATGCCCTCCGGGCACACTAATCAAGGCCCTTGAGCCTTATTAGCGAATTTGGGTCGTTACAGCCTGCCTAAACAGTTTTAGCCTAGGTTTGTCTTCAGGCTCGGGGTGCCTCGGGGATCTAAACTAAAGCACTCGGGATGATTTTTACTACCTAGTTTAGTAGAAATTGAGGTCCCACAGGCTAGCATTTGAAACCAAAGATTTTAATTCTTTTAGGATCTTAATGGTTATCCATTATCGCAGTGTGACTATGTTTTATCGAAAGAGCTCAAGGATCAGGGATCGTGCTCAGGGCTGTCATACGCTTGTTGCTTAGGACCTGAGGGAAGAAAGCTTCACCCATGTGGTTGTCATTGGGACTGAGATTCCCTGTAATTGAATATACGTGTTATGTGAATTATATATCTGCTATGTGGGATATGAAAGTATGACCTAAGGGTGTGGAGGCTGATGATAAGTGTATTGGATGCAACTTGACCTAAGCAAGCTGGGGTAAGCTAAATAATCAAAGGACTCGGCCTAAGCGAGCCAGGGTTAACTAAATAATCAGAGGACTCGACCTAAGTGAGTTGGGGTCAGCTAAATAAATAGAGGACTCGGCCTAAGGGCACCGACACCAATGTATTCACATTATAGTTTGAGTTATGTGTGAAAGTATATGCTATTCGTTGCCCAT
Source organism: Humulus lupulus (assembly GCF_963169125.1). NCBI lineage: Eukaryota > Viridiplantae > Streptophyta > Magnoliopsida > Rosales > Cannabaceae > Humulus > Humulus lupulus. The sequence goes on from NC_084796.1 coordinate 148,795,703, forward strand.
CTTGATACTTCTATTCTTCTCATTAATTGAATTAATTGGTTTCAAGTTTATTAATTGCTCTTGTATTGTATATGTTTGTTGTTTATGGTTTTCTTGCTGAGCCTTGGCTCACGGGTGGTATGTGGTCCAGGTAAGGGAGTTAATAGATGGACCACCCATGAGTTGGAGAGCTTCAAGGGCGGTGTGTACATATGCAGCCTGCTTGACCGCCACGATCGAGATTGCTTGGGAGGAACTAGGGTTAAACCCTATTTTTGCCGCATAGGACGGCTAAATTGTATTTGTTTATCTTTTTCAAGTCTGTAAAATGAATTTTGGGGTCCCGTGTACAAACGTAATATTTTAATGAAAAATAATCACTTTGTTGACCAAATCTTTTATCACTTGACCTTGACTTAGTCTTTAATTACACATTTAAGTTCAAACGACTCGCTTAGCAAGTTAAGCAATTTTATAAACACATAGCGTAACGGTCTAGGTTATTCAGGGCGTTACAGGTTATGTTTGTGATTATGGAGTAATATTCTATTAGGTTAAGGGTTATTTCAAAACCCAAGACATGAATTCTTGATTTTCAATAATGAATGTTATTTGGATATGATGGAATCTTTTACTTTCTATTAGGTTAAGGGTTATTTCAAAACCCAACACATGAATTCGTGAGAGCTAGGGATAGTCATGGAATCTTTTTACGAGATTAGTTCTTCATGTGGATTTTATTGATGACGTGACTAGGTATCGTAAGGATTGGGAAATGAATTGTGCTCGTGGTCGTATGATCGACACTTGCACCGTGCTTAGGGAATTTTCTCCGACCTGTGAACACAGTTGAGAGAGCGTGTTCTATATATGATTCAATTATACTGTATGTATCTGCGATTGTGTTTAATGCATCTGGTGTAGTGCATTTATCTGTGAATGATTGGTATAATCTATGCTTGGCCATCGTGTTAAACGTGGGGGCAATCGGCAAGCGTGTGTAATGCCAACCGTGAAGGCAAGTCTTATTCGAGGGTGCAGTCCCCACTCACCCAGCATGGACCGTAAACTTGATGCTGGAGTACGCACCTCGCTCGGCTGGGTCATTCGACAAGGCTGTTTTCCTAGGCAGTGTAAATGATTCATGTGATTGGAATGAATATACTTATAAACTATGAATTGTGTGTGCGATATATATGATTTGAATGAATATACATGTAAGCAGTGAATCATGTTTACGATTTATATCATTGGAATAAATGGATTTAGTGTCTATGAAGCATGTTGTTTATTGCTTATGATTATTTGATATTCGTTATGCCATGTGGAGTTTTCTGGCTTGGCCATGGCTCACAGGTGCTCTATGGTGTAGGTACGGGCAAAGTAAATGTTTATAAGCCATGAGTTGGAGGGCTTTGGAGTGGCACATACATGTTCGGCCTGCTGGGCCACCACAGTCGAGATTTATTGAAGGACTCAGTGTAAAAGTCTGAATTTTGTTTCTTAGGTCGATTGTTTGTGAAATTGTAATTGTAATTATGTTTTTAATCAGATTTTTAGGATCCCATGTAAAATATTTTACTTTCTTAAAGAAAAGGTAAATCTTCTTATCCAAAAAAATTTACTACCTTCACCTTTATGTTAATTAAATTATACTTTTGAGTCTAAACCACTCGCTTAGCGAGTTAAGTACAATTTTAAACACATAGTGTAACGGTCTTAGATTAGTAAGGCGTTACAACTTGGTATCAGAGCCGCCAAGGCTTATGCTTCCTGAACACTGACCAAAAATGTATGCTTGTTGCTAAAGACAAGCTCGACTCACGGTTTTCTATTTAATGTCATGAATATGTGTTTAATTGCGTAATTGAATTATATGCCCTATTTGCATGCTAGAATAGGTAGCATGAGATATATTGATTGGGCCTTGCCCCTGACTTTTATATAAATGTGAAAAAGAATGATTAGTAGCATTGTGGTTGCATTTGAATATTTTGTTTGTTTGGGTTAGAACGTGGGACGGTCTAGAGGCGATTATGACTGCCTAATTAATTAGAAGCGTCTATTGTAGAAGTATTTGGGAAAGTGCTACCGAGACAATTAATCAAACTCTGCGGCAAGAGTGTGGATGCAGAATAGGTTATTGTCGACCTTCATATGACTCCTCATGGAGTGGGAGCAAGTGTTAGCGAGTCTACAAGCTTAATTACAGAGACAGAACGAAAGACTAAAAGGATGAGGTGAAAGATTTTGTCAGAGAATGTTGCCACGAGATGGTGCTTTGATATGGTGAGAGTTTATATCAAAGATTATGAATATTTCTATAATGAGTTGGGAAAGATTCCGATAAATATTAAATGAAAAGTATTATATTAACGCAGTCAAACTACGAAGGTCAATAAATTCACTATTTGGTTTAGGGCATTAGTACTGTGACCGAAAATGCCTAGAAGCTTAATATGTTTGAAAGAATTACATATGGTATAGTTCCAATAGATGTCTTAAGAAAAGAAAGATGTGTTTGGGAAATGATTCTTATGATGGATACCGATGGAGACTCACATTTGGATTGGAAATTACAGTGAATGCTAAGGTGGTAGAGAAATCCTTTATTATTAACAAGACAGAGAACAAGGGATCTGGAGAGGGTGTCGTAAGGCAAGCGTCAGGGTGGAAAAGAGAATTGGAGACCTTATTTTTAGGGCACACCACATAGGCGACAACTTAGTGCCATTTTTCTAGTGGTATCAAGTGTGGCAATAAATAAATTTGGAAGACATCGTGATGGGCGTGGTGTGAGGTTTGGTATCCTTTTATCCATTAGACAGTTAATAATCTCTAGGAGCTAGATTAAATCATGACCAGTGGGATTAGATGTTAACTTTGAGCATGTGGGAGAAGATCCCTTTGTGATTATGGGTGCTAATGATGGACCATGTGCTCTGACGACTTCAGTGTTGAAGACTAGAAACTTATTACAGGAACTATTCAAATGGAAGAGACCAAATTGGTTTGAGATTTATGAATATGTCTCCGAAAGATTTATTTAAATTGTTACTGCATCGAGAGACCAAGTGGGCGGTAGAATTGGTGCTTGGAATAAAACTTATATTTAAGGAACTTTACTGAATGACACCGACAAAGTTGACAGAACTTGAGGTTTAATTACAGGGACTACTTGACGTGGGATTTATCAGACCTAGCTTATTGTCGTGGGGTGCACCAGTATTATTAATGAAGAAGAGAGATTGATTGCTACGGATGTGTATTGACTACCGAGAATTGGACAAGGTGATTAGCAAGGATAAGTATCCATCGTTAGAGATTTATGACTCATATGATCAGTTGCAAGGCAAGACAAGATTCTTAGAGATTGATCTTCGATCTGGTTATTAATAGCTGAGGTTCAAGGATGAAGAAATTTTATAGATTGTTATTCGCACTAGGTATGGACATCATGATTTTTTGGGGAAGTCTTTTGAGCTGACTAATGGCACATCGAATTTTATAAATTTGACAAATAGTGAGTGTGATGATCGTTTGGACAAGTTTTTGATGGTATTAATTGATGACATATTGGTTTACTCTAAGACATAAGAAGAATGTGAGGAACATCATCGTTTGATACTATAGAGGTTAACGGACATTAATATCATGAAATGTTCAAGAGGTGTAGGCTCTAACTCCTTTGAGTAGTGTTTTTGGATTGTATTGTGAAGGAGAATGGTACATAGTGGACTCGACCAAGAAGGAGCCAGTGAGAGTGTAACACCCTTGATAAGCAAGACCAATACATTGTGTGTTTAAAATAGTACTTAACTTGCTAAGCAAGTTGTTTGAACTTAAATGTGTAATAAAAGACTAAGTCAAGGTCAAGTAATAAAGGATTTGGTCAACAAAGTTATTATTTTTCATTAAAATATGATGTTTGTACACGGGATCCCAAAAATCGGTTTACAGTCTTGTAAAAGTTAAACAGATACAATTTAGTTGTCCTAAGCGATTGAGCATGCTGCATATGTACATGCCCTGTAACGCCCTACTTCCTTAGAGCCGTTACTAAGTGATTTTTAAGACAAAACAGTGTGCAAAGAACTCGCTAACCGAGGTTTTGAGACAAAAGTGTGACTAATTAAACTTTAAGGCTGTAATCTTAGAAAATGCGTCGTTTCATTTAAAACTGCTAGTATTAAACCTTTGGGATCCCAAAAATAAGGTTTGAAAACTATTTACATCTTGGAATAAGTTTACAGTTGATAAATCATAAAATCATAGATTATTACAGCCATTTTCAAATAAACCCCCAACCAAAGCAATCGGGCAGGCCAAACATGTACGCGTCGCTTCACGCTCTCCGTACTCATGGTTGGTTGACTCGGTCTTTGCCCTACCTGCAACACGGAGCACCCGTGAGCCGAAGCCCAGCTAGAAAACCCATGCAGAACATAACATATGCAATGGATACAGTTTTATCATAACAGATAATCCACAAATAAACAAGTCAACCATTAGACTAATCAAACACATGTATCCACCGGGCCCCGCCCTGATTATAACATAACACATGAATCCACCGGGCCCCGCCCTGATTATAGCATCCCATGTGCTAGGTGTTACTTTCAGCCCACGGCCGCCCCGGCCTGCGCCGTACTCGGCCCACGGCCGCCCCGGCCTATGCCGTACTCGGCCCTTGCCGTTCATTTCATCATAATCACACATATAGTACATTTGAAATAATCATTCACACACATCATGATTCATTTAAGGTTTAAACATTTGCACATAAAACAATCTGGGGCCATGCCCTACAATCACACAGTGGGGCCATGCCCTATTCTCGGGTGTTACGGTTTTCTTACCTTAATTCCAAATGCTTTAAATAGAAAAATGACGGCCCCCGAGCACGATCCACTTCCCGAGCACTAGCTTAACACCTAGTCACAACCAAGATAATGGATACCAATAAGATTAATCTCCAATGAGTTTCTAAACCAAGTTCTAGTACTCGGAACGTTGAAATTCACCAAACATTGTAAAAGACTCAACCCCGAGCACCCTAGGTTAAATTCCCAAGCCCAAATTCTCAAAATCCCAAAATTCCTTAAGCGCCCCGGCATGGCCCAACCATGCCGCGGCATGGCCCCCAAACAGGGCCACAAAAACGCCCAGAAACAGGTAAGGGCCGCGGCCCTACAAGGACCATGCCGCGGCCCGCCCTCCATCCTCAGCACAACTTAGCCTTCAAGGGCCGCGGCCCTCCAAGAACTATGCCGCGGCCCGACCCTTCGAACCCAGAAAAACCCACCATTTTCAAGCTTAAAACCTCACCTAAAGCCATCCCAAAGCTCCCAATTCAAAACCAATTAATAATCACAACATTAGGATGGTTTAAACAACACAATTCCACCAAGAATCCAACCTAACACTCACCAAGATCCAAATTCCAAATTTCTGAAATTTCAAACCTAAAACTCAAAACCAACCATAGAAATTCTCAATTTCAACCATCAAACTTTAATTTAAACCTTACCTCAGTTGTAGAATCGTTTCCCAAAGGATCCCATGACCTATCTTCAAAGTTTCAAGCCTCAAACTCCACCTTGAATATCAAAAACCCATAAACATTCACAACCCAACAAAATCTCAGAAATTTAACTTGAGAAAAAGAATTAATTGCTTACCTTTACCCTGATTTGTTCTTGGTTAACTCTTGAGCTAAACCTCCAAATCCCACCATCAATTTTCAGAAATTGAAGCTTGATTTCTCCTAAGATTTCTGTGGATTTCATGAAAGAAAGAGGAAAGAAAGAAGAAGAGGAGAGGGTGGAGGCTGGGTCGGTTTCTCTAAGTCTCCAAATGGTTTATTAGTTTTGTTTTTATAACTTAAGTTGGTTACCTCAAGGTTCGGGGTACCAAAATATCCCCGAGGAAAAAATGGTAAAATCCCCCAGTACTCCCGCCTAGATATCCTAACCTCAAATATATCTCCAATTATTTATTTTCATAACCCAATATCAAAAATACTCCTTGACTTGCCCAAAGTCAATTATAATGCCCCGTTGTGACTTTCCCCGCTATTCAGCTCTAGGTTCGCCTCGTGCCGAAAGTTACCAATCACGGAAATACCCACATACCACTGTGGTCTCAACAATCATCACATATTAATACAGTTATGCCCAACATGGCCAAAATTACAATTATGCCCTTCAAACACAGTCCGGGCCTACATGCATACTAATATACATAGTCATGCATCTCAAATAATCAAATAGTCACATAACATGCTTTAAATCATACTCATGCATTTAATTCCTAAAACCATACATAAATCCCAACCTGCCCTCCTGGCACACTAATCAAGGCCCTTAAGCCTTATTAGCGAATTTGGGTCGTTACATGCCCCCCCCCCCCCCCCCCCCTGAAGCTCTCCAACTCATGGCTAGTCCAGATAACAACTCCCTTACCTGCACCACGTAGCACCCGTGAGCCAAGGCTCAGCAACTTAAAACAACATGCACATTTAGGCAACAATATAAAAGCAGTAAATATACTTCACCAGATTCTACTGATAATAGAATATACGCGACAATCTCAATAAAAGTACTCAGCTTAATCAAACGTATAAATCAATCTCATCAACCAATATAAATAGTTAAGTGCGAACCACGCTTCTATTTATTGTATAATGTCCAAACCCGGCACCCTTAGGTCGAGTCCACTGGCTTTATAGCCGACCTCAGCACCCTTAGGCCGGGCTGTGTTCCGCACGCTTATGATCGGCCCCTGGCACCCTTTGGCCGGCCTACAAACAAACATAATCACAGATGCACAATGCATAGCAAGTAATCAATGGCAGCATATACAAGCATGCCCAATCAGATATTCTCAGCTACAGATATTTTCATGTTCATAATATATTGATACAAGGGGTTCTAATCCCAATCAAAATTCGGGTGTAGTTTTCTTACCTCAGATCCCGAGCAGCAAGAGTATGACGACCTAAAGCACAATCCTTAATTCCTGAGCCCTTGCGGTAAATCCTAGTCATAATGCGATAATGGATAACCATAAGATTCCAAACCATTTAAAAGCTTTGGAATCAAATACTAGCCTCCAGGATCTCAATTTCTACGAAACCATGTAGTAGAAATCGTCCCAAGCGCTTTGGTTAAATTTCTCGAGCCTCCCTGAGCCTAAAATCCTTATCTTCCCTTTATTTAGCATTTAAACCTGCGACCTTAGACTGAGGCTAGGCCCTCTCTGCTGGAGGACACGGGTCACGACTTGCACCCCCTGGGTCACAGCGCACCTGGGCGAGCCAGAGGCGTCTGAAGAACAGGGCCGCGACCCAAGCCCCCAAAACTAGAAAACCACCCTTTTTCCAGCGTTTCCCGCGAGCCTAAACCTTAAAATTCAACCCCTATCTTCAGCCAAACGTAGAATTAAACCCAGAGTTCCTTTCCCTATAGCTTAAACATCATAACTAGCTTAAAAACCAACAAATAAACACACATAATCAGCTTGGAATCCACTTTCATGCATACTCTAAACTCAAATGACCATACAGCAGAATTCAGCTATTAGAAGTTAGATTCTTACCCTTGTTGAAAACTTCAATCCTCAGAGACTTCTTTCGCACTACTAGCTTCAGCTCCTGAACACCTAAGCTTCAGTTCCCAAACTTTCCCCAGCTTAAAATGAAGCTCCTCCCTTCAGCTCTTTAAGGCTTCCAACACAAGAGAGAGAGAGAGAGAGAGAGAGAATCGTAATGGAGAGAGAGAGAGAGTGTGTGTCTCTCTTAGATACTATTTAACTGTTTCTCAAAGTTTCAAGCCCCAGGCAAGACCCAACCAATAGTCAATAAAAGACTGAATTTCCCCCTAATTATACCCTTAACCTTAATGATCCCAAGGGCAAAATTGTCATTTGCCACATTTCCCACTAATTCCTCGAGTAGTCCCATAAATTCCCAATCAATCCCAACATGCCCATTTAATCTCAAATTACTTTCCCATTATTCCATAAATCCCAAATATACATTAAGCTTCCCAAAATACCCCTAGGCTCGCCCCGAGCCGAGTATTAAACCCCGCTGAGACTATTCCGCCAATCTGCTCACTAGGATTGCCTCGAGCTATATACTACAAATATATCCACATAATAATGTGGTCTCAACCATTTACTCACATATATTAACATTTATGCCCGCAACGGGCCAATATTAAAAATATGCCCCAACTATGAAGAATGAGCCCACATGCATATTTAATACTCATAAACATGCATATTGTAACGACCCAAAATAACTAATAATGGGTTTAAGTGTGATTTAAATGATTAAATGCATGACTATGTGATGTGCATGATTATATGATTATATGGATATGTGAAACGCATGTTTATGAGTATTAATATGCATGTGGGCCCTGTTTAGCTTATAAGGGCATATTTGTAATTTTGGCCTGTTGAGGGCATACATGTGATTATTTGTGGTAAATTTTTGAGACCACATTATTATGTGGATATATTTGCAACATATGGCTCGAGATGCTCCGATTGAGCGGATTGGCGAAATAGTAACAGTTGGGATTTATACCCAGCTCGGGGGAGCCCAGGGATATTTTCAGGAATTTAGAAAATATATTGGGGATTATTAGACATTGGGTAAACAATTGGTGATTAATTGGATGACGGGATTTAAGTGGTAAATATTAGGAACACTCGAGGAGTTAGCGGGAATTGGGAGAAAAATGACTCTTATACCTCTAGGATTAGAGAACCTAGAAGGGTAAAATAGTCTTTTCTTAAAATCTAAGGCTATACTCAAAATTTAGGCTGGAGGAAACTAGAAGTAGAAGAATCAATTGGAAGGATCCCTCATCTCTCTCACATTCTCCCTCTTCCTCTTGTTGAACATTGAAGCTAAGGTGATCAAAGGGGCATTAGCTTGGGCTTTGGTTGGAGTTCTTGGAAGGAAAACAAAAGGATGCTAGGGGATTTCTAGCTGGGAGTTGCAGCTAATAAACAGGGATGAACTCAGTCCTAATTAAGGTAAGAATTGTGGTTTTCAACTTTGAATTTTACTAGGTTTGTTAGGTATAATTCTGAGTATTCAAGTGATGGATTGTTGCTGAGTTGGGGTATGGATTCTAGTTGTATTAAGCAAGTAATTGAGGGATATTGTCGAGGTTTTTTATGTTTAAAAATTAGTAGTTTAGTTTTGAATTTGGGGTTGGTTTGGTGTTAAATCGGGGGGAATTATGGAAAAAAATTATCGGTTGATGGCTTAGTGTTCTTGGCTAGCAAGAAGAAGAGAAATTTCAGGTTTTCTCTAGGTCGAAGGGGCGCACCACGACCCAGCCTAGGGGGCATCGCGGCACGTGTGGCCCTTCAAGCCTGGGTTGCTCTCTAACTTGGGGTAAGTCGCGACTTACTACCCGCCTGGGAATTTTAGCCTTGGAAGTGTTTCAAAAGAATTGTTAGGGCTTGGGGGTTCGAACCTAGGTGCTCGAGTCAATTTCTACTACCCAGTTTAGTAGAAATTGAGGTCTCGAAGGCTAGTTTCTATCTCCTAGGTATTTTATTTTTATTGGAAGTTGATGGATATCAATGGCCATTGTGACTAGGTTTATCACCAAGGCTTGGAGCTAAGGATCGTGCTCAGGACCATATCGCCTTCTCCGCTCGGAATTTAAGGTAAGAAAACTGCACCCGTTTATGTGGCTATGTTGGGACTAGGGTTCCCTATGTTTGAATACAATGTTGTATGATTATGACATGCCATGTGAGCATGAAATAAACGCCCTATGAGTTCCAGAATTGATATTTGCACATAGGAGGCGGCTCAGCCACTGAGTGTTGAGGTTAGCTAAACAATCACTGAGCTCGACTTTAGCGAGCTGGAGTCAGTGGGTTAAATAGAGGGTGCGACCTAAGTGCGCCGACCCTGGGTAATGTATGATGACTATGATGTGTTTATTGTTGTTAAGTTGTTGCCTATTGCTTGTTGATTACTAGTTTAATTGGTTTGTGATTTGTTGATTTCTAGCACGGATTATGTGTCATTCATAACGTGTTGAATACCTAGTTAACTGCTTTATGGATCATTTGCTTGTCTGTATTGTTTATGCTATGTATTATGGTTTTCTTGACGGGCCTTGGCTCACGGGTGCTACATGATGTAGGTAAAGGCAAGGGTAAGGTGGACCAATTCTGAGTTGGAGAGCTCTGGGGGCAGGATGTACATGGTCAGTTGCTCGTCCACCATAACCGAGGGATGGAACAGGGACAGGAAATTCTAAAATGTGTATTTTGCCATTAGAGTGGCTTGTGAATGTATATGACTTTTGAAATTTTATAATTGTCCTTTAAACCTTACTTTTGGGATCCCATATACCAAACGTTTATCTAAATGAAAAATTTATCTATTTATAACCAAATTTTTTTAACCCTAACTCGATTATGGTTTTAGGGTCACATTTTCAACTAAACGACTTGATTAGCAAGTCTTGCACATTTTTAAACACACAGTGTAACGGTCTTGGTTATCCAGGGCGTTACACATATAATCATACTCACATTATCATATATATCATGCATGCCAAATAGCCACGCATTTAATAAGTTAATCACGCATATATCAAGTTATGCCCTCCCAGCATGCTAATCATGGCACTAAACCCTATTAACATTTTTGGGACGTTACAGAGAGATTGGCCAAGGCCAATGAGTGCTTTAGAAATTAGTAGATTCCTTGGAATGGCGGAATATTATCGGCATTTATTTGAAGAGTGCTCGTAAGAACCTAAAGATTGGGTTGATAGACATGAGTGAGCACAGTTTTGAGAAGTTCAAATGGTAGTTAGTACTCTATTTTTCTTTAGATCAAGAAATTTTGTGGTTTACTACAATGTTCCAAGACAGGCTGGGAAGGGTATTGCTTATGAATAATGATAGTTAAAGAAATATAAACAGTGATACCCTTATCACGATTAGAACTAACAGAGGTGATATTCGCACTTAAGGTGTGGCAACACCACTTCTATGGGGGAGAAGAGTGAGATATACATAGACATAATTTTTAAGGGAAAACTAATGTGGTGATTGGTGCTTTATGTCAGAAAGGTTCAAGCAAAGTGGATAGTTTGAAACAAATCACAATAAGATAGCTGAGAAGATTACCAGTGTTGCTACAGGGCTTGTGGTTGGTAAATTGGCAAATAGAACCCCTCAACTACTCTTATTGAGAAAATTTCAAGGAAACGTAAAGAAGTGATCTACGATTGGTGAAACATAAAGAGAAGGTCGTAGCTAGGGTAGTTTAGGACCTTCCTATGTCTGATATGGATATGTTTAGATATAAGGATCTGATATGTGTTCTGATGGATGAAGGTATTTGTTGACCCTGATTTTGGTCAACTGACACGGAGTCAAAATACACTTGACGTGGATGAATATGTTGAAAAGAACGTGATGACGAAAATAATAAGAACACGATCTTTTATAGTGGTTCGGCCCCAGAATCTGGTAATAACCTGCGTCCACTTAGATTGTTGTTGATGTGAGAGTCAAAGGAGTGATCAAAGAACTAGGGTTCAATGAGTTTCTCTAACCTCTGAAGAACAATACAATATCTCAGATAGAATTACTCTAGTCTCAAATAATTCGAAGGCCAAAAGTCCCTTGAGCTATCTTTCTCTATTTATAGGCTCAAGGGGGATTACATGAATTTGTTACATATATTCTCTCCTAAATAACCGGATACTCAGGAGATTGTGGGAGTCAATTTCAGGATTTAAAAAGATCTTTATAGAAACATCATGAAGTATGCGGAACCATCGATCAGACTGGTCACAGGTAAGACTAGGCCGCCTACTGCTTATAATGTGCCTTCTGGTCGATATCCTAGTAGAGTTCCTCCAAGTGTCAGCCACGTGTCCAAGAATCACTTGCCACGTCATCTATGCCAGTTTTTTGGATAACATTTGCCCCCCAAGTTTATTTATTACGAGCAATAAATAAACTTTTGAGGAAACGACCCTTTGGTGATCCCACCATACGTGTCAGAACCCTTCGTGTGTTCTTGGAAAAAGCAACCTACTCTTGTCTAATCATGACTTTTCGCTTCCCCAGTAATAATTAGATGGCTATCCTGCTTCCCCATACTTCGAAAAAGGGGAAACTCATGATTAATCCCTTTTAATGCCACAGACAAACTTATATATAACATCTCCGAAGTTCCCTTTTTCTTTTTACACACGCCATTACTCTTTCAAGAAACCCTAAAATTAGAGCTTCCATTTTCTTCTGGAGACCGTCCCTTTGCGTTCTCAAGACTCAGTCAGAGAGTTCCCTGATCTCCGAAAACTCTTACCAATCTTCTCGACCTTCTTTCTGGTAAGTCTTTGAATCTTTATGTTTCGTTTTATTGTAATTCATGTTCCTGTATGTTTAACTGTTGAGTTTATCTACTTCTGGGTTGAGATGCTTGTCAGTAGAATGTCTTGTGGGTGAAAAAAAAAAGTTACGAGTTAGTTTGATAGTCGAGATCATACTTTTTAGGACGTAAAACCGAAGTAAGAGTTCGATTTTTAAGCCAGCCGAAAAAATAGGTATTTCCCGCCCTAAGGGGAGTTGAAAAAGCTTTTTTGAAAAACTTTTTGCTTTCACCCTTTGATCTGTTTCTCAAACTTTTCATGTGGAAAATTTTAGCTTTTTGTTAGAATGCTGCTATATAAAAGCTTAACTTTTATACTCGACCAGCGTTATTCTAAAAACCCTTAAAAATTCTCTATCCTCACCTCCCCATTCTTCTGTTTGCAGACTTTAATGCCAGATTTGTGGGGAGGTGAACGGCCCATTGACGACGATCTTCTTGCCCAACTGCTCGAAGGCGAAGAACAACTGACCGACAGAGTTCACAAAATCCCTTTCTCACAATCTTCTCCTGGACCTCGCCCATCTCCTCCTCAAATGGCCCATTCTAAATCCTTAGGCAAGAAAAGACCTGACTCCGAAGATAGCCCAAACTCTCCTGCCCAGCCTGATTCACAGGCTTGGGTTCCTTCAACCAGTGGTTGAGAAAATCCCGCTCCTGACCCTAATATCCAAACTAGAGCCCCTCCTCGTCACAAGAATCTGCCTGATGTCGAGTGGTATCTCTCCTCGACCAGCCAAGTGACTCCTCAGATGCTTGCCAACTACCTCAGGAAGTATCCTCTCACAGGGGTCAATCTCAAAATTCCTGCTGCAGACTAAAGGGCTAACCTTCCCAGAGGTGTTTATAGTGCTTGGTCTAGGTATCATATAGAGGCGGGAGCTACCCTCCCTCTACATCCTTTTTATCAAGGGGTGGCCAACTATTTTGGTGTCGCCCCCTTCCAAATTACTCCGAATGGATATAGAATGTTGGCCGCACTCTATATCCTGTATAAACTTAAAAAATGGCCAGAACCTACCCCCCATGAGGTCAATTATCTCTTCGACATCAAGTCCAACCCTCAACAGTATGGGACGAGCTTCTTCCATCTTTGTCACCAGGAGACAAACCAGACGTTTCTGAGTGACACCACGCACATATCCAACGTAGGGCAGTACAGCAAGGAGTACTTCCTGACGCCGAACATGACCAGCAACAACCTGGCCTTCGCTCGAGGAGGTAAGTGCTGTTTTTACTGACCAGCGAATTTCCTTTCATTTTTCTTAAAGTACACTTTGTTTTTCAGGCCCATGGTTACGTCCAACCCCAACACCAGACATGGTGTTGAGGTCCACCGCATTGGCCAGGATGACAGATGCAGAAAAAAGCGTCAAGTCCCTGGTTACTGATGAAAATTTGAGGCTATCTAGCCTCCTAGCTCCTCGCCATGAAACAAGAGGACCCGTGGTAGCAGATGCCACTGCCGAGGGGGTTCCCGAGCAGCAACCCCCTGCGTCCCCTCCGCGAAGGAGGCTGACGGGGGTTACAATTAGGGAACGCACTGGCAATCCTTCCGCAGAAAGGCCTTCTGCACCCCAAGGCAAGGGCAAACAAAAGGCAACCGAATCTGCTGTGAACTTGGGGGAATCCTCCGATGAAAACGGTACAGTTATTTTGCTTTTAAATAGCTTCCCAATTCCCTGTCACTTGTTTGACGGGGAGGGAAACTTTACGTATACTCCAAATCTAGGGCCAGACTTCTTCATGCCAGATAGTGAGTGTGTGACTAATAGAGTCAATAGTATAGCGACCAGTAGTTGTAGCTCGGGTATTAAACTTTGTGTCCTCTTTTCTGTTTTATAAAGAGTTTTTATCTGCCTTTATCTTATCATTTGCATATGTTTACTTATGTGCAGATATGGCCACTCCCAACGTCTTCCATTTATACTAGACTGAGGAGGAAGTAGAAGTTCCTCTGGTTTAGCGAAAGACGTCCAGGAGGCACAACGGTGAATCAAGTCAAGGACCTCCTGCCTAGGAGGATCAAACAGAAGATCCTTCCAAGGACGTGCCAACTGGGGAAACTTCTGCCCAGCCTTCGGTTCCTGTTGAGAAGGAAACCCCACCTGCTACGACGAACCCTCCGCCTACAGCTGCCAAAGAACAAACCCAGCAGGACGAAGCTCTTGGGACCAAACTCTCGAATCGTGCCTTACGAGCGGCCAAGGACCGCCTTGCACACATCTTGAGGTACAATCCTTGCAAGGATGCAATGGCTGAGGTAGAGAATATGGGGGTCGACCAAATTCTGAACAGGGCCCTAAACGAAATGGCGAGAGGAGGAGGGTTTGATGGTGCAGCGGCGACCGCTTATTCAGTTTTCCTTGCAGTTTTCGCCATTGGTTTTTTCAATGGTGATATATCAAGCTCTCAATGAAAGCACCAGAATGTTGACCCTGATTTTGGTCAACTGACATGGAGTCAAAATACGCTTGACGTGGATGAATGCGTTGAAAAGAACGTGATGATGAAAATAATAAGAACACGATCTTTTATAGTGGTTCGGCCCCAGAATCTGGTAATAACCTACGTCCACTTAGATCGTTATTGATGTGAGAGTCAAAGGAGTGATCAAAGAACTAGGGTTCAATGAGTTTCACTAACTTCTGAAGAACAATACAATATCTCAGATAGAATTACTCTAGTCTCAAATAATTCGAAAGCCAAAAGTCCCTTCCTTGAGCTATCTTTCTCTATTTATAGGCTCAAGGGGGATTACATGAATTTGTTAAATATATTCTCTCCTAAATAACCGGATACTCAGGAGATTGTGGGAGTCAATTTTGGGATTTACAAAGATCTTTATAGAAACATCATGAAGTATGTGGAACCATCAACCAAACTGGTCGCAGGTAAGACTAGGCCGCCTACTGCTTATAATGTGCCTTCTGGTCGATATCCTAGCAGAGTTCCTCCAAGTGCCAGTCACGTGTCCAGGAATCACTTGCCACGTCATCTATGCCAGTTTTTTGGATAACAGTATTAATAAAGAAATTCTATATGAGTATCATACCTCTCCATACTCGTTACATCCAAGTACCATGAAGATGTGTCATGATTGAAATCTTTATGTTCGTAATCAGACATGAAGAAAAACATAGTTGAACATGTGGCTAAGTGCCTAACTTTTCAACAACTGAGAGATGAATATCAGAGGCTAGCGGGGTTATTTTGGGCACTCTAGAATGGAAATGGGAGAATATAGCCATGGATTGTAGACCATGAATTGTATAGGAAAGTGGGACGACACGGCTTGGTGTGGGTGGTTATGCATTGATATAGCAAGTCAGTGCAATTTCTACTTGTGCGAACGAACTATAGTGTGGAACAATATGTTGAGTTATATGATATGGGAGAATGTTTGACTCTATGGGGCACCAAATTTTATAGTGTCGAAATAAGATTTTATATTTTAACTTCCAGGTTCTGCGAAGGCTTGCCGAGGGCAATGGGTTAAAGACTGAAACTTAGTACAAATATCATCCTCCGACAGACAGGTAATCTAAGAGGGCGATCTAGATATAAGAGTGTTAGGATTAATGCCATAAAAGCATGTGAAGACATTTTGTTGATTTAAATAAAAGTACAATTTTATTATATTTGAATGTTATATTTATAGTTTAAATTAATTATATAATAATATCAAGAAAATTTCTTATTCATTCATGAGAATATGATCTTGTATTAGTATGAGAGAATTAAGATCATATATAATGAATAAAATAGTCAGTAACATATTAAAGTAAGAAATCTTTAATGAATGATTAATAGTGCAGTTTACTAAGCATACTGGATGCAAATGATCTAGATTCGGATTACTGATGGGGATAGACATCTTAGTAAATGTGTTGTACTTAATAGAAATTATATATGACACGACCGATGAAAATTAATTATCTCTATAAACTTGTCGTTTGACATAAAGATTTAATTCTTATCATTATAGATGATCATTTGTAGATCAATGTAAATCCTAAGTATTCATGAATTCTTGTTTCTGTTTATTAGATCTTTTGATTCACTCGTTAAGGTTTCTTAGTATAATGAGGCTAATGAATTTTTTTTTAGATTCAATATTATGAATGGCTTGGAACATGATTTACAATAATGGAATCCATACTTTCGTGACAAATCGAATATAGGTTCCATTAAGGATTAATTCTGAAACGGAATAGTTATTGAGCTCAAATGTATAATGTGATTATACATTAATTATTCACTATTAAATTAATAGTACTTAAGGATCAAGAGGCAATTAAAAGGGTAAAATGGTAATCTTGACTAGCTCTAATTAATGAACCAATAAATGGAGGGCAGAACTACATTCGTTGATTATATCAATGGACTACAAGAGGACACTCTGTAAATATAATTCTATAAATACTTAGAGTGCAATTCCATATTTATAGTGAAGTAGTCATTGAATTAATAAATAAGATTATTAGATTAAAAAATTTAATTAATAATTTGATCTATTAGAGCCTCGTATTATAGGTTCATGGTCCCCAGATCACCTTTGTCCTACATTGTTAAGGGTAAGGATGTCAAAAGAAAGGTTTGTAGAGAGAAGGACTTGCTTTCAAATGAGTTAATTTTTCAGAGCAAGGAATAATTATGTGATAATTATAGGCAATTGATTAATTATGAATTAACTAATTATTTAACTATATATAGTTTTTATTTTGAAAAGCTATAGGTTAAAATAAATATTAATCATGTTCGGATTAATTTAAAGAGAGATTAATAATAATCTTATTTATAATAAGATATTTATTTATATATTTAAAATTAATATTTTAAGATAAAGTTAATTTTGAATTAACTGATATTTATTTTGGGATAAATATATTGTCTTAAATATTAATTAAACAAACAAATGAGAAAATTAGGGATAACCCTAATATGTTGGGTGACATACTCACTGTATAGTGAGTGTGGCACCACACAGGGATTTCCTATCCCTGAGCTTTGAATTTCTAATTTCAAATAATTTGTTTATTTAATTATATATATTTAATTAGTTTTTATTAAATATGATTTAAAATAAATAATTAAATAGGTTACAACTGATCATTTTTAATTTAAATAAAATAAAAATTATTTAAATTAGTTAATTATCTTTATAAACCTGAAAAGAAGCGATACTTTTTAAAAGAGGTGGTTTTCATAGACTTTCAGACTCTTTCTCCGAAAAAGAAAGCGATAGTTTTTCTAAACTTGAAAAACTAGTCAATACTTCTTCTCTCAATCAAACCTCTCTAGATCTCATGTGTTGAGTACATCTAAAAGTCTTAAATCAACATTTTGAGTCCTACGTGCCTACACATGTCCTTGTGGTCTAGATGATCAAGGTGTGAGCTTTCAGAATTTGGATTGGAAGATCGTTGATATATACAAAAAGATTCGTGGATACTTGATACATCTCAAGAGGAAATCTCTAATCTATTTGTATGTGATTTAATACATTTATATATGTATGATCATTGTTGGTATTAATAAATTTTTTACAAAGCCCATTTCGCTGCGTAACTCTGATTTACACTTATAATAACAACAATTTGTACCAGAGCAATCTACATATATATATATATAATAAATGCTATGTGAGTTTCTTGAATTTGTTATATGTATGTTCATACGTATAATGAATGGATGAATATGTTTTTTTTATGTGTGGTTGAATGATTAATCGTTATTTATATGGTGATATTGGGTTAGGAATTTGATTTTCTAGATTTTGTGTAAGTCATAAAGGGCATAATATTTTAAAAATATGTATTTGAAAAATGAAGGACCCAAGCCATCAACCACCAAGGCAGCAACCTGAGTCTTAGGTCCGAGCCCCACAACTGCATCACTTGTGCTCACGCGAGCCTAGAGGCTCCCAGCCTCATGCGCGCCTGAGCCCCAGGCTCCCTACCACCTCGCGTGAGCCCTCCCTGGGCGCGGTCCCGCGAGCCCAGGTAGCCACTTGCTGCATGCGCCAGTCCTACATGAGCCTGTGTTATGCGCACCTATGCACCATGTCGCAGCCACCTATCTGTGAGCCATGCCAAGCCCTATTGGCTCCCATGGTGCCACTGGCCCAAGTGGTCTAGGGCACCAATCTTATTGCCCAAAGCTAGATCCTATTTTTGTGTGAATTATCTTTTATTTAATTAATTTTTAAATTATTTGAATTTAAAAGTTTAATTATCTTATTTTATTTTTACTAGAAAAATAAAATATCTTTTAGTTGGTTAAGATTCTATCTTAAGTTTAAATAATTATTTGAATTTGATTATTTAATTATTTAAATTCTACGAAATTAAAAAGATGAAAAAATGGTTATCTAATTAAAATTTAGTTTTAAATCAATAAATTAATTAGAAAGTTAGTTTCTAATTAATTAGTTGGGTCTAACGAATTCTTAAAGATTAGCAAGAAAGCCTAAAAGAGATGAGAAGCATTCCTGGAGTCTAGCAAACAATTTAAATGCTATTTTGTAATTTTATTTCTATTTTTTCAGTGGTTATAAAGTTAGAAATACCCAATAGCATTCGATTCATCATTTATTGTTTATTTATTTATTGTATTTATTTAAATTAATTTTAATTAATGTTTGATTGATAACATGATCATGTATTAGCAATTACATGTTATTCATGATGACCAACTTTATTTCAAAAGTATTTTAGTAAAGTTAAATGAATGTAATAGGTAATTATCCAGATCACATTAATTGTTGAAATATTCTCTTTTATAATTAAATTTATTATGTAATTAATTACTTTCATAGGATTATCAATAAACTAATGATTAATTTGGAATTAATTAATTAGTTTAATAAAACACATTATTTCTAAAATAGTAAGTGGGAGAATGTAAACATCTTAATGTGGCCTATGGTCTTCATTATTAGTATAACACTGTGAGATATGAATAGGGTCTCGAGGCGACTTTGTTTTCGTCGCCCTAAGGAAGGTTTGTAGACATATTAATATCATAGTTGACTTCTTACACAAATAGGAAGGAGTAGTGTATTTTAGGATTGACCAACCCTAAGACGACACTCTCTAAGTTAAGTCATGAATTCTGAAATAATGGGTTCCACTTACAAAGATGCAATTAAGCTTTTGCAGTGGATAATTGCATCTTGGCCAAACTAACGTTACTTTATTTTTAAAAGAGAAAATAAAGAGTTATATTAAGTTTTAAATAATAAATATAAGATTGTCTTATAAATTATCTATATTAAACTTGACTGACCCCAAGACGACACTTTATTTATTTGGTAGTTTTATCGTAAAAGAGTAAATTTTTATTTATGTATTTTAATTGTTGCATTCATGCATCATATTTACTTTCCGAATAATTGATATTTTCCAAATAGTAATATTATTGTATTTTATTCTTTCAGTAATGTCGAACGGTGGTGTTGAATCGGTTTTTTGCCAACAGTGTATTAAGAAATAATAAGGTAGATTAGTGCTTAGAAATAATTCGTAATGAAAAATGAAATGATTTCACAATATCACAAATATTTTACGTGGTTCATTTGTTAAAATCCACCTAGTCCACGAGTCTATATTATTGTTGTTTTTCTCTCTATTTTGGCAGAGTTTCAATATTACAGAATAATAGTTCATTTTCCTGTCCAATATTCCCAGTATTTATAAAGAAATTCCATGGACAGGTTTGGGTAACCGCGTGAATCAATCACGCATATACATATTTATTACATTTAGTACAAACAATTCCCATTTATATTGGGATATGAATTAATAATAGAATAATAGGTTCCTATTATCTCGGACAATAAATATGGCAGCCTAGTCATAAATAACTGTATAATGGGATTATGAATCTCCAGGGATCTGCGGGTGTACAATATATTTGAATTACCACGAGCTGAATACCTCCTCCAAGCTCGTACTTTGACTATCGTTTAATTATTATTAGCTCGCGCTTCACAACTTTCATGTCTGTAGATCGAGTTAAACCCAAAACGCCTAATACCACACGTGTCCACATGAAATTGGAGTTGTCTACGTGGATAATAAGCAGATATCATTCCCTTGGTTGTTTCTCCATATATTTATTTGCCAGCTATACCCGAGCTGAGTGAAGGAACTCGTGCTTAAATCAGGGTACAACAAGTGGCAATCTAATAACTGTTTTACTTTGACTTGAAAAACTTAATGGTGATAATTTTATTAGATGGAAATCGAATATGAATCTAAGGTTAAATTGTGAGAACCATAAATTTGTCCTGACTGAGGAATTTCCTGAAGAACCCGTTGCAAATGCCCCAAAGAATATTCGAGACAAATATGATGCCTAGATTCAATGCAACAATAAGGTTAAATGTTGCATGCTTGTGATCATGAATGGTGTTCTAAGAATAAAGCATGAACCCATGGAAACTTCTTTTGAGATAATGGAATCTCTACAGACCATGTTTGGGCAATAATCTTATCAATGTAGGCATGAGGCTACCAGAATGTACATGAATACTAAGATGGAGAAAGGTGTTTTTGTGCATGAACATGTCTTGAGCATGATTTACGTGATGCATGAAGCAGAAATACATGGGGCCATCATTGATGAGCGCATACTAGTAAGCATCATACTTGAATCAGTCACTCTTACTTTCACTGCGTTCACGACCAACTATATTATGAATAAGTTGGAATTCAATATGACCCAGTTCTTCAATGAACTGTAGACATTTGAGTCCCTTAACCAAACCATAACCAAGGAGACTAAGGCAAATGTGGCAGAGGAGAAACCTTCAACCTCTAAGGATGAAACCAAGAAGAGGAAGAAGAACAATGAGAAACACAAAAGTAAGGACAAGAAGTCCAACAAAGGCAAGAAGGCACCAAAAGCCAAGTAGAACAAGAATGACAACAACTCCAAGAAGAAAGAACCAAAAGGAAAATGTTTCCACTATGGAGCTAAAGGTCATTGGAAGAGAAAATATAAAAAGTACCTCGGTGAGCTGAAAAAGAAAGGTAAATTTGATTTGCTTGGACTTGAAGCTTGTGCAGTGGAAGACGATATGTCATCCTGGGTTTTAGATTCAAGAGCCACTAACCATGTTTGTTCTTCTATGCAGATACTTGAGTCATCAAGGGAACTAGCTGATGCCGAGATGACAATGCGAGTTGGAAGTGGAGCGCTCATTTCAACTAGAGCAAAGGGAACAACCAGTTTATATTTTGGAAACAATTATTTTGTTTTGAACAATGTTTATTTTATTCCTCGATTTTCTAGAAACTTAGTTTCTTTATCTATGTTGCATGAACATTTTTTTAATATTTCTTTTAATAATAATACGATTATTATTTCGAAGAATGGTTTCAAAATTTGTCAAGCAGAACATACAAACAGACTGTATATGCTCAAACATAATGAACGAACAATAAATAACTTGAAATTATTTAAAGTAGAAAAACTGCAAGGAAAAAAAAGACAAAAAGTTTCAAATGAGTATGACACATATCTTTGGAATCTTAGAGTTGGTCATATAGGACTAGATAGGATAAACTAGTTAACGAAAGATGGACCTTTGAGAGAACTAAGAGTTGGAACTCTTTCGGTTTCTGAATCTTGTCTGGAAGGAAAAATGACGAGATGTGATTTCTCAGCGAAAGGCAATAGAGCTAAAGAACCTTTGGAGCTTGTACATAGCAATGTCTGTGGTCCAATCAATGTACAAGCAAGAGGTGGGTATGAGTAATTTGTCACATTCATTGACGATTACTCAAGATATGGCCATAATTATCTAATGCTTAGGAAATCTGAAACCTTTGGTAAGTTTCAAGAATTCAATGCTGAGGTTGAGAAGCGATTAGGTAAGACTCTTAAAAAACCTTAATCAGATTGAGGTGGTGAATATGTGGACTTAGAATTCAATGATTTCATGCTGGAGCAGGGTATTCTATCCCAACTCACAACACGTGGAACTCCACAAAAAAATGGTGTTTCAGAAAGAAGAAACAGGACCTTGTTGAACATGGTCAGGTCTATGTTAAGCTACTCTTCACTTCCTCTCTCATTCTGAGGATATGCATGTCAAACGATGACTTACATTTTGAATGTGGTCCCCTCAAAGACCATAAGCAAAATGCCACTGGAACTGTGGAATGGAATCAAACCTAGTTTGCACCATTTCTGCATTTGGGGCTATCCAGCTCATGTTCTTAGAACTAAATCAATGAAACTTGATTCAAGGTCTGAAGTGTGAATTTTTGTGGGCTACGCTCCAGAAACAAGAGGTTGTTATTTCTATATTCCCAAGGACCAAAAGGTATTTGTTTCAACAAATGTGACCTTTCTTGAATACGACTATATGAATAACTATAAATCTCAGGGCAAAGTAGTATTGGAGGACCTCACAATTGATAAGGTTCCATCACCTTCATCGTCATCATTAAATGATAAACAAAAAACTGAGGAAACCACTATTCCTAAAAAGGAAACCCAGTGCAACGTCATAGTTGGAGGATTGTGAGACAACTTATTTGCTACAAACATGGAGCACATGTCCTTATTTCAGATACAAACAAGGAAAATACATTAACCTTGAAAGAGGATATGGATGATCATGAAAAGGAGAAATGGCAAAAAGCCATGAACCATGAAATGGAATCCATGTATTCCTATTTTGTCTGGGAACTTGTAGACCCACCTGAAGATGTCAGGCACATTGGGTGCAAATGGATATACAAGAAGAAAAGAGGAGTACATGGGAAAGTGGAGAATTTCAAAGCAAGGCTAGTAGCCAAAGGTTACACTAAGAGAGGGAGTGTTCATTATGAAGAAACATTTTCTGTAACATCCCAAAATTACCTAATAAGGCTTAAGGCGTTGATTACTGGACCAGGATGGTAATATATGGTATTATGTGTTTAATTTTTATATTAATCGTAATTATGTGAATTATGTGATAATATGACTACTTATGCATGCTTAGGGGTATTAAATATTATTAGAAGTTGCTACACATTTCTTGAATACTCTAAAATGTTCTAGACATTTGTAGAATACTTTACTCTAGATTTTTCTAGATATTTGTAGAATAGAAGAACTTCAAAGACTTTTCTAGAAAACACTATAGTCTAGAACTTCCTAGGAGCTATATGCTTGAATAGTCTAGACTATTTATTGTGTAGAATAGTCTAGAAATTGTATTTGTAAATAAAAAACAGTAGAAAAATCTAGAACAAATAATTCTATGCACAAATGTAAAGTGGGCTAGCCACTATAAATACCCTATCATGGGTAGCAAATGGTGTAACTAAAAACAACAAACCATCAATAAACTCTACCACTTTCTACTATCCTATACTCTCTAAAACATAAACCTTACTCCTCCATACTCATATTTCTTCACTTGTCCACTCAACAACATCAACTATAATATCCTAACCCATCATTACTCTATCCACTACTACTACTCTTCAAATATTCTAAACTACAACAAATCATCACTATTTTCTCTATCCCAAATTCACAAACCATCACTGGTATCAGAGCCAGGTCGATTCAAACACTGGGCGTAATACTTTCCGCACATCATGACAACTGATTCCAACAGCTCTTCTCTACCTCTTCCAATTTTCCATGGAGAAAACTATGATTTTTGGTCCATCAAAATGAGGACCTATTTTCGATCACAAAATCTATGGAAAATTGTTGAAGTAGGATTTACTATACTGGAGGACAATTCATCTCTCTTGGAAAATCAAAAGAAGGCCCTGGAGGAGAATTAACAAAAAGATTCTCAAGCATTATTCTGCTTGCAACAAGCTATGGTAGATGATATATTTCCACGGATTATGGGCGCATCAACTGCGAAAGAAGCATGGGACACGTTGCAGGAGGAGTTCCAAGGAACAATCAAGGTACGCACTGTTAAACTACAGAAGCTCAGAAGAGATTTTGAAAATCTTAAAATGAAGGATAATGAGACAGCAAAAGATTACTATTCTAGAATTAGAGAAATAGTAAATAAAATGGGAGCCTATGGGGAAATAATTTCTGACAAGAAAATAGTAGAGAAAATACTAATTTCTTGTACAAAAAAATATGATGCAATAATCTCCGTGATAGAAGAAACAAAAGATTTAGATACTCTATCACCAACTAAATTAAAGGGCTCTCTCGAAGCATATGAAAGTAGGCGAGAAAGGCATAGTGAAAATTCGACTGAAATGCCTTTTAGTCTAAAATTAATTCGTGGTCTTAAAAATCTAAAGCTGATGGGAGAAAATCACTAGAAAATTTTAAAAGCAAGAGTTATCAAGAAAAAAAAAAAGAAAATAACGACAAGTATTCTCCATGTGACATTTGTAAAAGAAAAAGTCACTTGGAGAAAGACCTTTGGTTTAAAGGAAAACCTCAGTGCCAAAATTGTAAAAAATTTGGCCTCACTTAAAAAAGTTGTTGTTTTAAAAAATCCCATCAAGCTAATTTTTTAGAAGAGAAAAATGATGAAAATAGTCTCTTCTATGTCTGCCAAGCTGCATCAGAAGAAAAAGATACTTGGTATCTTGATAGTGGTTGTAGTAATCACATGACAAAAATGAAAGCATCTTTGGTAGTCTTGATACATCCAAGACTAGAGTCAAGATTGGTAATGGTGACTTCATGGAAGCAGATGGAAAAGGTACCATTGCCATTGACACCAAAAAAGGCAAGAGATACATCAATGATGTATGCTTGCTACCCAACATTAATCAGAACCTACTTAGTGTAGGACAAATTATTGAAAAAGGGTATTCTTTGCATTTTGAAGGAGATTCTTGTATAATCTATGACAAGCATGATAAATCCTTTCAAATTGCAAAGAAAATAGATGCTTTCCTCTACAATGGAGATATGCAAGCAATGTCACAATGCAAGCAAAAGCCGATGAATTGTGGCTATGGCATAGAAGGTTCGGACATTTCAATTTCCACGGGCTAAAAATCCTCCAATAGAAGAATATAATGCGAGACATCCCAGCAATCAAGGAGCTCAACACTGTCAGTAAAGGGTGCATGCTTGGAAAGCAATATCGACAACCTTTTTCATCCAGTAAAGCTTGGAGAGCCAAAGAGCCACTGGAGTTAATCCACACAGATGTTTGTGGGCCTATGCGTACTCCATCAAATGATCAAAACAGGTACTTCATTTTTGTTATCGACGACTTTACTAGAATGACATGGGTTTATTTTTTGCGAGAAAAATCGCAAGTTTTTGATATTTTCAAGAAATTCAAAACTCGTGTCGAAAAGCAAAGTGGTCGCAACATCAAGACAATAAGAAGTGACAGAGGCAAAGAATACACTTCTAACGAGTTCAACAAGTTCTGTGAAGAAGAAGGCGTGGAGCAACAACTCACAGTTGGATATGCACCAGAAAAAAATGGTGTGTCTGAGAGAAAAAGTTGAACTGTTATGGAGACTGCAAGAGCTATACTCATGGAGAAGGTTCTTCCCAAAATATTTTGGGCAGAGGCAATAAGCACTGCAGTCTACTTGCTCAACAGATGTCCAACAAAAGCTGTGCAAGATAAGACACTGATTGAAGCTTGGAGTGGATGAAATCCATCAGCAAAGCATCTTAAAGTATTCGGCTGCATATGCTACTCACATATTCCAAAAGAGAAAAGAGGCAAGCTAGATGAGAAAACTGAGAAAGGAATTTTCTTAGGCTATAGTACTCAATCAAAAGGTTATCAAGTCTATAGCTTAGGAACGAAGAAGCTCATAATCAGCCGAGACATACAATTCGATGAAGATGCGACATACAATTGGGAGACAGAAAAAGTTGAAAGAAAGACTGTCAACATTCCTTTACTGTCGAAACAAGAACAAAATGATGTACCAACTCAACTAACCACGGAGGAGACGACACAAGTCATAGAATCCCCGCCAAACTCACCACCAATGCGAACGAGATCTTTAGCAGAGATCTACGAAACATGCAACTTAGCGCTTATGGAGCCAGAAAGCTTCGAAGCAGCTCAACAACAAGAAGTATGGATAAAAGCCATGAATGAAGAAATAAATATGATTGAGAAGAATGAAACATGGGAGCTTGTAGATCTTCCGCAAGACAAAGACACTATAGGAGTCAAGTGGGTTTACAAGACAAAGCTCAACACAGATGGCTCGATTCAAAAGCATAAAGCAAGGCTAGTCGCTAAAGGATACTTACAACAACATTGAGTAGACTACAATGAGACATTTTCTCCAGTTGCACGACTGGACACAATAAGGGCCTTAATTTCTCTAGCTGCACAAAAGAAATGGCAGATTTTTTAGCTAGATGTAAAGTCAGCATTCCTCAATGGCTACCTTGATGAAAAATATATGTAGAGCAACCTCAAGGGTTCGTGGTGCAAGGACAAGAAGACAAAGTTCTCAGATTAAAAAAGGCTTTATACTGCCTGAAGCAAGCTCCGCGAGCCTAGTATAGCAAGATTGATAGCTACTTCACTGAAAAAGGATTTAGGAGAAGCAAAAGTGAGCCAACACTCTACATCAAGACTCAAGGTACGAGTAACACACTTGTTTTCTCTCTACATGTTGATGATCTCATCTACACAGGCAACAATAAGGAGATGCTCAAGAAATTTAAAGAAGACATGATGAAGAGTTTCGAGATGACTGATTTGGGCTTAATGCACTATTTTCTCAGGATTGAAATAACTCAAAAAGAAGATGGGATCTTCATTTCACAAAAGAAGTATACAGAGACACTATTGAAGAAGTTCAAAATGGAGGGATGTAAGATAGTATCAACTCCACTAGACAACAACAAAGCTCTCAAGAAAGAGGATGGCTCACCAAAAGCAGATGAATCGAAGTTTCGAAGTTTAATTGGCAGCTTACTCTATCTGACAGCTACAAGACCAGACATATGTATGCAGTCAGTCTCCTATCAAGATTCATGCACGGTCTAAGTGAAGTTCACTACAGAGCAGCCAAGAGAGTCCTTAGATACATGCAAGGGACAAAGAACTATGGAATATGGTAGGGAGTCACGCAAGAGTCAAAACTCATTGGCTACACAGACAGTGACTGGGCAGGATCAGTTGACGACATGAAAAGTACATCAGGATATGCTTTCACAATTGGATCAGAGATATTTTCTTAGGCATCAAAGAAACAAGAAACAGTTGCACAATCATCAGCTGAAGCAGAGTATATTGCCGCAGCAATGACTACAAGCCAAGCTATATGGCTGAAAAGAATACTTGAAGACATGGGAGAATCACAAGAAGAAGCTACATAGATCTACTGCGATAGCAAATAAGCTATTGCAATGGCCCAAAATCCTGTATTTCACAGCAAAACGAAGCATATAAGCAGCAAGTATCATTTCATCAGAGAAGTTGAAACAAACAAAGAAATAGAACTCAAGCACTGCATGATTGAAGAACAGTTAGCAGATATATTCATAAAGGCACTACCAAGAGGAAAGTTCGAGCTACTATGAGACATGATTGGAGTTACTGAAATGTGTACCAAGGAGGAGTATTAGAAGTTGCTACACATTTCTTGAATACTCTAGAATGTTCTAGACATTTGTAGAATACTTTACTCTAGATTTTTCTAGATATTTGTAGAATAGAAGAACTTCAAAGACTTTTCTAGAAAACACTATAACCTAGAACTTCCTAGGAGCTATATGCTTGAATTGCCTAGACTCTTTATTGTGAAGAATAGTCTAGAAATTGTATTTGTAAATCAAATACACTAGAAAAATCTAGAACAAATAATTCTATCCACAAATGTAAAGTGGGCTAGCCACTATAAATACCCTATCATGGGTAGCAAATGGTGTAACTAAAAACAACAAACCATCAATAAACTCTACCACTTTCTACTATCCTATACTCTCTAAAACATAAACCTTACTCCTCCATACCCAAATTTCTTCACTTGTCCACTCAACAACATCAACTATAATATCCTAACCCATCATTACTCTGTCCACTACTACTACTCATCTAATATTCTAAACTACAGCAAATCATCACTATTTTCTCTATCCCAAATTCACAAACCATCAAATATGCATGTGGGCCTGTTTCTTTTTAGAAGGGCGATTTTGGTAATTTGGCCAGTTGCGGGCATAATTGTCTATTTATGTACATATATGTGATATATGTGAGAGACAACATTATTATGTGGATTTATTTTAGTTACTTGGCACGAGGCGGTCATAGGGAGCAAGCTAGCGAGAAAGTCACAACAGGACCCAATGCCTGACTCGGGGCGAGTAAAGGGGTATTTTTGGTATTAGACATTTAATTGGGTTAACGGGTTACGGAAATAAATAATTGGAGATATATTTGAAGTTAGAGAGTTTAGGAGAGAATATTGGGAAACATTACCATTTTTCCCTCAGGGACTTTTGGTACCCCGAGCCTCGAGATTGACTTAAGTCACTTGAGGGACAAAAGACAAAAGTTAGAAACACATAGAGCAGTTGCCCAAACCGACACACACTCTCTCTCAACTCACTCTTGTTTTCTCTAGACTCTTTCGAAATAAACCATTGACT
This sequence comes from Humulus lupulus, assembly GCF_963169125.1. Taxonomy (NCBI): domain Eukaryota; kingdom Viridiplantae; phylum Streptophyta; class Magnoliopsida; order Rosales; family Cannabaceae; genus Humulus; species Humulus lupulus. Next base: position 148,824,705 of record NC_084796.1, read on the forward strand.
CTAAGGAGGAAATTTGGCTAGAAACACAAGGATTGGAGCTAAAGTCTTGGGGATTAACTCAGTAACAACTTGGGGGATTCAATCTTTATTAGAGGTAAGCTTTAAAATATGGTTTTAGCATTAAATTGTGAGTTTTTTGGGCTGGTTTTTAAGTGTTTTTGAACCATCAAAGTTCAAAGATTGAAGGTGTAGTTTTGATGAGTTTTAAGCTAGATTTTTAGTGGGTTTTGTTGCTGGGAACATATTAGTACTATTGTGATGGTTAAATTATGTTATTGGAATGATTTTGAGTTAAATTGGATGGGATTTGGCTGCTGAAAATTGAGGATTTTCTGGGTTCGTGGGGAAAAATCGCGACTTTGTTCTTGATAAGTCGCGACTCAACCTAAGCCATGCACCATGGGAGGCCTCTGCCTGGGAGGGCACGTCGCGACTTGAGAGGCCAAGTCGCGGCCCGTGCCTCTAGACAGAGAGGAGGAAGAGGCTGGTCAGGGAGTGCGCCGTGACCCATAGGGGGGAAAGTCGCGGCCCGCCTAGGAATTTTTTCCTTAGGGAGATTGTTTTAAAATGGAACTTTTTCCTTAGAGCTCGGGGTTATTTCCACTACCCGGTTTGGTGGAATCCGAGGCCTCGGAGGCTAGGACTTGGTCTGGAAGCCTTTGATCACTCGTTGTTAATAGAATCCTATGTTATGGTTGTTACTTAGCGTATCGCTAGGGGCTCGGAACCGGGGTCGTGCTCGAGGGTCGTTCTTATGTACGCTTACTCAGACTTGAGGTAAGAAAACTGCACCCAAAACATGTTATATGTGATTAGGGCTTGACCCAACTATTATATACTATTATGATTAGGGCTTGGGCCCCTGGATTGTTTATCTTAGGCTATTGTTCCAAATTTTTATTGATAAATGCGGTGCTTATATTCGTTGCATGAACTCTATGGTTAGGGAATGTGGCCCAATTATATGAATATGTTTAGTACTATGGAAATGGTAATCCAATGGGATTATATGATTAGCATGTATATGTGCTTAGTTTATCGGGATGTGCCTATCCACATCTATTTCCTATAGTGAGCTATGTAATCCTAGATCAGGGCTTGACTTATGAGTCAAGGACGACAATAGCATGCTATCCGTTTGTCTAAAATAAGTAACGTACTATTACATTAGTTGACCTTAAGGTCGATATTGAACCAATGGGGTTGGGCTAGCTCTATGGCTAGTGAGACAGAGCTAAGGGCGAGGGCCCCAGGTGGCTCTACGGTCACATGGCTAGGGCACGGGCCCCGTGAATTGGCTCTATGGTTAATTGTTTAGGGCAGTAGCCCCAGGTTGATCCAATGATCATTTTCTTGAACATGAATAATAATAACTATGAATTGTTATGACTGATTATGTTGAATGAATGTTTTAAAGTTTATATTCTCTGTTGTTGCACATTATGTTTTCTTGTTGAGCCTCGGCTCACGGGTGCTTTGTGGTACAGGTAAGGGGAAAGCAAAGCTAGACCAGCCATGAGTTGGAGAACTTCTATGGTGGCGTGTACATATGTGTCTGCTAGACCACCATGGTCGGGGTTATCTCTGAGGAACTAGGGTTATAGCCCTGTTTTGCCGCTTAGGCAGGCTGATGTAACTTTTGATATGTATTTACCATTTTAAAGGTTTAGTTGTAATATTTGGGATCCCATGTTTCTGTGAAACTTTTTTAAGTAAAAGTCATCGGTTCCTTGAACAAATTTTTAAACCTAATCTTTGTCACTAACCTTAGTTACACATTTTAAACCAAACGACTTGATTTGAAAGTCTGACAAAATTTTAAGTACACAGTGTAACGGTCCTTGATTAGGAGGGTATTATAACTTGGTATCAGAAATGCAAAGGTTTAAGTGTTCCTAAAGACTAGCCGGGCATGTACACTCGCCACTATAGACAAGCTCGGCTCAGGGTTCGGTAATTGTTATGTGTTTATAAGTTTAAAAACTTAAACATGATATGAATGCCATATCTGCATGCTGGTTTAGGAAGAATGCGATTATCTGATAGGGCCTGGCCCTTGACTACTGCATGAATGTTAAAGAATGTGCTTATTAGCATCGTTATTGCTTTTGGATGCAAGGGAACCACTTATTAGTGTTGTTATTTGTCTATAGGCCAGGGGAAAATGTTCATCAGCATTGTTATTACTGGCAGGAATTAAAAGAACAGGCTTATTAGCTATGTTGGACTTGTGAAAATACTAGGAATGTCTGTATGTATGGTTACTTGCTGATGGATATCAGCAGAAGCTTATTAGCATTATGAATGAATATATATTGTGATTTCATGCTTATTAGCATTGCATATGTTTGCTATATGATATTCTTGGACCGTTAGTGTAACGACCCAAATTCGCTAATAAGGCTTAAGGGCCTTGATTAGTGTGCCTGGAGGGCATAATGGGAATTATGTGTGAATTTAATGATTAAGATGCATGATTATGATTTAAAGCATGTTATATGAATAATTGAATATTTGAGATGCATGACTATGTGTATTAGTATGCATGTAGGCCCTGACTAGGTTAGAAGGGCATAATCGTAATTTTGGCCATTATGGGCATAACTGCTTTGATATATGTGATAATTGTCAAGACCACATTATTATGTGGATATATCTGTGATCTGTGACTCGAGACGATCCTAGTGAGCAAACTAGCGAAAAAATCATGGCGGGGATTTATACCCGGCTCAGGGTGAGCTTGGGGGTATAAATGGGAATTTAAGGAATATACTGGAGTCTATCTTGACATTGAGGAATAGTATTAGTGGTTAGTTAGGTATCGGGAATTAAGCGGGAAATATCAGAGCCACTCGAGGAGTTAGGGGGAATTGGGTAAAATGACTAAAATGCCCTTAAATGGATTAAAGGGTTTAGAATTGATAGGGAGGGCATTAGGGTCATTTGGCTTTTAAAGAAGGGTATTACTGAGGTTTTATGTTAGTGGGATTTGTATAATATTACAGAAGTCTGAAAAGAAGGAAAAGGAAGGAAAAACAGAGTGGTTTTCCTTTGAGTCGGTTTGTGGTTCTCTTACCACTTTTCTCCATTCTTCTTGAAGTAAAATTCAGAGGAGAGCTAGTTCAATTAAACCACAAGGTTACTGAGCTAAAATTGAGGATTTGACAAGGGTTTAGCAAGGTTAGGCCATCACTTGAGGTAAGGTTCTATAACTTCTTCAGTTGCTGGTTTGGTTTCTGAACTATGGTGTATAAGTTGAGTTTGATGGGGAACTTTGGGGAAATTCAGGGCAAAGGTTAAGGAAAAGCAAGCCAAGGAGGTCTAGGGACAGCTTGAGGTCGAAGTTCCATCAAAGGTATGAATTCTAAGCTCTAACTTTGATGTTCAACTGGTTCTGCTGGGTTTTAGTGTTTAGGAGTGGCTATGGTGAATCTTGGGTTTGGTGATGCATGTGCTTGAGTTCTAGGTATTTGGGGTGCTTGGGATGAGTGGAGCATGGTTATAAGGTATTTTTTAAGTTTGGGAAAGATTTGGAGGAGTTTTGGTTGGATTTGGTTCGAGAAAATCGCATAAGAGAAAAATTGGTGTTAGTCTGTCTGTGACTAGCGCTAGCCTTTGGGCGCTATAGCGCTAGGCCAAGTTTGCTGATGGGGTTTTGCTTCTGTTTGTAGCGCTATAGCGCCCTCCCATGAGCGTTGTAGCGCTACCCTGCCTTCTGAAGGGGATTTTAGGGTTGTTTGCAAGGGTTTTTGACCCAGGGTTTGGGGTTTGATTCCACCACCTTGTTTGGTGGAACTAGGACTTCCCAGGGGCTCGGGATTAGCCCCGAGGCTAGGTTCTTAACTTGAGGATTGATGATGACTTTGGCCCATGATTGTGTTTAGGTGAGCGCTAGGGCTCGAGGGGGATCGTGCTCAAGGAGACGAGGGATCAAAGCTAGTGAACTGAAAGGTAAGAAAACTACACCCGATTATATGTTTGTGATGGGACTAAGTGCTCCCAAGAATTGTATCGTGTCAATGATGGTATTACGCCATGGGACATGTAAAAGCGGCCTAAGAGTGCCGTACATAATACTTGTGCATAGGGCGCGGCTTGGCCACTGGTAGCTAAGGACAGCTTAACATTCACTGAGCTCGGTTTAAGCGGGTTGGAGTCAATGGGATAACGGAGGGAGCAGCCTGAGAGCGCTAGCCCTAGTTATCATTTGTGCAGTGACGTATGCTATGAATTGATATGTTTGGCATGTTGAGTACTAGGCTATATTAAATGGTTATGTGGTTAAGATTATGTGATGCAATATGAGATATTGATTTGTCTGTTGATTGCTTATGCTCTGTTATTGTGTTTTCTTGCTGGGCCTTGGCTCACGGGTGCTACGTGGTGCAGGTAAAGGCAAAGGCAAGCTGGACCAACCCTGAGTTGGAGGGCTGCAGGGCTGAATGTACATAGCCAGCTGTTCGATCACCATGGTCGAGGAGTGGATCAGGACAGGGATTACCTAACTGCTTGTTTTGCCTTAGTATGGCTGGTTATTGTATCTGAATCTTATAACTTTTTTAAACAATCTCTAAACTTGTATTTTTGGGATCCCGTGTAAACAAATATTGTTTCTTAATGAAAATGTGGCTTTTGAGACCAAAACATTTTAAACCCTAGTTCCTTTATAGTTTCAGTAACACGATTTTAATTGATTGACTTGGTTAGCAAGTCTGGCACTTTATAAACACACAGTGTAACGGTCTTGGCTATCCAGGGCATTACAACTTGTTATCAGAGCGTCCTAGGTTTATGGGTCCTAAAGACTGGCTGGATATGTACTTTCGCCGCGAGAGACAAGCTCAACTCAGGGTTTGGTAATTGTGTATAAATGATTCTGTGTTTAAAAGATTTGAGTGATATATGATGGTTGATATCTGGTTGATGAATAGGGAGCATGAGATACTAATAGGGCCTGGCCCTTGACTATTGCATGATGTTATTGAGGCGTGCTTATTAGCACCGCTGTGCATGTGAATGAATATCTGGATAAATTGCTATACTTTGATTGTTTGTGAATGATTGGAGTTCCAGTGATGGATTATGAAAGGATTATTACCCTGTCATCATAGCTTAATTGCCGAGTCGTTGATTGCAGATCGACTTTAATAGTTATGCGCTCAAGCAAATCCACACGGCTAGCCGATAGGTCTGGGGCTAGAGATGATGACCAGAGCCCGACCCCTCTGCCAGTCCCTGAGAACTGGCAGCAGTTAATGGCCGACATGCAGGTCCGACTTCAGAGTCAAGATGAGCAGATTCGAATTCTGCAGCAAGCTCCATCTGGGAGTGTTGCCCCTGTTGTGCCACCAGCAATGGTACCTGTGGTACAGCCAGTTGATGTTGGGAATAAGTGGGAACCGTTGTATGAGCGGTTCAGGAAGCAACAGCCCCCGATCTTTGAGGGTGGACTAGATCCACTGAAGGCTGAGTAGTGGATGACTATGATCACTACCATACTTGATTTTATGAGAGTGGAAAGATATGATAGGGTGGCCTGTGCCACTTAAATGCTGAGGGAGGATGCCCGAATCTAGTGGGAGGTGGCATCATAGACTAGGGATTATGCTGGATTGACTTGGGAAGGGTTTAAGGACCTGTTTAATCAGAAGTATTATAATGTTGCCATTCGGGCAGCGAAAGTAAATGAGTTTGTGGGGCTGGTTCAGGGCAGTATGACAGTTACAGAATATGCCTTGAAGTTTGACAGACTTGCGAAGTTCGCACCAGATCTTGCGCCTACTGATGCAGCTAGGCAGGACAGATTTACCAGAGGGCTGAATGCTATGATAGCCCGAGATGTGAGAATTACCACAGTTCCTGGAGGGACTACTTATGCCCAGGCTGTGGAGAAGGCTCTTACTGCTGAGGAAGCAGAGAATAAGATATGGAGGGAGAGTGCTGTGAGAAGGGAGGGCCGCAGGGCGGTGCCTCCATATTCTGGTTCTGGTAGGGGCGGAGGCCCCAGTGACTTGAAAAGAAAGACTCCTAATGCTCCGATCGCTCCTGGTCCTGATAGGAGAGGACGGGGTACTCAGGGTGGCCGTCAGGGAGGTGGTGATTCGTGGAGGACTTATCCGGATTGCACGAGGTGCAAGAGGCGCCATCCGGGCGAGTGTCGAGCTAAGGCCTGCTATGTGTGCGGGGTGGTAGGACACCTCAGGAAGGATTTCTCGACAGTGAAGAAGGGAGAGACAGGGAAGGTGGATAGCTTGACTCCAGCTCGAGTGTTCACCCTGACGCAGGCAGAGGCCGAGGCTAGTCCCTCGGTAGTGACAGTTCAGCTTTCTAGTGCTGGCACTCCCTTTACTGTTTTGATTGATTCTGGTAGTACGCATTCATTTGTATCTGATAAGGTGATTGATAGATTGTGTAGACCTAGTGAGTATAGTGCTTCAGGGTTTGGGACTATATTGCCTACAGGAGAACTGGTAGTATCTAGGAGGTGGATTAGAGCACTGCCAGTGATAGTTGATGGTAGGGAGTTATCTGTAGACTTGACTGAGTTGAGTATGGAGGACTTTGACATGATTCTAGGTATGGATTGGCTAATTAGATATGGAGTTACCATCGACTGTAGGAAGAAGATGGTAACTTTTGAGCCAGAGGGCGAGGATCCCTTTGTTTTTGTGGGAGCTGTGCAAGGACCCCGTGTACCCAGGATATCTGTGTTGAGAGCCAGAGACTTGTTACAAGGTGGTTGTATAGGCTTTTTGGCTAGTGTGGTGGATACTACCAGAGTTTCATCAGTAGTACCAGAGGACACCAGATTGGTTTGTGAGTTCTTGGATGTGTTCCCTGAGGATTTGCCAGGGTTGCCGCCGCGTAGGGAGATTCAGTTTGTTATTGAGTTGGCACCAGGGACAGAGCCAATGTCGAGGGCACCATATAGGATGGCACCAGCGGAATTGAAAGAATTAAAGATACAGCTGCAGGAGCTTCTAGATTTGGGGTTCATTAGACCTAGCTACTCGCCATGGGGTGCTCCAGTTCTAGGACGGGACTTTGAGGATGTGCATTGACTATCGGGAATTGAACAAGTTGACCATTAAGAATAAGTACCCCTACCAAGGATTGATGACTTGTTCGATCAGCTGCAGGGTATGACGGTGTTCTCAAAGATTGATCTTCAATCTGGTTATCACCAGCTGAGGATCAAGGATGAGGACATACCTAAGACGGCTTTCCGAACGCGGTATGGGCACTATGAGTTCTTGGTCATGTATTTTGGTTTGACCAATGCCCCAGCAGCCTTTATGGATCTAATGAACAGGGTGTTCAAGGATTTTCTAGATCAATTCGTTATTGTCTTCATCGACGACATCTTGGTGTGTTCCAGTTCGGAGGCAGAGCACGAGTTTCATCTTCGACAGGTTCTTCAGAGGTTGAGGGAGCATCAGTTATATGCTAAGTTTAAGAAGTGTAAGTTCTGGTTACCTGAAGTGACATTCCTTGGACATATCGTGGGTGCAGATGGGATTAAGGTGGATCCATCTAAGATAGAGGCAGTTAGGGATTGGCCGAGTCCAAGGAATGCCTCGGAGGTGCGGAGTTTTCTTGGTCTGGCAGGTTACTACAGACGGTTTGTAGAGGGATTTTCGAAGATAGCAGCACCGATGACAGAATTGATGAGGAAGAATCTGAAGTTTATCTGGTCAGATAATTGTGAGGACAGTTTCCAGGAGTTGAAGGGACGACTTATTACAGCGCCGGTGTTAAGTCTTCCTTCAGGGGAAGGGAAGTTTGTTGTTTACTGCGATGCATCGAGGTTGGGCTTAGGCTGTGTGTTGATGCAAAATGAGAAGGTTATAGCTTGTGCATCACAACAGCTGAAGGAGTATGAGCAGCGGTATCCTACTCATGATTTGGAGCTGGCAGCAGTGGTTTTTGCCCTGAAGATTTGGCGGCATTATCTATATGGGGAGAAGTGTGAGGTGTACACTGACCATAAGAGCCTGAAGTACTTCTTTACATAGAAGGACCTGAATATGAGACAGAGACGTTGGCTGGAATTGGTAAAGGATTATGATTGTGATATTCTTCATCATCCTGGGAAATGCAATGTGGTGGCGGATGCATTGAGTCGCAGAGGTCCAAGTCAGTTGTATAGCTCTGTTCAGATCTCAAGGGAGTTAGCTGATGAGATGGTTAGAGCAGGGATAGAGTTGGTGGTGGGCCGGTTGGCTAATATTACTCTGCAGTCGACTCTGCTAGAGCGGATCAGAGAGGGGCAGTTGGCAGACGCTCAGTTATAGAGGGTTAAAGTGGATGTCTTAGCGGGAGTAGCTAAGGACTATTCTGTTTCTGAGGTTGATTTACTTCGGTATCAGGGATGGATTTGTGTTCCAGCTGATGAGGGGATCAGACGAGAGATACTAGATGAGTCACATACGACGCCGTACTCACTTCATCCGGGTACCACGAAGATGTATCAGGATCTGCGAACTTTGTATTGGTGGCCCGGGATGAAGAGGGATGTGGTTGAGTACGTTGCCAGATGCTTGACCTGTCAGCAGGTGAAAGCTGAGCATCAGTGACCAGCAGGGTTGCTTCAGCCTTTGGGTATTCCTGAATGGAAATGGGAGGACATTACCATGGATTTTGTAGGGGGTTTACCCAGGACAGTAGGACTTCATGACTCAGTATGGGTGACAGTGGATAGATACACCAAGTCAGCCCATTTTCTTCCAGTGAGGTCGACATATACTGTGGATCAGTATGCTGAGTTGTACGTGAGGGAGATCATACGTCTCCATGGGGTTCCTAAGTCTATAGTGTCAGACCAGGATCCAATCTTCACCTCAAGTTCTGGGGTGGTTTGCAGAAAGCTCTGGGGACTCAGTTAAAGTTCAGTACATTCTTTCATCCTCGGACTGGTGGACAGTCTGAGAGGAAGATCCAGGTATTAGAGGATATGCTCAGAGCATGTGTGGTTGATTTTGAGGGTTCATGGAGTAAGTACCTTCCGTTGATTGAATTCTCGTACAACAATAGTTATCAGTCAACAATTGGAGTGGCTCCCTATGAGATGTTATATGGGAGGAAGTGTAGATCACCCATTCATTGGGATGAGATGGGTGAGAGGAGATATTTGGGGCCAGATATGGTTCTGAGGACAAGTGAGGCCATAGAGAAGATCCGGGCTAGGATGCTCGCTTCTCAGAGTAGACAGAAAAGCTACGCTGATCCTAAGTGTAGGGATGTGGAGTTCCAAGTGGGGGACCACGTCTTTCTCCGAGTTTCACCATTGCGAGGGGTGAGGAGGTTTGGAAAGAAGGTTAAGTTAAGCCCTAGATTCATTGGACCATTCGAGATCCTGGAAAGGGTTGGTCAGGTGGCTTACAGGTTAGCTTTGCCGCCATCATTGTCTGGAGTTCATGATGTGTTCCATGTCTCCATGCTTCGGAAGTATGTCTCAGATGTGACTCATGTGTTGAGGCATGAAGATTTGAAGTTACTAGCAGATTTGGCTTAAGAGGAGCAACCATTTCAGATCTTGGACCGAAAAGATAAAGTGTTGCGGCATAAGATGATTCCTCTGGTTAAAGTTCTGTGGAGGAATAGCAAGGTCGAGGAGGTGACCTGGGAGCTTGAGACAGCGATGCGGGATCAGTATCCCGAGTAGTTTAGGTAAATTTCGAGGAAGAAATTCTCATTAGGAGGGGATAGTTGTAACGACCCAAATTCGCTAGTAAGGCTTAAGGGCCTTGATTAGTGTGCCTGGAGGGCATAATGGGAATTATGTGTGAAATTAATGATTAAGATGCATGATTATGATTTAAAGCATGTTATATGAATAATTGAATATTTGAGATGCATGACTATGTGTATTAGTATGCATGTAGGCCCTGACTAGGTTAGAAGGGCATAATCGTAATTTTGGCCATTATGGGCATAACTGCTTTGATATATGTGATAATTGTCAAGACCACATTATTATGTGGATATATCTGTGATCTGTGACTCGAGACGATCCTAGTCAGCAAAATAGCGAAAAAGTCATGGCGGGGATTTATACCCGGCTCAAGGTGAGCTTGGGGGTATAAATGGGAATTTAGGGAATATACTGGAGTCTATCTTGACATTGAGGAATACTATTGGTGGTTAGTTAGGTATCGGGAATAAAGCGGGAAATATTAGAGACACTCGAGGAGTTGGGGGTAATTGGGTAAAATGACTAAAATGCCCTTAAATGGATTAAAGGGTTTAGAATTGATAGGGAGGGCATTAGGGTCATTTGGCTTTTAAAGAAGGGTATTGCTGAGGTTTTATGTTAGTGGGATTTGTAGAATATTACAGAAGTCTAAAAAGAAGGAAAAGGAAGGAAAAATAGAGTGGTTTTCCTTTGAGTCGGTTTGTGGTTCTCTTACCACTTTTCTCCATTCTTCTTGAAGTAAAATTCAGAGGAGAGCTAGTTCAATTAAGCCACAAGGTTATTGAGCTAAAATTGAGGATTTGACAAGGGTTTAGCAAGGTTAGGCCATCACTTGAGGTAAGGTTCTGTAACTTCCTCAGTTGCTGGTTTGGTTTCTAAACTATGGTGTATAAGTTGAGTTTGATGGGGAACTTTGGGGAAATTCAAGGCAAAGGTTAAGGAAAAGCAAGCCAAGGAGGTCTAGGGACAACTTGAGGTTCGAAGTTCCATCAAAGGTATGAATTCTAAGCTCTAACTTTGATGTTCAACTAGTTCTGCTGGGTTTTAGTGTTTAGAAGTGGCTATGGTGAATCTTGGGTTTGGTGATGCATGTGCTTGAGTTCTAGGTATTTGGGGTGCTTGGGATGAGTGGAGCATGGTTATAAGGTTTTTTTTAAGTTTGGGAAAGATTTGGAGGAGTTTTGGTTGGAGTTGGTTCGAGAAAATCGCAGAAGAGAAAAATTGGTGTAAGTTTGTCTGTGACTAGCGCTACAACGCTAGCCTTTAGGCACTATAGCGCTAGGCCAAGTTTGCTGATGGGGTTTCGCTTCTGTTTGTAGCGCTATAGCGCCCTCCCATGAGCGCTGTAGCGCTACCCTCGTAACGACCCAGATTTTTAAGACTCGATAATGCGGAAATATAAATGTTTTCATTTAACAAAATGTCTCAAAAACCCATAGAAAAAAAACTTTTTAAAAATTCATATGGCCATACTTAACATTTAGTTACAAACATATTTTATAAAGAGTAGAGTGAGCCTAGTTTAGGAAAATTACACAACATTTCCAAAAATAAAACGGCTTCCCAAAGGGTCGGTCCACGTGTACATTTGCAAGGAAGACTCCAGCGCTCACTGCTCTGCCTTGCCCTTGCTCTTACCTACAACATGAAACAACTAGGTAAGTGAAAACGCTTAGTAAGATTAACTTTCAAACAAAGCATGTAGAGAATTAGGGTTCCGGACCCTACACAATCAATTTCCAGAACGCTAAAGCGTCCTGGCAAACTTATGGTCATGCCTGATAACCAAGGATAAATTAATTCATAACTAGATAAAAATCCTGCACTCAGAAAAATCCCAGAACAAGCAGATATATTATATCACAACTATATCTTCTCAACAATTATATCCCTGCACTAAGAAAATCCCAGAGCAAGCAGATATATTATATCACAACTATATCTTATCAACAATTATATCCATGCACTCAAAAAATCCCAAAGCAAGCAGATATATTATATCACAATATAATTCGAGACCAACGCTCGACAATTTCCAAAAATTCAGGCCTAACGCGCCCTCCAACATAATTGCTAATCTGTAAAAGAGAACCGAGTCTCCACACTAAGATCTAACCAATAAATATTCTGATCAAGCGTAACTATCGTGTTACCTAGGGCATCGCAACTTATCCAAGAGTGTAATCCAATTTACACGGTTTTACGGAGACTTCTATGTTAATCAGTGGTGCTGCTGAGCAGTCGCCCCTAGGGTGTTTAGCCTCACTCAATCTTGGCAACCCCTAGTATCTCTAGGCACTCTCACTGAATGGCCAATATTCAGGGCTGCTATCCGGGAATAACTTATCAGAGCACTTACTCGAATTCTAACCGTCCAATGATTAAGTAAGCATGAGGGCCCCTAGGTTCCATTTATTTTGGCGCCCCTAGGTTTAACCAGCTTATCCTCATCTCATGGCCACTCGTCGCGGTAATGAGCCGGACATAAACAAAATCAAGCAGTGTGACGGGGATCAACCGCCTAGGATATGACGGACATCTACCGTTCATATTTTCTAAATCACCACTCACTAGACTAACGTCTCTAAGCAACTTTCTATGACAGTCTATATATGTGCATGTATCCCTATACTAACATACAAGACAATAATCATTTCATGTTGCAGCCATACAATATAAGTTGACTTACTTGGAGTCCTTAGCGCTCAGCAGGTTTTCACCCTCCAACGTTCAGTCCAGTTACGCTTAGCCAATACTGTAGTTGTCCATACAGTATACTCGGATTAATTATGGCACTCATAATTCATTATTATTATTATTTTGGGCAGTTTGGTCATTTTAATAAAAGTCATTTGTAAGGATTTATAATCCTTATTTGGTTTTAAACCTATTAAGGAAAGTCATAGAATATATTCGAGACTAAACCCTAAGTCTCGGGGAGGCCTATCCTAAGGTCTCGATACCTAGGCTCGGGTATCACAATGGTATTTTCCCGCAATCCGCTAAAAATCTTATTCTTTCAAGATATCGCTATTAACCCGCACTTTTGACTAGTCGGTTAAAATATGTAAGATTTTAGCCGGTATTATATTCAGAAAATACTAATAAATTCCTTAATTATTTTTAAAGAAAATAAACTCTTAAATTTTCCTTTTATTTTTCTTAAGGTTTTAATATCTAAAAACCGTTTTAAGAAAATTGCCTAATTTGTCTTAATTAGGAAAATCGTTAAAAATTTCCCTTCTTGACTAATTAATTTTCCAAAATCGATTAATCAATTTTACTTACTAGAAAAATAATTCATTTAATTATTTTCTCAAATTATAGGGTTTTAAACCCTCTTTTAATTTATTAACTATTAATAAATTAAATCTCTTATTTTTAGAAAGAATAAAAGCTCTTTAATAAAAATAATTCATTTAAACTCAAAGGGGTAATTTTAGTGAAAATATGATTTCAAGACTTACCAATTTATATCTTGAAATAAGCAAAATTTTACTTTCTACCTTATGTTCCAAAATCTCATTTTTACACTAAGTGTGAAAAACCTATTTTTCACATTTTTAACTACATACTTCGTTAGTTCATAACTTGAAATTTACTTACCCAATTGTTACCAAAATTTCCCAATTCCATTTTTGTTATGCCATTGAAGTCTTTGTAAAATCTTAGGTCAAAATGAGCATTTTTGATTGGTGAAATCATTTTCCAACAATGAGGTAAAAATGACCTTATTTTCAAGTCCTTATTTTTTCCAAACTTTGACAGTTAATAACATTCAAACCGTTCAATATTTTCTTACCAAATTTTACAGTGGAATAATAGGTTATTCCAGCAATATGTCTACAAAATTTTATAAAAAAAAATGGGTTCAATTTCCCTATACAGTGGCTGTCCAAACTTGGTTCCGAAAATAAGAATACGAAAAAATAGTTTTTTACCTAAACTTTGAAATAGCATAACTTACTCATTTATAAACATTTTTTAGTGTTTCAAAAGCTCAATTTTATGTACTCAATCTCAACAACATCACAGTACAATTTAATTTTACAAAAACAATATACAGTCGCTGCTTGACCCCTTGGAAGTCACAGCTCAAAACATATTTTGTTTTAGGGTATCCTACAAAACCCTTGGGGGTTTTGGTTCCCATTTTCAAAAATCAATACACATGCATCATAAATATTATTAAACAACTAACATAACCTTATTACATCACCAACAAGAAACTTTAAGCATTAAATATACAAAATCATGCTTAAAACTAAAAACCCTACAACAAAATCATCAAAAGCAAACTTTTTACCTCTTTGGTGTTCTTGCTTAAGGTTTGGACCTTCCTATAAGCTTTGACTCCTTCAAAACCTTTCAAAAATGCTAACCAAGTTCCCCCAACAACATAGTTAATTAGCTAGTTGAAACTCTATGCTTAAAACTTTACAAAAGCCTAGATTAGTGAAACTTTACCTTAGGGAAAAATACTTCCTAGACCAAGACTTAGCCTCCAAGTTTCCTTGGTGTTCTTGAGGTTGAATATTGAGATAAAAATTTGAGGGGTCTTCAAAAATCATATGAGTGAATGAGAGAGAGTGGTGTGGTCGGTTGGGGAGGGTTGGAAGAGTTTATACTATCTAATTTACCCTAAAAACACTCAAGTGTTTTACTCCCACTTGCCCACTTGACAATATCCCAAACCTTTAAATAAATGGGATTTAAACTCAATTAGTTAATAAATGGGGTTTCAAAACATCACTTGGCCGGCCACCCCTTGCTATATATATGATCATTTCATTTTTTATTTATTTATAAAGGTTAATAAATGTTTCATAAGAAGAAAAGTCCAAATTGGCTTTTGACACCTTTTTCACTCTTATTAAGTTTTAATCACCAAACTTAACATTAATTAATTAAATTAAATGTCTCTCACATTTAATTTAATTAATCACATAATAAAATTTAACCTAAGGTCCATTCATGGAATAAAATTCCCCATTTCGGCAAAATTAGGCATTTAACACAAAATGCCTTAAAATTTCCATTTTCTTTTAGGTTTATTATTTTTGACCAAACTTTAAATTTTATGAATGTATTTTATGCCCAAAATATAATTTTCATGATTTATCATTTTATTTTCCGAGATTTTTACCCGATCAGGGTTTTTGTGTCGGTCCAGGACCGAAAGTCTTATCTTGACTTTTAAAATCACAAAATTCATATTTTGGCTAGCAATAACTTATGGAATACTTACAAACAAAATATAATATTATTTAAAATAATATTCTTAACCCGGGGGAAAAATCCCGACCCGAGTCGTTTAAAGGTACCCGAAAACGTAGGACGTTACAACCCTGCCTTCTGAAGGGGATTTTAGGGTTGTTTGCAAGGGTTTTTGACCTAGGGTTTGGGGTTTGATTCCAACACCTTGTTTGGTGGAACTAGGACTTCCCGGTGGCTCGGGATTAGCCCCGAGGCTAGGTTTTGAACTTGAGGATTGATGATGACTTTGGCCCATGATTGTATTTAGGTGAGCGCTAGGGCTCGAGGGGGATCGTGCTCAAGGAGTCGAGGGATCAAAGCTAGTGGACTGAAAGGTAAGAAAACTGCACCCGATTATATGTTTGTGATGGGACTAAGTGCTCCCGAGAATTGTATCGTGTCAATGATGGTATTACGCCATGGGACATGTAAAAGCGGCCTAAGAGTGCCGTACATAATACTTGCGCATAGGGCGCGGCTTGGCCACTGGTAGCTAAGGACAGCTTAACATTCACTGAGCTCGGTTTAAGCGGGCCGGAGTCAGTGGGATAACGGAGGGAGCAGCCTGAGAGCGCTAGCCCTAGTTATCATTTGTTCAGTGACGTATGCTATGAATTGATATGTTTGGCATGTTGAGTACTAGGCTATATTAAATGGTTATGTGGTTAAGATTATGTGATGCAATATGAGATATTGATTTGTCTGTTGATTGCTTATGCTCTGTTGTTGTGTTTTCTTGCTGGGCCTTGGCTCACGGGTGCTGCGTGGTGCAGGTAAAGGCAAAGGCAAGCTAGACCAACCTTGAGTTGGAGGGCTGTGGGGCTGAATGTACATAGCCAGCTGTTCGATCACCATGGTCGAGGAGTGGATCAGGACAGGGATTACCTAACTGCTTGTTTTGCCTTAGTATGGCTGGTTATTGTATCTGAATCTTATAACTTTTGTAAACAATCTTTAAACTTGTATTTTTGGGATCCCGTGTAAACAAATATTGTTTCTTAATGAAAATGTGGCTTTTGAGACCAAAACATTTTAAACCCTAGTTCCTTTATAGTTTCAGTAACACAATTTTAATTAATTGACTTGGTTAGCAAGTCTGGCACTTTATAAACACACAGTGTAACGGTCTTGGCTATCCAGGGCGTTACAGTTAGGCGGCAAGAGGTATAGTTATTACTTACCTGACGGCCGATTTGATCTTTGTAGGGTGGATTGAGTGATAGAATGAATCCTCGTGACTAGCTCTAATTAACGAACCAATAAATGGATAACGGAACTTCATTTATTGATTATATCAATGTACTGCATGAGAATACTCTGTAAATATAATGTTATAAATACTTAGAGTGCAATTTCATATTTATAGTGGAGTAATAATGTAATTAATAGATAAGTTTATTAGATTAAAGAATTTAATTAATATTTATTGGAGCTTCGTATTATAGGTTTATGGTCCCCAGATCACCTTTGTCCTATACTGTCAAGGGTAAGGATGTCAAAAGAAAGATCTGTAGAGAGGACTTAATTGCAAATGAATTAATTTTTCAGGGCAAGGAAATAATTATGTGATAATTATAAGCAATTGATTCATTGTGAATTAATTCATTATTTAACTATATATAAATATTAATCATGTTTGATCAATCATGTTTGGATCAATATAAAGAGAAATTAATAGTTATCTTATTTATAATAAGATATTTATTCATTCATTTAAAACTAATATTTTAAGATAAAGTTAATTTTTAATTAACTGATATTTATTTTGGGATAAGTATATTGTCTTAAATATTAATTAAAAAAAATAAGAAAATTAGGGATAACCCTAAGATGTGGGGCGACAGACTCACTGTACAATGAGTGTGGCGCCACACAGAGGGATTTCCTATCCCTAGGATTTGAATTTTGAATTTCAAATAATTTTTTTATTTAATTAATCTTCTTTTTTTATAATATGATTTAAAATAAATAATAAAATAGGTTATAACTGATTAGTTTTAATTTAAATAAAATAAAGATTAATTAAATTAGTTAATTATCTTTATAAACCTGAAAAGAAGCGACACTTTTAAAAAATGTGCTTTTTAAAATAAATAATTAATCTTCTTTTTTTATAATATGATTTAAAATAAATAATTAAATAGGTTATAACTGATTAGTTTTAATTTAAATAAAATAAATATTAATTAAATTAGTTAATTATCTTTACAAACCTGAAAATAAGCGACACTTTTAAAAAGAGGTGCTTTTCATAGACTGTTAGGCTCTCTCTAAGAAAAAGAAAGTGATAGATTTTCTAAACCTAAAAAACTATTCAGTACATCTTCGCTCAATCAAACCTCTTTAATATCATGTCATGAGTACATCTAGAGAGTCTTAAATCATCCTTTCGAATCCTACGTGCCCATGCACGTCCTTGTGTGTTTGATTATTGGTCTAGAAGATCAAGGTGTGAGCTTTCAGAATCTAGATTAGAAGATCGTTGTTTTATACAAAAAATTTTGATGATACTTGATAGGCTTCAAGAGGTAATCTCTAATCTATTTGTATGTGATTTAATTTATCTATATATGTATGATCCTGGCTAGTATTATTAAATAATTTAAAATACCTATTCCGTTTCGTATCTCTGTTTTACACTTTTAATACGAGCATAGAGGACATGCTCTAGGTATGTGTATTGGACTTCGAGTGATCAAGGAGTAAGTACCTTCCCTTGAGCTAGATTTCCTACAATAATTGGTATAAGTCCGCAACCGAAGTGGCTCTATATAAGATATTGTCGGATAGGAAGTGTAAATCACCAATTTATAAGAATGAGATGGGAGAAAAGAAGTATCTTGGTTCTGAAATGGCTCAAAGGACCAATAAAGTTATAAAAAAATGGTTAGGGAGGAAATGCTCGCTTCACAAAAAAGGATAGAAAAGCAACACTGATCCAAGTATAGGAATGTGTGGGGATTCTGTGCTTCACTAAGTGTCACATATGAAAAAGGTAAAATAATTTAGAAAGAAAAGGAAATGGAACCCTAGGTTATAAAAAAATAGCAAAGTAGTGAAAGAGACTCAGAATTTAGAGTCAGTTATGCACGATTTGTATCCCAGGATGTTCAAGAAAATTTCGAGGACGAAATTCTTATAAGGAGGGGATAGTTGTAACGTCCCAAAACTCCAAATAAGGTTTAGTACTTTGGTTAGTGTGTCGTGAGGGCATAATTAGAATTATGTGACTTTAATTGATTATGTATATGTGATTATATGGATTATATGAGTTATATTATTATATGATTGCTTATGCTTGTTTATGTGTATTAAACGTGCTTAAAGACATGATTTTGTTAAAAGGAGGCATTTTCGTAATTTTTACCCGTTGAGGGTATAATTGTAATTTTTTATGCTATGTGTTTGAGACCACATTATTATGTGGATATATTTGAGATATTCGGCATGAGTCGATCCCTATGAAAATTAGCGGAAAAGTCACATCGGGGTGTGCCTAGGGGTATTTTAGTAATGTGGCAACTACCGCGATTTTTTCGGTAAATGAAATTAATTGAGAATATTTATTTAATTGGCAATTAGTGGTACTATTTGAAGTTTAGTGGGGATTTAGGCAAGATGACCAAAATGCATTTGGCTTAACTTTGAGGGTAAGATAATGCTAGGGACAAAATGGCCATTTGACCATTTGTATAGTCTAACTAGGGGACCATGTTCTTGGCACATGGCTCATACATGTTCACCATACCTCTTCATTCTCTTCGTTTCCTTCTTAGAGTGTATTTGAAGGCTTGGGTCAAAGAACTAAAACTTGGATTTGGAGCATTGAATTTTTGTAGCCCTAAGAAGAATTGGAGCTTGTTGTTGAAGTTAGCAGCCATCAAAGCCATTCCAAGATATTCTTGTTTTTTTAGGTTTTGGGAAAAGCTTGGGGCTTGGGGACAGTTCCATCACCCAGATTGGTGGAATTGAAATTCCCGAGAGCTAGGGATATAGTCCTTGTAATGACCCAACTATTTCTAAGACCTTGGACCATTAAAACAACTAGACATAGCCACTAATTTTGGAAACATATTGTACGCCCTAATTTTCCCACGGGCTATTAGCGAGCTGAGATACGGCCTAAATCATATCAGCCACGTGGATCCCCCATGATCGGAGCTACTGTCGTCAGGTCCTACCTTGTTAGCTCGGGTATCCAAAGGGTTCACCAAGATTACTTAAGGACTGAGCTGGACTCTGAAGGCCACAAGTCAAGGGAAGTATCCAGCTCATGGTACGAGCTAGAGTTGGAGGTTGTGACCTTTTGTAAAGTCAACCACGCAAGGTAAACGTGCATATATTAGACATCATGTGTCTGATATATCCCTGACTTCTCAGACACGCAGCATGAACGTGTGTATTCAGGCGCCCACGACTGGGTTGGGCCGTGCGGCCCATTATCCCCCTAACCTATTGATTAGACCACACTTCATGTGTCAGGTTTTAGGAATTAATCATGAATGTCACAGAAGTGACATGATAGGTAAGAAGGTCACGGGATGACCTTCCTACCAACTCCCAGGTGCCCTCTCCTATAAATATGGAGACCTTGGGAGTTGCAAAGGGTTGGATTCTATTGTATAAGGAAATACCCTGTAAAAGAATACAAAGCATATAGCAATAATATTGACTGGTGGAGTAGAAGGATTTTAACCTTTGAACCACCTAAAAAACGTAATTGTGTCACCAGTCCATTTCCAAAAGATCATTCATCTATTTTGGTTCATCGTTAAGCACTAATCCCTTCCTCTTATTTTCTTAATTACCTGCTGGCGAAGAACCGCGTCAACAGTTTGGTGATTTCACTGAGAGATAGTTAGATTGGTGCTATCGCAAACATCCAACTATGGTGACCACTCGATCAAGACACGGTAACGAGGCGGAACAACATGATGGGCAGGAGGCTCATCATGCCGCCATCTCCGGTGAACAAATTACTGAGGTCCAGCAGCGGCCAGGCAAACAGCCGGTGGGCCAAGATGACACTGGAAGTTCGGCGCCCCAGCCACCTAATCCAAACCCAGATTTTTACACTGTGGTAGAAATGGGAAACACTCAACTAAGGAGCCAACTAGCAAAACCTAATCAGTAGATTAAGGAGGTGTTGGCCCGATTACCCCCTCTTACAACCGACGCTAACATCGGAAAGAGGCAAGGCGAGACTCATAAGTCCCGCCGGGGTAATCGGTCCAGGCCTAGCCACTCGGACAGACCACCGGCATCCAACTTTGTTCCCTCATCGCACCATCGAGAGGCAAACTTTGAAGGAATGCCTAGAGCCGAGCAATAGTATAGCCGCTCGGTCCAAACTTCAACTCCCAGTTCACAGCCAGCCTCGAGCGTGGCCAGGAGGGCTCGAGGGAATTCCAGATGGAGATCCGGGGAGGGCTCACAGCACCAGCCCGTCCCCACCAGCCGTCCTGCGCCTCGCCCAGATCGCCAGGCGCGAGACCCGCAAGTTGGCAGGGCTGAAAGGCCCCCACCTAACTTGGTCTGCCCTGATGGAACCAAGATCGCATCTCCGGTCAGGCATCCTCCGTCTCCAATAAGATATCCATCTCCTCCTCGGCCCATCCGAGATATTCTAGCTTATGGAAGCAGCAGGAGAAACCCGCCGTCCGCAGGACCTTCCCGACGTAGCAGGGCACCGAGAGAGAGTCCGGATCCTCACCCCCAAAGGAAGACTCCGAGCTTCTCTAACAGGAGCTACTGGACCGGCAGTCGCCGGAGTGACCTTTCTGGCGAAGACCTGCGTCAACGTTTGAGCTCGGCACAAAGTCCTCAAACCACCCAGGGGGGCGACCTGCGAGATCGCCTAAACTCTCATAGGGGGGAACCAGTAGGAGGTGGCAGCCATGCTTGCTCAGGGGGAGACCTGTCCGAGGTGCGTAATGGTGGGAACGCCCCAAATAACCTATCTCAAGATAGGAGGGGCAATAACCTACCAAACGTATACAATGGATCTGAAGCTGTCGAGCAGCCCCGGAATAACTAAGGAAATCAGGACAAAACCCTTGAGCGCCTTGCTCAGATGAAGGAGCTAATGAGGAAGCTCTTGTCGGAGAAAGAGAAAGATGAGTATGATTCAGGGGACGAGCTTGAACTCTTTGCCCCCAGCATAGCAGCAACGGCTTACCCACCCGGTTTCCGTATGTCGCTCCTGTCCAAATTCAACAGAGATGGAGACCCGTCGGATCATCTGGGGATGTTCAACACCCTGATGATGGCCTACAACATTGGCCCTGAGCTGAGGTGTCTGATATTTCACTCCACACTGACTGGACTAGCCAGGCAGTGGTTCAAACAAAGCAAAAGACAATCAATCAGCTCCTGGAAAACTTTCTCTGCTGATTTCAAAAGGGCATTCCGAGCCTCCCAGGCTGCCCGCGTCAAGGCCGACTCTCTGGCTAACATGAGGCAGCAGCCTGACGAGCCTATGAAGGCTTACCTGAGCAGGTTCGCGAATGTCACTGCTCGGGCCAGAGACGCAGATGACAACTCCAAGCTCATGGCCTTGAGGACTGGAATCCTCATCGGAGGGGGACTCTGGAAAGAAATACAAATGAAGGGAGTTAGCTCAGTGAACGAGTTCCTAAATAGGGCCCAGGAATGGATCAACTTGGAGGAGACCGAAGCCTCAGTTGTAGGGACAAGTCAGGTCCCTAAGCAACCCGCTGGAGTAGGAACGGAGGTCGTGACTGCGACCCAGAACGTTACACAGAATAACCAGTTCGGCAAAGGCAAAAGAAAAGGGAGCGGCGAGGGCAGCCAACACGGCCCAAAGAAGAACAAGTCCGTAGACAAATTTAAGCTGGTCTACGCTACTTATACAGAGCTCACCCACTCTAGGGAGAACATCTTCCTGGCGAATTCTGCTCACCTCCCCTGGAAGAAGCCGGAGCCGTTGAAGCACCAGAAGGGGCAGAGAGACACCTCCAAGTTTTGCTATTTCCACAACGACGTTGGCCACAATACCGATGATTGTGGGCATTTGAAAGATGATATCAAAACTCTCATCAGAGCGGGCCCCTTGGCTCAGTACGTGCAGAATAGGGTTCCAGCAAGCTGACCTGCTCCGAAAGCCCCGATCAGCCAGCCCGGGTCTCGGGTGGATCAAGACGTCCCTCCTCCAGTGATAGGAGGAGAGATATCCACAATCTCGGGAGGTCCGCATTTAGCTGGCATGAGCAGGGGTGCGCAAAAGAGGTACGTAAACGAACTCAAAGCGCATAACGGGGTAGAGTTCGTCCTAGAGCAGCATCTGCCAAAACAACAGCGATTGGAGAAGCAACCAATCATTTTTACAGAAGAAGATGCTGGCCATGTCCAGTTCCCTCATAACGACCCTCTGGTCGTAGCAGTGCAGCTCGCTAATTGGAGGGTTAGGAGGGTGCTGATTGATAATGGGAGCTTGGTAAACCTTCTATTCCGGTCCACAATGCTGACCTCCATAATGATGTATGGTTTTTCGGGAGAAGGATCAACGGCCATAGGGATGATCGAGCTGGTGATCACCCTAGGAGAAGGACCTCGGACAGTCTCCAAACTCCTCGAGTTTGTGGTTATCGACTGCTCCGCTGCATACAATGCTATTTTGGGTCGACCCACACTCATAGCTTTTGAGGCCATCATTTCCGTTCGCCACCTCGCGCTAAAATTCCCTTCTTCCACGGGGATATGCATGGTCCGTGGTGATCAGCTCGCTGCCAGGGAATGCTACAGCATTTCCATGAAGGGAAAATCGAAACCCGGGTAGCTAGCAATGGCCATCCAAGGTGGAGGAGAGGAATCTCAGGAACCTCTAGCTGATCCTGAGATTGAAAAACCTTAGAGTGCCGAAGGGGAAAATATCGTCTTAAGTGAGGATATTGACCCCCAAATAGGCGAGGATAAGTACGAGCTCCAAGCCATTGAAGAGCTCGAGGAAGTAAGCATCGATCCACAAAACCCTTCACGGATGGTCAAGCTCGGGAAAGGCCTCTGTAACAAGAGGAAAGCGGAGCTGATTAAGTTTCTACAGGATAACCTGGATGTGTTTGCATGGTCACATGAGGACATGGTGGGAATCAGTCCAAATGTCATCATGCACACCCTTCATCTGGACAAGGGCATTGCGAAGTCCCAAAAGCAGAGGCCCCTGGGAACAACCCGGGCTGAGGCCTTAGAGGAAGAAGTAGCCCGGCTCAAGAAATGCAGCTTTATCCGTGAAGCCAAGTTTTCGATTTGGGTCGCCAACCCCATGCTGGTCCCGAAGCCCAATGGGAAGTGGCGGACCTGCATCGACTTCTTCAACCTGAATAAAGCCTGCCGCAAAGATTGTTTTCCTTTTCCAAGGATTGACCAATTGGTGGATGCCACAGCGGGGCACGAGCTCATGTCCTTTATGGACGCGTACTCAGGCTACAACGAAATTCCCATGAATTCAACGAACCAGGAGCACACCAGCTTCATGACCCCGACTAACATCTATTGTTACAAGGTCATGCCATTCGGGCTGAAGAACGCCGGTGCTATGTACCAGAGGTTAGTAAATAGAATGTTTGCCAACCAGATCGGGAAGAACATGGAAGTGTACATTGATGACATGCTGGAAGTCAAAGACTGCCGATAACCATGTTTCCGACCTGGAGGAGTGCTTCAAAATACTACGGGAGTATGGCATGAGGCTTAATCCACAGAAATGCACTTTTGGAGTCGCATCTGGAAAATTCCTGGGTTTCATCATCAATACCCGAGGAATCGAGGCAAACCCTGACAAGATCAGGTCATTACTCAAGCTTCCCTCACCCAAGTCGCGCAAAGACATCCAAGGCCTGACAGGAAGGGTGGCAGCCCTCAATCGGTTTATTTCAAAACCCACCGATAAGTGCCTGCCATTCTACAACCTGCTCCGAGGAAATAAGAAGTTCGAATGGACAGAAGAGTGCAAAAGCGCTTTCCTCGACCTGAAGGCACATCTGGCCGAGCCACCCGTATTATCCAAACCAAAAGCAGGAGAGCCCATTTTTCTCTACCTAGCTGTCACAGAGGATGCAGCTAGTGCCGTATTACTCCGAGAAAAAGACCGGGTTCAGAAACCTATCTATTACATCAGCAAGAGACTTCTCGGGGCTGAATCCTGATACCCATTGATGGAAAAATTGGCGTTCTGCCTTATCACGACCTCCCAAAAGCTCAGGTCGTACTTCCAATCCCACTCAATACACATCATAACCAATCAACCTTTAAGGCAGGTTTTGCAAAAACCTGAAGCATCGGGACGCCTATTAAAGTGGGCTATCGAACTCAATCAGTTCGAGATTTTATACACCCCATGAACTGCTATAAAAAGTCAGGCCCTAGCCGATTTTGTAGCAGAGTGCACAGGATTCTGGGAGGATCCTGTAGAAGACTCACCCCAGCTCACCTCGGCCCAGGCGTCATGGAAGATCTTCGTAGATGGCTCATCCAATGAGAACGGCTCCGGGGCTGGAATCATTTTGATATCCCTCGAGGGACATAGATTCCACTCAGCGTTGAGATTCAGATTGAAGGCCTCCAACAACGAGGCCAAATACGAAGCTTTGCTGGCCGGGCTAAGAATAGCCCAGGAGCTGAAGGCGAGCTCCGTCCAGTGCTTCAGTGACTCCCAGCTCGTGGTAAACCAGGTTCTGGGCGAATATCAACCACGAGGACCCAAGATGACTGCCTACCTGGCAAAGGTAAAAGTTGAACTGTCTGCATTTGGGCGAGGCTCAATCGAGCAGATACCTTGGGAGTAGAACGCTAACGCAGACGCTCTTCCCAAACTCGCCACCTCCGGGGAGACGGAGGCTTTGGAGTTAGTGCCGGTAGAACTCTTGGAGAAGCCAAGTATAGAAGAAGGTAGGGCGGAGGTCGAGATGATCGACGCCAGGCCGACCTAGATGACCCCCATTCTTGAATATCTCGCCGAGGGGAAGCTACCTGAAGGGCGTAATGATGCGCGGCGGGTACTGTACCAGGCCCCACGGTATACGGTGTTAGACGGGGTGCTATACTGGCGTGGGCACTCCCTACCTCTCCTATGATGTGTTCTTCCAGGCAAAGGAAAGGCCATCCTACAGGAAGTGCATGAGGGCTTTTGCTGGGATCACACTAGGGGGCAAAGCTTGGCCCTAAAGGTCTTAAGGCAAGGGTATTACTGACCCACTCTGTCTAAGGACTCGATCTCGTATGTCAAGAAATGTGACAAGTGCCAGTGTTTCGCCATAGTTGCCCGGGCTACCCCAGTCGAGCTGAAGATGATCTCTTCCCCGTGGCCAATTGCGGTCTGGGGAATCGACTTGGTTGGCGCCCTCCCTACTGGAAAGGGTGGGGTCCGATACGCTGTCGTGGCCATCGACTACTTCACGAAGTGGGCTGAGGCAGAACCTTTGGCAGCAATAACTTCCAAAAAAGTCCTCGACTTCGTGGTTAAGAGCATTATCTGCCGATTCAGGCTGCCCAAGAAAATCGTTTCCGACAATGGGACTAAGTTCGACAGCGACCTATTCACCGAATTTTGCAAAAGGTACGGGATCGTGAAAAGATTCTCGTCTGTGGCCTATCCTCAGGCAAATGGCCAGGTCGAGGCCGTCAATAAGACCCTAAAGGAGAACCTCAAGAAGAGACTAGACGAAGCTAAGGGGGTCTGGCCAGAACAGCTCCCCCAGGTTCTGTGGGCATACCGGACCTCGCATCGGACTCCTATGGGTCATACTCCGTTCTCCCTGGCTTTTGGGAGTGAGGCAGTCCTCCTTGTGGAGATTAAGGTACCTTCGCATAGAGTCCAGGCATACGACCAGGACCGCAACCACGAGCTACTTTGCGCTTCCCTTGACTTGGTTGATGAAAGACGAGAAGATTCGCAACTCCAGCTCGCACATTACCAGCAAAAAAATCACTCGTTATTTCAACTCAAAAGTCAAAAAGCGCGCCTTTAGCATTAGCGACCTGGTCCTCAGGAGGGTTTTCTTAGTCGGTAAAGATCCCAAAGATGGAGTACTGGGACCGAACTAGGAAGGGCCATATCAAATCATCGAGGTCATTAAAGAAGGAACTTACAAATTAGCTCGGCTCGATGGAGGGGTTGTCCCACGAACTTGGAACGCCATCCATTTGAAGAGATATTATCAATGATACCCTTGTAAGACCTAAAAGGCCATTTTTTATGTATTAAGCAATGAGAATTAACTTTTCATTTATGATTGTACATGTTTACAAATATAATCTAAAGTAACCACGAAAGACCCTTTCCTAGTTACTTGGGGGGCATATAGTGCCTGGATATAACCAGGTCGCCTTAAAGACATAGAAGTTAATTCAAATCGATTGATCGTTGTTTTTCTTAAAAAACGCAAGATATTGATAAAGGATTAACGCGAACTAAGCTCTACCCTGGATGCAACCAGGTTCTAAAACTTAGAAGTTGGTTTAAATAAATTGATCGTTGTTTTTCTTAAAGAGCACGAGATATTGATAAAAATTAACGCGAACAAAGTTTTCAAACAAAGTTCCTGGACATAACCAGGTCATAAAACTTAGAAGTTAATTTAAATCGATTGATCGTTGTTTTCCTTAATGAGCACGAGATATTGATCAAAATTAACGCGAACTAAGTTTTCAAACTAAGTTCCTGGACATAACCAGGTCATAAAACTTAGAATTTAATTTAATTCGATTGATCGTTGTTTTTCTTAAAGAGCACGAGATATTGATAAAAATTAACGCGAACTAAGTTTTCAAACTAAGTTCCTGGACATAACCAGGTCATAAAACTTAGAAGTTAATTTAAATCGATTGATTGTTGTTTTTCTTAAAGAGCAAGAGATATTGATAAAAATTAACGCAAACTAAGTTTTCAAACTAAGTTCCTGGACATAACCAGGTCATAAAACTTAGAAGTTAATTTAAATCGATTGATCGTTGTTTTTCTTAAAGAGCACGAGATATTGATGAAAATTAACGCGAACTAAGTTTTCAAACTAAGTTCCTGGACATAACCAGGTCATAAAACTTAGAAGTTAATTTAAATCGATTGATCGTTGTTTTTTTTTAAAAGATCACGAGATATTGATAAAAATTAACGCGAACTAAGTTTTTGTAACGCCCTACTACCTTAGAGTCGTTACTAAGTGAGTTTAAAATGGAAATTGTGCAACTAACTGACTCTACGAGGTTTCTAAAACCAAAAGTGTGACTTGACTAGAAGTTAAGGCTGTAATCTTTGAAAATACTTAGTTTAATTAAAAACATTAAGTATCAAACATCCGAGATCCCAAAATAAGGTTTACAAAAATATTTACAACTCAAAAATAGATTTACACTTGATTAGGTATCAAAAGAATAGGTTAATACAGCCATATACAAAATGCCCCCAACCAAAGCAGTCGAGCAGGCCGAACATGTACGCGCCGCCCCCACGCTCTCCATACTCATGGCCAATTGACTGACTCCTTGCTTTTACCTGCCACACAGAGCACCCGTGACCCGAAGCCCAGCAAGAAAACTCATACAGTATATAACATATGCATAGAATATAGATGACATATAATCCAATGATAAATAGGAAAACCATCAGGCTGAAACAAGCACGGCCATGCTGCCCCAGAGGCCTTACCAAAGCCTCGGGTCTTGGTCCCACCCCAGGCTTTGGTATCCGTTGGGTCCCACCCTGGCTATAACTCATGTATCCGTTGGGTCCCACCCTGGCTATAAGCACTCCATGTGCTAATTGTTACTTCCGGCCCCAAGGCCATTCTCGGACTTCACCACTCGCGGCCTTAGCCGTTCATTTCATTATAATCACACATATAGTACATTTCGAAATAATCATTCAAACATATAATAATTCATTTAAGGTTATACATTCGCACGCAATACAATCTAGGGCCATGCCCTGAAATAACACTTCTGGCCCATGCCCTGTTCTCGGGTGTTATGGTTTTCTTACCTTTCAATTCGATAGCTTTGATCACCTGACTCCTCGAGCACGATCCTACTCGAGCCCTAGCGCTCACCTAAACAAAATCCATAAGTCAAAGTCATCACCAAACCTCAAGTCCAAAACCTAGCCTCGGGACCAATCCCGAGCCCCAGAGAAGTCCTAGATCCCCAAAACAAGGTGGTGGAATCGAGCCCCGAACACTAGGTCAAAATTCGTCAACAAAAGCCCAAAAACCCCTTTCTGTGAATAGTGCAGCGCTACAGAGCTCTTAAGAGGGCGCTGTAGCGCTACAAGCAGAACAACACACCCCCAGAAATAGGGCCTAGCGCTACAGCGCCCAAAGACTAGCGCTAGTTGCAGACTGGCAACCCCAAAAATCATTTTCTGCGATTTCTTTCAACCATTTCAACCCCAAACTTGACCAAATCTTTCCCAAACCCAAAAACAAACTTATCAACACCTCACACTCATCCCAAGCATCCCAAGAACTCATAACCCAAGTTCAAACAACCCAAAACTCAAGATTTACCATAATGAACCATAAACCCAGAAATTCAGTGAAACATCAAAGTTAAGGACTTAGAAATCATACCGTGAATGGAAATTCGACCTTGAGTTGAACCCTAGACCTCCTTAGCTTGCTCCTTCTCAACCTTGGCCTGATTTCCCCAAAAATCCCCATCTATTTAGCTCAAATACACAGCTCAAACCAGTCAAGCCCTAAAACTGAAACTTCTAAAAACTTACCTCAATGTTTGATGTGTTCTTGCTAATCCCTTGCCAATCTTCAAGTCTAGCTTAGGATCCTTGATGCTCAACTTACCCTAGCTCACCACTAAGCTTAGCTCCAAGAAAAAAAATGACGGAAAATGGTGGGAGAACCACAAACCGTTCCTTGAAACAAAACCCCTCTGTTTTTCTCTCTTTTCCTTTTTCTTCCTTCTTTCTTTCTTTCTCAGCCTTATAACTCTTTTTCTACCAATTCCACTAAGTATAAAGCTCCCTTTAACTTATCTCTAAAAGCCTAAAGACCAAAATGCCCTCCCTATTAATTCTAAACCTTTTTGTCCATGTAGGGCCATGTTAGTCATTTTACCCAATTCCCACTAATTCCTCGAGTGTCTCTAATAATTTCCCACTTGCTACCCAATACCTGATTAATCACTAAATATATCCCTCATCATCAAGATTAATCTCAATATATTTTCCAAATTCCCATTTAAACACCCCAGGCTTTACCCAAGCCAGGTATAAATTCCTGCTTTGACTTTTCCGCTAACCCGCTCATTCTAGGATCATCTCGAGTCACAGATCACAGATATCAACACAGTCATGCCCAAAATGGCCAAATTACAAATATGCTCTTTCTAAGATAATCAGGTCTACATGCATACTAATTCACATAGTCATGCATCTCAAATAATCAAATAGTCATATAATATGCATTAAATCATAATCATGCATTTAACTCATTAAAGTCACACACAAAATCCCATTATGCCCTCCAGGCACACTAATCAAGGCCCTTAAGCCTTATTAGCGAATTTGGGTCGTTACAACTATCCCCTCCTCATGAAAATTTCGTCCTCGAAATTTTCCTGAACAACTCGGGATACCGCTCCCGCATATCCGACTCCAGTTCACACGTCGCCTCTTCCACCTTGCTATTCCTCCACAATATTTTAACCAAGGCAATGGTCTTGCTCCTCAAGACTTTGTCCTTTCTATCAAGGATCTGAACAAGCTTTTCTTCGTATGATAATTCCCGATTCAACTCCAAGTTCTCATAGCTCAACACATGAGTAGTATCCGATACATACTTCCGGAGCATGGATACATGAAACACGTCATGAACCCCTGATGGAGCTGGAGGCATTGCTAACCTGTAAGCCACCTCCCCAACTCGTTCTAGAACCTCAAAAGGGCCAACAAACCTGGGACTCAGCTTGCCCCAAATGTCGAATCGTTTTACTCCTCTCAGTGGTGAAACCCTGAGGAATACATGATCACCGACCTGAAATTCCACGCTCCTGCATCTCTGATCTGAATAACTCTTCTGGCGACTCTGGGAGGCGAGCATACGAGCTCTAATTTTCTCAAGTGCCTCATTGGTCCTCTGAACCATCTCAGGACCTAAATACCTTCTCTCACCTGCCTCATCCCAGTGAATCGGTGATCTACACTTTCTTCCATACAGCATCTCATACGGAGCCACTCCGATAGTCGCCTGATAACTATTATTGTACGAGAACTCAATCAAAGGGAGATACCTACTCCAAGATCCCCCAAAATCCAACACACAAGCTCGTAACATGTCCTACAGTATCTGGATTGTCCTCTCAGACTGTCCATCCGTCTGAGGATGATAAGCAGTACTAAACCGAAGCTGTGTGCCCATTGCCTTCTGTAGGCTCTTCCAAAACTTGGAAGTGAAAGTGGGGTCTCTGTCGGATACTATCGACCTCGGAGCCCCATGAAGTCGACAGTATAAGTTGTCTTCACAGGTAAGAAGTGGGCAGACTTAGTATACCTGTCCACAATCACCCACACCGAGTCATGCTGACCCACGGTCTTTGGCAACCCAACCACAAAGTCCATGGCAATATCTTCCCATTTCCACTCGGGAATCCCTAGAGGCTGTAATAATCCTGCTGGCCTCTGATGTTTAGCCTTAATCTGCTGACAGGTTAAGCATCTAGCCACATAGTCCACCACGTCCCTCTTCATGCTTGACCACCAATACAAAACTTTCAAATCATGGTACATCTTCGTAGAACCTGGGTGCAAAGAGTAAGGAGTGGTATGAGACTCGTCCAGAATCTCTCACCGAATGTCTGGATCAATCGGAACACAAACCCGTCCTTTGTACTTCAATAAACCCATCTCAGAAATAGAGAAGTCCTTAGCTGCTCCAGTTAGGACAGTCTCTCTACGTTCAACTAAGTGGGGATCCATTCCTTGTGCTTCCTTAATCCTCTCGATGAGAGTTGACTGAAGAGTAATGTTGGCTAACCTACCAACCACTAACTCTATACCTGCTTTGGTCATTTCTCCAGCTAGTCTGTCAGATATCTGCCTTGAACTATACAGCTGTCCTGGGCCCCTCCGGCTCAATGCATCAGCCACTACATTAGCCTTCCCAGGATGGTATAGGATATCACAATCGTAATCCTTTACCAGCTCTAGCCACCACCTCTGGCGCATATTCAAGTCCTTCTGGGTAAAGAAATACTTTAAACTTTTGTGATCAGTGTATATTTCGCATCTCTCACCATACAGATAGTGTCTCCAAACCTTAAGTGCGAATACCACTGTAACTAACTCCAGGTCATGCGTGGGATATCTCTGCTCGTACTCCTTTAATTTCCTTGATGCATAAGCTATCACTTTCCCAGCCTGCATCAACACGCATCCCAGACCTTGTCTAGAAGCGTCATAGTAGACCACAAACTTCTCATCATCTGTTGGCAGGCTCAGAACTAGTGCAGTAATCAACCGCCGCTTCAACTCTTTAAAGCTGTTCTCACATCGATCTATCCACACATACTTGGTCTTCTTTCTCGTCAATTCTGTCAATGGAGTAGCAATTCTGGAGAACCCCTCTACAAATCGGCGGTAGTAACCTGCTAGTCTAAGGAAACTTCTGACTTCAGGAACACTGCTTGGTTAAGGCCAATCTCTTACTGCTTCCGTCTTGCTTGGGTCGACCAGTAACCCATCCTTACTGATAATATGGCCCAAAAATGAAACTTGCGATAACCAGAACTTGCATTTGCTAAACTTAGCATATAGCTTATGCTCTCTCAGCCGCTGTAACACCAGGCGCAGATGATGCTCATGCTCTGTCTCTGACTGGGAGTACACTAGGATATCATCAATAAATACAATCACAAACTTATCTAGATAATCTTTGAAAATTTTGTTCATCAAATCCATAAATGCTGCTAGGGCGTTGGTTAATCCAAAGGACATAACCAGAAATTCATAATGCCCATACCGTGTCCGAAAAGCAGTCTTTGGTACGTCCTCTTCTTTGATCCTCAACTGATAGTAGCCTGATCGGAGATCAATCTTTGAAAACACTGTACTCCCTTGAAGCTGATTAAATAAATCGTCGATCCTAGGCAATGGATACTTGTTCTTGATGGTCAACTTATTCAACTCCCTGTAGTCAATGCACATCCTGAGTGATCCATCCTTTTTCTTAACAAATAATACTGGAGCACCCCATGGCGAGAAGCTCGGTCTGACAAACCCCAAATCCAGTAGTTCCTGCAACTGAATCTTCAATTCCTTTAATTCTGTCGGAGCCATTCTGTAGGGTGCCTTGGACACTGGCTCTGCTCCCGGAGCCAACTCTATGACGAACGCAATCTCCCGCTGTGGCGGCAATCCTGGCAAATCTGTTGGAAACAAGTCTGGAAACTCACAGACCACTCTGGTTTCATTCGGTCCCTCTGCTGCCACCTTGGAGGAATCTACAATACTCGCTAGGAATCCTATGCAACCCTCCTGCATCAGGTCTCTAGCCTTTAGTGCTGAGATCATAGGTACCCGCGGTCCAGCCACCGCTCCCACAAACACAAAGGGTACCTCGCCTTCTGGTTTAAAGGTCACCATTCGTCGCTTACAGTCAATTGTTGCTCCATACCGCGTTAACCAATCCAGTCCTAGTATTATATCAAAATCGTCCATATCTAGTTCAATCAGGTCAACAAACAATTCCCTACCGTCTATTACTACTGGTAATGCTCTAACCCACCTCCTAGAGACTACCAGTTCTCCTGTTGGCAATAAAGTCTGAAAACCCCTAGCATACAAAATACTAGGTCTACAAAGCTGATCAATCACCCTAGCAGATACAAATGAGTGAGTAGCACCCGAATCAATCAATGCAGTATACAAAGAACCGGCGCTAAAAATCTGACCTGTCACAACTGAGGGACTGGCCTCCGCCTCAGACTGAGTCAAAGTGAAAACCCTAGCAGGAGCGAGGCTGTCTCCCTGCTTTGGCTCCTCTTTCTTAGCTTGTGTGCAGTCTTTCTTCAAGTGATTGGTGCTCCCACAAATAAAAGATGCCCTGGTCCGACACTTGCCCTGATGCCGTCGCCTGCATCGAGGACACATCGGAAAGCTCCTCTAGCTGTCATTTCCGCCCTGACGGCCACCAACAGAACCGCGAACCCTCCTATCAGAACCATAAGGAACAAATGAATCTGGTGCTCTTCTTTTCTGCTCACTGGGGCCGCTGCCCCGAATAGGCCTAGAAGAAGGAGGCACTGCCCTCCTGGTATTGCGCCTAGCAGCGCTATCCTTCCAGATCTGATCCTCAGCCCTCTCAGCAGTTAGGGCCTTATCCACCACTTGTGCATAAGTAGTCTCTGGAGCCAATGTAATACTCACATCACGGGCGATCATCACATTCAATCCCCGTATAAACCTATCTCTCCTAGCCGCATCAGTCGGCACTAGCTCTAGCGCAAACTTCGCCAATTTGTCAAATATCAGGGCGTACTCGGTGACGGATAACCTGCTCTGAGTCAGGTTGATAAACTCATCAGCCTTCGCAGCTCGAACTGCCACATTGTAGTACTTCTCATTAAAAATGCTCTTGAATTCTTCCCAAGTCATAGTTTCAGTATCCCTTCGCTACCTTACTACATCCCACCATATTCGTGCATCATCTCTAAGCATATAACTGGCACAATCAACCCTCTCCTTTCCTTCAACCCTCATGAAATCCAAGATTACAGACATCATATTCATCCACTGCTCAGTCCACAGTGGGTCTGTTCCACCCTCAAAGGTAGGAGGTTGCTGTTTTCTGAATCTTTCATACAGAGGTTCCACTCTGTTCTCAACCACAGGCTGAACCGGAGCTGGTGCTACACTCGGCTGTAGTGGTAACCCGGTGACTGGTGGAGGAGCCGGTTGCCTCAATTGACTAAGTTCTTCCTCTATTTTCTTCAATCTAGCCTCCATTTCGGCTAATATCTGATGCCAGTTCTCGGACCAGGTGGAGGGTCCTGACCCTGATTGTCATCCTCGGCCCGAATGCTGCGGAGTCTCGATGATTGCCGAGGCATTACAACTAAATGCCTGCAATCAGTGACACCGCTCATCATGCATGATAACAAGATTCAATTCCACCTCTCAATCTCAACAACAACCAAGATCAACAATCCAAATAACATACAGATATCATACAGCACACAATGGGCCTTGCCCTAGCATCATGCATATGTTATGTCATTCATCATGCTCATAATAACCTAAGCAGGCACACAAGGCATTCAAACACATATTCAGATATATTAATCAACCATACCAATCGACCCTGAGTTGAGCTTTTCAATGGCAGCGTGCGTACATGTTTGGTCAATCTCCAGAACCAATAAACCTTGGCTCGCTCTGATACCAGGTTGTAACGCCCTACTACCTTAGAGTCGTTACTAAGTGAGTTTAAAACGGAAATTGTGCAACTAACTGACTCTACGAGGTTTCTAAAACCAAAAGTGTGACTTGACCAGAAGTTAAGGCTGTAATCTTTGAAAATACTTAGTTTCATTAAAAACATTAAGTATCAAACATCCGAGATCCCAAAATAAGGTTTACAAAAATATTTACAACTCAAAAATAGATTTACACTTGATTAGGTATCAAAAGAATAGGTTAATACAGCCATATACAAAATGCCCCCAACCAAAGCAGTTGGGCAGGCCGAACATGTACGCGCCGCCCCCACGCTCTCCATACTCATGGCTGGTTGACTGACTCCTTGCTTTTACCTGCCACACACAGCACCCGTGAGCCGAAGCCCAGCAAGAAAACTCATATAGTATATAACATATGCATAGAATATAGCCGACATATAATCCACTGATCAATAGGAAAACCATCAGGCTGAAACAAGCACGGCCATGCCGCCCCAGAGGCCTTACCAAAGCTTGGGGTCTCGGTCCTTACCGTAAAGATAACTCATGTATCCGTTGGGTCCCACCCTGGCTATAAGCACTCCATGTGCTAATTGTTACTTCCGGCCCCAAGGCCGTTCTCGGCCTTCACCGCTCTCGGCCTTAGCCGTTCATTTCATTATAATCACACATATAGTACATTTCGAAATAATCATTCAAACATATAATAATTCATTTAAGGTTATACATTCGCACGTAATACAATCTAGGGCCATGCCCTGAAATAACACTGCGGGCCCATGCCCTGTTCTCGGGTGTTACGGTTTTCTTACCTTTCAATTCGATAGCTTTGATCACCTGACTCCTCGAGCAGGATCCTACTCGATCCCTAGCGCTCACCTAAACAAAATCCATAAGTCAAAGTCATCACCAAACCTCAAGTCCAAAACCTAGCCTCGGGACCAATCTCGAGCCCCCGGGAAGTCCTAGATCCCCAAAACAAGGTGGTGGAATCGAGCCCCGAACCCTAGGTCAAAATCCCTCAACAAAAGCCCAAAAACCCCTTTCTGTGAATAGTGCAGCGCTACAGCGCCCTTAAGAGGGCGCTGTAGTGCTACAAGCAGAACAACACACCCCCAGAAATAGGGCCTAGCGCTACAGCGCCCAAAGACTAGCGCTAGTTGTAGACTGGCAACCCCAAAAATCATTTTCTGCGATTTCTTTCAACCATTTCAACCCCAAACTTGACCAAATATTTCCCAAACCCAAAAACAAACTTATCAACACCTCACACTCATCCCAAGCATCCCAAGAACTCATAACCCAAGTTCAAACAACCCAAAACTCAAGATTTACCATAATGAACCCTAAACCAAGAAATTTAGTCAAACATCAAAGTTAAGGACTTAGAAATCATACCGTGGATGGAAATTCGACCTTGAGTTGAACCCTAGACCTCCTTAGCTTGCTCCTTCTTAGCCTTGGTCTGATTTCCCCAAAAATCCCCATCTATTTAGCTCAAATACACAGCTCAAACTAGTCAAGCCCTAAAACTGAAACTTCTAAAAACTTACCTCAATGTTTGATGTGTTCTTGCTAATCCCTTGCCAATCTTCAAGTCTAGCTTAGGATCCTTGATGCTCAGCTTACCCTAGCTCACCACTGAGCTTAGCTCCAAGAAAAAAAATGACGGAAAATGGTGGGAGAACCACAAACCGTTCCTTGAAACAAAACCCCTCTGTTTTTCTCTCTTTTCCTTTTTCTTCCTTCTTTCTTTCTTTCTCATCCTTATAACTCTTTTTCTACCAATTCCACTAAGTATAAAGCTCCCTTTAACTTATCTCTAAAAGTCTAAAGACCAAAATGCCCTCCCTATTAATTCTAAACCTTTTTGTCCATGTAGGGCCATGTTAGTCATTTTACCCAATTCCCACTAATTCCTCGAGTGTCTCTAATAATTTCCTGCTTACTACACAATACCTGATTAATCTCTAAATATATCCCTCATCATCAAGATTAATCTCAATATATTTTCCAAATTCCCATTTAAACTCCCCAGGCTTAACCCAAGCCAGGTATAAATTCCCGCTTTGACTTTTCCGCTAACCCGCTCATTCTAGGATCGTCTCGAGTCACAGATCACAGATATCAACACAGTCATGCCCAAAAGGGCCAAATTACAAATATGCTCTTTCTAAGATAATCAGGTCCACATGCATACTAATTCACATAGTCATGCATCTCAAATAATCAAATAGTCATATAACATGCATTAAATCATAATCATGCATTTAACTCATTAAAGTCACACACAAAATCCCATTATGCCCTCCAGGCACACTAATCAAGGCCCTTAAGCCTTATTAGCGAATTTGGGTCATTACAGTTTTTCAAACTAAGTCCCTGGACATAACCAGGTCATAAAACTTAGAAGTTAATTTAAATTGATTAATCAGTGTTTTTTCTTAAAAAGCACAGGATATTAGTAAAAAATTAACACGAACTAAGTTTTTCAAAGTAGTGACTAAAATGCGTAGAGGCAAAGGGAAATAAATTAATTAAAAGAAAAAATTGATAAAACCAATTGTCTCGAGGTGGAAAAACCTCATGCAAAGTTACAAAAAAAAAAATGAGGATATTAAAGGAATGGGTGCGAAAAGGAAAGGCCCTAAGCTCCACCAGGCTGCCCCATGGAGGTTGCTGTCTCGCCCTCCTGCTCGGCTACGACGGGTGCCTCCCCGGTCTCAGAAGGTGCCTCCTGCTAGAGGCGAGCTTTGAACCCCTCCAGGAAGACCTCCCCGTCCGCTCCTAAGAAGGAGAAGTCGTCGTCCGGGTTATAGGCCCAGCAATGGTAGAGCATGTTCTCCATGGTGATGCTGGAAGCTGCCTTCTCCGTTTCCAAGGCGGCCTTAGCCTCCTCGGCCCCAGCCTTCGCAGAGTCTAGCTCGACCAGCGCGGCAGCGAGGGCGGCTTCGGTAGTCTCGGCCTCTTGAAGCTTGGGACGGGCTTCTTCCAGCTCGGCCTGTACGGCCGCCAGAGCATCCTTGGCTTCCTTTTCCTTCTGTTGGGCCGTTTGCAAGGAAGTCTGATGGGCGGCCAAAGTCGCCTGATGCTTGCCCCTCATATCCTCGAGTTGCGCCTTGGACCTGGCTATGCTCCGGTGAAGGGCCAAGACGCTCTGCAAAAACAGAGGCAACTGCCTTAGAAAAAAAAAAGAGAGGAAAAACAGGGCAAGGCATGATAATAAAAAATAAGGGTAAAGTCAGCTTACTTTTAGGGCCATGCCCAATGAAGATTCCATTACGCCCACCGGGCTCCTTGTTTTGATGGCCCGCAGCTCCCTCTCATTGAAGCGGTAGAAGTGGTCGACGGCGCAGCTCGCCGTCTCCTGGTGCAAACTTGGCTAGTCGGTCGATTTGTCGAGCATACTCTACTACTGTCAAGTTTCCCTGTTTCAAACTGGTGAACTCTTTTACCCTCATAGCGATGACTGTCGATTTGTAGAACTTCTTGTGAAAGAGCTCCAAAAATCCAGTCCATGTCATGGTGGCAACGTCATGAGTCTGCTGAACGAAATCCCACTAGATTCTAGCATCCTTCTTTAGAAGAGAAGAAATGCAGGATATGCGGTCCGCGTTGCCGAGATTCATATGTGCTAGGATCGACTCTACATTCCTAAGCTATTCTTCTGCCTTGAAGGGGTCGGTTGTCCCTTCAAAGTTTGGAGTGTGTTGCTTATGAAACCGCTTGTAGATTGGCTTCATGTACTGAGATGGGTAGGGTGCATAATTCACCATTGGCCACCCCCTATAAGGACCTACTTGTTGGGGGGCTTGAGCCATTTGCTGAGGCTGCGGTTGCGGCTGAGACGAAGGATGAGTTTGAGTCTGTGGCTACGGCTGAGCCTGTTGTCATTGTTGCTATAGCAGTTCTTCCACTTGTTGCCGTAGCCTGACAATTTCAGCGGTGTTGTCAACCGGAGGCGGCGGTGCACTTCTATTAGCAGCAGTATTGGTAGGACATGTTCCCCTTCTGCAAACTAGTGGGGCTTCACTACTCTCATGAGTGGCGCTGGAGGCATTGGTGTTTGTACATGTAGACCTTCTAAGAGACATCTTCAGCAGAGTTCTAACAGTCGAGAAAAATATGTTAGAACTTACCCTAATAGGCTCTAAGGCAAAACTTAATCTAAGCAAACATAACTCGGAACTACTAGTTATGATTTCTTATGAAGAATTATGTAAGCCTTCATTATAATTAGGGTGTGTTTCTATACTTAGAAAAATAAGCCATCTTTATTACTTTCTAAGTCTGTTTCTAATCATCCTATATGACTTCATTTTCAGGCTCGAAACTCGTCGTTGTTCCAAAGTTAACCATATCGAGGGAGGTTGTAATGCCCCAAAGCTCCTAATAAGGGTTAGGACCTTGGTTAGGAGGCCGGGAGGGCCATAATTGATTTATTATGCTACTCAATGATTATATGCATGTTTATGTGAATTATATTATAATATGATGTTATATACATGCATGTGGGTCCACAACTGTTTATCAAACTGTTTTGGCAATTTCGGCCGTTTAGAGCATAATTGTGTATTTGGGTGCATTTTGTGATTCGTGAATGAGATCCCATCATTATGGAGATATGTTCGAGCCTTTCGGCATGAGACGATCATGATATGCAAGTGTTCGGTCTAGTCGTAACGGGTTTAAGTTCGGGGCTCGGGGTGAGTCTCAGGGTGGTTTTAATGATTAGCACATTACCGGGAATTAAGGGGTAATGGGATATGGATTACTGGTGTTTGAGAATATTGAGAACAGCGGGAATTGGAGGGTGTTAATTATGATTAACGAAATAGGTGCAAAAGGATGGTTTTGCCCTTGGTGGCTGTTAAGGTTTTCTTTTACACTTAAGGGCATTTAGGTCTTTTCACCCTTATATATTGATATAAGCCATTAAGGTTGTAGAAGAGTAGAAAAAATAGAGTATCCTTTCTCCTTCTCTCCCGATAGGTTATCTCCCTCATTTCTCTCTGGATTTTCAAGCTTTGTTTGAGGAATCAAGCCAAGGAACCAAGATGGCATAAGCTAGGGTTATGCTCCACCATTGAAGAGGGTGTGCTGCTGAGATTGAGGTGAGTTTTTAGCCATTAGAACTTTTGGTTTTTGCTTTGTTTTCCTAGTTAAGTTCCAGCTGGTTTTTGGGTTGGAAGTGGGGAATTGATTGGAGTTTTGGCTAGGGTTTTTGGGGTTGTTATGCTTGGGACATGTGAGGATGGTATTTGGGTTCATTTGGGACTGAATTTGATGTTTGGAAGCTTTTAATTTTGGTTGGAAATGGTAGAATCGAAGGAGGAGATTTCTGGGCTGAAGCTGGCTGAAGGTAGCACTACAGCGCCTAGTGTAGGGCGCTACAGCGCTACCTGTAGAGGAGGCTAGGGCGGTTTGGTTTTGAGTAGATTGCTAGGGTGCTAGGAGGGCAGCGCTGTAGCGCTACCCTGTTTCTTCAGAACCCTGTTTTAAGTGTTTTTAAGGGTTTTTGGCTCGGGGTTTCAATCCTTAAGGCCTGAGATCGAATCTACTCACCGTGTGGGCATGTTTCGAGGTCCCGAGAGTAGAGTTTAGACCAAGACCCTATCATTGTTGATTTTCATTAATTGGAGATTATATTTGGTTATGACTATGTGATCGCTGAAGGATTAAGGATCGATCGTTCTTAAGGGTCGTTCTTGTTCTAATTCTCGCTCGAACCAGAGGTAAGAAAACTGCACCCCATGTGTGACATGCATGGTTATTTTCTATGCATGTTGGATGTTTAAATGTAAACATTGATAGCATATTGAATGCTTGGCAATCTTGCTCATTTTCATATGGTTATTATTGAGGCATGCTAGATGATTAAGTGTGATGCACGAGAAACATGTGATTAGGGCATGCCATGAGTATTGACTGTGAGATTGGTCAGAGCTTGAGTCTCTGTGTTTGTGCATGATCCTTATTATTCTAGCAACTGTTAAGTAAGCATGTTGAATGCCCCATCTTTGGATGTTTGACGTATCATTTATGCCTGGTAGCATTGCTTACTCGTGCATGGTATTGACTCATTAGTCAGAATTGGCAAAGGTGTTAGTATCAACTGTGAAGCTGTGACTCATTAGTCAGGTTCGGCAGTGGTACTGGGCACTGGTCACACGGTGCTGACTCATAAGTCAGGACGGCCTTAGCGTGTTCAACACAAGCCAATAAAGATTAGATCTAATCGACATCTGCATTGAATGACTCAAATGAGCATTAATGCCGGACCGACCTCAAGTTCGATGAATATTAAAAGCGCTTGTCTAGCCAAAGGCTAGAAATTTAGAGCCAGAGCCGGAAAGGCTAAGGTGACCCACAGGTCACATGGCTAGGAGGGTATGGGACCTCCAAAGCGTGGCTCATTAGTCACCTATCCAGAGCGTGGCTCATTAGTCACCTATCCAGAGCGTGGCTCATTAGTCACCTATCCAGAGCGTGGCTCATTAGTCACCTAACCAGAGTGTGGCTCATTAGTCACCTAACCAGTGCGTGACTCATCAGTCACCTGTTCAGACTGTGACTCATTAGTCACCTCTTCACCCGATGGCTAGTGACTTAATCATCAGTCACTCATCTTTTTAGAGCTATAAGCTCTGTGTGATGTAATGACATCATTTGATATTATTTTCATGAACATGTTCATGTTTTCTTTCTGGGCTTCGGCTGACGGGTGCTTTTTGGTGCAGGTAAAGGCAAAAGAAAGCTGGAGCATCCTTGAGTTGAAGAGCTTAGGTGATGATGTGTACATATGCAGCTGCTTGACCAATACATGGCCGAGGTTTGAAAGAGGAACTAGGGTTGAAGCTTGTTTTGCCGCTTAGATCGGCCTGTTGTAAATATTTTCTTGTAATAGACCTTTAAATTATATTTCGGGATCCCAATGTATATAGTAAATTTTCTAATAAAATCTAATATCTTAATAGAAATTTTTAATCCCTAAATCACTAATCACACTTAGTTACACGTTTATGGCCAAATGACTCGATTAGCGAGTTTAGCACTGTTTGCAATGTGCACTGTAACGATCCCTGGAGTTGGGGCATTACAATTTTGGTATCAGAGCGTGCCAAGGTTTATGTGTTTATGAAGACAAGCTGGGCATGTACACTCATCACTGAAGATAGCTTCACTCTAGGAATGGTAACTATTTCTATAGTTCTGTGTTTAACTACTTAAATAGATTGTAAATGCTTTACCTGCACATTGTATTAGGGAGCATGAGATTCTGATAGAGCTTGGCTCTTGACTATATGATTATATGCTCCGTGAATATATCTATGAACATGATCATTTGATTACCTGCTCCATGGTTACATAATTGTGATATTTGCATGCTGGAGTTGAGGCATGGTGTGAATGTTGGAAGAGCAGGGATTTTGATTGATGTATGAATACCATGGGAATGTTTATAGCATTGCAGTGATTTGTGAATGTGGTGTGGTAAGATTGATCCCGTTGGGGAAAACTCTGGATATGCTCATCATGTTTAGTGGGCCAAGTTATTGACTACAGAGCAGGTTTATAGCCAAGGCAGATAATGAGGCCTGGTGGTGGTTATTCAGAGGCTGGGAGTTTCAGCCATGGGTTGAGTTCTTCATCTGCTCCTATGAATTTTCAGCAGATGTTCACAAATTTGTAATCTAGATCGCAGAGGCATGAGGAAGAGTTCAGGTGTCTGAGGCAACAGCAGAATCTGTTGGGGAGCACCTCTTCCTATGTTGTGCTAGGAGTGGCACCAGTTTTGGCTCAGCCTAGGGTTGAGAGCAAATGGGAATTCCTCTGTGGAAGATTCCAGGAGTATTACCCTCCAGTCTTCGAGGGAGGGCTAGATCCATTCAGAGTTGAGCAATGGATGGGCATGATCAGTTCCATTCTTGATAGTATGGGGCTAGTAGGTCACGATAGGGTGATCAGTGCTACATTTGTATTGCGAGATGATGCCCAGACGTGGTGGGAAGTGATATCCCAGACACGAGACACAACTGTGATGGATTGGAAAGAATTTAGGCAGCTGTTCAACGAAAGGTACTATTGTTATGCAGCTAAGACTGCTAAGATGAATGAGTTTTTGAATCTCGTTCAAGGAAAGGCATCAGTAACCGAGTATGTTAGCAGATTTAATGGGTTGACCAAGTTTGCTTTAGACATGGTACCCACAGATGTAGCTCGGAAGGAAAGGTTTGTTCAAGGATTGAATCCATGAATAGCTCAGGGCATTAGAGTTGCCCCAGTGCATGAAGTCTCTACCTATGTTCAGGTGGTAGAGAAGGCTCTTGCTGTTGAGAGCATTAGAGATGAGAAGAAGAGTCCCACGGAGCATGGAGCTCAAATAGTGGTATCTCCACTTATTGGAGCAAGCAAGAAGAAAAGCTGGAAGCCTTACCCAGAATGTGCTTGGTGCAAGAGGCATCATTTGGGAGAATGTCGAGCAAGGGCATGTTACTCATGTGGAATGGTTGGACATTTCAAGAAGGATTGCCCAAGGCTAAGAGAGCATGAACAAAAGGGGATAGACAGCTCGACTCCAGCTCGAGTGTTTATTCTGAGGCAGTTAGAGTCTGAGACCGAGACTAGCTCCTCACGAGTGGCAAGTCATTTTTCTAGTTCAGAGTTTCGAGTTATGTTAATTGGTTTTGGTGCCATGTTGTTCCTTTGTTTGTTGCATATAGAGAGGCATAAAGTTGATATGTTGATCGCATGGTCATGTCGTGATGGTAAGATGATACTATATTGGTGACTTAAAGAAATAAGTGGGGTTGTGATAAAAAGGACTCCTCAATGGTTTGGATAAAGCTGGTTATGACTGTCTTTGGTTTGATCTGAGATATGGATAAGTTAAGTAAGCATGGGGAAATTTTAAATGGCAAGGAAAGAATAGTATTTCTTGGGCTTGTGAGTGGAAAGCCTTGTGGCAGTTGGCACTGGGCATAGACTTGGTATGCTGATGACATCTGTATTGAGAGCTAGAGTTTTATGACGGAGAGATGCATAGAACTCTTAGCTAGTGTGATGGATACCACTTAGATTGTGCCAGTGGGATCAGGACAGGCTGGACTAGTCTATGAGTTCCTGAATGTGTTTTCAGGGGATTAGCTAGGGTTTCTGTAATATGAAGAGATAAAATGGTAGTTTGATTAGTGTCAGGGATAGATTTGAATTGAGGGCATTGTATTCAATGGCTTAGTAGACTTGTAAGAATTGAGGCTTAGATATTGAGTG
Source organism: Humulus lupulus (assembly GCF_963169125.1). Taxonomy (NCBI): domain Eukaryota; kingdom Viridiplantae; phylum Streptophyta; class Magnoliopsida; order Rosales; family Cannabaceae; genus Humulus; species Humulus lupulus. The sequence continues at coordinate 148,868,350 of NC_084796.1, forward strand.
AGATGGAATTCTCAACAGTTGATCTTTGATCTGGTTAGTACCAGTTAGGGATCAGGGGAAAAGAGTATGCAAAAGACTGTGTTTATATCAGATAAGAGCACTAGGAAGTGTTGGATTATATTTTAAGAATTTGATTAATGTCAAATTGTTTTGATGAATAAGATGAACAGAGCATTCAAAGGATCATTTGAATGGGATTTTTGATCGTCTTGGATGATGGTATTGTGGTATATTCTTGGTTGGAGAATTACCAGGGTTAAGGAATGTCTTAGAAGGCAGGAGTGTCCTTGGACAGGCATGGTATTATATGTGTTTTATGGAAAGAGTTCTGAGTTTCTTTTTACAGATTAGAATCAATTGACAGGTTGTTATGACACCTCGGTGATACGAAGAAATGATTGATTATGCAACATGTTGGTTAAAAGGATTTGACTAGAACTAGAGTAGGGTTCTGGTGGGCCAAATGGCCAGTTCTATGCTTGAGATTACTATCTCAGAGAAGATCAAAAAGGAAGAATGGCTAAGTGAACCACAGATAGGAAAGGTTGAGTGGGAAGTCTTAGCTGGATTAGCTAAGGGTGATACAGCGTCAAGTATGAATTTACTGTGATATAAGGATCGGATTTGGGATCCGATGGACTCTGGGATTAATGGGAGATTCTGGATGAATCTCATGTTACTTTCTTTTTCTCTTCATTCAGGTATCATGTCAGTATACCAGAGTATGAAAGCTTTATGGGGATGGCCTGAGATGGAGAGGGGCATAATGGAATGCATGATAAAGTTCTTAACATGTTAGCAGGTCAAGACAGGGTATTAGGAATCAGCAAGGTCATTGCAGCCTTTGAGTATTTTGTAATGAAAATAAGAAAGCATCGTGATAGGTTTCGCGGTGGGGCGGCCCAGGAAAGTGGATCAGCGAGATTGATTTGGGCCATTGTGGGTTAATGTTTAAAGTGAACCATTTCTATCAGTAAGATAAGTAACACAGCGGACCAGTATTCAGATCTCTATGTGAAAGAGATAGTATGCCTTCATGAAATTTAAGGTCTATCTTATCAGATGAAGACTTTATTGTTACTTCCAAGTTATGGAAGGGTGAGGGGAAAGCGATGTATATGTACATGGGATTCAGTACAATTGATTGTTCTCGGGCTGATTATAATCAGAGGGAGAATTGCCCAGAGTTGAAAAGGTACCTTCTGAGATAAGGTATGGTAGAACATGTTCGTCACCCATTCATTGAAATGAGATGGGTGAGATGTTATATCTGGATCATGGGATGGTTCAGGGGACAATTGAGATTATTAGAGGATAGAGCTTGGATGCTCACTTCTCAGAGTGAATGGAAAAGTGTTACTGAATTGAAAGGAGGGAACCTGGAGTTCCAAATAAAAGTTGTGTCTTCTTAAAAGAATCACCATGGAAAGGGGTGATGAGTTAAGGGCAAGTTGAGCTCTAGAAAAAAAAAAAGTATAACAGTTTGAGTTGTGGATAGGACTGGTCAGGTTGACTTGATTCGATCTTGTTTTTGGCACTGTCAATTGTGAACAGTGTATTTTGTATTTACATGCTGAGGACATGGGTTAAAAGAAACTCATGAGCTGAGTTATAAGAATCGGGGGGATTGAGGCTAAGTTATCATATAAAGAATAGCCAGTCCAGACATGAGACAGAAAGAATAAGATTCTGAGGAACAAAGTGTACCTTGAGTAAAGGTAATGTTACAGAACAGTGAGGTTGAGGGAGTGACCTGGGAAAATGGAATCAGTTGTGCGGAATTGATATTCCGGCAGTTCAGATATATTTTGAAGAAATTCCTGTAAGGAGGGGATAGTTGTAATGCCCCAAAGCTCCTAATAAGGGTTAGGACCTTGGTTAGGAGGCCGGGAGGGCCATAATTGATTTATTATGCTACTCAATGATTATATGCATGTTTATGTGAATTATATTATAATATGATGTTATATACATGCATGTGGGTCCACAACTGTTTATCAAACTGTTTTGGCAATTTCGGCCGTTTAGAGCATAATTGTGTATTTGGGTGCATTTTGTGATTCGTGAATGAGATCCCATCATTATGGAGATATGTTCGAGCCTTTCGGCATGAGACGATCATGATATGCAAGTGTTCGGTCTAGTCGTAACGGGTTTAAGTTCGGGGCTCGGGGTGAGTCTCAGGGTGGTTTTAATGATTAGCACATTACCGGGAATTAAGGGGTAATGGGATATGGATTACTGGTGTTTGAGAATATTGAGAACAGCGGGAATTGGAGGGTGTTAATTATGATTAACGAAATAGGTGCAAAAGGATGGTTTTGCCCTTGGTGGCTGTTAAGGTTTTCTTTTACACTTAAGGGCATTTAGGTCTTTTCACCCTTATATATTGATATAAGCCATTAAGGTTGTAGAAGAGTAGAAAAAATAGAGTATCCTTTCTCCTTCTCTCCCGATAGGTTATCTCCCTCATTTCTCTCTGGATTTTCAAGCTTTGTTTGAGGAATCAAGCCAAGGAACCAAGATGGCATAAGCTAGGGTTATGCTCCACCATTGAAGAGGGTGTGCTGCTGAGATTGAGGTGAGTTTTTAGCCATTAGAACTTTTTGTTTTTGCTTTGTTTTCCTAGTTAAGTTCCAGCTGGTTTTTGGGTTGGAAGTGGGGAATTGATTGGAGTTTTGGCTAGGGTTCTTGGGGTTGTTATGCTTGGGACATGTGAGGATGGTATTTGGGTTCATTTGGGACTGAATTTGATGTTTGGAAGCTTTTGATTTGGGTTGGAAATGGTATAATCGAAGGAGGAGATTTATGGACTGAAGCTGGCTGAAGGTAGCACTACAGCGCCTAGTGTAGGGCGCTACAGCGCTACCTGTAGAGTAGGCTAGGGCGGTTTAGTTCTGAGTAGATTTCTGGGGTACTAGGAGGGCAGCGCTACCCTGTTTCTTCAGAACCCCGTTTTAAGTGTTTTTAAGGGTTTTTGGCTCAGGGTTTCAATCCTTAAGGCTCGAGATCGAATCTACTCACCGTGTGGGCATGTTTCGAGGTCCAGAGAATGGGGTTTAGACGAAGACCCTATCATTGTTGATTTTCATTCATTGGAGATTATATTTGGTTATGACTAGGTGACCACTAAAGGATTAAGGATCGATCGTTCTTAAGAGTTGTTCTTGTTCTAATTCTCGCTCGAACTAGAGGTAAGAAAACTGCACCCCATGTGTGACACACATGGTTATTTTTTATGCATGTTGGATGTTTAAATGTAAACATTGATAGCATATTGAATGCTTGGCAATCTTGCTCATTTTCATATGGTTATTATTGTGGCATGCTGGATGATTAAGTGTGATGCATGTGATGCACGAGAAACATGTGATTAGGGCATGCCATGAGTATTGACTGTGAGATTGGTCAGAGCTTGAGTCTCTGTGTTTGTGCACGATCCTTATTTTTCTAGCAACTGTAAAGTAAGCATGTTGAATGCCCCATCTTTGGATGTTTGACGTATCATTTATGCCTCGTAGCATTGCTTACTTGTGCATGGTATTGACTCATTAGTCAGAATTGGCAAAGGTGTTAGTATCAACTGTGAAGCTGTGACTCATTAGTCAGGTTCGGCAGTGGTACTGGGCACTGGTCACACGGTGCTGACTCATAAGTCAGGACGGCCTTAGCGTGTTCAACGCAAGCCAATAAAGATTAGATCTAATCGACATCTGCATTGAATGACTCAAATGAGCATTAATGCCGGACCGACCTCAAGTTCGATGAATATTAAAAGCGCTTGTCTAGCCGAAGGCTAGAAATTTAGAGCCAGAGCCAGAAAGGCTAAGGTGACCCACAGGTCACATGGCTAGGAGGGTATGGGACCTCCAGAGCGTGGCTCATTAGTCACCTATCCAGAGCGTGGCTCATTAGTCACCTATCCAGAGCGTGGCTCATTAGTCACCTATCCAGAGTGTGGCTCATTAGTCACCTAACCAGTGCGTGACTCATCAGTCACCTGTTCAGACTGTGACTCATTAGTCACCTCTTCACCCGATGGCTAGTGACTTAATCATCAGTCACTCATCTTTTTAGAGCTATAAGCTCTGTGTGATGTAATGACATCATTTGATATTATTTTCATGAACATGTTCATGTTTTCTTGCTGGGCTTCGGCTGACGGGTGCTTTTTGGTGCAGGTAAAGGCAAAAGAAAGCTGGAGCATCCTTAAGTTGAAGTGCTTAGGTGATGATGTGTACATATGCAGCTGCTTGACCAATACATGGCCGAGGTTTGAAAGAGGAACTAGGGTTGAAGCTTGTTTTGCCGCTTAGATCGGCCTGTTGTAAATATTTTCTTGTAATAGACCTTTAAATTATATTTCGGGATCCCAATGTATATAGTAAATTTTCTAATACAATCTAATATCTTAACCAAAATTTTTAATCCCTAAATCACTAATCACACTTAGTTACACGTTTATGGCCAAATGACTCGATTAGCGAGTTTAGCACTGTTTGCAATGTGCACTGTAACGATCCCTGGAGTTGGGGCGTTACAGAGGGTGGGATCAGTAAAATCGTCCCCACTACTATGGCCCCCTAACTCTCAATATAGAACCCGGTCCATTGATTTGTATCCACCCTCACCGAACTTGGTCATTATTTATTAAATTTATTATTTATTATGATTGTAAAAAAAATCAAACTCATACTTGTCATTCAAAATAACAATAATATTCATTTGGAAAAAGGTTTTCACTAAGTACAATGATAAATTCAAAATAAATAAATAAACTAACATAACTAGGGTGAATCTAAAAATCAGGATCTTCTACATCTAACCCTTAATCTTACATATCAACATCTATCTCGTCATAAGCATCATTATCTTGAACCTCAAAATTTCCTCGGGGTAGATTCATAAAGATTCTATGTTTCTGCTCATTTGTGAATTGAAATTCCAACCTAGAGGTGAACACTACAAGAAAAAACAGTATTCATAACACTTAAAAACTGTTAACCGGGAGTATTGATAACGCTTCTGAAAACGCTAACATAGCCCCTATTATTAAAAGTCTTGTCTTTTCTATAATAGTATTCGAATGTTATGTTCGATGTTATCTTAAACTATTCAATAACACATTTTTAGTTGCTATAATATTCAAATAATAACATTTAGTTAGAGTATTTGGTTATAAATTTGAAGTTTAATCTTATACTTTTTGCATAACACTTTTCAACTATTACATTTGATTATTTTGATAGCGTTTTTAGTTTGTTATATTATATAAATCATAACGAGTTGTTACGCTTATAATATGTTTCTAAATCATAATATATAGTAATAAAAAAAATTACTTTAGTGTGGATAATATATTTTAAATTTTATTTTGATAAATATACTTATAAGGTTTTTTTAATTAAAAGATTTTCATTATTGTATTTTGATAAAAAAAAATCAAAATTAATCATAAAATGTAATTCTCAATAGATTGATAAACAGTAAGTATTACATTAAACAATAACTAATTCAAACCATGAATGTGTCTATTTCATGAGATCTTAGTTCTAACTTAAGTTTGAAAGCATAACATAATAAAGTTTTATAATCTTGAACACTTTTTACTTCAAAAATTAAAAACAGAAACATTACAAGATACACAAAAGTAAACCATGCATGAAACTTGTTACATCCTTCCATTCATCATCCTTTGTGCACTTGTCGTTGTTGTAAGTCCATTTGCTTAGCTACAACAAAATTTAAATAATTAATGCGTCAACTTAAAGTTAATAGTAACTAAAAGAGTACATTAAAAAAGTTAATTACCTAATTATGACTTTATCAGGTAGCCATGCAATTATACTACCTATAGCATCTTCTATAGTAGACATAACTATTGAAGGCCTCCATAGAAATGCATCATTCTTTCTCACAAGATCTATCCCCACTTTCATAGCACTAGGCCCAAGAGGAACATGGTGAACCTCATCCTTTGGGTCACTTGAAATAAAATAGTCTTCTGCAATAATTTCTTCAGATCCAATCTAATCTAATATTTTGCATTTGGAGCTAAATGTGTGGTTCTTGACACTAACAATATATCAATAAAACAAATTCAACAGCAGTAAATGATTTTATATTGAATATTATATGTTTTAAATTTTATCATTTTCATATAATTAGTATCATAATTACCTGAGTGGAATGAACATGAGAATTTGATTGAACATTGACATTTGATTGCTCCTCACTCTGAGTAGATGCATTCTATTTACAAGTAAGATAGAAAGACATGAATTCAACATCAAAATTTTATCAATAAAACAAACTCAACATCAAAATTCAGCCACATGAAAATATCTCAAAAAAATTAAAGAATGAACATAACCTTACAACTAATTCAGCAACATGAAAATTAAAAAAAAAATTGTAATTCAATCTACACTAACTCAGCCACAATACTTTTAATCACTATCTCTTATTTTGGAGTACCAACAAATAAATAATTATCAATGACACTTCAATATAGTTTCAACATCAAAATACTTACTTGATTTTTCATTAAAGAAACAATGAGATGCTCCATGTGTTGCATTTTATCTTTCAAATCTTTGCATTGACCTTCTATCATCATGAGATGGTCATCTCTTTCTGAAACAATTTGCAACTTTGACCGAGGAACTCCTCTTCCAAAAGCTCTCATGTATGTATTTTTTTCAGGATCAAGGACTTTTGTGAGGATGTCTTCATTAACAATTGTAGTTGAAGGCATAGCAGGATCTTTATTATATTCTTCAACCAAATCCTTCAAAAATAAATAGTATCAATAAATGTATTCAAACAAATGAGTAAGTTAAAACTAAAGTCATAAGATTTTGAAAGGGCAAGGTGAATCACTTGCTGATGTTCATCAAATATTGTTTCTTTTCATGGTGTACAAATTTGTAACACAGTTTCATGGGAATTATGAAAGAATGAGGACCAGTAATGCTAAATTTACAAATGTGTACATAAAAAACTTGGATTCATCTGTTAATGAAATATATAAGGGCAAGCCTGAAAGACGAAATATATAAGGCTCAACCTCATTAACAACAACAAAAACAGCCACAACTAAAACATATAAGGGCCAGCGTCATTAAGAAAAACAAAAACAGATCAAATCATGCACAAAAATACAAACGCAAACCCCTTAACCTTTTCCATTAAATAGAAACAACAACCATGAGTAAAAAAAAACACCAAACAATCAATACCATGCGCTGTAGGACATGTTAGTTTTTTTTTAATGTTATTTTATTTTGCTTTTTTTTTTTCGTAAATTAAGTTTTTTTTTCAGAACTAAAACAGACAGCCACAACTCAAACACAAACAGCCACAACTAAAACATATAAGGGCCATCCTGATTAAGTAAAGACTTGAAAACACAAACAGCCATAACTAAAACATATAAGGGCCAGCCTGATTAAGAACAACAAAAGCAGTTCAAATCATGCACAAAAATACAAATGCAAACCCCTTAACCTTTTCCATTAAATAGAAACAACAACCATGAGTAAAAAAAAACATCAAACAATCAATACCTAATGCTAAACTGATCCAAAACTTCTCTTATTTAAAAATCTATATTTTTCTCCTTCTTAATCTATACATTTGAGAAAGATATAGCAAAATGGTATCTAATTTTGTTTTTTCTAAAGATATTTTGTGTAGTGAATTATGAAGTTTCAATTTTGATTTCTGGGTTAATGAGAATTATGAGATTGAAAACTAGGACAGTAGGATCCAAGTTTTTGTCATATATTTTCTTAGCAACCAAACAGAGATTTTGCTTCTTGAGATGAAATATATGTGTGTAGAACCATTGCTTTATTTATTATAGACAAGTTTTTGATTGCTGATAATATCTTAATTAATGCATAATTTTCATAGCAACCAAATAGAGAATGTTTCTTTGATTTTCATAGCAACAATTTTCATTTAAACGATTTCATTAGAGAGTTGCTTCATAAGTTGTTGGCATTCTGATGTGAATCTGTACTAATGTTTACAACTACTGCTAGAATTAGGGTATAATTTCTTGTTCTGGTTTTTTTTTCTTCACTTTGGAATATATTTGAATGGTTGATCTTATTGGGATTTTGTCATTTTAGGTAGAGCATATAATCAGAGAAGAGAATATGATGGCAGCTCAGGAGATTCTTGAACTCTTCTGTGAGCTTATTTCTGTCTGGCTTCCCATTATCGAGTCACAATGGTTGTATTTTTAACTTTTTTGTTCATGTTTTTATGCAGAAAATTGCGATTTTTGGCTGATATAATTTGATCAAAGTTTTGGTCTTGTCTGTTTTATCTATTGATATATTTTCCCTTCAACTATTGAGATTTATTTGCATGGTTTCTGATACAGATTTCATATGTTATTTCACTTCTATAAAAAAGAGATGAATGCACCCACAACCACATGATTATAAGTGGACTATCTTTAATGAAAGAGAATAAAAACACATGCTCATGCACACACACAAACACTCTTTTTCTCTCTTGAACTGGCACAACCGAAAGTACAAAAAATAAAGATGGTAAAAGTGTCGAATAATGTGCATGAAGATACTTGGGATGGTATTTAAAATTTATGTTTGCCATTGGGTTACCTTTGGGTTCTTGCTTAAGCAGGGGCGTCTTCAAGTGTGCTTCAGCAACTCAACGGAAGAGAGTGACGAGAGACTAAATTGTTTCTGTTTATTGTTGGCCTTTTGCTTCTTATCAAGATTCCATACTTATCTGTGTTGAGATAAAAAAATGAATGGAAAGAATGCTCAGTAATTTTTATTGATTGAGAAAGAATTGCACAACTCTTATATACAAGATAGTCAAGTACAAACCATCCCAACAAACTAACAGAAAGTTAGTTAACAAGAAAACCAACTAACTAATCCTTAACTACTAACAGACTTGCTATACATAGCTTAGAGAGACAGCTCAACACTAGGTACCCTTAACAGCCCCCTTCAAACTTAGGGTGGTAGAACAGACCACACCAAGTTTGTCTCTAAGAAAAGGGAACCTAGAACTGGAGATTGGTTTGGTAAGGGAGTCTGCTAGTTGATACTCAGTAGGAACATGTTGCACAATAATCTCCTTGCGTAGCACCTTGTCTCGAACAAAATAGAGATCGATTTCTATATGCTTTATACAATGTTGAGATAAAAAAATGAATGGAAAGAATGCTCTGTAATTGTTATTGATTGAGAAAGAATTACACAACTCTTATATACAAGATGGTCGAGTATAAACCATCCCAACAAACTAACAGAAAGTTAGTTAACAAGAAAACCAACTAACTAATCCTTAACTACTAACAGACTTGCTACTAACATCATTTAAAGGTTATTACATAAGAAAAAATTCAAATGCTGGCTGGCCACAAGCTTCTAAGATTTTAACAACAGATGTGAAAAAGTGGACTATGGTATGTTTAGCCCTTTTCTTTGTTTTTTCTATTCTGCATCACAAAGAAATCTATGGCTCATGGCATAGAAGTTTACCTGCTCAGTAATCTAAAAGAAAGAAATGCTACTATATATATGTTTATGTGTTGTATGCACACAGGTTTTGTTATTTCTCTAGCTTTGAATATAATATAAAAAAAAATGAAATCAGATTATACATCACCCTAGAAGTTCACCCTATATTTATATATTGATTATATGAAATCTGTATCAAAAAATTCACCTCACAAAGATGTTCTTGCTTCCAACAGGGGAGAATCGTTATGTCAGGCATAGATAGACGAGACAACCAAAAAAATGACCACCGTTGTGTCCTCCGGAAGCTCTCACCGACGTCGTGTGCTCTAGAGACTCGCGTGAGGTAGAGAATGACGAGACGAAACTAGAAATTAGTGTAGAAACATGGTTGTGTAAACGAGAGTGAGTGGAGGAGAATAACGTGGTTGTGTAGAAGCTGAGTGTAAGAAAGAGAGGCAGAGAGATGAAACCAGAAATTAGGTTTAGGAATTCAATGGAGGCTTAGGGGTTTGGAGGCTGAGACAAGTTTTCCGTGTGTCTTTCGTATCTCTTATTTTCATTTGGCGCCTAGTTATATTTCATATGGTGCCAAATAATTTTTCACATATGGGATCTGTGTTTTTTTTTAATTGTTTATTAATAACACTTTTAAATATATGTCATTTTTTAATGTAATATATATTAAAAAATGTTGTAGTGGAACCTAAGTATGAAAAATAATATCTCATGGCTACCGGTAAATCATCTTCATCATCTATAGTCTCCTATATTTCTTCTAAAGTTGAAATTATAGAAGGAAAATCTTTAAAAAGCCTAATTACTAAGACATATTGCTCCGTAGCTCTCATCATAATTTGCTTAGTAGTCTGAAGATGAACTATCTCCTTGTGGAATAAGATTAATCTCTGAGTGATTCTTTATAACACTCCTACTATATTCCTTGGCTCTCTAATCCTTTTCAATGCTTTAATGGCTCGGATATCCTCATAGGTCAAGGCTCCATCCATTCTTAACTGAAAACATAACGGCTAAAACGTTAGCTATAACATAAAAATAACCATAATAAACATATACACTTACATTGGCGGTTAAATTCAGAGTTTGTGCGTGTGTATCAAGGAGAACTTCATGCATATGAACCTTTTCTCTGATACCAACTGTAATGACCGAACTATTTCTAAGACCTTGGGCCATTAAAACTACTAGACATAGCTACTAATTTTGGAAACATACATTATAAATAACATAACTTTATTTAAAACCAAAATATTGTACCAATACAAGATAAGGTAAAACTACAAAATAAAATGTGATATGGTATGGGATCCCATTCTTTATAAAATATAAAACATAAAATTTAATTGTTTAAATACTAAATGTGGAAATACATAAAAACATGAATAAAAACACTTAAAACAATGTCATCCTCGATTTCGATCATCACGCAGTCCAT